>NC_081824.1:27102500-27727500 GCF_030867095.1 Alligator mississippiensis
TGCTGTGGAGGATCCTTTTGAAGTATGGACACTCACAGAAATTTGTCACTATTGTCCACCTGCTCCATGACAGTATGTAAGCAGCAGTACTCTGATCTATCACAGTAACAGATCTATTTAGTAATGTTTTTATCACAGATCTCTTGAGTTTAAAACTGGAGTTATGCAATACTGCATCATCATTCTAACACTCTTCTTCATATTCTTTCCAAGATACTACTTCTGACCATAAACAAGCTTCCAATTGGAGTGGAGTTAAACTAACAAATGATAAGATGTTTAATCTCAGCCCACTTGGAGCCAAAACCAAGACTACCCCAACCTCAATCATGGAGATCCAGTACACTGATGATGAGGTAGTGTGGACTCAATCCAGAAGCAATAACTACACCCCAAAACAGAATTATTACCATTCCTGGATCTTGCACCTGCACCTACAGAAAAGTAATACATCTCATCCAGTGCAGTAAATGTCCTGTTGGAAAATATATAGGAGGATCCAAACAACAACCACATACCAGAATGAATGCACAGAAAAATCTATCAAAGACAAAAATATCCAATTACCTGCGGGTACACAATTGTCACAAGACAGCCACTCTCTCTCCAGCCTCTCAGTTCTAATCATCAAAGGGAATTTACAAAATACCTTTCATAGATGAGCCTATGAATGTCACTTCATAAACCTACTGGATACAAAAAATCATGGACTAAATATAGACATTGGATTTATGGCACAGTATAACCTGTCTGTCATCCGATAACCCCAGGTAACTTCTCTACATTATACTAACTACATTCAATCACCAGGTCAACATCCCTCCTCTCCTGGCAACCTACCTATCTCATATGTATTGTCTCCCAGGGCCTCTGGTCCTCACTGCCACACATTTGCATTTTCACAGACCTGTATTTTGCATATTGACTTCTATTCCATACAAGAGAACACAAAACAACAGCAGACTCTCCCTGTGATTGAAGAAGAGTGTTTGTGCCTGAAAGCTTGCAAAGAACATTTTTTCCAACTATTTAGTTAGTCTAATAAAAGATATCACATTTACCCAAAGAACCTTGTCTATCAACTCAGAAGCAGATTTTCAGGCAATCAGCAACATCTTTACTGAGGCATACAAGAAAATGGTACTGCTGCTTAACATGCAGAAGACTAAGATTCTCCATCAACAAGCTCTTAGTAAGTATTTCCTAGCTCCAGCAATTCATATTTATGGTGAGATTCCATATTTATGAGTATTTCCCATAGCTTGGAAGCCATCTCTCATAGAAGGTTGATATTGATGAAGAAATCCAATATTGCCTCAGAAGTGCAAGTACAGCCCTTGAAAGCTTGAGGAAATGGGTGTCAGAAGATCATGGCATCATACCCAAAACCAAACTCATGGTTTATGAAGCAGTCATGATCCCTGTCTTACTGGAGATGTGACAATGTACAAGAGACACCTCAAGTCACTGTAGGCCTCACTGGGGCATTGATAAATATATTCTGCTCACACAAATGCTTTGCTAAATCCTTGGTGAGAGTAGGCTTCACCAGCAAACCTGACCCATGCATGAACTCCTCACATAAACAAAACTTGACACATGGACCAGATGTGCACTCCCGCCAAAGGATGGGAGGGAGACATGATGGTACACGGTAGGATAGTTAAGTACCAGGATGATAAGCCTGAACCGGGAACATCAGATTAAAATGTGAAACAAGCCTACAGTACAAGACAGCTGGTGATATTCAAGATATAGATGGAATGCAAAATGTAATTTGTTTTGATCATTGTATAAAAGGAGAATTGGAAGACAGGCAAACTTTGTAATGGCCTGGTAGATCCTGTGTAGTGTTCTGCCAACTATCTTGTTACAGGTACACATGCGTTAGATCCTAGTCTAATGTACTTGCTAGGCCAAAATGTGTTAGGGCTTTGCTTGTAGATAACACAGCTGGTCAACTTTTTGCCACCAAACTGAGACTGTGGTCATTTTTTAAGACAAGATTAGTGTTGGGATCTCCTGGCTATGACTTTTGCTGGCACCACAGTTCCTGAGACTTCAACACTGACAACACACCAATAACAGCTGATGAGGACAACAGCAACGATGACACTGATAATGCCATATAACAGTTTCTACATAAATACCATCACCTCTGTTTGTGGAAGATCCTTTGAATCCAATGACAAGACACATGCACCAATGTTATCATCCTCTCACAAGCAAACACCATGAGTATTGAGGCGATGATCATCTGACATCAACTTCACTGGGCCAGCCACATCATCCAGATGTCCAACTCCAGACTCCTTAAGCAATTTTTATTCTGTCAGCTCAGTCAGGGCATATGTTCAAAAGAAGGGCAGAGAAAGGATGTCTTCAAGGTCAATTTGAAAATATGTAACATCAACATAAACTGATGGAAGACTATCACCCTGGACTGTCCCAAATGGAGAAAGTCTTTGCTGCAAGGGTCTCAGTACTTTGAAACCTCATAACAACAATAAGAGATGGAAAAGTTGCAGTGGCAGAAACAGTGTGTCACGGACTGAACCAAGAATGCAGAGTGAGTTCTGGCAAAGTCTGGCCCACGAGCCAGATTGGGCCCATGGCAGACTATTTCCCCACAGCTCTTCCGTGGCTATGGACCACACTGTCACCACTACAAGATCCCAGCCCCAGAGCAGCTCCCCACCCCACCACATACCCTGCCAGTATTGCAGGGGCTAGTCTTCATGAAAACCAGCCACAGCAGCATGGGCAGTGGCTGCTGGGGAATGGAGTCTGGGTGTTGGCCATATCTGTCATTTTGTCCACCCTTAGCCAGAGCCACTCACCCCACATGGAAACATGTGCCTGTTGCAATACAACCTGTTGATCTCAGATTGGCTTTATCAGCCATCTTCAGACCCACAGTGCAATCATAAAAGACAATTATCCTCAACTGCAAGGGATTGCCGAAGATGATGAATTATTTTCTGTATTGTACATTAAACTCTATTGTATAAGCATAACCACAATGGTTATGAAGGCCATTTTTTCCCCTTGATATCCACAAAAATACACTCAAAACTATGTGCATCAGCTAAAATATTAAAGGATGAGAGATCCTGAGACACTGATGGATTCCAACATTTTATTCAGATTTCTTTTTGTTTGTTGACAGTTAACGTGTAAAGAGGAACTTTGAACTTGATATGCATTCATGTTTTAAATCCGCGTTTCTAAGCAATTCATTCATGGGCAAATAGAATCTTCAGACTGTTTTTTATTTCTCTCCTATTTAACAGTTCTTACAAAGCCTGGTTTCAAAAGAACATGCTTTGGTGAATCATGATAATCTTCCTTGAAAAATGTTTCTTTTACAATTTTGAAGCAATTTCAACTACAGCATCAAACTGTAGTTAAAGTTCTGCAGGTAAAGCCTCTCACTTGTGATAGATTGGTGGAAAGACCAGTATACCCAGGGATTCAATATATATGCATATTTTGATGATAAAGGATAAGGTTTAAATCTCAGTGACTCCAGTACATAGCATAGTGCAATGCCATGAGAATAATATGCTGGTCTGTGTGCTTTACATCAATTTAGGATACAATAGAGTATATTTTTTGTGGTGCACAAATAACATAATTCATGTAATTTGTCATTAATAATGCAATTGTTGTCAGGTAGAATGTGGGCCATAAAAATAAATCTAGTAATTACAGGGTAATTTATGTTTTCTAAATCATATACCAATTATGCCAGGAGTTAAGCTACCATTCAACAACCAGCATAATTGCCTCTTGATTTGTACTGGTAGTTTTAAGATGGTAGAATCTATGTTATAAGCAGACTAACCACATCATTATCATGTATATTATGTTTAACACATATTACAGAAATAGCTAGAGCAGATCAAATTAGTAAGTGTAAACAATCTATCTGTTAAATGTAGCCCCTCTGTGCTTGAGTTGTCCATAAAATAATTGTAGTGTCAAACAATTAATTCAGTATTCAATACTGCCTGACAAATACTTTCTGTATTTGAATTTAGGGTGGTTTGCTCACAATTTATTTTTTATTTTTTTGCAAAAATATATGTTCCTATTTCATATATATATGTATGGGCAGGAGTGGTAGTAAAATAGAGAAAATATATATATAATAGAGAAATATATATATAAATAAAGAGAGAGAGAGACACACACACACACGCGCTCACACCCACCACAATACCTCCAACAACCTATTGTGTGGCCATTATGGCTCACTTGACAGTCCAAAGAACATCATTGCAATTATAGTGTATACATTCCTGTCACAATATCTGCACTGCACACCTGCCCACCAGCACTTCTGCATGTCCCTGCCCCCATCACCACCACTCTTGCGCATCACAATGACTCAACTTCACCCTAACCCGCCTCCTCCCTTCTCTCTCTCCTACCTTTGTCTATTTCCCAGGCCTTTCAGTCGCTGATATCATTGTTATTTTCTTTGCTTCCATCAGCTTTACCATCATCATCATCATCATGGCTTTTGTCATCACTGTCTTCAAGAGCCCCACCCCTGAATAGTCTGTGCCAGTCCAACCTCTTCCATATGATTCTGCCATCTCCTCTCTGATGTGCTCAACCACTTTCTTGTAATACTCTTGCATGTCATTAAGTCCCATTTTGATGCAGGGCTCTATTGAGAGGTTTTTGAGCCATACATGAACAGGTTCCTGGTCTTCCAGAGGGTGTTTCTGATGCAGAAGATGATTTAATTGAAGTGGGCCATCGGGGTTCCCCACTGCTTCGACAGGTATCCAAATAGCACCGCTTCTCTGGTTAGGATTTTGACCTCAGTCACCATTTTGAGGAGTATATATACTTTCCTCCACACCCCTTTGATATATGGACAATACCACAGGAGGCAGTCAATTGTCTTTGCTGTCCATGAACAGGTTTCCCTGATGCAGTATGGTGGGCTTCTCTGCCTCTCTGTGTTGCCACATCCGCACTGGTAGCACTCATTGGGATACAGCTCTGCATTCCTTCTTCAGGTCCTTATGGAAAATCCTTTCCCACACAACCTGACAGCTGTTATTGGGGAGTAAGTCCACAGATGCCCTTTTCTTCACCACCCTCTACATCCTGTGGCAGTTCAATAGGGTCATCAGGCTTTCCTTTCATAGTTTGCACTTGCTGTGGAACTGCTCCAGGTTTCTATAGAACCACAGTGGTTCCCAGGTGACTCGGCTCATGCATGGGGGTATGTGTACCCCCCCAATGTTGTAATGTGTGTGGTCTATCCCTGCCCCCAAGTGGCTCTATCATAGTTGGTCTTTGGAAATTGGTAGCACATTGGGGTCCGCCTGATCCAAGAAAGTAATATAGAACTCCTTGGGCAGCCTGTCTGCCCCAGGAGTCTTACCAAATGGTCAAATGTGGTATGGAGACATGAGAAGATGTCACCCATGGGCAGATCTAGGATTGTAGTGACTGGTGTGCAGCCACACCTCCTTCAGTGGTGAAGCATTCACTGCACTTGAACCACACAAACCACATTGTACTTGAACCAAAGGGGGTGTCCTTGATGCCAGTGAGATGCTTTCAAGCATTCAGCTGAGAACTCTGAGCTCACCAGCTGTTCAGCATAGCATTTGTCTGAAATTCACATAGCAGCAGAACCTAGGGCTAAACACTACCACCGTTCACCTTCCCCTCCCCTCCCAAATTCAGCAGCAGACAATACAGGGGATAAGCATCAGAGTTGCTCAGTCCCTACTTAGACACAACTTCAGAGCCTATGTGTCCTTCTTTTCCCCTGCTGCTGAATTCCGAGTGGGAGGAAGGAGAGGAAAGATGAGCAGAATCAGCAGTCACCCCCTGGCTCCAGAGGGTATGAAAGCAGTAGTCTGGCCAGAGCTTGCACTGGCCAGGTGGTGAACTTAGAGCTCCCGGCATATGTGGAGCTCCCAGCAGAAGCTGTGCTGACTTGCCAATGGGTTTACTGCATATGCTGCTCCCAGCCAGTGGGCCCTGATTCCAGTCCTACATCTGTGTAGATTCTGGGACAGACAATGACTTTCCAGAGAAAGGACCTTTCTGTGGACTTACTGAACCTCAAGCACCTTGCCCCATCAGCCTTTTCATTTTTAATATTGTCACCCACACAGGTCAGTTGTACTAAATTGTTTAGCATTGTCATTTTAACAAGAACAGTTCCTCTTCTCTCTCAGGTGTATGGAAGTGGAGGGTAGAGGTATAAATAACTAGGGCAGGAGTCCCAGCATATTTGGATGTGATCTTATGAAACTACCAGCATTTGTACAAACAGAAAATTCCTAAATATTTGTGGAATCCAAGCCTATTCGCAAACAAAAGGGCAAATATTCAACAGTTATATTCCCATTATTCTGTTTTTAGGTTCCAATTATAGAGCTGAGTCCAGCAAACTGATTTCAGTGGGATTATTTGTGAGGGTAATTTATATACGTAAATGTATGAAGGATCCAAACCTGCTCCTTTGTGATTGTTGAATGCAATATAAGACTGGAAGGGGGTTTTGGAATAATTTTTGTTGTTGGCTTACTTGTGCTATAAAGAAAAATGATAGCATTCTTCCTCTGTAAATTTGTACAAGGCATTGTGTCTCACTTTTAATTACAATATTTTGAACTGCTACATCAGAGCTGTCCAGGAGGGCTGCAAATCTGGCTGCCTAGCAGCTATATTACAGATTTAATTAACACATGTTGAGAACTGCTGCAAATCAGCGGTGCAACCATTCCCCCACCATTGATGATGACAGCCTTCTGGAGGCCAAGATGCAAATGCACCACATGGACTACAGTGCTGTAACCATCAGACTATAGATCAGCTGTGACTCAGCTGCTGTGTTGTGAAGTTTGGTAATCAGGATGACAGATTAAAAAGATGCTTAGTGTTCAAGTACCCATTAAAGGAAAAGGAATTTGTGTGAATGTAGTACAATTTAAGGCAACTTTGAAAAGAAAATAAAGTCTTTTGAAAACAACAGAATGCAAAGAAAAACAAAAGTAGTGAAATGAAACTTCTTGAAAAATTTGACCAAAGATTTGAGCTTTTAGCTAGCTATAGTAGAAAGAGAATAATACAAACAATCATCCAGAAATATTACATGTATGTAAAGGCTTGAAGGGAAAAGAAAAGAGGGATGAAATTTCAATTGCCTTAGACACTGAGTAATCAGCTACTTTACTGCAGAATAGGTGTAAAATGCTGCCCCATCACTACAGTTGCAGGTTAGATGTGCTTTATATTTCTCCTTGGGTTCTAACGTGACCATCACCAATGTACCCGAGTGACTGAGCTATTGTTCCTCTTTGAGGCTCATGCTATATCTTCAAGGCAGAGCTAAACTAACAGGGCACAACTGGATTCATAATGTATTACTTGGTACTTGGGGAAAAGCAAACGTTGAATCATGCAATTCATTTTAGGAAGCATCCAGGAAGATGCGGCAGTTACTGAGACAAAACAAGCAACCACTGATGAAGAAACAATTATCAAGTGAGCTGCAATTATATTAAAAATTGCATGAAAGGGTAACCCTAATTGACAGCACTGCAAGAGGTGAGAAAGAAGTTATTGGTTAATTTGTAGAAATCAGCAGTTCAATACAGATTAATGAGTCTAAGAAACCATGTACTGTAGCAAACAATGAGGAGAGAGGAGTTTTAAATGGGAAGAAACTGACTTCCTGCATACTGGGCACGTCTACACAAGACACTACATTGTTGTAATGACAAGCAACAGCAATGTAGCTCATCACTACAGTGATTTAATATTGGTGGGCATGAACCATGATGTCGATGCTACTGTGCAGTAGCAACAAGCTACTGCTACTTATTGCTACTGTGCAGAAGGGGGTTCAGCAACAACCCGTGTGTTGCCAGAACTGCGCAGTAATGCTAAAGCAAGTACTAACTGACTGTGCAGTAACAACTAGACAGTCAGGTACAAATGCAGATATGCCCACTGACTAGGAAAGAGATCTGAAAGTTATTATAGGTAAATCTCCAAGCCCCTCAGCCAGCTGTGCAGTTGCAATGAAGCAGGTATATACAGGGGAGTAATGCTGATCTGCCTTATGAAAAAAAAAGGAGTTCAAAGAGAGACTGTTATAATTTATTAACCCAGGGCTTTGAGATAGACTGTAAAAAGATACTACTGTGTTTAAACTCTATTCTAATATGTAAGGAAAGCTTTGTTTATATGCTACTGTGAGATAGAAAATAAAACCACCAAAGAAATTCTAGACTACATACAACAGTTCTTTTGTACCTATGTGCTAAAACACAATGTTGTAACAAAAACTATGGAATTTTGACTTGCCTGGAAAGGTTTTACATTGGTTCATTTGCACAACTACTATCTTCCTCATACATAACCAAGGGGTTTCTTTTGATCTCATCCAGCCCTGAGCCACATAGCTCTATGCATAGGAAAAGTGCATACCAGGTAAAAAGGTCTCCATGAATTATAAATGGCAATGTTTCCATCAGTGTTTCCCCTACCCCATTCAGAAAATGAGCAAAGGATTTCCTCTTAAAATCTGCAAATATACTGAGAATAAAGGAAGCAGGTATAACTTTATCATCTCCAGAGTGGTTTTTGCTATCCCTGATAACTAGCACTGAAACCCTTGAGGAAGAATTGTATTTCCTTTTGTCTACCTAAAAGCTAGTTTGCTAACTGATTAGCTTTCCATTTTTGGCATTTATCCCATGAACTGTGGATACATAAGCCTGTATATATAGGCTGCATATGCATGTTCAAACGATCTTGGAGAATTTTCCCAAGTTTGTTTTCTGGTAGAAAAACTTACTCAGAGATACACAAATGAATATTTGAATGCTGAGCCTCTGAGGAGCAGAGAATTTGTTGTGCTAATAATGTGCAGTCACAGAGGTCCTATGTATACATTTCAGTATGCTCTTCAGCTTCCCTCAGTCTGTCCAGAAACAGATGGCTGTAGTACACAGGGTAGTCCTGATTGGTTGATCCAAACTGCTCAGTCATCCTGTCTCTCTCTGTAGTACAATGTGAAGGGGGGTGTTTTTCTCCCTGCTCTGCTGAAGCATCAAAGTCCAGGCTAAGTTACACACTGGGCACACCTACACAATATTATTTACTGCACAGCAGATGAATATGCTACACAGTAAAGTGTCAGCGTCCACATGTGTGTGACAATTGGGGTGCTGTAGACTAATTTCCTAGGCTGTCAAGTAGTCCAGTCACATTCCAGTGGTATTGGACAGTGCAGTAAATTACTGTGCTTAAAATTGGAGTATATTCAGTAGCATTCATTGCATGTGTAGACATGCCCACTGTCTCCTGGGGGAGAGCAAAGTACCTGGGGATGCTGGAGGACTGTGCTGTGGCTTCTCTCAAAAGAGAGACATTCAATCTCGCAGGAGAAATACCTTTGGAGTTATTTAATCTTGGTTGTTCCTAGGTTGTTTTTCTCCTGGGGCAGCCATTTCTTTTGTGAGAGAAAAATCCTGAACATCTGTATACTCCTGGTTTCTCCTGGAAAAGCAGCAACTCTCCCAGGAGACACTACATGTCTGTATGTGGCCATAGCCTGACCATACATAGTAGGCTACACATGGGCTGGACAGCCATGTGCCTAGGTATGTACTCCCACTGTGAATACATATGTGCATGTAAGTCATGAAAATGTAGCCATGAGGGGCAAGGGATGGAAGGAGGAGGTTAGACATTCTTTTACAGATGACCCACTGCCCCTTGCATTTAACAGTCATTGAATAAAATAGAAAGTAGTACAGAAGTTTCTGCCCTATTAAAAATAAGGGTCCAGGCTAAAACCCAGAGTAACTTTCCAATCAGTAATCTTGCTCTCTTCTACATGGCCTTATATATTTCACTCTCTTGACTTCCCAAAGGCGTAACATCAAAAAGATGCATGGTAAAAACACCTGTTTATGTGCAGTGTTTATCATGCAATCTGGCAGTTAGAGTACTGTGTTAGAAAGTCAAAGAGATGCAGTGGGAGCAAGTGGGGGCCCAAAACCCAGGAATTCTAGTTTCTGGATAACTGCCCAAGCCATTGAGCAATTTCAACTAAACCAGGCAGAGGAAATAGAATTTAAAGTGTCAAAATTGCAACTTATGGAACTAGAAAAGTACCAGGCAGTGCATAAAAGGAAATAGAATTCTAATCTTGCTCTACATACCTAACTACAGAAAAGGGAAAGAGCCCTGATTTGCAAAAGTTCAAGTTTATTGACTTTCAGGACATGATACCCAGCCCACAGCTTATCCCAGGACAACTAGGAGTACACTGTGCTTGGAGAGTAGTTACAGGAGAGTTTTCATGGTCTGGGGCCCAACCTTGCAAATCATATGTTTTGCTTTCCTCTGTACAAATATGACACAGAAACACTGAGTGCCAGATCCTTTTTTACTTCTAAGGTGCCCTGACTTAGGGTTTGCTCATTCTAAACTTTTGTTAATAAGTTCAGCAAAGCAGGAGGCATGCTGTTTTGCCCGTGGAAATGCAAAACTCTCCTGTTGTTTTAGGGCAGCTCAATGCACCTTCAGTTAAGTGGCCCATTCTTTCAGTCTGGAGCCCTACGATGGACAATGATGATACCATCATCTCACGATAGCATGGTGGCATATGGGAGAGATCTAAGTGGAAAAGATTTAAAGTAGAATTTCAGAAAGCTAAATGCTACTTCTCCACATATAACCTAATGGTTAGAACACTTATACAGGACACAGGAGGCCTGGCTTTCAGGTCTCATCAGCCTTGAGAGACTCTCTCTTACCTCCCTATAGAATTCTATAATCATTAAGCCAGGGGCTAGGATGAGATCAACCTCCAGCTGAAACAGGGCAGCAAAGTGGGGAAGAGTCATATGGCCACTAAGAAAGCATACAAGATGAAATATAACACTGTGGTCTTGTGAAACAGGCATTGGCTTGGGAGGGAGGGAAACCTGAATTGTGGTACCTAGTCCCAAACTGTGCTCCTCATGCATTTCACAATGATTGGATAAAACCCATAAACAGCCTTGACACCAGGGCCCATATCCAAGGTCTCTCTTGCTCTCAGGCCAGGGCCTTCTAACAGACCTTTACTAAATCCACAAGAGGACTTCTAGGCTTCAATCAATCCCAAAACTAAGGTCCTTATCAAACTATTTCAGAACATTGCAAAGCGGGTGTTGTCGTTCCTTACACTTGGAAAATGAGAGACTATGCATACTGTCACTACAAGCACCAGTCACAAACTATAGACCAGACTTTAAATCAGTGCCCTCAGACTTAACACAAAGACACTTTGGAAGCTATCTATTGACTCATGCCTCTGGACCTGGTTATTTAAATATTTACTTATTGCAAATGGCCTGAGATCTTACAGCAGCCAGAGGAAACGTTGCAAGGACACACTGAAGGCTTACCTCAAGAAAATAGATGCTGATATCAAAATTTGGGAAGAGATGGCTGCCGCTCAGCTTCAGTGGCACTTCAACCTCAACCAAGTGGCACCCTGTTTTGAGGTAAAGAGCCTTGCCATCAGAACAGAGAAGAGAGAGGAGAAGGAAAAGGAGAGAAATCCCAGCCTACTGCCTATGCTCCCCTGCGGAAGTACCTGCAACTTCTGCAGATGGATCTATGGCTCAAGGGCTGGATACTTAAATCACCTCAATATCCAATAAACCATGGTAGAGATCATCCTCTAATTGAGGGGTTGCTGCCACCACTGCTGACAATAAGGATTGCAAATTTTTAATTATCAAAAAGAATGCGTGTACACACACACACACACACATACACGTCTCTCTTTTAAATGTGTGCAAAATATTATGCACATGCATAAATGTCACAGGATCAGACCCATCTATTTAGTGTTGTTTAGTAAACCTCTTCATGGAGCCACTATATTAGTTTTATCAATTGGTACCTGCTGGTATTTTTGGTTTATTGCATGTTTGTATCAAAGTTTCCCAGAGATCAAGATGCTTCTTAGTATAAATTATAAGAAATAACTAAATCACAAATAGGGAAAGGACCTAAAGTTGTGCCTCAATGCATCAATAATTATGTGGTGATGCTATGATGTATAAGGTGTATTTAGCAGAAAATCCAGACATACTGGCTTGACAGAGAAGCAGATGTGGCCCATTAGAGTTAGCCTCTTGTTTTATATATTAACAGCAAATCTTTCACAAAAAAACCCCTCTCTGGATCTTATTCACAAGAATATTGATGATTATAATAGGCCTGTCATTGAAAAATGAAAGCATCATGGGCTATAAAGCAAAGCATTCACTTTTCTGCACCTGTTCTGTGCTGCTGTTAAAAAACTAAGCTCCTTGTTTGCACTACTTAGGATGCAGTTGCTACTACTCAAGTCTTCTTGACAGCTAATAGTATCATATTCTGCCTTCCTGTTGACTGGGGAAAGGAGACCCAATTTAAGCAATGATGAGACTCAAGTATTGATATGCAAAAGGTCCTTCACTTTCAGTCCACTGGGATATGGAAAGCAGAACTGGGGTAATCAAGCATAAGTGAATGGCAGTCAAGGACAGGGGTGATTGAAAGTTATGTTTTTCATGTTTTGTCAGAGGTCAGTGGAAAGGTACTGCCATCAGAGTCTGATGTGCATTATGTTCTTTTTCTTATTTCCTTGCTGGTTGAAGAGCAACAGACTTCCTGGATGAAGTAGAAGGCAGCAACTGAATATCCAAATGTATGATTAGAGATGAACAAAACTTTGGGGGGTTTTAATGGAAAATGGGGTTCTTGCTAAAAAATAGATTATGAAATGTGTCTACCCTCCATGGAAAAGTTTAATTTTTGTCAAAAAAAGCAAATACATGGAAAACAAAATATTTCATTTCCAACATCCTGTTATAGGGAGGCAATGGCAGTATAATATGGTTTCATCATGTATACATTCCCCTCTGTGGAAAAAGAGCTCCATCTATCTTGTTTCTGGACACTGTGGTATAGCACTAGAGACATAGTACAATCTGGGTTTTATTTTAAATCAACATATGGAAAGTGAAAAATTTCTGTGGGGGGGAAATAATGATGTTTTCAGCTAGTTCTCATTATCACTCTCTTCCCTGGAAAAGATTTATTATAGGCATTTGCCATGACTTTAAGCATTTCCAGGAAACCCCTTCATGAAGGGAATGCAGCACAGCCCATCAGTCTGTCTTACCAGTACAGTCTTTTCAAATTCTCTATTTTTGTGGCAGTGTGGACTGAGCTGAGAGCTAGGATTACAGTGGGATTTCAGTGCATGGAGATATGCTGCAAGAAGTCTTCAGTCTATTCAGTTCAACACTCCTCTGCATGTTGTACAGTCATTTACATCATTCCAAAGTCCGGAAAGCTACCTGTAACAGGGAACCCTAGCCCTCTTACTAGGAGACAGGGTGGTCCCTTTAAATCCAGAACCTTCCAGTCATGGCCAGCCAGTCAAGTAGGGGTTAAGGCTCAAGCCCGGCCAGCCAGTCAGGTGACAGGATGAGGAAGGCCAGGATCCTACAAATGGCAAGTGGAGAAGGCCAGAGGGGCAGCAAGGAGGGAGACTTCCAATGACCACGGTGCTGTGGCTGCAGTCTCTGTCAGAAGTCTACACCATGCTGTGAGTCATCCTCATGATCATCTAAAATAAGCAGGCATGTTGCCTCTCTTGTTTCTGTATTATCATTTTTTTTTCCATTATATGGCCTTAGAAGTCTATGTTTTGTGTTGAATGTTAAGACCGGTGCTTTGGGTAAAGCTATTTGAGGAAGGAGGAGGCCGCAGTGGGGGCCCACTGCAGTGTGGGAACCCCAGCACCAAAAAGGGCGCAATATTTGAGGGTGAGCTAACCCCAGCACCAGAGAGGGTGCAATATTTGGGGTGAGCTGACCCCAGCATCACAAAGGGTGCAGGAGCTCGAGTGAGGTTTCTTCAGAGAGCTAGAGCCTGGGAGTCAAACCCCGATTAGTGGGTTTTTTCAATTGACAGGCCTAGCTAGAGAGAGAAGGGGTAGGTACTAAGCAGCCGAGACCCTAACATAAAGGGGAATTTACAAATACCATCTGCGAGGATTGGGCTGCGGTGTAGGAGAGGAACGGAGCCGCAGATAGCACCCTGACATCAGGGCATACAATGGGCAGCCTCCTGCTTAATTAACAACAATTAATTAACAAGGCATGGCAGGAGAGAAGGTGGGCGGTTGGCCCATAACAGGTGGCCAGGGCCACCAGTAGATGGGTCCTGAGTAGTTCCCTCCCCCCCCCCCCCCGCTCCGTTACAATGGTGCATTGGCCAGGAACTTTTCATATGGCAATATGTATCATAGGACATTGGTTCGCCTGTATGAGGGAAAGAGCCCGTAGGTCCATAAAGAAACCAGGAAAATGAGAGCAGACGCTAGCCCCAGACCCAGAGCCATAGCAGCAAGTCTTGGAGTGGCTACGCCAAATAATACAAGGTCTACAGGATCAAGCTGCAAGACAACAGGCACTGTTAGCCAACATGACCGGAAGCATCCATCCGCGATCAATGACCCAGGTAAGGATGTGTGGCTACGGGGCCAGAGTGGACTCTGAGACAAGCCACCCACATTAATGGTGGAAGTGACAATGGAGGGAAAAGAGATACGGGTTATGCTGGATGCAGGCTTATTGCAGACCATGGTGTGGAGCAATGTGTTACCGGCAAGAGAGAGGGAAGTAGCAGACCACATAATTGTGCAATGCTGGTACGGGGATTCCATTGAAGTCGGAGTGGGGGTCATCCTGCAAGTAGGTGACAGGACCCGCCGGATGCTACTTGGGGGTCACTGAGCGCTTACCCTACCCAGTAGTACTGGGCTGCGACTGGCCGGAATTATTGACAGAGATCACCAGTGTGAGGTGAAAGGAGGGGACTGAGATGAGAGAAAGTTGCTGTTGGAGGCCCTGGGAGACTAGAAAGCCTGAGGCTGGATGGGAAGATGATCCAAAGGCTGAGGGATTTGTGGGTGAAACCAAACAACCTCCTCCACACGAAGACGCTGAACTAGAGGTGGATGTCGCACGTTTGTGGGAGGACGAACATTTCCAGTTTGAGCAGAGTCGGGAGGCAGATTTTCGGTATGCTTTGCAGGAACACCTGGCTCAATGAAACGGCAAGGTATTATGACCCAAGCTGATGAAGCCAACACCGAGGTTTGAGGTAAGAAATGACCTCCAGTACCGAATTGAAAAAAAGGAAGCCTGAAGGAGGGAGGTCGTACGGTTGCTGGTACCTCGGCGATATCGACGGACTCTATTGAAGGTGGCTCATGAGCTCCCTATGGGCAGACATTGGGCAGGGACAAAACAGAAGCCCGCATTCAGGCAAATTTGTTTTGGCCAGGACTGTTGTGGAAAGTGGCGAGGTATTGCGTTTCATGTCCCGTGTATCAAAAAGTGAACCCAAGGCACCCTCCAAAAGCTCCTTTAATTCCGATGTCCTTGGTAGAGGTTCCCTTTGAGCAGGTGGCAGTGGATATCATCAGGCCACTTCCCAGAAGTAGCACTGGAAATCAGTATATTTTAGTCTTACTGGATTATGCAACAAGGTACCCGGAGGCTGTGCCGATGAGGACAATGTCCACTCCAAAAGTGGCAAACAAGCTATTGAAAATATTCTCATGAGTAGGACTCCCTAGAGAACTGCTGACAGACCAGGGAATAAACTTTACATCACACATGTTTGAGGGAGTAAGTAAAGCTTTGGGGATCAAACACCTAAAGACGGCACTGCATCATCCCCAAATGGATGGGCTCATGCAGTGGTTTAACCAGACACTGAAGTAGATGTTAAAGAAATCTTTGGTCGAGAGTCCTTAGAATTGGGATAAAATGATACCACCTTTGTTGTTTGCTGCCAGAGAGGCACCCCAAGCCTCAACCGGGTTTTCACCCTTTGAATTACTGTACAGCCGGCAACCAAGGGGAAACCTGGATTTGATTAAAGAGTGTTGGGAAGAACAGCATAGTAAAGATCATTACTTGATCCAATACATAATACAACTGTGGGAATGACTTGAAGCAGCTCGGAGCGAGGTTTTAGGAAATCTCAGAGAGGCCCAGCAATGACAAGTGAGGCATTATAACGGAGGCACACAGGAAAGGAAGTTTGACCTGGGGGACCACATGTTGGTTCTGTTGCCTGACCATGAGAGTAAGTTACTTGCCCAGTGGCAGGGACCCTATGAAATTATACACCAAGTGGGTCCCGTAGACTATGAGGATGGGTCACAGCATGGTATATTCTTCTGACAGAGACTGCAGCCGCAGCACTGTGGTCATTGGGAGTCCCCCTCCCTGCTGCCCCTCTGGCCTTCTCCATTTGCCATTTGTAGAATCCTGGCCTTACTCTTCCCTTCACCTGACCGGCTGGCAGGGTTTGAGCCTTAAACCCTACTTGATCGGCTGGCCATGACTGGAAAGTTGTGGATTTAAAGGGATCACCCTGTCTCCTAGTAACAGGGCCAGGGTTCCCTGTTACACTACCACTCATGTGATACTGGGGTAGGAATGAATTGGGCCTATGCTATTTTATTTAGATTTTGTTTACATAAGCTCTGGCAAAAGGAAAACCTTTCCCTTTTGTTAAACTCTGTACTTCTCTGCATTGTTTCTTTAATTCCTATCTTTAGTTTGCCCACCTCCAACTTTCACTCACTTATGAATTAACAATAATTTTTATACATTTATAATTGCATTAAGATCCTAAAAGCAGGCATGCCTTTTATATGAAAATAAATGAATCATTATCTGATCATCTACAGTGGATGCAAGAATTTTTAAGTGACCATTTTATAATATGGAATTAACAACATATGAAGCAGAAGGGAGGTGTGGAGACTGGAAATCCTTAAAGAATTAAGTACTAGACTGTAATAGGGTGGCATCCCTAGGGACTGCCGTGATACCCTTAGGGCCCCTTAACCATGCCAATCTTACTTAACAGGCACCCTCTTTCTCACCCACCATGTCTTGTTGTTTCTATTAATATTGGGAGGGTGCCCTTGATCCAATTGCTTGGACACGGTCTTACTAGACCCCATTGAACCCTGGGGTTCGTAGTCCCCTTAGTGTCCCGCTTTATGAAGGATGCTTCAATGAGACATTCTCCACTTTCTGGGCTATATGCATGGCTCCAAACCACCCCTTTACCATGCCCCAAGCCTCGCAGATGGTACTGATGTCGTCTTGCCTAGGCCTTGTTATAACCTGGCCCCTTTGTCCTCACTGGGCTCTCTGCAGCCCTGTCTCTGTGCCCACACTGGTGCTGGGCTCTCTGCAGCCCTGTCTGTGCCCACACTGGCGCCAGGCTTTTCACAGCCCTGTCTCTCTTTGTCACAGCACCCACAGGTGCTAGGGTCTGTTCACCCCCAAAATACTGTGCCCACATTGGCACTGGGGTTTCCCCACATTGTAGTGGGTCCCCAATGAGGATTCCTCCTTCCCCAATAGCCTCATCCAAACCACCAGTGTTATAAAACAGCAAACAAAACATGAGCTCCTGGGTTATAACATAACACAACAGTTCTGGGTGTGCTCTCCCCTTAAAAAAAATCAAACTTCGTCACTGGCATTACCAGAAGCTAGACTTGCAATCAGCCTCTTCCCGTAGCTTCCTCTAGGATGGCTCCTTCTCCCTTGGCCACTGGCAGAGGACTGCCTTTCTGCTCCTAGCCCTGGGGTTTATACCTGCCCAAGGCCCTGCCTCTCCCAGTCAGCTGTGCAGGTGCAGGCCAATTTACTCCTTGGCCTGTTATCACAGTAACCTGCACCTGTGGGCTTCTGCCTAGCTCTTAAGCCACTCTCCTCAGGCTGTTTCTGGTCTTATAGTAGCAGGCACCTTAGTGCCCTGTGACATAGACAAAGGATGCCATGAAGGAGCTATCAAACATGGTCAAAGACTGTTCATAGAGATTCAAATAATAGTCTTTCTTAATCATTGAAATATTTGACCATCTTTGTAAGGAAGCCCTTATGTTATTTTATACATGTACCCAGATACAGGTGTTAAAGTGTGTCCTAAATTGGCTTTGTACATACATAAAGTACGAAAATCTTCATGCATATGAAAGAGGGTCTTAACACACAAATAACCCCAGGGAACGTAGTTTATCTACCCATGAAACTAACACCAAGTCACCCTGTTGAAACATATACACAAGAGTCATGTGTTCATAATCTGATTGAATTTATGCCACTGGAAAGAATGAAGCAGAATTACTTTTAAACAGCAATTGGAACACAAATGTTTCTTGACTATTCACTTCAATATATTATAGTTATCATAAGAAATCAGGTAAACCTCTTAAATCCAAAATCCCCTTATGACATATCCATAAAGGACCTCAGTGTGATTAACAGATTTTCTCAAAACTTGAACCCAGTTTAAAAATATACCCATGAGTACAAAGAAGGCAGAGTCAATTTCCTAAACTAAACATCAAGATTGAACATGGGAGATTTATCATTGATCTTTGTATAAAAGACATGGCCCTGAACACATTACTCCTGAGAGGCAGCTGCCACCCAATCACATAAAAATGTGGATTACATTGTCAATCAAGTTGTACATGCTAAATACATCTATAAAGATGGTAATCTCTACAACAGTAGAGCTGAGAAAACCTTAGAGGAGTTTTAGCAGAAACAAAGCAAAGAAATTGGTTATGGATAGGTGAGAGAAAGGGGGTAGCCTTCCTAAGGAACACTGTTTTGCACTTGCCACAATAAAACAAATTACAAAATTCTTTCAAAAATGAATCATCTCAGCGGAGAAAATGCTTGTTCCTAGCTTAACATTACTGCCAATTTTTCAAGTACATTTTAGGCCTACAATTATAATTAAGACCATTTGCTTCTCGTCATGGAGATGCAGTTGATACAAAGCTGAGACTTAATACCATGTTTTCTCACATACAGCACTCACCTTCCCCCCCCACCCCCCCATCAGACTTCAAAACTTGGGATGCGAGTATTAAGCAGAGAAGCTGTTTTCTTCACTGGAAAAAAAGCACACCTGGATATACTGTGTAAGCCATACATCTGCCCATGGCTGCCATTTGTTTGGCTCAGTAAACTGAAGGGGCAGAGTCCTCTCAAAGCCATAACAATTGGATGGTCACTGTAGTTTGTGGCTGAAACAACAAGTGAGTTGCTGGTAGTACCAAATTTACTCAATGCTAAGATGGAGGTTTTTTTCCCCATTTAAAATGGGGGAAGAAGCCTGTACTCAATTCTAGGATGAGGAGGGCATTGGAAGTCAGGTAGCTGATGTGGCTCATCCCCTACTTGGGATCGGGGCCATAGCCTCAGCCTATACCTCCCCACCATCTCTGCACCCTGCCATTCCCCACCCCCCATGTAGCCTCTACTCCCCCACCTACCTCTCTCCTCAACTTAACTTTGCTCTATGCCAGCAGGCTCCATGCACATTGAAGTATAGGGCACTAAACACGGCCCCAGTCCCACCCCATAGCAGCAGCATGCAGTCCATATAGCTGTTATGGGGTCAAGCTATGACCATGCTCAGTGCCCCAGGGGTGTATGGGGACAGAGCCTGCTGGCAGAGAGCAAAGGCTGGGAGGAGAGGGGACCAGAGTCTGTGGAGTGGAAGTGGGAACTAGTGGCTGGGGGAAGGGGAAAGTCAAGGCTGCAGAGAGTGGGAGTGGGGAGGTCGGGGACACAGGTGGCCAGGAGGCAAGCACAAGCAGGGCCAAGCTGCTTGACTTCCCCAAAGCACCTACCTCCCCACTGTCTGTCCCCTAGCAGAAGTGGAAGGGATGAATTAAAGATAACTTCCCCATTAATTAGATTATGTACATGAAAAAAAAAATATAACAAATTTATACATTTTCCATTCGTACAATCTAATTATTGGGTGAGGGTCTTAAATTCAGAGTAAACTTAGATTCAAGTAAATATGGTATCTTGATGAGGCTTGAGATATAGAAACAACAATTTATTTACATGGATTTTTTATGTAAAGGAATTATGGTACAGAACAAATAATTTATATCTATAGTATAAATCCATTCCCTTCTAAACCCAAGGGCTGATTGCTTGGCTGACATATTATAGTCTAATCACTTAGAAAAAATGGTCTTTGTTCCAGAGTTTACTGTCCAAATAAATGACAATGTTGAAATAGCATAACATGTAGATCTAAAAGAACCCACATCTTCAGGTGGCAGAGATGACTAGGCATGTATTTCACCAACTCCAACTGGTGAAAAGTTTGCAACCCTTTCTTTCAGAGTTGAACCTGGCCATTATCATCCATGCCTTCATGAGCTTGAGGCTAGCAGTGCACTCTATGTTGGGCTGTCCTTGAAGGCCATTCAGAAGCTGTAGCTACGACAAAATGCAGAGGCCTACCTTCTCATGGGGATGAGTCACCAGGAGCACAAAATTCCAGTGCTCCAGAGTCTGCGCTAGGTTCCAATAGCTTTCTGGGGACAATTCAAGGAGATGGTTTTGGCGTAGAAGGGCCAAAATGGTCTGGTGCCCTACAAACTCAAGGGATTTTGTTCTCCTTTACCCACCCATCTTTTCCCTAAGGACAGCCAAGACCAACCTCCTGCAAGTGCCATAAATATGCAAAGTCTGCTGGGTGAAAAAACAATAAGTCATTCTCAGCAGTTGCTCCCCGGCTCTAAAACTCTCCCCCTTAAAGTCTGCCAGAGCTGAAACCTGGACATATTTCAGAAGTGCTATAAAACCTTCCCATTTGGACAGGCATTTAGCAAACAAAGCTAAGGCAAGGATATTGTTTAGTGGGCCTCTATGGTATGTTGATATTCTAGTTCCTGTTTAAGTTATTATGTTGTTCTTCAAATTTTAGAAGTATTATGCATCTCTTATTCTCTGAGCCCGAGCCTTATCCAATAAATAAACAAACAAATAATTGACTTTTGCTTATTAGTTCCATGTTGACTGACATGGAAAATAAATTAAGAAGGTATATACATCATTTGACGAGAAGTTGTAACTATCATAGGTCAGAAATATTTTATTAGGGATCATAAATGATAGTCTTTGATCACTTCCAGTTTCTTTAAACTATCAGTTTCTGCCAAAAAAAATCAGATTTCTACATGCTAACATTTGCATTCACAAGTGTGGATGAAGGGTGGATTTTTTAAAAGGCAAGTAGTATTCATAACTTTTAAAAAGTTAGTTACAAACTCCAAAGTGAAGGCATTCAGAAATTAAGAATAAAGTAAACAGGGAGGAAGTAGGTACATGAATTTGTCAACCCCAATCACGTAACACCAAGGCTACATACAGACATTTGGGGAGGTTAGGGGGAGATTTGATCAAGTTAAAAATAGTCACCTGAACTAAGGTAAGTTGGCATGGGGGGGAGGGGAATCAGAGGATTTGCAGGGGAATTGGGAGGACAGATAGAGTCTGTGGGAGGAGCCAGGGGATTGGGGGAGCAGGCAGGGTCCGTAGGGGCATTGGTGGGCTTGGCAGGATCAGGGGGGCTTGAAGGGTCTGGGTGGGGGAAGGGGGGAGGATGGGGACATTCTCTCCCCAACTCCCCAGGACCAGGAGCTATTTTTACCCCCCAACCCTTTCATCCCCCAGACAAACAAGCTCCCCAGCCAACTTAGCCCCCACATTTCTACTCACTCGCCCTCCCACCCAACTTCCTTTCTTGGCTACTGGCATTGGCAAGCAGTGATAACAATGAGCATTGGGAATGGCTTGTTGGATGTTGGGGTTGATGGGCTGGAAGGGGGACTGGCTGATGGGGCGGGGGGGGGAGTTGCCCATCTGGGGCTGGAGGAAGTGGGGGGGCAGGGGAGCTAAAAACAGCCTGGTGCCAAGGATAGGGTAGGAAAACGTCAGCAGCTAGGCTTTTCCAGTCTCAATTAGGAAGGCACATTGTAGATTGCACAGAATATTTCCTAAAATCTGCTTCAATTTATAATCCTCCAAAATGTCCCAAAATAATGTGACCGTATACATAGGTAGATATAGTACAGGTACAGGTCTGATTCAAGTATGAGTCATTTTGTGGAATTAAAAACTTGAGAAGTGTGTAAATTCATAAGGTGAGCAAACAGCTGTTAATTCTAGGTCTGCCTGCCTAAAATAGCAAAGTATAGCTTATCAGAAGAGACAAATCCTTAGCTCAAGAAAATGGTTTTACATTCAAAGCATGGCATCGTAAAGCCTGAAAAGAGCCTGAGGGCTTCACTTCTTGAAATAGTTATGTCGTAAATTGTTTAAAAATAAAAATGTTTGCACAAATGCAACCCTTTGATTAATGACATAGTGCAGGTACAACCCAGGGAATATTTGCCAAATGAAGCATAAATTACATACCAGCAAGTAGCCTCTCTCTTGTTCACATTGCAACCAGCTTCTATCATAAAGTCCTATTTTAGTTTTCCAATAGAATTGGCAATATGCCTGGTGCATGAGGCCAATATCCGATACTTTGGATGAAAATGAAAGGCTTGTAATGTCTCTGTCCTAAAATGCAACCCTGTATATATTTACTGAAATTTAGCTGATGAAGTAGAATTTATACATTAGTAAATAAGTATTTGCCATTAGTCTGAATGCTATAAACTGCCTGCATCATTTGCTAACACTGGGCAAAACCTGCCAGAATATTTCTAGTTATAATGAATAAGCATGTCCTCTTTTAGTAATTTCATGGATAGAATATCAGTGATTCCACTCTGAGAAAGGATATTATATCATCACTGAAGTATCGGTCTTCTAGGAAGAATAATATAAGCATCAAGGTCTCTTGGTGAAACGGAATAAATCTTCTTTCATGTGCTAAATAAGCATTAAAAAGAAAATAATGCCTCCACAAGGTTGTTCTGTTAAAAAAAGAAAAAGAAAAAAAGTGTCTTGATACTTATCCAGAGCTGATTGGAAAGCAGAAAACAATCATTTCCTGCTGTAGGTGATTTATGTTCGGATCTTAGAAAACAGGTTGATGTCTCCAGCTTAAGAAAACAGATAGACAAATACGTCTAATTCCTGTGTATTAATAAAAACTTGTATATTGCAATAGTTCCCAGCAGCACAGTTTCCTACAGGGCAGAAGGTAACAGTCCTCCACCCCCCCCCCCTTTTTTTTTAATCTGTATTTTAATGATAATACGAGCTCTGGAACTAAAACAAAATCACCAAGTATAATATTCCAGCAAAATAAAGGATATTTGCATGTTGTGATGGACTTGGTTTCCTCAATAAAAATGCATGAGACAGGAAAAATGATGACATGAAATAATATTGTGGTTTTTGTGCATTTTGTGGAGTTCCAAATTCACATGCATCACACAGTCAGGCATATGTGGTAAATGTATGAAGGACATGGTGACCACTACAGTGGAAAGTGTGTATTAGAAATGCTTTTGTGTAAGATGTGACTTTCCCAAGTAATAAGCAAACAAAACACTTTTAAAATTACAACAGTTTTTTCTGGGCTATATCACTATAGGAGCATGCAACGTTAACAGTTGCCCATAACAGTTTAAGCCATAGTGCTCAACCTTTTGGCCCCATGGGCCAGATGAGTCGTGTGAGACTGGTTGGTGGACCAACCTGAACCCTGTACATCAGGATTGGCCCTTGAGGCATGGCCCAGCACCACCCCTTCTGGCAGCCTTATACTGGGATTGATTCCTGGGGGCCTGGTCATGCTTTTCCTGCTCAAGCATGATGAGGTTGGGTTCTGAGGGGCTGGCACTGTCCTCTCCCAAATCTGCAAGCCCAGATTGGTCCCAGGGGACTTGGCATTGCCCTCTCCTGTCCCTGTGTGCTGGGATTGGTCCCCAGGTGCCTGATGCTGGCCCCTCCAGGTCTCCCACACTGGGATTGGGCCTGGATGCCCAGCACTGCCCCCTTCCAGCCCTCACATGCTGGGATTGAGCTCTCACACCTGGTGCTGCCCCTGCTTGGCCCTGTGCACTAGGATCAGATACTGCATCCAGTGTGCAGGACCCAGGGGTCCCCATGGATCCAGAAATTTGGTGGGGGGGAGCAGTGCCACCACTCTCCCATTGCCAAACTTCCAGACCCATAGGGAGCCCCATAGGCCAGATGACACAGGGTCAGGGTTTAGATCTAGCCTGGGGGTTGAGCACCTCTTGTTTATGCCACCTTTATTTAAAACTGGTATAATTGCTGCTGGTGAATCTATGAAAACCTAGTTTCAACAATAGGCTCCCTAGGCAGCTAAAATTCTGTTTCTGCCCATCCCCAGAAGTGGCTGAATCTCAGTAGGACTGAGCTCACTACCTACCTCCTCATACTTCTTGAGGATCCACAAACTAAATGTCCCCATAAGGGCCTGATCCTGTAGGCATGCTCTCACCCTACTTGACATGAACCTACAGGCACTGTACAAGACGCATCAGATGTCATCATTTTCCTTTCCTAGAGACACAGCCAGAGGAAAAGGTCCTGCCAACTCTCTTTATATTATAATTCAGCAGCTAGAGTGCTCATCCAAAGCTCTGGAGACAAAGGTTCAAACTGACTTCTCCCACCTCCTGAAAGAATGCCCTAATCCCCCAGTTTATAGGCTGAAGTAGGAAGAGAAGTTGTGGAGAAAGGAAAAGGCACTGCCTATTGAAGCTGCTACTTTATGCATGACATAATAAAGATTCATTGGGCCAATAGGAGCAAGTGAGAGAGTATGACTCTTTATCCTAGTGATTAAGGTCCTCTCCTAGAGGCATCGCTCCTAGATGGGGGTGAGAATCAGAGTTGTGTTCCTGATCAGAAGGCTGTTTATGCATTTTACATTAAACAGTCACTAGATAAAATAAGATAAATAAATAAAAAACCCATAAGACTAGAAGATTTGTTGAAACAATTCCCTTGCTATTGAAGGAAATTGCATCATACAATCCCTTTCATAAAACATCTAGAAAGTTACCAATACAACACATAAGTCACAATGATATCCAACTTTAGACAAGTATAGGTATTAAACTTTCCAGAGTTAGCCTTAGAAGTAACATAAAAATAAATAAGTAACCCTTAGTCCACTTGAGTATATGGAGACAGGAGAGAGAGAAAAGTTTAAAAGAAAGTAAGTTATTTCTCTTAATGCTTCACTAAGCAGTTCAGAAAAAGTCCCATACTCACCCTGTTGGCAGGAATGAATACAGACCACAATAAGGGGAAGGTAACAATAATAAATTGGTGAAATATAGTCTTCTTGAAGAAAGTATAGACATTTCAGTCTCAACAAAACAATGACAAAATCCAGGCAGAAATCCAGCATGGTTATAGAAAAATAATCCCTACTTAATGTGACATACATAGTAGGGCTGTGCGAAATTTCACCGGCAGTTTCATTTTGAGGCTATTTCAACTCGTTCTGAGCTCGAAACAGCAAAATTGAAATGAAACAGAGAATTTCAAAATAGTCTCAAAACAAAATGAGGCAAGTCAAAATGTTTCAAAATTTTCAGAAGGTTTTGATTTTCGAAGCTCCAGCTGGGCTTGCCTGCAGGGAAACAAACTAAAGTAAGGAGAGGAAGGGGGGGGAAGAAGGGGGAAGGACTGTTCTCATTATTGACTGTGTAGCTGGCCAGTGACTGTCATCCTTTCCTGAGGTCTCTTCCAATCCCAGTTTTCTGGGGGAGGGATGGAAAACCTGCATAAAAGGCAGCATTGTTCAAACTACCCTGCTTTCTGCCTTGGTGTCAGTTGAGTGAGGGTGCATCTTAACACACACACACACACACACACACACATACACACACACACACAGTGTCACCCACCTATGTCACAAGTTTTGCCTGTCAGCAACTAGAACCCAGACTCCTCCTGCACTCATCTCCTTGACAGCTGGCAGGCTTCATGGCTGCAGCAGGGCCTAGTAGGCCTGCAGTTTTCACCCCCCTGTACCCCAAGGCAGACAGTCCCACAGGCAACCATGTCACAAGTTTTGCCTGTCAGCAGCCAGAGGTGCAGGATCCCAGAACCCAGAAGCCCCTGCTCCTATCTCCTTGACAGCTGGCAGGCTTCATGGTCTCAGCAGGGGCTAGCAGGTCTGCAGCTTTCACCCTGCTGCACCTTAACACACACAGTGTCACCCATGTCACGAGTTTTGCTTGTCTGCAGCTTGAGGTGCAGTTTCCCCCAAACCCCTACACCTACCTCCTTGAAACTTGGCAGGCTTTGTGCCCTCAGCAGGGGATAGCAAGTCTGCAGTTTTGCCCCCCACTGTGGCTTAACACATATATGTGACATGAGTTTTTTGCTTTCAAGACTTTGAGGAGCAGTTTCCCTGAAACCCCTGCATTTATCTCCTTGCAGCTTGGCAAGTTTCATGCCCTCAGAAGGGCCGACCATTTCTGCAAGTTTTGTCCAAATCAGGCCAGGAACAATAAGATTATAGGCTGTTTAAGCCTTCCCCATTATAGCCAATGGGCAAAACAGCGTCAAAACAGCAAAACTTTTTCAACAAAATGAAACGGAAAAGCAGTTTCGAATCAAAATGAAATTCAAAATGAAATGCTGTTCCATTGAAATGTTGAAATGCATGTCGAAACGGTATGGTGCCATTTTGCACAGCCCTAATTACACAGACATAATCAATTGCTGTCTGCAATCCCCAGTGTTTGACCTCTTCCACTGACGTTTGAAAAAACAATGCTACCAGCTCTTGTATATGTATAAAAGCATTATACAATAAAGTAAACAGTAATAAACATGAAAGATAATGCTGTTTGTTTAAGCAATGTTGGCAACTATTTGGGACTCTTGCATCTCTCTAAACTTATACAAAATACCTTTCATATTTTCCATTTTCCAGATCAGACTATTCCACTTCTTTTCCCCTCAATCTGACCTTCTCAATTAGGGGTACAGCAAAGGCAGTATCTCTCAGCATTTATGAATGTAGTTCTTCCTTTCAAATTGGCAAGAAACAGAATTGTTAGTAGTGCATCTTCATCCCAAATGTCATTTTAAATATACAGGAGAGCAACCTGGTTTGCTATTCAGGAAAATGTTAACTTTACGTCATTGTACAGAATTTAAATCAGATTAGAGATATTTTTGAGGTACCACTTATGGGTACAGCTCGCTAATTGTTAACCAATGCATGGGATATGGGTTTAAGTTGCCTACTTTATAATCTGTTTGGGAACAAGAGATTGCTCTCTGTCACAAAGTAGGGACAAGGGACACAGGCTTACATGGACAGATAGCCCATGGAGACATTCTTTTTAGTAAAAGGCTGTATATTTCTGAAAATTTTGCTTTCAGAGTCTTTCTTTAGTATATTTGCTGATTTGCCAAATTACATTTTGTAATCCTTTAGGCCTCTGACAGACATTGCAGTTATGGTTTGATTAATCTGTAAAAAACACTATGATTAGCAACCTGCTCCAAGTTAATGGCAAACCGGCTACAAAGACATACCCAAAAATGTGGAATGATTGGTTTGCATGGCATCATAAATCAAATGTATGGCATGCTTCATCACACTAATGCTGACAATGAGCTTATTGTCAGCATTTGGATGTGGATAGGGGGCTTCTCCATCTCCAGCTGCACTGTGGGGGGCAGCATGGACCCACACAGGGAGTCTCTCCAGAACTAAAAATTAAATATTGCTTGTGGCGTGCTCAGGAATGTCTAAAAATAAATAATAATCATATAAAAGAATTACTAAAACAAACCACATTCAGTCAGTAAGACACCTGATGATGAAAAACAACAGGTGTAGTCACAGTTGACCAACTCTGTTCTTTAGTCATTTAGGGCTGCTGTATATCCTTATGGTGAAAAACTTAAGGGAGTCATGGCTGGTCAGTTATTCAGTCTTAAAAAAAGAAGGCATCTGGGGAGAAGGAACCCTAAGAGAGCCTAGATAGGTCCTATTCACCTCTTTTTTTTTTTTTCTTGGCTCCATGACAACTACTAATGTTTAGGATTATTATTTAGGATTAGATGGGTAATCATCATAGTTCACACTTTATTTTGTAAACCAAGCACTTAAGAACAAAAAAAAAAATTAAGATGATATGGTAAGGAATAAATTTAATCTGGCAGCAGAAAGCAAGTTTTTATTATAGGAAGGAAAGTTTCTAACGCAATGTTTGATATATAATACTACAGCTATATGGAAAACTATACTACCATTCAGTTTAGAATGGTATTTCACACACAAAATATCCCGTAAGATCTGCTTTATGACCTGATTTCTTATAAAAGAATAACCCTTCTACAAAACATCTTTTTCTTTAGCAGAAAACTCTGAGTTGTGATCAATAGTAAAGGCATTCTATATAATATTTCCATTATTTTCTCAAAAGAAAAAAAGCCATTTTAGGAAGTATGTGTCAGTTTTTGCTACAGACTGGCGACTCCAAAGCTAGGGACAGAAATTACACATAAACCAGTAGACATGATGAGAAACTAGTTCAAATCTGTAACACAACAAAAGTTCAGTGTACATAAACCACTTTTGAAATGGCTAAAACCAGTTTCAGATAAACATGGATCGATGTACTACCAGACTTAACTGATTTAGGTTAAATTGGTTTCTTGAACTTCTATCCCAGATCCCCTCCAGATTCAAATTAGCTCAGTCCCCCAGCATCCCAGGATGCTTTGCACCTCCCCCACAAACCCTCCCTTCCCCAGCATGTGGGCTAGCCTTGGCCCAAACTGTCTGTTCCAGACAGCTTCTGGCCTGAGCTTCTGACCTGGTCCACTGCAGGCATGTGGCTACATTTCAGGAATCAAAAGTGAATGTTGGTTCACTTGCTTTTCAGTGTAATCTATGCAATTTAAACTAACCTAAAAAGATTGAATAGATTCAGCCTCAGGCTTTTTGACAGTCTATACTTAGATCAAAATCCTCAAAAGATGATTAATGGGTTCACACTGTCATATAACAGTTATGAGATTTAAAAAGCTATCTAATGATGAGGCAACATGGATAAATATAAGGACCCTCATAGAAGGAAGTGCCATTCTTCAAAATGATTTAAAAAGTGGTTAATAAAAAACTAATTGAATTACAATATGTGTTATTCCCACTGGTGGAGGTAATCTTCAAGCAAGGCACAAAAATCATATTTCTTGCACGTTTGGGTTATGGGAAATATTAACTTATCAATTCTTATTTCTTATTATTGATTCTTTTATTTCCTAAAATGACATCAGGTTGGTAATTCTTTTTGAATTTTCCCCTAGACTGTCGTCTAATAAAAAATAACCTGGAGACATCATCTTATGACACCTGTGCCCTAGTTAATGTTGTCTTTTGAAAATAACAAAAAGTAGTCATAAAGTTTTATTTTTTAATCTTTTTATGTCATGACATATGGGTGTTATGTCACATAACAACCTTGTTTTATAAGTAGTTCTCATATCTATTTTTTTTTTTATGAAGGGATATATTTAATGCGATTGATCGGTTATTTAAAATGTTGTTTACTTTCAGATTCAGATTGCATTACTGAACATGCCAAATCTCTCCAAGACAAAATAAACAAAAGTCTATTCTTGAGAGAGCAAGCTAATATCAATGTGTAGGCACCACATATAATTCTTTTCTAAAGAAAATACAACAAGCAACAGTTATCCTTTATTTAAGCCCCCTTTGAAAATCCACTATGATGGGGCTTTCCAAAAGACCAATTGTAATGAAAAGCATCCTTCAGTCTGCTCTACTATGCACACAGCTGCCTATGGCCCCATACTGGTACCAATACCCATGGATGACTAAGGCTTAGAAGCAGAATGGCCACCCCACATTTCCATAGCTACTTCCAAGTCTGATCCAAAGATTCTACCTCAATCAAATTACAGTTTAAAAAAAAAGCAAAATACATCTAGCACAGGGAACAGTTTAGCTTATTTAGTATAGGAACAAGGGGATTACCAAAATGGGACAAGACCAAGGGCAGAATCCTCCTTCACTTTACATGTGCAAATGACATTTACCCAGTTGGGTAAGTTCTATTTTCTGGCCCTTATGTGGAGTTGGTGGTCCTATTCTTGCTGTCATGCAGCAAACATCCATAAAGCTGCTGAGCATGTTTAGTATACTGCATTCTTGCTGGGCAAGTATGAGGCTCTGCATATACCTGCACAAAAACCCATGACTAGCATGTGTCCAAATGGAGAAGGAGGGCCCTCCTGTGTTTTATCTCCCAAAGCCCAGTGGTTAGAACACTCACCCAGGTCATGTTCTATAGAATCACAGAAAAGTAGAACAAGAAGTGACCTATGGAGGTCATGTGGTCCAACCCTGTACTTGAAGCAGGATCATGAACCTCCAAACCACCCCATACAAGTCCTTATTTAACCTGTTCCTAAAATTCCACAATCAACCCTGTCACACAAAGACATGCACATTGCCAAAAGACAACTAAAGTATCCTAATTTGCTATGGGAAAAGCAGGGGGGAAGGGGTACAAATGGATACAAGAGAGCCAAGGAAGAGGGTCATCTTCACTCAGAGTGGATTTAAGCTGGTACCTCACTAACTTACCAATGCTTTAATCAACAGGCCATAGATTAGGCATTGTTCAGTATCCTCCCCAGACTGTTCTTTCCCCCGACTCTTTTGGAGCATGTACTCATGGAGCCACATATTAAGTATATTCAATGGTAAGTGGATGCTTGTGCATCCACACAACACGAGGAATTGGATCACCACTGTGAATGAAGGCCAAACATGAAAGTTATATGTTTAGGTAAGTCTTTTGGATGCATAAAGGGCAATAGAATTGTTACCTGAGTGTCCATTAGTCCAGTATCCTGCTGCTCACAATGCACAATACTAGCTGCTTCAGAGGAAGGTCAAAGAAATATTTTCATGGATGGTTTTAGGAAAATCAAAAGATTTTTTTTCTTTGGTGTCTAATACCCTTTTAGTACCATTTGGTTGATTTTTAATTACTAATTGTTAATTGCTGGAATTATAGATATGTGATTTTTCTGACATGGTTACATGGGGCCTGTCCCACGGTTGGCCTGGAACAAGCCAATCCTGCTTGAGTTTGAACCAGCTGGGATACATTTTTTTTTTCTATAAAGAGCTGAGAAACCTCAGGTAACAGGGGGAAGAGGAAGCAAGTTGGACCCTATTGTCTATGGAAAGGTCCAGGGGAGACAGGACGGTGGCTACATATTGAAAGGCCACTGGTAGTTTGAAAAGTGGTGGAGAAAAAACAAAACAAAACAAAACTTTGTATTACTGAAGATGTTTTTATTGAATTAAACTGCTTAGAGGAGAGAGCCAAAATGAAAATTGGGTTTCATTTTAATTTTTTCTTAGATTGGAGAAACAGGTCAGCAGCTAACAGAGAAGAACACAACTTAATTCTTGACTTTAGTAAAAGAGCTCAACTCTCAAACTCCCCATAAACTGATATACAAATAAAAAAAAATATACAAGTATAGAAATTACTAGAACCCCTGAAGAAGTTTTACAATTGTTTTTGTTTTTGCCAGTTAAAAACAAAAAAAAAAACAAAAAATAAAAAACCCCTGGAATATGTTTAAGGGTTTTCTAGGCTTTTTGCTGACATTTTTCAGAAATCCAGCCATTTCAATCAGTTAGAGAACTGACAGACAGTCTCCCCAGAAATAATAAAAGGCTTAGTACTTCTGTTTGTTTATCTGTCTCTCTGTAACACTGGGGGGCAACTACGCGTGTGCCCAAGAGAGGGCAGGCAGCAATTGGCTGCATGGGCCCTGCCCCCTTAACCAGGGAGTCAGAGGTGGAGGGAGTCCTTAGGCTGTAATACTGCATTGACTTACCCCAGCTCCTGACAAAGCTGACAGATGCCAGGGGAAGTAGGACCCAGGGGAAGCCTGAGCAGGACTAAGCAGCCCAGCCCCACCCACCTCCTGCCTGCTGGCACTTTTAGCACCATGTGGCTGCATTCCCAGAGCGGGGAGCATGGAACTGCTGGTAGCGTGTGTGTGGATCTGGTGTGGGTGTGTGTGGTGTGGATATGTGTGGGTTGTGTGTGAAGCTAGTGGCAGAGTGGGTGGGTGGCTGTGGGTGTGCAGCCAGGACCAGAGAGGGTGTGGGTGTGCAGCCGTGGCCAGAGTAGGTGTGGGTGTCATGGTGGGTGTGGTTGTGCAGTCAGGGGCAGAGTGGTTGGGTGGGTGCGGTTGTGCAGCCAGTGGCTGGGTGGGTAGGTAGATGTGGTTGTGCAGCCAGGGGCAGAGTGCATGGGGGGGGGGGGTGTTCATAGGATGAGTCCCAACCCCCCCCCCATACACATTCACCCACACTCCCCTTGCACTGCCATACATGTAGACCCCCACATCCACACCTCACACAGCCCAGGCACCTTCCCCCCACACATTTCCCCACAAACCCCATACCCACCCATACCCTACATATCCACACCCACATATCCACAGCCCCTCACAAACCTATTCCAACCCACCCCCACAATATATAAGAGTAAAACTTCATTTATGCTATTGTGCGATCACCTCTATGTAGGCTACACAAACACATGTAAATCAGGACAAAAATATTTTTAGAAATCAAATTAATGAACGCTGTAGATGTTTCCTTTTTAAAATATAATTTGTTATTTTTCTGGTTCTAAGATGACATGACCCCTTGCTGAAAGGATTACTTCTAGGGGCAAAGGGACAGACTTCTGCTGGCAAAGGTCAGGGGTTAGGGGGCGGGACTTCCAGTTGCAAGATAGTGACCAGGGGGTAGGGCACCTGCCAAGGGGTGGAGCTACCCATGTGGCCCTTGACAGCTTGCCAAAACTCGGTGAGTGGCCCTCCACCCTAAATAATTGCCCACCTTTGGTTTGCATGGCTGGCCCCATAGGATGAGTGGTGGGGGGCATATAAGCTCTCCCTGAAACACTGTCATGACGGGCAATTGGCTAGTAATATGTGTATGTTTGTCAAAGTGATGCTTAGGTAAAGGAATTGTGACAGTCATACCCTCAATATGTAGACCTGGGCTTGTTTTAAAAACGTATAAGAAACAATAGTTATTAATGATATCTCTAATTCCAGCTACAGCACAAATAATACATATTAATGAGAAAAGTGAAAAACAAGAGTGTTATTACTGGGTCATTAATTTATATGAGATGCTGTAGTGGTTATTACATTAAGCATGCAAACATAACGCATCATTTCTAACATCCTGTTATACAAGTGTGTGCATAATGCCACAGATTATAGACAGAGGAAAAGATTAAAGAATGTAGTAACATGGTTTCATTATATTGAACATCAAAAATATTAATAAGTAAAATAAACAGCAGGAAGGAGTGACGCCAGAGTTATAACACACAAAGTTGCAAGCACTCTATTCAGAGATTAACTTTTTAAAAAGAGATTGCCATAAAAAGCATCATTAGAATATAGTTGCATTAGAAATTATCATCTCTCTCTCACTTCTTTTGTCAGCCCCAAAACCAATGGAAGCCAGTAGAAGGTTTTGGATCAAGCCCTACATTCACGAACCCAAAAATTTTTATTGTTACTGACAATCTGCAAACTTTTTCTGACAATCGTTTTTACTATCAGTTAAAAAAAAAAATCTTGGGTTGGCAGCCCTGCGCGACTGCAGCAATGATTTTATAACCTGCTGCCCTCACTAGAGGAATCCTCTACTCTCCCAAACACCGTAACACCCCTTCTACTTCATCCTGCACCATGCTGCTCCTCCCAGACTCTCCGCTCAACCCAGCCTCATCCTTACTGGCCGCACTGCCCCCACTCTCAGCATGGACCCTCAAAGAAAGCTAGCTACAAACCAACAGCACTACAGGGTGGGAAGCAGCAGCAGCGGCAGCATATGACTAAAGGGGAAGGGATCTACAAAGCACTAAAATAAGGATTCTAGACAAGTGTTGAATTCCCACTTGAAGCCCAGCCGGCACTGCTCTACTCTGTTTGTGCTTCCCTGAAGATCCAGTTGCCCAGCTCTTTTTAAGAGGGAGTTTCACAAAGTAGCTGGAACTTGATTGTTTTTATCAAAAGTTTAAATGTATTTACAGACTTTATGGACAGATATTTTTAGCCTGCCTACTTAGTTATGTGAATGATACTAGTCTTTATGATCTTTACACAGTCCTGTCTTGGAGTTGCCAGTTCCACACCCCAGTCAGGTAGGGTCTCTCCTAAGGGCTCACACAAATCACAGATCAAGAGGCATAGATAAAAATAGAGGCACTTGAAGCTTTTTTGAACAATGCTGATGAAGCTAAAATATTTCCTATAAATATATTGGGTTTGCTGAAATTTTTCACCCTATGAATGGTGTCTTGGTAGTTACTTTGTAGTCTTGTCATTAGAATAAAGCTTATAATATGGGAGAACTTGTCCTTCCAAAGTACTCAGAAATTAAAAAAATTCTGCTCTGAGTCAGGCAGAGAAGAATTGATTTGAACCTGGGTTTCCTGCAGTGCCCTATCTCAAGGTCATGTGGATATCCATACACATCAAATAACCTTTGGTTCAAATCCCAAAACAAATTCTTTGAGGACACTCAATTTTTCAGAAAATGATGTGAATTTTTTTGGTTAAAATATGGGAGTTGCTACAAAATGGAATTGTCATCCTGAGGGAAACTATATTTCTGAGCAACAAGAAATACCACCTCCCTCTAGGATAGCTTGCCTGCCTTTCAAATTTACTCTTGTTTTCGAATGTTGTCATTTTTATGCTTTTTTTTTCAAATGCTATAGAGTTCCCCAACTGGAATCTTTTAATCAAGAAGTCTACTTCAATTACTCCCTTTTCTAGCTGGAAGAATAATTCCTTATGAGTTGTATTTGTTACTTACCCACTTTTTGCATAATGAATCCTTTACAAACAGGTCATGACATTTTTGCATTTGTAATTTTGTTAGTATTAGCCAAAGGCAGTATTAATACATCAATAATTTTCAGTCTATGTTTTATTAACGTTTTTTTTCTATTTTTTACTTCTGACTCATCGTGCATGATGGTCCACCAAAGTCACATAGTATTGTTCGCATTCCCTAAGTAAATAACTGATGTTTTAAATGAGGAAAGATGAAATGCAAATAGCAAAATGATGTACCTGTGGGATGACTGTTAATGATAAATTTTATTACACTTCTGGATTTGATCCATATTTTCATGAATTCCCGGCAGCTATACAAATATTTGAAAGGAAATGTAATACTGTCTTACAAATCAAAGAACCAAATTCAAAGCTATCATTTTGCCAAGAATTTAGAATGAAACTAATGAAGAATCTGCTCAGAATGAGCTTGTGAAGGTGAACTGAAGACAATGGAACTTTGTATTGACCAATTCATGGAAGTTTACAGGAGCTGAGAATCTGCCCTGTGGTTTCTTAAATCTATCATAAATGGTTATATTCAATGTTATATCATCTTATTTGCTGTAGAGCATGTTCTTGTATCATACAATTATAGAACCATAGAAAAATAAGGCTGCAAGGGACCTCCAGAGGTCATCTAGTCCAGGCCCCTGCATGATACAGGATCCTCTGTCCAAAACATTCAATACAAATTCATTATCTAAGCTATTAGCTAAATATACTAATACAAACTACACAGTGAAACCCAACACAGCTGCAAGGCACAATACCCTGAGCTGCCACAGGTAAGTCAGGAGAACTATAGCAGCCAATGTCCTGCTGCTGCAAATGTTGTTAAAATATGCTTGAGAGATCCAAGGAAGAGGGTCACACTGCCACTACATAGGAAGGCAAAACCCCAAACAGTCCATATAAATCTGACCATGGGTAAAATTCCTTCCTGACCCCACACATGGTGATCAGTCTGACCCTGAGAGAAGGGTTAAGACCTGCTGGCCAGGAAGCTCCAGGTTTAAGTCTCAGCAGGAACACTGGCAGAGACCAGTCAAAATCCCCAGCCTTCACTGCAGCCGACACCCAATGCCTCTTCCACAGTATGACATGGGCATAGCTACTCCTCATGCATCCCTGACCAATGATTATTCAATCTCTACTATAACATCTCCATGGATGGATATTCTACAGCTTCCTAAGTAGTCTATTCTACTGCCTCATTGTTCTTACACTGAAGTTTTTTTTCCTGATATCCAGTCTAAAACATGCTTAGCTACACCTTCAAGCCAGCGGTGTGTCCTGTTCTCTGAAGTAAGAGAAAAAAAGGTGTTTCCCACTTCTTTATGGAAGCCCTTCAGCCATTTGAAGACTGCTATCATGTCCCCTCTTACGTGTCTTTTCTGCAAGCTGAGCATGCCTATATTTTTCAACTTCTAATCACATGACTTGCCTTCCAAGCCCTTTCCCATCTTTGTAAACATTCTCTGGACCCTCTCTATGTCCCCCCTCTTGTCCATGTCCTTTTTTTAAAAGGTAGAGCCTAAAACTGCATACAGTGCTCTAGATGAGGCCTATCCAGTGCTGAGTAAAGAGGCACTATCATCTGCCATGCGTTCTACCTAATGCCCCTATTAATGCGATCTAAAATTGCATTTGCCTTTTGTGTCTCAAACTGCAGATTCATGTTAAGTCTGTGATCTGCCAAGATTCCCAGATCGTCCTCTATAGTGCAGCCCCCAGCCAAGAGCCACCTATATTACATATGTGTTTTTGAGTATTCTTCCTAAGGTGTAACACCTTGCGTTTGTCAGTATTGAACTTCATCCTGTTAACTCCAGCTCAGCTTTCAAGCCTGTTAGGAACCTTCAGAATTATAATTTCTGTCCTCCAGTGTGTTACCTATCCTTCCTAGTTTTCTGTAATTTGCAGATTTGTTCAATTTCTCAAATTAGCACCCAAGTTATTAATAACACATTGAACAGCATTGGGCCCAGGACAGACCCCAGTGGGACTCCACTACAAGCCTGCTGCCTTTCTGACATAGATCCATTTATTACCCATTGCTTGCAGTGACTGAGCTAGTTGTCAATCCAGTTCTGTATCATGCCATGCATATATGTGTATTTGTATATTTTTATTAGCTATTGTTTTCATAAATGCTTTCTATTTTATCAATTTCATGTCAGAAATGATAATGCATAAACATCTTGAAACACATGCAACAAAATACACACATCCATCTACATAAACACACACACAAAGACAACTCAGAAACACTATAAGCTTGACATTTTCAATTGGAGTTACTTAAATTAACTGGGTTAAGTTAAAACAAACAGTATTTTCCTTCAATATCTAAGGTTTTCCCCATGTGCTCTGGGGGTAGGCAGGGGCACTTTAATTAGAGCAGCTCCAAGAGCTACTTTAATTAAAGCTCCCACAGCATCTCATGTTTTGTGTCCGGGTAATCAAAATGGTGGTGGAGGCACTTTAACTAAAGCTTGCCTAAGCAGCTTTAGTTAAAGCACCCCCGCCAACATTTTGAAACACAGGGATGATGATACACAGGACAGAGAGGGTAACTTGGAGAATGCTAATCAACACGCTTCAGCATTCTCAATTAAGTGCATAGAAGCCGACTCCCCATACCTGTACAGGCACTCTAAAAGTTTAATTATACATCATTTTGTACATCCTGCCAAGAGCATAATATGTTCCATTAACCTAGAAATGAAGACCGTCCCACATTATATTTTCCTATTGTATTAAAACCATTCAAATTCTAACTATTTTACTGCCATCTCAGGTAAACATAACACTCGATATAAGTAAACTATGATATGGAAACATCTAAAATTTAATTTAACTGAACACAAGTCAGTAATGTAATGATGTTGCAAAAACAGAAAGCTTTGGATTTGGATTGATTCAACAATCCACTTTGGATTGATTAAACAAAAGCATTGTGTACAAGGCATGGGAGGTGGTAGCACTATTCTAGTTGGTTAGGCTACTACTGGAATACAGTGTCCAAGAAAGGAATCTTGGTTAGACTCTGGAATGAATAAATCCTATATCTTTGCAGAATTGTATCTTTGCAGAATTGGATGATCTTCCAGGAATCTGCAACACTATGAATGTATAGACCAAATCTAATTTCACCTTTATGCACCTAATGCTACTTACCTGTTGAAAAGAAGTTTAAATGCCTATTTTTGTGATTGGAAAAAAAATAGGTTCAATGTCCATATGCAAAGCTATATTTGCCTGCTCTTCCCTTCTAAGAATGCTCAGAAGGCTTCACTATGGCCATGCATCTTCTTTCAGAGTAGGATTGTCCATGTAGACATGTAACTAATATTCAAGTTCTCAAAAGTGGAGAGAAAACTAGAACTAGAGGCTATATGATGCTACAGGAGGAAGAGAAGATGGCCCTTCCCCCTGCCTTGGAAGGATGGGGCCTTGTGTTCTGACCGTATTTCCTGCATCCTATGCACAGAAGCTATCCTACTTCTGTTCATCCACATTATTAAATGAAACCATATGTCTAGTAACCATATGCCTCTTTGTCACTGTGGCAGTAGTGTTATAAACACCTATCCCAGGCATCCAGTTGTTTTTTTTTTCAAATGAAATCTTAGGTCCTGTTTATAGCAGTGTAGCAGACTTGCCTTTTGGAGCTTGGGTTGAGTCCCAGGCTTGAAATCTTGCTTTTTTGATTAGTGGAGCTCATCCCCCCAATCAGGAGGCAGTAAGAGGAGTTCAGTCACGCCCCTTTCCTGAGGGGAGGGGGAAAGGAGTTCCCTGTCCCCACCCCGTGGACCTGGTTGAAGTCCGCAACACTCAGGTCCAGAAGACTTCAGGGACGGAGCCCTGGAGCATATAAAAGGAGCTGCATGCCCAGCATGAGGGGAGCACATCTGGGACAGAGAAGAGAGAAGACCGGGGCTTAGAAGAGCTGAGGAGAGCTGCTCAGCAGGGTGAAGCAATAGCCCAGAAGAGCCCCTGAAGACTTCCATCAGTGGGGAATGGCAGATGGCTCCAGCAGCTAGGCTCTCAGTATCCAGCACGGCACACGGCATCCAGACCCTGGCAGCTGCATGAGGCAGCTCAGGTCTGCAACCTCTGGCATGTGGCCAGAGACATGGTGCACAGGATGGTGCATGGAGTAGGACCTTTAGAGCACTTGGGTGGCTCAGGTCCTCAACCCCCCAAACAAGGCTGGGAGCTGGGTGCAGGGGGCACTGCATAGAGGGTCCGGGAGCAGACTGAGCCTGGTGCTGCGTGAGGCAGTCCAGTCCTCCAACCCATAGCAAAAGGTTGAGTCCAGAAAGCCAGATGATGATTGGGCTACTGAGCCAGCTGACAGGGTCAAGCCAGAGGGACCAGGAGCCCAGCATAAAGGATCCCTGTTCTGGGGGACAGTGACCCCCCTCACCCCCAAAGCCTACTACAGGTGAGAGAGCAGCCTGGCGCAGAGGACAAGGACCACCCTCCAGGCCTGGGAGCCATGAGTTGCAGGGAAAAGAGGATTCCCACAAGGGAGGGGAGTCCCCATTGGTTAGTTAAGGGCTCCTGAAAGGGGAGGTCCCACTGAGAGGGCCTCCCCTAAAGTTACTAGCTTCTTTGTAGGGCTTGGGAAAAGCCCAAGGGCATTGAGGTTTCCCCTTGGGATTGAGTTTATCTTTGAGGTTTATCCGTTTCAGATCAGATACTTACCTGTGACTTATTTGTATCTGGAGCACTGGTATAAGGTTTTATGTCATTTACCCAGAGGGTATTGTTTATGTTGCTGGTTTAGATGTCTTATAAATATATATATATACATTGCACATATGTTTGTATCCATGTTCCTTTCCCTTGCGATAAGTTAATATAAATAAATGTGTATATAGTTAAGTCCCCTGGCTGTCCTGGCCTGGCTCTATAGGGATGGAGGAAAACGGAGCAGTCTGCACTGCCCACCCCATGGCACACCTGCCACCTAACAATCCCCTTCAATTGTAGAAGGGGACTATATACCCATGTTACCCGGCTACAGCAGGAATAAATCAGCATCTGGACTCCCTAGCTAGAAGCCACAATAGTGGGTTGCTGGTTCAAACACTTTCTTAGGCAGTGTGAGAACCTATGCCTCCTATTCCAAGAAGAAAAGATCAGGGCAAGTGTAGCTTTGTAGATAGAAAGATAATCTAAAAAATATATATTTATGGTCCTCCAATCCAACTGCCTGCAAGTAGCACATACAGGTGTAAAGGTGTAATAGGACTTAGCTATATATGCCTTTGATTCATAACCACAAATCCTCCAAAGTCATTTTATTACAGGAAGCCTGTTTTAACCCTGGCTCTGAACTCCTTTGTACATTTTAACCACAGTCCAAATCAACATTTCACAGCTGGACCTAAGCTATACAGTTGTGTCTGTAATTTCAGGTCATCTTTGCAATGATTATGGGTCAAACTCCTTTATTGCATCTTTGTTTTTATATATTCCACTTGAACCCCAAAGCAAAGACCCACTATGTGACGCTAATAGGTAAAAAGGGGATGACGCCTCTTGCCCCACCTTTTTCATATATGAAGTCTCAACAGATTGGGATAATGCAGCATGCTTTGTCTTGAATTTTCTTGTTCAGGAAAACCAGCATGGTTTGCCCTTCAGGTAGAAGTATGCTCTTTTCCCTGATTGTTAGTATAATCTTCTTTCTGACTCCGAAGCCTGTTAGACACCATGTCAGAACTCTTCTGCTAGCCACACTTGGATTGCTTTTGCTTGTTAGGTTATGCAGCAGTCTTCTTCTGGTTGTAAAACTGTTCTCCACTGTGCTTAAACCCAAGAGTCCTGTCAGCCATGCTTCAAAAACTTATGTTGTGTTCTTCCCTCTGGCATCCCCAGAATAAACGCAGTGTGGGTCCCACATTTATTTTCAAGCCTTTCAACTCTGTTATTTAGTGTCTTCTTATCTTTCATAAGCACATTTGGTATTTTATCTGCTTGGCTTAATTCCCCATATACATTGTTATTTCTGTGTCATGTTTAATCAGTTGTGTTTCCATCCCATAAGTACATTTCTTTGGAGTATTTACTCTGGGCAGAACAATATTTAGCTTTCTACCTTCCAGTCCTTTAACCTCTTGCTACCAAATTCCATGATGGCTCTTAAGAAATTGTCAGTCATTTCCTTTGTTTCCTTCAGAGGAAGTTGTGCCCTTATTCATTCTATGTGATGTCAAGTGCATCTCTAAGGCTGGAAAAGGAAGAGTAATTTGCTTGATTGCTATTTTAGATATGATTTCAGGCATCTCCATTAGGGAAGGGGTAATATCTACTTAGAAGATATAATAGCCCTTCCAAAACTCAGCAGAACAGCAATAGACACACTCAGCATTTTTATTTTCATTAAAAAAGAATAGCATCCATTAAAAAATTTTAAGGCAACCCCCAGCAAACAGACTGCAAGAAACACCATCCAACAAGATAAGGGGAGCCTGAGAATCCCATCAGTCTCTTTCTTAAGGCATTTGACCTAAGAAGATTTTTCAAGAAGAGTTCTAGGCTCTGAGTCTTCAAGTTGACTTCAGTGGATTTGAGATCAGGCCTCATGATATATTGTTTTAAATTTGCTTAAATTAATATGGAGTGATATTAGTTACAATCATAGCCCAAAAATAAATCTTCTCAGGAAGAGATAGATGTGTTGGGTAAAGTAATAAAACATGAAGTTGTCTAGTTTATAAAAAGTCAGTGTGAACTCTTATAAAAAGCAGGCAGTATCACTAGCAGATAAAATAAATTTCCTGGTATTTATTAAGAGATAAACAGTGTGGCTCTATTTCCAATGGCATGCTGTGTAACTTTGAATAAGTAATTTCACTCTCTGGGCTAGGTTTTCAAAACAGTTCAGAGCCACATTTTAGAAAGGAGATCAACAACCATTTAGGCAACCTAAAAAAAGAATCAGACTTCCAACAGTATTAAAAACTAAACAATTTCCACTGAGTCAATTATAAATAAATTTTCTAAAGAGGGCAGTACTCATCCTGATCCTTTCTAACCATAATCCATTCATTTGTTTTGATGCTTAATTAGGAGCTGAAGATTTCTAAAATTGTGGCCCTCTATATTTCTTCCTTAATCTACAATACTGTTAAAATAATTATTTTTTTTTTTAAAGGTCATATCACTTTCTCTCTCTATAAACCAATTTGAGATATTCAAATTCAATATACAAATCAGTGTCTAAATTATTGATTAATAAAAGTAGAATCTTAAAATGATAAAGCCATCAAAAAAGTAGCAGAATTTGTACAGTAGACAGGGTATACCTGATAAAAAGAACTGGAAATTCTTAAACTATGAGATATTCCTGATATCCTCAGCTATATGCTGTACTTCACTGTTATATTCAATCTGAAATCAGGCATGAAAATAATGTAAAATTAAAATACGTCAGTGGTATTCATGTAGCCAGTAGGGAATATTTAGGCCTGTGCAAGAGCACTATATCCAGGTTTGGATTCTGCATTTTCAGTAGGATCATAAGAAAGTAAGGCTGGAAGAGACCACAAATTCATTTCATCCAGTCTCCTGCTCAGGGCAGGATCATCCCTAATTAATCCCAACCAAGCGTCTTGCCCACCTACTTTCAAAAACTTCCAAAGAGGGAGATTCCACAACTTTGCTGAGTAGCCTGTTCCAGTGCTTGACTGCCCTCATAGTTAGAAAGTTCCCCCTCATCTCTAACTTAAATTTCCACTTCTGCAGCTTAAGGCCATTGCTCCTAGTCCTGTCCCCTACAGCCACAGAAAAAAAAAAAAAAAAACAAACAAACCATCCCCGTCCTCTCTATAGTTGTGCTTCGGGTATTTGAAGACTGTTATCAAACACTCAGTGTTCTCTTCTCCAGGCTCAATAACCCTAGTTCTTTCAGCAATTCCTCATAAGTTGTACCCCCTATTCATTTTTGTTGCTCTGCCCTTGACTTTTTCTTAACTTTTGAAATCCTTCTGAAATTGTGGGGCCCCAAAAACACAGTGCTCCAGATGAGGCATCACAAGTGCTAAATAAAGTGACACAATCACTTCCCTTGATTTACAAGTGACAACCCAGTATGTTGTTGGCATTTTTTGTAGCAAAGCATAATATTGGCTCATATTCTGGTTACAGTCTACTTCAACCCCCAAGTTATTTTCTGTGGTACTGCAACCTCTCATCATCCCCCAAAATATATTTGTGCATACAGGTGTTCCATCCCAAGTACAAGACTTTGCATTTGTGCTTGTTGAATTCCATTGTAAACCATTTAGCTTGTCTATTCAGGTAATTTTGGATCCTGGACCTGCTCTCCATTGTATTTGCAACTCCACCCAAATTGTTGATGTCCACAAATACCAGACCTAGGACAGACCCCAGGGGAACCCCACTTGATACATCCTCCCACCTGGACATTGAGTCATTGATAAATACTCCTCAAGTAGAAAGAGCTAACTGTGTATGCATCCATCTTACATATAATTAACGTTTCCTTAGCTTGTTAATGACAATAACATGAGGGACAGTGTCAAAAGCTTTGCCAAAGTCAAGGTATATCACATCCACTGCTCTCTTGCCCCATCCACAGAGCCTGTCCCATTTTTATAGAAGGAAATCAGGTTGGTCAGGCATGATTTGCCCTTGGGGAATCCATTCTGGCTATTCATGATCAGCATGTTCTCCTCTAGATGTTTCATATAGATCTGTTGAAGACACACTGCATGATTTTTCCAGGGAGAGAGATTATAGGTTCATAGATGTTAGGGTCGGAAGGGACCTCAATAGATCATCGAGTCCGACCCCCTGCATAAGCAGGAAAGAGTGCTGGGTCTAGATGACCCCAGCTAGATACTCATCTAACCTCCTCTTGAAGACCCCCCAGGGTAGGGGAGAGCACTACCTCCCTTGGGAGCCAGTTCCAGACCTTGGCCACTCGAACTGTGAAGAAGTTCTTCCTAATGTCCAGTCTAAATCTACTCTCTGCTAGCTTATGGCCATTATTTCTTGTAACCCCCAGGGGTGCCTTGGTGAATAAATACTCACCAATTCCCTTCTGTGCCCCCGTGAGAGCCACAAGGTTGCCTCTCAACCTTCTCTTGCGGAGGCTGAAAAGGTCCAGTTTCTCTAGTCTCTCGTCGTAGGGCTTGGTCTGTAGGCCCTTAACCATATGAGTGGCCCTCCTCTGGACCCTCTCCAGGTTATCCGCATCCTTCTTGAAGTGTGGCGCCCAGAATTGCACGCAGTACTCCAACTGCAGTCTGACCAGCGCCCGATAGAGGGGAAGTATCACCTCCCTGGACCTATTCGTCATGCGTCTGCTGATGCACGATAAAGTGCCATTGGCTTTTCTGATGGCTTCGTCACACTGACGACTCATGTTCATCTTGGAGTCCACTAGGACTCCAAGATCCCTTTCCACTTCTGTGCCACCCAGCAGGTCATTTCCTAGGCTGTAGGTGTGCTGAACATTTTTCCTCCCTAGGTGCAGCACTTTGCATTTCTCCTTGTTGAACTGCATTCTGTTGTTTTCTGCCCACTTGTCCAACCTGTCCAGGTCTGCCTGCAGCTGTTCCCTGCCCTCCGGCGTGTCCACTTTTCCCCATAGCTTTGTGTCATTTGCAAACTTGGACAGAATACACTTCACTCCCTTGTCCAAGTCGCTGATGAAGACATTAAAGAGTATCAGTCCAAGGACCGAGCCCTGCGGGACCCCACTGCCCACACCCTTCCAGGTCGAAACCGACCTGTCCACCATGACACTCTGGGTGCGACCCTCCAGCCAATTCGCCACCCACCGGACTGTGTAGTCATCCAAGTCACAGCCTCTTAACTTGATCACCAGTATGGGGTGGGATACCATATCAAAAGGCCTTCCTGAAGTTTAAGTATATGACATCCACTCCTCCTCCTGTGTCCAGGCATTTCATAACCTGGTCATAAAAAGAGACTAGATTGGTCAGGCACGATCTGCCTGCCATGAACCCATGCTGGTTTCCCCTCAGCATTATTTGTCCTGCCGGGCTCTCACAAATGTAAGCCTTGATAATTTTTTCAAAGACTTTGCAAAGAATGGAGGTGAGACTGACTGGCCTATAGTTGCCCGGGTCCTCCTTCCTCCCCTTCTTGAAAATGGGGACCACATTGGCCCTTTTCCAGTCCTCCGGGACTTGGCCTATGCGCCACGAGCGTTCAAATATTTCTGCCAGTGGCTCTGCAACGATGTCGGCCAGTGCCTTCAGCACCCTCGGATGGAGCTCATCCGGGCCTGCCGACTTAAAGGCATCCAGTTCCTCCAAGTGACTCTGCACCATCTCAGGGTCTATGCATGCTAGTCTGGCACCTTGCTGCTGCCTCTCTACAACCCCAGTGAGAGACTTGTCTTGCCCCTTGCTTAGGAACACTAAGGCAAAGAACTCGTTGAGGAGTTCAGCCTTGTCCCCCCTGTCCATCACCAATTGTTTCTGCCCATTTAGCAGGGGTCCTATTCCTCCCTGGGCCTTCCTTTTACTCCCTATATATCTAAAAAACAATTTCTTGTTGTCTTTTACGTGGGTTGCCATCCTCAGCTCCATGGTAGCTTTGGCCCGTCTAACTGCCTCCCTACAAGCACGAGCAGAGGAGGTATATTCATCTTTGGTGATCTCACCCTGTTTCCACTTTTTATGTGCTCCCCTTTTGGCCCTTAGGCTGCCCTGGATTTCTCTGGTCAGCCAGGGAAGCCTCCTGACCCCTTTCCCTCTTTTACCTTGCACGGGGATCGTCTTGCTTTGTGCCCGAAGGATCGTTTCCTTAAGGCACAGCCACCCTTCTTGGGCTCCCATCCCTTCAAAACTCCTACTCTGTAGTGCGTCCTTGACTAATCGCCTGAGTTCATCGAGATCAGCTTTCCTAAAGTCTAGCACTTTCACCCTACTAGTTACCTTACCCACTCGACGTCTTATGGTGAATTCTATTATGCGGTGATCACTGTCCCCCAGATGGCTACCGATCTGTAGGTCCCCTACCATGTCATCCCCCGTTGCCAATACCAGATCCAGTATGGCATTCCCCCTAGTGGGACCATTTACTTCCTGTGTCAGGTGGAGGTCCTGTACACAGGTTAGAAACCTGCGTGAGCGGTGGGACTTTGCTGTCTGTGACTCCCAGCAGATGTCCGGGTAGTTTAGGTCCCCCATAACTACCGCCTCTTTAGCTTTTATGGTCTCCGAGAGTTGCCTCAGGAGCCCCGAATCTATTTCTTCCCCTTGATGTGAGGATCTGTAGCAGACCCCTACCTCCAAATCCCTTTCTCCTTGCCCCCCATGTAGCCTAACCCACAATCCTTCTACTTTCTCATCCTTGGATTCTGTCTTGATGAGTGTTGATGTATATTGCTCATTGACAGAGAGCACAACCCCTCCCCATTTTTTCCCCACCCTGTCCTTTCTGTACAATCTATAGCCCTCAATATGTAAAGCCCAGTCATGGGATGAATCCCACCAGGTTTCCGTTAGCCCCACTAAGTCATAGGTGTTTAGTGCAAGCAGGAGCGCTAGTTCATCCTGCTTGCTTCCCATGCTCTTAGCATTAGTATATAGGCACTTGAGCCCTGCGACTGGTGCCTTTGCTGCCCCCCTGCTCCGAGTCCCAAGGGGCCCTTTGTTTCTTACCTTCTTGTTTCTTACTTGTGCTGTAATGCTGTCCTCCCCATGGCTTTCAGGTTCCCAATACTCTCTTTCTTCAGGCTGGGCTGTCCTTGTGGGTGCCACATGGTTTGGTGGTCCACAACTTCCCCCGCCCTCATCTTCCCCTCCCCCCGATGAGCCTAGTTTAAAGCCCACCGGAGGAGATCCACCAACCTAGAAGAAAACACACACTTACCTTTGGGGGACAGGTGAAGCCCATCCCAGCTGAGTATGTCCCTCATTGTAACGTGCAGGTCATTGTCCAGGAAGCCGAAGCCTGCCTCAAGACACCAATGCTGAAGTCGCCAGTTGGTCTTTCTGATGCAGTTCTCATGCCGTCTTCCGCGTCCGTTCACTGGTAGGATGGAAGAGAATACCACCTGTGCACCGAACTCCCTCAGCACGCCGCCCAGAGCACTGTAGTCCGCCATCAGGTGATCGGGGGTTATCCTGGCCGCATTCTAGTCATTAGAATGACTAGTCTGCAGTTCCCCAGATCCTCCTTCCATTTCTTGAAGATGGGCACTATCTTTACACTTCTCTAGTCATCCAGGACCTTACCTGACCTCCACAGGTTTATCTCATCTGGCCCTGCCACCTTGAAAGTATCTAGCTTTTCTAAGTAATCTCTAACCTGTTCTACCATTACTCTAAACCAGGGGTGAGCAAAGCCTGCCCATAGCTTGGACTGGGACCCCATTTCCCAGCATCCTCTGCCCGTGTTGCTTCAGACATTTTCCAGAGAGACTCCAGGTGTAACAGGTGTGGCAGGGTGTAAAGTAGGGCATTGAGCTGCTCTAGGGCAGGGATCTTGCAGCAGTAACAGCATGGTCCAGAGCTCTTGCCTACATCCCCCCATGAACAGGTGTTCAGGCAGTGGATCGCAGCTTTGGCCTGGCTGCAGACCACACTGTCACCACTGCAAGATCACAGCCCTGGCCCCAGAGCAGCTTCCCACCCAGCCAGCCATGCTCCTTGCCATTGCTGCTGGAGTCAGTCTCCATGGTAATCCTGGCCCTGCACCGTCACAGCCGGACTGCTACTGCTACTGGCAACTGGCCACAGCTATGTGGGCAGGGGCTGCTGTGAACTGAGTCTGGCTACTGGCCAGATCCTCCCTTTTGCCCGCCCCTGCTCTAGACTGTTTATATCCTTCTATCTTTTTGCTGCCAATTGCACTCATCTCATAGCTGCCTGTCTTTGTAAAGACTTAAATAAAAAGGCATTTCTCATTCTTCTGTTGCATTAGGATAGCTTAACCTTCAGACTTGTCCCCCAGGGGATCCTGCCTACCAGATCCCAGAGTTTGCTTTTCTAAATTCTAATGAAATGTCTAGTATGATTGGTCTGTATGTACATATTACAGCAATATTTTCTGAAACAGTGTAATGAATTCTGGTAGTATCGATCAGTTGCACTGGCAACAGGGCATGATTGGGATCCGATAACTGATCTCACAGTCACCACTCTATCATATCTATGGTTTTGCAGGAGGCTTGATTTTTGGGATTGTGGATAAGATCCTATCACATCTTTATTGAACTTCTCTCAGCTACCCTAATGGCTGCAGTGGTAGGATAGTGAAAGTATCTGAAATTCTGGAACTGAATTTCAGCTGAGTAAAGTAGTTGTCCTGTAAACTTTGGAGGCAATTGAGAAAATGGAAAACTACATCATAGAGAACATAGGTAAGAAAAGATGTCAGGATATGTGGTAATTGTAAAGATTTGGCCAGGATGTAGGTGGCTGGGCCTGTCGATATGCCCTGTGGGCAACTAGGACATTAGCAGGGTGGAAGCACAGGTTACCATAGTCAAGGGGGGAGATAAAAGAGATGTAGTTCAAGATGTAAGTTGAGGTCAGGAGCCATGGGATCAGAGAAAAAGTAACTAGTTCAAGGGAAAATCCAAGATTAGTACCAAGTAAGCCAAGCGAAGTCAGGATGGTGAGGAAAAATGAAATGTGGATCAGAAGTCAGGAGAACCAGGGGGCATCTTTACAGTCTCGGGGGCAGGGGGTGCACTGTTTAATTAGAGCAGCTCAGCTCTTAGGAGCTGCTCTAATTAATGTACCCATAGCTTTTCATGCATTCAGTGGCCCTGTGCTTCAAAACAGTAGTGAGGACATTTTAACTAAAGCTCATTTGATGAGTTTTAGTTAAAGGCCCCCCACTGCCATTATGAAGTGTCAGGATGCTAAATACACAAGAACCCAAGGCCGCTGGAATGTGCCAATTACTGTAGGGGTATTCAAAACGGTCTGTATTCAATTCAGATTCAGCCTGAATAAGGGACAGTGATTCGATTCATTGGTTCAGATCACTGTCCCAGTTCAATTTGGCCTACTCCAAATCTGAAGGTTCAATGCTCATTTGGAGAATCAGGGATTTGGCCATAGACACAGCTTGAAATAAAGTGTTTTTTCTACACACCTTGAGGTGGCCAAATTGATACCAGGCACAACTTGTGAACACTGCGATTCTGGGGCAGATGGAACATGCCACATGAGCACAAGGAGTAAGGGGGAGCCCCTGCATGCTCGGTGGTGCACCCAGAAGTGGACTGGAAGTACTTCTGGACCAGTTCTAGGTCTACCCTCAAGCTCACAGGGCCTTCCCCCGTAACCCCCTAACTCAGCAATTGGCTGCGGGGGGGACCCTGCATACCCACCCCCAGACCCAGGAGGCACTAGTTGCCCCCCCTTGCCCTCCTCAGTGGACCCAGAAGTGGACTGGAAGTGCTTCTGGTCCACTTCCAGGTCTGCTGCTGATCATGCTGGGGATCCCACCATGCTCCCATGGGATGCTCCATCCACCCCAGCATCTCAGCATTCAAGAAATGCCTGGCACCTAGAGATTATGTAGAAAAAAAAACAAAACAAAAACAAAAAAAAAAACATTTAAAGCCGTGTCTATGTCTGAATCATTGAAACTTTCTGATTATCTCCGAATTGATTTGGAGGGTTCCGATTTGATCTGGAGAGATTAGAGTGTCTCCCGATTAGTTTCGGATTCAGAGATTTGGCCACCGAAGCAGGCCGAATCAAATCAATGACCAAAGCTTCTCACAGCCCTACTAATTAGCACACTCCAGCAGACTTGATTAATTGATTAAACAAGTTTTCTCCAACACACTGTAATTGGAGTGCATCAGAGTTGGCACCCCTCACATCAACAGGCACCTAGGAAGAGCTGTGAATGCAAGCTTGCCAGAACAGACTGAGGCTGTGTGAAGGTATGCTTGCAGCCTGAGGCTACAGGTGTGTTTAAAATGGGTGAGTGGTGCTTTCAGAAATCAGACTCATTGCAGAGAAGTGGGGCAACAACATTAGCCATGGATCAGGAGCAGGTGTGGTAACTCACATACTTGGTCTATCCAGGCTTGCTTGACCTGAGTCCCTGACAGAAATGAAGTCCAAAGGAGTGTCAAGCTAAGTGTTGGACAAGATGATGGAGAATATGGGAGGATATTTTGTTACAGTTTAGACGTATGTGCCCAATTATTGGGACTTGAAATATGAATAATTAATAAAATAGAAAAATAGGACTGGAAGGGACCTCTAGAGATTACCCAAGCCAGTTGTTCATTTTCCCACATAGATATTTTGTTGTGGTGGTCAACCATTCAGAATATCTTTGTAGAGTATTTACTTCTCTCTCCTTCCCACTGCTGTGATGAGTCCAACTGTAGATAACACTTATTTTTGTTTTGTATCTATACAAAGTGTAAATGTAGGTGAATAGGTGTATTGAATTCCTGCACAATGCATTCATTTAAGTGTTAAGGGCTTGTAAGTGCAACCCAATCTGTGAAATTAAGTATTTCATGATCTAAAAAGACAAGTTTATTACTTTTGCATTTTCTTCACACGGATTTTCAGGCTATAGCTGGGATACACTGTATTGCAACCCTCATTTAGAAGATACAATTTCCTCAGGATTAAAAAGAAGCTTTTTCATACAACAGAAATTTCCAGTAGCAAGCACTCTCTCTGTTTTCTTCCGAATTTTACTTTTTCCTCAAAGTTTGCTCAGTTTGTTTAATTTAGAAACTGATAGATATCAATTAGTTTGAATCACCCAGGGGGCTATTTGGGAGATATTTTAAACAAAGGACATGAATTTAATCCAGCTTGATAAATGATGATTTCCAGAATCCCATAACAATTTCTTCTTTCATTGAAATCTAACCAATATGTTCATCAATCTAGTGGCATATTAACCTGTGGGTAAAGGTCTACACTAGCAAAATATGAGACAATACTTTCTGGTCAAGGGTGAGAGAGAGAGAGAGAGAGAGAGAGAGAGAGAGAGAGAGAGAGAGAGAGAGAGGGGCTTCGGTCGCCGATTTGATTCACTGGAGACTAAGCCCAATTCGGTGGCTCAATCTCTGAATCTGAATTGAATCAGGAGACCCTTTAATCTCTCCAAATCGAATCAGAACCTTCCAAGTTGATTCAGAGAGATTCAATGATTTGGATATAAACACAGCTTTAAATGTCTTTTCTACATACCTCAAGGTACCAGGCATCTCGTGAACACTGAGATGGTGGGGTAGATTAAGCATCCCATGGGAGTGTAGGGGGCTCCCCAGTACACTTGGTGGTGGACCCAGAAGTGGACCAGAAACACACACACTACCCACATACATATACAGACATAAAAAAAGAATAAGCAGACAAACAATCAAAAAGTTCCAAGAAAAAACAAATGCACACACACATATACATGCATACATACACACCATCTCAGAACTTTTTGCTTTTTTATGTCTGTTTTATGCCTTCCGATCATTTTATTTGGACCATGTATCAACTACAGTTTCTGACAATGGGAAAAGACATTTTGTAGAATAGTGAACCAGCCTGAACACATAGGGTCTCTCTTATTTTAAATGAACACAGAGTTTCCTCTGAATAAGGCACACATATCAACATTTCTTTTAAATAAAATATTCTGATGTTTCTATTCAAAGCAGTGTGTCATTTCTGAAATGGCTTTGATTTCAGAACATTATAAGTTCTGAAACAAAATTAAATGTTTCATTTGGGCTTGTCTAGAAGCATTTTATTTTGTCTGAAACTATTTGTTTTCAATTTCTCACTGAAAAAAAAACTTGGAAGCAAGTTTGGACTCAGTTGATCTAAAACCCTTCTCTTTTTTTAGTTTGGCTCACACTGCTGCACTGGATAGCCTTCAGAAAGATTTTCTTCATCATGTTACCAAAGCTCTCTACTCTTTGTTGAGGAGTATCTTTCCCTAGTGAGGACTTTCTTCCTTTTTTTCCTCCTTCCTATTTATTAATGACCAAGGGCGCTGACAGATTTTCACGCCCCCACTCTAATACATAGCACTTTACGTAAAGTGCCATGAGTTAGAGCAACCCCTCCATACTGCTGACCCTTGACCCAAAAGACATTCACCTATTGGATTGGGGATTGAGCCTGCCTGCAGGGGAGCAGCCAGCTGATAAGAGACCCTTCTCCCCACCCAAGGAGCTGCCTCTCTCTCCAGGCCTGCCACCCTCCCCACCTCCAGGGCTGTCAGCAGGAAGGGAGGGGGGAAGGGGATAGGAGGGAGGCAGAAGCCAGAAGCAGTGAGCTACCAGATGTAGTTTGCCCAGCCTGAACTGGCTGGGCTGTGGGAGGCACAAGGCAGGGGGACTCTGATCCACCCAACCTACTTCCAGCTCAGGCCGGGCAAACCCCAGTTGGCAACTGGCTGCTGTTGACTTCCTCTTCCCCCCCCCCCCTTCCTTCTGACATTTGATGAAGGTTAATTTTTTGCATGATTGGCCACTTTAAAAGTATCAGCCTAGCTCCAAATGCATGATAAATTAACTCTTGAAAACACAAGTTCACCAAGGTTCTCTAAAGAAAAGTACCTTCATCCGATACATCATTTGAGGAAGGTTAATTTTTTGCACAATTGGCCACCTTAAAGAGTGCTCTGCAGCCCTGCATGTGTGTCATGGCATGGCTGTAAAGTGCTTTCAGGAGGCAAATCACATAAAACGTGTAACTTCCGTCTGCACCCCAGGGTCTTTCCTAGGTAGGGTCCTTCTCATTTCTAATTCTGTGCTCGTAAGCTGTTTGCTTTCTTTTTCCAACTTGGAAATGGCAATGTGAAACAGCAGCAGAAGTTGCCCAATCTTTAAATTAGGCCTACATAAAAATGTTATTTGTCACAAAACAGTTTGTTTGAAACTTGAAAGTTCAGCAATTATTGAGCAGAAAAATATGTTACAGTTGAAATGTTTGCAACGTGCATTTAGATTCATTTAATGCACAGAACCTAGTTAAAGAAATCTATAGAATTAACCTTCATAGATTGAGAATGAGAGCAGCATAAATTATTAGATCATTGTCTCTGACCTATATAACAGAGCACAGAGAAACTCAACCAGTTACTTATGTTTCATCCAGATAGCCATTCTGTCTAGATCTTAAAATTTAAAGTTTGTGAATCTATTATTTCATTTGGTAGTATGTTCCAATTTGTAATTAGCATAAGTTAAAAACAAATTTGAACTTTGTTTCTAATTTGAATGTGTCAGTCTTCATATTCATACATTCACAGAAGTTTAGAGCTGGAAGGGACCTTGTGAGATCATCAGGTCCAGCCCCCCTGATCTGGGCAGGAAAGACTGTTTGGGTCAAATAACCCCAGCAAGATGTGTATCCAGTGTCCTTTTGAAGATCTCCAGAGTAGGTGTCTGCACCACCCCTGCTGGGAGTCTATTCCAGAGTCTGCTCACATGAACCATGAAGTTTTTTTTTTCCTTATATTTAGTCTGAAACCTCCTTCTAGGTGTTCATGACAGTTTTCCCCTGGGGCACTTTGGTGAATAGTTGTTTGCCTAGCCCCTGATGCTCTCTACCGATATATTTGTAAGCTTCCACCAAATCCCCTCAAAGTCTCCTCTTTTCTAGGCTGAACAGTCCCATATGAGGAAAGGCTGACAGATATGGCTTGCTCTTCAGGACTCTAATCATATGAATGCCTCTTCTATGGAAGCTCTCAAGCTTCTCCATGTCCTTCTTGAAGTGTGACACACAGAACTGGATGCAGTACTTTAGCTGTGGCGTCATCAATTCCAGATAGAGCAGGAAAATAACTTCCTAGTTTTGCTTGAGACATATCTGTTGGTGCATGCCAGCGTATTGTTTGCTTTACTAACTGTAGCATCACAATGGTGGCTAATATTCATTTTATGAAAAAATTATGACTCCCAGGTCCCTTTTGGACATGGTGCTACCTAGCATAGCACCACTGAGCATGTAAGTTTTTGTGGATTTTTCCTCCCCAGATGAAGCACTTTACACTTCTCAGCGTTGAAAAGCATCTGGTTCTGGTCCACTCATTTAAGTAATCTGTCTAGATCCACCTGGATTGATTCTAGGCATTGATTCTGGTCATGCCTTATGCTATTAAATTAATGCATTGTTACACCACATGGTTTCATGGTATACCATGAAGGTAACATAGTGCACTGAGGGCATGTCTACATGAGACACTTACTGTTCAGTAGTGTAATGTACTGAACAGTAAGTGCACACATCTATACCTGCACACACTTACTGTGCAGTAAGTTACACTACTCGCAAGTAAATTTGCTACCTGAAAATGCATGGAGCAAATTTACTCATGAGTTGTAACTGTGCAGTAATGCACATGCAGACACCAACCTGAAGCAAGTTTCATCTTGGTCAGCTCTGCCATTAGGGGGATCAGCCCGACTCTAGCCCCAGGGCTCTGGAGCTGGGAGTCTCTCTTGCCCCAGGGCTGGGCTGGCTTTATGGCATCCCCAGCCTCAGGCCCTTAATAGCTTTTAGACATTTTGAGCCCTAGGGTATACACAGGCAGCCTGAGGCCATTCCAGGCCTCCTTTGTCCCCCTGCGCAGGCCTCAAGCTAGCTGCACCAGCCTGCTTGCACCCTGATGCTACTGCCTGGCACTGTAGTGCAGTGTGGTTTCCATCCAGACCTGAAAGGTGCCAATGTGTCACAGTAGTCAATGACAGCCCTAAGCACGATGGATTGAAAGCCTGTCCAACTATAGTAGGAGTGGTCACCATGTGGCAGCCAGGTAACAGGGATGTGGGTCCCATCCAGGGCCTCAATGCACTAGGGGGAAGCCCAGGACATGGAGTCCTGTCATCACCACCAGGGGGTCATGCATCCAGAACACAGTGTGCCCCAACACATCCTAGAGGGTACCACAAACCTCTCTAATGGTCTCCCCAGCAGTGGCCTTGCCCACCCCAAAGAGATGGCCTACATAGAGCAGGCTGATGAGAGGGCCAGCCAGGTGTCAGTGGGGAAAGGTGGCAAGATGGTGGTGTCCTGCCACTCCTGGTGTGGCCAGAGCTACACTAGGAGGTCCTAGAAGGTAGCTCAGATCATCCTGAATGCCTCCTACCACTGCTTATCATCCCAGGTGTGCTGGAAGACATGCAGCCACTAGTCCTGGCCTGCCCAGTGGGCCCAGAGGCAATGAGGTTAGAGGTGCAGGAGGGTGAGGGTGGCCCCAGTAGTGGCGTCCTGCAGCCCATCGTTGGTGTCCCTGCCAGGAGCCAGACAGCTGGACAGGGTCCAGGCAGTAGCTACATGGTGACAGCAGCCCTGAGATGGCATGCTGCAGCTGGGCAAGTGCTCACTGCATATGGGGGATCTGGAAGATCCCAGAAGTCCATGGGCCAGCCAGTGGTCAGCATTGTGAGCTAGCGGGGACAGCACAGTGGCCAGCAGGAGTCCAGGTGCTGGTCATCACTGCTAGTGGCAGGGGCTGGAGCAGCCATGGCATGGGAAGACAGGTGACAAGGAGACAGCTGCCACATGCTGCCCCTGTGCTATGCACACTGTTCTTTGCCAAGGAGCAGAGATCAAGGGTGACTTTTCAAGAGGACTTCCAGCTGCTAGCAGCTGCAGCCAGAGCCTGGAATTCCCCTTGGTGGTGACATCAGCCATTGCAAGGCCACAGGAAGTGGCACTAGTTTGGTGCTAAGAGCAGCAAATCTGCTGCCAAATCCCTGCATGTCTAGATGCCTCTCCAGGAGCATGTACTCACAGGTAGTTTACATGAAAGTAAACTGATTTCTGATCAAATGTATGTGTAGACATGCCCTTAATAGCTTTGAGTTAATCAAAGTACTTTTTGAAGCTTAACTGTCTCCTTTCAGATTTCAGCTGTGAAGTAAATGACAATGCACACTTTTTTACAACTCTCACCATTTCACACACAAAATGGTATTTACTTTTTTTTTTTTTTAAATAAAAAAAGTGAATGGATTCAGCGCTGTAAAAAGGTAATAGCATAAGATATGGTAACAAGTGGGCATCCTGGGTCTGGTCAAATCATTGGCCAGCCCACTTGCTTCTGGGCAAAAAACCTGCCTAGTTCACCTGCCACACTGTGATGATAATAATTGCAATGTTACTAAGGCAGGAGGCAGCCCATTTACCTGCCCAATGGTAAGGACATTTCTCACTGTTCCATGCCTTGCAGATGTTTCCTCCAGTGGTTCACACTGGGACTCCAGCTCTGGAGTCTTACTGGGATTCTCACTCCCCACCGGAGCTCATTATCTCAGCACCCTCACTTTGGTTTCTCTCTTTACACACCCAGACTAGCCTCCAAGCCTCACACTAGGCCTCCAAGCCCTGGGCCTCAGGACCCACATGCTGGGCTCCAAGCCCACACACTCTGGGCCTCCAAGCCCACCTCATGGGATTGGGGGTCCAAGCCACAACCCTTTGCCTCTGCTAGGCTCTCTCCTTATCCCTGGCTCCAGGAGCTTCCTTAATAGCTCCTCAAGGCTCAGGTCCCCATCCCCCTGGAGCTTCACTCTAACTCCCATATGCAGCCTCAGACCTCCATCAGAGTCTAGGCACTGCCACAGGTCCCTCCACTGACCAAGGCCCTGCCTCAATACTCTTGGTGAGTCTGGTCTCCCCCTGTTTGATCTCACCCACCAGGGACGTGGAGCAGGAATTAGAAGGCACCCCATACTAGCCTTTCACTGGGGAGGTGACTGGGCTGGCATTTCTGGGGAGCTACCCCACCACAGGTAGTTCCACCACACCACCCTTCCCCAGCAGGGAGCAGTTTTAGGTCTTACCCAGGACCATAGGGCCTCCTCCTTCCCCATAGCACCAGCTCTTACCTCTAAGGTTGTTCCTTGAGCAGCAGCTCAGCCAGACATTATTCCTCTGACTACTGGTGGCAAAACTACCATCATAATGGTCAATGCCCATCCCTTAAAGGGAACAGCTGATCTCTGTTCCCCAATCAGGCATTGGTGCCTGATTGGGATTGCTGGCAGCTGCAGATTGCCTTGCTGCTGCTGCTCAGGCCTCTGCAAGTAACAGGGCACCCTGTGCTCTGAATAGATATGAATTACAAGTCCAGCAGTTATGTCCCTAGCCTAATTTTTTTTTTTTTTTTATATAATATAAGGCAGGGCAGTGTGTCACCTTTATAGACTGACCTGTTTAAAGAGATTTGAGCTTTCCTAAATCATAGTCTAACTTTTCAGAGCACCCAACAAAGTAGGCTGTAGCCTGTGAAAGGTCATGCCTCTCTGAACAAGTTAGTCTTTAATGTGCCATCCTACCCTGTCTTCAGCCTAACTTCAGACTAACATGGATAATTACCTCTCTATATTAATAATCATTTTGCAAATTTAGGATTATTATTCTACTTCATGATATGTTTAAAAACAACCTCATGCATTCAACTTAAATGGATATATCTTGTGGAGCTAGTTTTTTATCTCAGTCTGTTATACTAGTCAACATATGACCCTTTCCAACAGCATGTGTCTGGCTTTGGCATGCTTAAGCTATTCATATATTTCCAGTTTCTACAGAAAACTAGAGTGTGTTTTGCTTCAGTTTGTGAGCCTAAGAAATGTTGTCCAGCTACTGAATTGCCAAGAGCAATATACAATGTGGGCTCAGTGAGGTGTATTATTAGTATTCAAACTCATAACTCTAGGCTGACAAAATAAACATGATTTTGAAAAGGAACAAAGCTCTCAAAAAACACTAATTTCCTAATGGACTGAAGTAATTCTAATGGCTATAACAGTTTTACTTGAAGACTTAGTTACAGGTCAGGATGTTTAGAATATTGCACGAGGTTTGTCCTGGGAAATATGTTTATGTAAGCATAAATGTTTGCATTTTTATTCTTTTTAGGTTGTTATGAAGAGGTACTGTCAGAGACTGAGATGTTGAAAAAGAAAGCTTGAAAACAAACTGATAAATAGCAATGACTCACCATTGTTATTGAGTTATGGTAGTTCTGCAGAGTTCTCAGTACTTGCCAAATACAGCAAATGCCCAGTCCTACCTGTGAAGAATATGGTTATTAATAGTCACCAAGGCCACACCTACACAAGACACTGACTGCTCAGTAGCCCATAACTACTACACACTAGCATCACATGGCAGGAAGCATGATGTGACGTTACTTGCACAGTAGTCTCGGGCTACTGTGCAGTCAGCATCATGAAAAAAATATTCAGTGTTGCTACTACCCAGGTGGACTATGTGAAATTTTGCTGAGTGTTTCATTTCGAAGATGTTTTGATGCATTTTGAGCTTGAAACAGTGAAATTGAAATGAAACAAACATCTTCAAGATAGCTTTGGAATAAAATGAGGGTACTCATTTTGAATGTTTTGAGCTTTGAAGAAGCCCAGTGGTGGGAGGCAGGGCAGTGTCAGGATTGCACTCCAAGTGGCTCTGCCATCCCCACAGAGCTCAGCCCAGCAGTGGGAGGCAGGGGAGAGCCCAGGCTGTGCTCCACCTCCCACTGCCCAGCTGAGCTCCGTGGAGCTGGCAGAGTCGCTTGGAGCACAGCCCAGTGGTGGGAGGTGGGGAGAGCCAGGGCTGTGCTCTGAGAGGCTCTGCCAGCCCCATGGAGCTCCACCTTCCCACCTAGTGCTGCTGGACTCCTCCAAGGGCAACTTGCCCCCAGATCTCCAGGTGGGATGAGAGGTGGGCTGCTGCTGCCTGGAGCCAGTGGCAGCACCAGTCTTCCCAGCACTGGGTGTGGGCTGTGCCCAGCAATGGTCCCAAGCGGAAGGGGCAGCCTCTTCTCATCCAGCTCAAAGATCTCAGAGCCCATACCTCCAGGAGGAATATGGCACACTCCTGCAGCCCTCCCAGGGGTGCAGGCCCCTGGATCTGCATGCTGTGCACGGCGAGGATTTCTCTGGATCCTATCCTTGTTACCATGTGCGGGCCGGGTCAGGGCCCGGGCCCTTTTCGTCACGCTGCACGCGGGCTGTGGCCGGCAGCCCGGGCAGGCCGGGTCGGAGAGGGCAGGCGCCGAGCTAGAATTAAGCACAGACACGTAACGGTTGATTTTAAGATTGTTTACTTACACCGAGATGGTCGCGGTGCAGGCTGAGAACTTGCTTGAGTTGTGGTTACAACAGAAAACACGAACACACGTGGAGTTTGCTAGGCTCCACGCAAACAGAACTCCGGATGTCCAGGACAAGCGCGCATAAAACTCGTCGATTCGTCTTATAGAAGGTTCCGTTCGAAGACGGGAAGAGGTGGGCAGTGGATCAGGCCGCCAAACTCCTCTGAGCAACACACAGGGTTTCTATTACCCTGCCGCGCACACCCAGAGTCCCCACGAGATGGATGCGGAGTCCTCTTCAGCTTGAGCGGAAACTGCTCAAGCCTCTTATATGGCTAGCAGGCCAATCGCTAGCTGCCACGTGTGAATAATTTAGCACTAGCCAATTGCGGGGCACGAATTTGCATGCGAAGAGCGGGAACTCCTTTGCACCGTGCATTTCTGTGTTGCAAAGGAAATGCACCCTGCAAAGACCGCTGCAAAGTGGCGGGAACACTCCTTTGCACGTGGGTTCTCTACGCAGCAGAACTCCTCCGTGCAATGAAGCTGTAAACCCACGGGGATAATTCTTAGTGCCGAAGCACACACACAAAAAAAAAAAATCAGACCTTTGGGTCATGACATCCCCCCTTGCTGAAGGCACAATAGAATTATACTTCAAACCTATCATCCGGGTTATTAACAGCTCTGTCAATGGTTCGCGAAACTAAACGAGCAAAAACAAAATCAGTCAACAATAAAAGTTCATCCTCAAGGGATCGAATCAAATAATAACCAACACACACACACATATACATAAAGTCACATTCATAACAAAAAACTGAACGATCATGACTTCGGTGGGCGTCATGGTGGAATCGCGTGTCAGGCCTTCGTTCCTTTCGGTGGTGTTGTCCCTCTCGGGGCCTCTCTCCACCACGCACTCTGAATCCCTGATCTGTAAAAGAACTCTCTTAAAATGGTTATTCACTAGTATTTATAAAATCACACAGGACCGCACGATAATGCAGTCAATTAAACTTATCATCACTATTAAATACAAATATGTAAACACGATTTTATACTGGACAGCTCTTTCTCTTTTCTGACTCAGCAACTCGATGAAATCATCGAGGAGCCATCGTCGCCTTCCTCTAGATAGTGAAAACCTAACTCATAGGCTAGCTGCCATTGTCTCGCGTCTCCCAAAATCTGAAGCTGTCGCTTATTAAGTCCAGAACGCTGCAGGAGGAATCCAAACATGTATCGCTCCTCTTGCGTTCTCTGGCGTAATACTGGACGCTTGGATTCACGGTGTTTCGTGTTCTGAGCCTCAGTCGGGCGCTGACATTCCCGATCACTGGATGGTCTTGGCTCCATTAGGACGCGCAGTCTTGACAACTGATGAACGAGACTACTCACAGGACGATCGACCAGTGGGTTCAGCACAATCCGCAAAACCACGATGTTTCTTTGCCCGTAAACCTTAAGACAACTATCTATGCTGTCGAGAGTCACTGGAACGGTTCCAGGGTTTCGCAGGTGACGGTGAGGCCACGGTCGCATTCGTTGGAGCGGTGTTAGTCCCAACGTGCATTCTCTTGGGTTCCAGGCACAATACAAAACTCCGATAATAGCCAGTACAAGCTGTTCTGCATCGGTGTGCTCTGGTCGTCCGTCGTACCATGAGTGGGCCTTCTGTTCAATCACTCCTGCCACAAGCGCTGGAATCGGAATAGGCCAGTGGACGCTAAACGCCACCATGTCGATGTCGGTGACATGTCCCCTACTCCATGAAGCTTGTCTCACCAAGAAGCTTGCCTCTTCCTGGTCCAGGAGGTCGGACCCAAGTTCCACGACTAGACATCCCAACCACACAGCCAGAGTTTCTTCGGATCGGATCCTGGATTCTCTACACAAATTCTGCAGTTCGGCTCTGGAACGAGCGTAATAGGTGGTAACATGAACTGCACTCTGCGGACCGATGACTGCGCTGCTTGATACTGCAGGCTGATCAATTTCTTCACGAGTTGTCGTTCCTGTTGCTGTTTCTGTTGGAGCTGTAGTCATTGTTACAGTGGGGGTTGTTATTGTTTCAGGCGGGAGGGGCGGATGCACTCCTCCGCTTCACTCCCCCTCCCTTCAGCAGAGGGGCGTGGTCGGCAGAATCGACATTACGTCGCTGGGCGGAGTTACCGGCCGAACCCTTGCGGGCTCTCCCGAAGCTCCATCCCTCTCTTCCAGCTTCTCCACACGGTCTTCCCTCTGCTCGGTGCCATCTTGTTGGGGCAGTTTAAGATCCCCTTTCTCAGCCGCTTCTCCGACCGCCCAAACGGCCATACGCAGCTGGGTCTTTAAGCTTAAAGTTTCACTCATCAGATCAGTCATAGTCTGAAAAGTTGCATTTAATTCTCCCCCCTTGTCACACCGTAGGACCACTCTCTTATTTATGGCGCGGTCCTCCGTCTCCGGGTCTTCGCGGAGCTCGGACGGACAATCACGACCCCTTAGTCCTGGTATTACCATGCAAGGGGAAAGCCATCTGATCGGCATCGGCTCTCCCATCTCCCGGGCACACCGCGAGCAACGAACATTCTCCCGGGTGGGGGTCGGGCTTACTGCGCTCGCCGGGTCAACTTCGGCAAGGGTTACACTATCGAGGGCCTGTACAGGACCCGCTCATCACTCATGATACACCCAAACGCCGCGGGGTGAAGATACACTTCTTTCCCTTCTAGGGCTCCGACTTCAGGAGCTCCTTCTTCTCCCCTTAGCGAAAGGTGTCCACGGACACATCTCCTGCCCGTTCCGCCCGCCTGGTGGTACGCGACGTGCGCCTCCAGTTCTGCGACACTTGCTACGCTGTGTCTCCCACTTCTCCAAGGGCAGTTCTCAACTAATTCTAACTCTAGCGAGCCCTCTCCTGATCCCTTCCTCGTTGCCATGTGAGCGGCAAGGATTTCGTTGGATCCCATCCTCGTCGCCATGTGCGCGGCGAGGATTTCGCTGGATCCCATCCTCGTCGCCATGTGCGGGCCGGGTCAGGCCCCGGGCCCTTTTCGTCGCTCTGCACACGGGCTGTGGCCAGCAGCCCAGGCAGGCCGGGTCGGAGAGGGCGGGCGCCGAGCTAGAATTAGGCACAGACACGTAACGGTTGATTTTAAGATTGTTTACTTACACCGAGATGGTCGCGGTGCAGGCTGAGAACTTGCTTGAGTTGCAGTTACAACAGAAAACATGAACACACGTGGAGTTTGCTAGGCTCCACGCAGACAGAACTCCGGATGTCCAGGACAAGCGCGCATAAAACTCGTCGATACATCTTATAGAAGGTTCCGTTCGAAGACGGGAAGAGGTGGGCGGTGGATCAGGCCGCCAAACTCCTCTGAGCAACACACAGGGTTTCTATTACCCTGCCGCGCACACCCAGAGTCCCCACGAGATGGATGCGGAGTCCTCTTCGGCTTGGGCGGAAACTGCTCAAGCCTCTTATATGGCTAGCAAGCCAATCGCTAGCCGCCACGTGAATAATTTAGCACTAGCCAATTGCGGGGCATGAATTTGCATGCGAAGAGCGGGAACTCCTTTGCACTGTGCATTTCTGTGTTGCAAAGAAAATGCACCCTGCAAAGACCACTGCAAGGTACCGGGAACACTCCTTTGCACGCGGGTTCTCTGCGCAGCAGAACTCCTCCGTGCAATGAAGCTGTAAACCCACAGGGATAATTCTTAGTGCCGAAGCACACACACAAAAAAAAATCAGACCTTTGGGTCATGACACATGCCACATGACAGGAGGCTGCCAATGCTGGAAAATGTCATGAGTTTCACTTTGAGCAGTTTGAGGTGCAGTTTCCCAGAAACCTCTGAACCTATCTCCTTGAAACATGGCAGGCTTCATGCTCTCAGAAGGGGCTACCATCCCTATAATCTTCATCTGATCAGGCAAGAACTTTCAACATTTTAGGCATTTTCATGATTCCCCATTATAGCCTATGGATGAAACGTGAAAACAACAAAACAGCTTTGACAAAATGGAACAGTGTTTTGAAACAAAATGAAATGACAAAATTATGAAATGAAACACTGTCCCTTCAAAATGGTGAAATGGATGTTGAAATGAAATGATGCTGTTTCACACAGCCCTAGTGCACAGTAACTCCAATACCATGCAGTCATTTAGTACTTGAATAAACAAATACTAAATGACTATACAGTAATGACTGTTCAGTTGGCATCTCATGTAGACAGTCCAAGAGTAGTAATTTTTTCCTTTTGGAAGACAGTGTATGTAAACTCAAATCCCCAGCACCTTTCTACAATCAGCAAGGTGTGTTTAGGGGTTGCAGCAAACATGGACCATAAGAGCAGAGAGGGTGCGAGTCTAATTTGCACAGAAAGTATAGTGTTTTTTCTCTCTTTTTTTAATGACTTACCATTTCAATTTCATACCATAGCTAGCATGTCAGTCAATATACTTTTTTATGAATAGGTGATTACATATAAAGCGCATACAAAAAACCCACAGTTCTTTTGTAGATTCTATTCTGTTGCTATATAGATGGGTTGCCAAGTTACTGATCTTACATGTGGTAGCCAAATTCTCCAGATCAAGCCATAATGCAATCAGACTTATACCAGCTCTATGTGCTTGGCAGAATCCCATCAGGTACATAATGGGTATCACAGTCTGCCATTTCAAAATTATCTGTAGGCTTTCACAGGTGATTCCTATTCATATAGGGAAAAGATTACTCTGTAGGACAGTCTATTTCCTCAGGACTCTGTAAAGAAAAAATAGAACAAGTTTCATGAGTTTGCCTGATTAACCTTCATATTTGGCACAGTTGACAAGACTTTTCACAATGCCCTTTCCTAGCTTTGCCAACAACCTCTGAATCCCAGTATGGAAGAAACTTGGCTGGGAAATTAAAAATATATTTAAGCTAATACATGCCTGAAGAAAGAAAGGGAATAAAGACAACAAAACAGCTAGCTGCAGTGCAGTAGCCAACAAAGGGAAACCTTAATTTATCACAACAGCTGGGCAGGAAGAATGAACCAGTATGTTTGTTACTAGAAGGCCAAATAAACCTTTTAATGTAGAATCCAGTTTTTAGAAAGGTTAGAAAGCAAAGAGTTTTAAATATACTTAGTAACATTTACTCTATGGCCATGTACAGATGTTCAAAAAAGCAAGGGGAAGAATCGATGTAAGTTACATGGTTTTCTCTGAGAAACCTAGTTTAGATGAGGAGCAAACAGTATACACATTTCTCCTTGTGGGTGAGGGGGCCAGGGGGAGGCAGCCTGCAGTGAAAGAGGCCTGCAGACAGGGGTAATCCTGGAAACTTCCCAGTGCACCCATCAGGCTCCTGGGGCTGTTGGAGACTGCTTAGTGCAACTGAGCACCCAGGCCATGCCTTATTGGCTGCTAGGCATGAGAAACCATTCCCCAATCCTCCATTGCCTCACTTACTGCAGACCCTTTCCCATGCCTCACACAGTGGCTTCCAGAAAAGCCCCAGAGCAAGTGGTGTCCCTTGTCAATTGCATGTGACTCTGTCTCCTGGCCTACCTACACCCAACCAGGGTACCTCACCACCCAGGCCCAAGCCCACAGACCCAGGAGCTGTTACACATCCTGCTTGTCACCCTGCACAACTCTTGCTGGAGGCTGCAGGACATCACATGTGGCCATATGGACATGACATGGCAGGTGATCACCATGGGACATGGCTTCTTGAGCCAGCTCCTGCACCTGACTCTGGTGAGGGTCCAGCTGTGAGGAGATGGATGGATGTGGGTGCCAGGATCAGGGTCCATAGAGCTGTGCCCAAGCACAGAGGCATGGGTGTCCCTTGTTAGGTAAGCAGGTGCCAGGGTCAGGTCTGTGAAGCTATGCCTGAGCATAGGAGTTCTCATAGCATCAGTGTTGGGGCCTACACTGACACTGTGGGGTGTTTTGTGATGGAGTGTTGGGGGTGCAGGAGCACAGCCTGGGAACTCAGGCTTCCAGGTCCCAGGGCTTATGTGGGAGACACATGCCTCTCTCCCCCCTACTGCTTTCCTGGGGCTGCAGGGATAGAAGTGGGGCTGGGGATAGAAGATATGCTTGCTTAGAACTCTGACAGCCTGAGGGTGGGGTCTGCTGGGCACTCGACTGGAGTAGGTAAGTGCAGGGTGAGTGCTAGCACTCCTCCATGAGAGGGAGGTGAAGCAAAAGGCTGTAAAATGGGCTGGGTTCCTGGAGGACAGCAATCTAACTTGAATCTAACTTGAATCAACTGGGAAATTATACACAAGTTTGATACTTTGTAGGGCTGTGCAAAATAGGGTGGTTTACTTAGAAGCAGTTTCAATGCATTTCAAGCTCGAAACAGTGAAATTGAAATGAAACAAAAGCCTTTGAAACAGCTTCAAAATGAAACGAGGGCACTTGAAACATTTTGAAAGTTTCAAAATGTTTTCAGTTTCAAAGCCGGGCTTACTTGGCTTCAGCACTGGTCTCAGCTGGAAGTGGCAGCCTGGTGTTATCCCTCACACAGATCCAGGGGCTACACCCCCCAGGAGGAGTCTGGCACAGCCCCACAGGCCTCCCGGGGGTGCAGGCCCCCAGATCTGTGCACTGGATAACAGGAGGCTGCCACTGCTGCTTAGAACTGGCACTGAGTGCAGCCCGTGCCCAGAGCCAGGAAGACTGTTGCTGCTGCTGGCCTCAGGCACCAGCAGCAGCCTCCTGTCATCCTGCATGCAAATCTGGGGACTTGCACCCCTGGGAGGGCTGTAGGGCTGTGGGACTGAGCTCCATGGGGCTGGTGGAGCTGCTCAGAGTGTGGCCCAGTGGCAGGAGGCAGGGGAGAGCCAGGGCTGTTCTCCACTATCACCATGGAGCTCGGCTTGGCGGCGAGAGGTGGCGGACAGCCAATGGTGGAGCTGCTCAGACCACAGCCCTGGCTCCAAGTGCAGCCCTGGCCAGTGGCTCTCCCCTGCCTCCCACCACCAGGCTGAGCTCTGTGGGGCTGGCAGAGCCACTCAGAGCACATCCCTGGCTCTCCCCCACCTCCTGCCACCAGGCTGCAGTCCAACTGGCTCTGCCAGCCCCATGAAGCTGAGCCCAGTGGTGGGAGTTGAGGGAGAGCCATTGGCCAGTGGCTCTGCCACTGGCTTTCTGCTGCGTTCCACCACTCCCTGCCACCTTTCACCTTTCACATCTATGAAACTATGAAACCTTCTGCCACCAGATGCATCTCTGTAGGGCTGTACAGCCTCCAGCCACCAAGCTGTGCTTTCCAGGGCTGTGCACCAAGCAGCTCTGCAGCCCCACGGAGTTGAGCTGGCAGTAAGAGGCAGGGGAGAGCCACTGGCCAGGGCTGCATTCAGACCAAGGGCTGCACTCCAAGAAGCTCTACAGCTGGCTCTCCACCACCTCTCACTTCTTCCTGCTGCCAGACTCAGTTATGTGGGGCTGCAGAGCCTCCAGCTGCTGGGCTGTGCTCACCAGGGCTGTGCTCCAAGTGGCTCCTCCAGCCCCATGGCACTCAGCTCGATGGTGGGAGGTGATGAAGAGCAAGTGGTGGAGCCGCTCAGAACAAAGCCCATGCTCTGAGCACAGCACTGGCCAGTGACTCTCCTTAACCTCCTGCCACCAGGCTCAGCTTTGTGGGGCTGTGGAGCTGCTCAGAATGCAGCATTGATGAGCAGAGCCCAGCAGCTGGAGATTCCACAGACCCACAGAGCTGAGTCTGGTGGCAGGAGGTGGTAGAAGGTGGTGGACAGCCAGTGGCAGAACTGCTTGGAGCACTGCTCTAAGTGCAGCCATGGCTCCAAGTGCAGCCCTGACCAGTGGCTCTCCCCCACCTTGCACCACTTGGTTAAGCTCCATGGGGCTGGCAGAGTGCAGTCCTGGCTCTCCCCCACCTCGCAACACTGGGCTGCACTCTGAGCATCTCTGCCAGCCTCACAGAGCTCAGCTCCACAGCTCTCCTGGAAGTGTGGGCCCCCAGATCTGCAGATGGGATAACAGGAGGCTGCTGATGCTGCCTAGGGCCAGTGGCAGCAGCTGTCTTCTCGGCGCTGGGTGTGGGCTGCACCCAGTGCCAGTCCCAGGTAGCAGTGGCAACCTCCTGTCATCCCTCATTCAGATCCGGAGCCCTGCACCCCCAGGCAGAGTCTGGCACAGCCCCAAGCCCTCCCAGGGGTGAGGGCCTCCAGATCTGTGTCTAGGATGACAGGAGGCTGCTGCTGCTGGCAAGTGAAACAAGTTTTGCTTATCAGAAGCTTGAGGTGAAGTTTCCCAGAAACTCCTGCAACTATCTCCTTGAAACTTGGCTGACATCATGCCCTCAGAAGGGGCTACCATCCCTGTATTTTATCTGAATCAGGCAAGAAATAACAAAGTTATAAACATTTTCATGATTCCCCATTATAGCCTATGGGCAAAACATCAAAACAGCATCAAAATAGTGGGACAGTTTCAATGAAATTAAATGGAACGGTGCTTCAAAATGAAATGAAATTATGAAATGAAAGACTGTCCCTTTGAAATGGTGAAACAGAAGTCAAAATGAAACGGTGCTGTTTCACACAGGCCTAATACTTTGGTCTAACCTTAATTGATTTCAATTGAGTGTACCTTAGATCAAGTCTATTCCCGGTCACTTGTGCCATTTTTAGACCAGTCATGTGCCTCAAACTTCTGTAGAGTTACTGGTTTATGTCAGTGTACATTCACTTAGACCAGTCTAAGTGTACAGGGAGTCTTCAGACTTATGACACAATTGGTTCCTGAAAACCATGTCTTAAGTCAAAATGTTGTAACTCAGAACTGATTTTCCCTTAGGAGACTATTTTATAAATGGGGGATTGGTTCCTGAATCAAGGCCCAATACCCTATTTTCACCAAAACTAACCCAGAATTTCATACTCAATCAATTATAGATAAGTAATATATCTAAATTAATGTATTTATATTGTAAATAGCAATCATATTGATTTGGAAGGACTTCTCTGAGGTGACTTTGCTGGAGTTTTTGAAGGGTTCTTGGCTGGAGGTTTTCCTGGAGTCTTGGCTGCAGGTTTTCCTGGCGTCTTGTCTGATTTCTTAAAGAAAGTGTCCAAGGAAGTTTGGACAGATGTTCTCCAAGGAAATGGGTGACACAGCAAACTTGTTTGCTGGCATGGCGTTGCATCAGATCAAGCATTATCAAGTCAAAACTGAAGTCAGAAAGTTGAAACAGGGTGTCAATTTATAAATGTTGTAAGTGCAAAATGTTGGAACTTGAAACATTGTAAGTCGAGGACTGCCTGTAATGTCTGTACATGCCCTACAAGTTGCCCCACTGACTTCTAAAAGGATATTGTGTTTTCTCACATACCACACACCGGAAATAGGGCATTCCCCTTGTTTTCATCAGTTGGAATAAAGAAGAGATTTTTTTTTTTTCTAAAGTAGTGGGTCAGTTAAAGGCCACATGGGGCAGGGAGAACTTTCCCTTCATCATCATTCATTCTCCCCTTGCAAGTTCTGTAGCTACAGTTTAAACCTTGTCCCAGCCACTGCTAAATTGGCACCAGCTTTTTGGCTGAACAGTGGTTGTGACACAGTTAATACATAAACTGCAGCATTTGTAAGGAAAGAGTGAGTGGACGAGCAGCAGAAACCCAGCATGGAGCCAAGCCTGGCAATCCTTACAGCACCCCCGTGCTTCCATTCCAGCCTAGAAGTCAGCAGCTTGTTTATTTAAAACACCACCAGTTTGGAAAGGCTAATTTTTGGGAAACAGTGTGTGTGGCAAGGCAGTAAATGTGGCATTTATGGAATAAGGCATTTTACATTTAAATTGTAGTCCCAGATAAACTTCTAGTTACAAATAATGTCGTTCTAGTATGGTGTCTGAAATTTCTGGAAGTAGAATTGCTCAATATTTTTATGATAGAAAAATATATTTTTTCTTTATTGAGCCTTCCTTGCATTTTTCATTTGAAAACTAAAAATTCTGAAATATTGTTAACCCTCATCTATTCTCATAAAGCCATAACCATTGTTGTTCTCATGATGTAACTTGTTACCCTGCAATTCAACATTGTTGGTCTCATGGGGTAACTTGTTACCCCACCTGCATGAACAAAATGGAACCAGTGACAACAGTATAAATGTACCAAAAACTATTTATTAAACATACAGATTGTTTGACAGAGTATTTATAATGATTTGAACCCAAAATAATATTTAAAAAGAACTATGAAAAAATGTAAACTATATTTTAGACTTTCAAAAAGCGTATAAACAATTTGCAAGGTCTGTAATTCACACTATTTTCAAACTATATTTCAAAAATAATTACTTCCAAAAACATTTCTTAACTATTTTAACTAAATATTGCATTCCTCACAAAGCAGCAGTGATGTACTGTGATCCATACAAGCAAATTGCTTACAATCTTTGCATCATTACTGGGTTTTGCGGTCATCTGTCCTTGGACAAAAAAAAGGTCATACTTGACAATTTGTAATTTAGGGCAGTCATATGAGACTTGATGGACTTAGGCAGATTATGTAAGCGTGTTTTCTTTTCCAGGTTGGCTGATCTTGTGTGGTAAGTTTTAAACTAGATTTGTCAGGGGATTGGGATGCAGAGGTACAGGAGGGCACTTCAACATCAAGCCAGATGACATGATCAGGAACAACCCAGGTAAGTGACAAGGGCATGGGCAAGCTTGGGAACAGATCGGCAGCATGAACACCCATAGGAGGTCTCAATTGCCTCTACACAAATGCTAGAAGTATGGGGAGTAAGCAGGAGGAAAACATCTTCCTGCTAGCTAGCAAAAACCCAGACCTAGTTGGGCTTCCAGAAACCCGGTGGGATTCTGCCCATGGCTGGGCAATGGACATTGATGGCTATAGGTTGTATAGACTAGATAGAGTAGGGGGAAAATGGAGGGGGTGTAGCACTCTGTGTTAATGAGCAGTACATATCCTCAGTGATCAGTATGGGTTCAACTGAGGCACTCTGGGTTAGAATGCAAGGGGGTCATGGGGAAAGGGACTTGATAGTGGGAATCTACTAGAGACCACGTCATCAGGGGAATGAGCTGGACCTGGAATTTTCAGGTCAGCTCATGGAGGCTGTAAGGACAAGGGATGTGGTTGTCATGGGTGACCTAAACTACCCAGACATCTGCTGGGAGGAGCAGTCATCCAGGTCTGAATGCTCACATACGTTTTTAGCCTGCATACAGGACCTCTACCTAACCCAGGAGGTCCATCATCTCACCAGAGGAAATGCCTTGCTGGACTTGGTCTTTGCCACAGGCGATGACCTGGTGAGGGATCTGCAGGTGCTCGAGTACCTAGGCAATAGTGACTATCATCTGCTAGAATTTACTATCTGGCACAGGGTGGTGAAAGCAAGCAGTAAGGCAAAAGTCCTTGACTTCAGGAGGGCTGACTTCAAAGAGTTAAGGAGATTAGTAAGAGAGACATTGGGGACTCAGAGCTTCAATGAGATGGGAGTCCAGGGTGGGTTGTTGTTCCTTAAGGAAAGTATCCTCTGTGCTCAGAGGGAGTCAGTCCCAGTGCGAACCAAAGGGGACAAGAGTGCTAAAAAGCCCCTTGGCTCAGTAAAGGCATCCAGGAGGGCCTGAGGGCAAAAAAGGTGGCATACAATCAGTGGAAGCAAGAGACAATCACCAGGGAGGATTACACCTCCATTGCTCATGATTGCAGGGAAATGGTTAGGAAGGCCAAGGCAGAGATGGAACTAGGGCTGGCAACCAGAATTAAGGATAACAAAAAGTCATTTTTTAAATACATAAGGAATAAGAAGGAGGCATCAGGTAATGTGCGGCCCCTACATGACAGGCTTTGCAATCTGGTGACTGCAACAAAGGAAAAAGCTGATATCTTTAACAAGTTCTTTGTCTCCATATTTCTGAGCAGGGACCAGGACAACTCCCCCACTAGGATTATGGACAGGCTCAGGGGACACAATGCCATGCCCAGGGTCAGGGATGATCTGGTTAGGGGACTCTTAGAGGGGCTGGAGGTGTATAAATTAGCAGGTCTTCATGTGATGGTACTAAGGGAATTGGCAGAGGTCATAGCAGGGCCCCTGGCATGGCTTTCTGAGCACTCATTGTGCTTTGGCCATGACCCAGAGGACTGGAAAAGGGCCAATGTGGTCCCTATTTACAATAAGGGGAGAAAGGAGGACCTGGGTAACTATAGGTCACTTAGTCTCACCTCAGTCCTTTGGAAAACCTTTGAGAAAATTATCAATTATCTTGTTTCCTTTTACAACCAGGTCACAAAGTCCTTGGATACAGGTATTAAGGTGGCTGTCATCTACCTGAACTTCAAGAAGGCTTTTGACACTGTTACTCACCCCGTTCTCATACAAAAACTAGGCAACTTCAGCATTCATGCCTACACAGTCACATGGGTAGCAAATTGGCTTGATGGTCACACCCAGAGGGTGGTGGTGGATGGGTCAACCTGGAGGGATGTGGGCAGTGGAGTTCTGCAGGGCTTGGTCCTTGGGCCTGTGCTATTCAACATGTTTATCAGCAACTTGGAGGTAGGCATGGAAAGCATGCTGTCCAAATTCACTGATGACACAAAGATATGGAGAGAAGTGGGCACACTGGAGGGGTGGGACAGAATACAACTAGATCTAGACAGGTTACAGAGGTGGGCAGATGAGAATAGGATGGAATTCAACACAGACAAGTGCAGGGTACTGCATCTAGGGAGAAGGAACCAGCAACATACCTATGGGCTGGGGAACACCCTTCTCAACAACACAGTGTCTGAAAGGGATCTTGGAGTCATTGCTGACTCCAGGATGGGCATGAAGCACCAATGCAAGGAAGCGGTCAGTAAGGCTAACTGCACCTTTCTGTGCATCTACAGATGCATCACAAGCAGGTCCAGGGAGGTGGTCCTTCCCCTCTATGCGGTGCTGGTCAGGCCACAGTTGGAGTACAGCATCCAATTCTGGGTGCCGCACTTCAAGAGGGATGTAGCTAACCTTGAGAGGGTCCAGAGAAGGGCCACTTGCATGGTCAGGGGGCAGCAGGCCAGGCCCTATGAAGATAGACTAAAGGGCCTGAATCTATTCAGCCTCCACAAGAGAAGACTGATCTGGTGGCCATGTATAAACTTACCAGGGGGAACCAGTGGAAAATAAGTGATGCTCTGTTCCCCAGGCACTACCTGGGATAACAAGGAATAACAGCCACAAATTGATTGAGAGCAGATTCATGTTTGATCTCAGGAGGCATTACTTTATGGTTAGGGCTGCTGGGCTCTGGAATGGGCTCCCAGGGGAGCTGGTGCTCTCCCCTACCTTGGGTGTCTTCAAGAGGAGGTTGGATAGATATCTGGCTAGGGTATTATGATCCTAGCACTTGTTCCTGCCCAGGGCAGGGGGTCAGACTTGATGATCTGTTAAGGTCCCTCCAACCCTAGAAACTATGAAACTGTGTGTATCCATCATTCTTTGTTTTATTTGTCTATCGATCAACTGTTCTTCTAGCTCCTGCAAACAAACAAACAAAAAAATAGCACTGTCTTCTTAAATGTGATCTTTGCTTCCAATTTGCTTTGCGGCCTAGCCAAATGATAAGGCTGGCAATGGCAGCCACATCCAGCATATTGAAAAATAGCATTATTGGCCACCTGTTGATTTTCCATCTGCAGGTGGTCATACGGACTAAGTGGTCATGGTTATCCCATTGCTCCTCCCCACTTGTTTTTATTGTAGTCATGGATGATGTCTTCTTTTCTTTTCTCTCCACCTACTGATGGGTCATGGTGCATGCTTGATAGCAAGAGCACAACTTTGGACTTCTTTGGAACATAGGAAACTAGGATGAGTTAATCAAAAACAAAAATGGATTTAAAAGTTTCCTTTTTTCAATTTGCTTGTATGTCATTTGGAATATCATTCCACTTCCTAAATCTTCTTTCTGCCTCTCTGTTTATTTTTCTTATGTTAACATCCAGGATATCTTGCAAGAGAAACAGGTGGAATATCTCTACCACTGTGTCTTACATTTTCTTTTTGGTCCAGCACATTCATGGACTATGCCTTTGGCTGTTCTCTGATGATGCATTAGCTGTGGACTTTTTCCCCCACACTCTACCATTCCTTCCTCTAAAGGTGTCATCATCTGCAATGTTTTCTTGGGGTGGTGGCAGTGGTTCTGCTCCATGTCCTGCTGTCTCTCTCCTCAGTCTTCCACAGTGGCCCCAGGCTGGTCCTCTTCCCTTTCTCACTGGAAGTGATGGCATCACTTCTGCTTGTGGCACCAACTCCTTCTCATCTGAGCTGGATGAAGCTTCCATAGACACATGGTCTTCTCTCTCTGAACAATCTCCCATGCCTGGAACAAAGTCAGCCCTGCAGAACTCTACTGCAACAAAAGTCAGCTACAACAAAGGTCACTGCAACTCCACTGTAGGTGGACCAGGTGGACTGAGGTGGACCAGGGCTCAGTCCTCAGGCCCACACTATTCAACATCTTCATCAGGGATTTGGGTGAGGGGGTAGAAAGCACCCTGTTCAAATTCGCAGATGACACTAAGATGTGGGGTGAAGTGGGTAAACTAGTAGGAAGGAACAGGCTGCAAGCAGATCTAGACAGGTTACAGGGGTGGGCCGATGAGAACAGGATGGGGTTCAACACTGACAAGTGCACGATAATGCACCTGGGGAGGAAGAACCAGCGGCACACCTACAGGCTGGGGAACTCCCTTCTTGCCAGTGTCGAGACAGAAAAGGATCTTGGAGTCATCATTGATACCACAATGAACATGGGCCGAAAGTGTGGGGACGTGGGCAGGAAGGCCAACCATACTTTGTCGTGCATCCACAGGTGCATCTCAAGCAGGTCCAAGGAGGTGATCCTCCCCCTCTATGTGACACTGGTCAGGCCACAGCTGGTGTACTGTGTCCAGTTCTGGGCACCACACTTCAGGAGGGATGTGGCCAGTATGGAGAGGGTCCAAAGGAGGGCCACCCACATGATCAGGGGTCAGCAAGGCAGGTCCTACGAGGAGAGGCTGAGGGACCTGAACCTGTTCAGCCTCCAAATGAGAAGGCTGAGAGGGGATCTAGTGGCGGTCTACAAACTAGTCAAGGGGGACTAACAGGCATTGGGAATGTCCCTGTTCCCCCAAGCACTCTCGGGAGTTACAAGAAACAACAGACACAAGGTAGTGGAGGGTAGTTTCAGGCTAGACATTAGGAGGTGCTATTTCACTATCAGGGTGGCTAGGATCTGGAACCAACTTCCAAAAGAAGTGGTGCTGGCTCCTACCCTGGCAGTCTTTAAAAAAAGGCTGGATGAACATCTGGCTGGGGCCGTTTGACCCCAGTACTCTTTCCTGCCGTATCAGGGGATCAGACTAGATGATATCCTCAGGTCTCTTCCGACCCTACCAACTATGAAACTATGGAAAAACACTTTCATGCCTGGGGTAACATGTTAAACTGCCCAGGGTTTCATCCACAGTGAGCAACCTATTCATGTAAGCTGGCTGTTCTTTGGGGATCTTGTGTACTGCAGTGCCAGTGACAATGTCCTAATATATATATATATATATTTTTTTTTTGGAATGAATTAACTTTAAGATACTGCACAAAATATGTGTCTGGGGTAGGAAATTACCCCATGGGAATATATGAAAGTTAAGCTGCAGATGATTTGTGCAGAATCTTGTTAGTTTGATAATAGTTTGGTTTTATTTTGTTTTATGATAAGTAAAAATATTCTGACAAAACTAATGAAAGGGGGAACAATTTCCAGCTAGCTCTACTAGCAATCATTGGTCTAATCCTGAACCACTGAAACCAATGGTAGTTTTGTAAATGTATGGCAGGAGAGGAGTCAGACCCCAAATAAGATTCAGCAAAGTAAGGGATTTCATGGGAAATGTCCTCTACTATCAATGGAAATGATATTACCTAAATCAGGGATTTAAGACAAGCCCATGTGTTGGGTACAGCATGCTAAGATAGTCCTGTAAGTGCCCTAGACCAGCTCTGTGTGCTGTGTGTCACATGTGCTAGAACCATTTGGCTCCTTGTGGTATATGCAGTGTGCACTGAATTCAGTCCTACATACGGCATGCTGTGCACAAGGTAAGTCTAGGGTGTACTGCATGTGGCACACCAGTCCAATTTAAGTCCTGGAAACAGCACAGGAGACCAGATGGTAGGGCAGCTGAGAAGCCTTTGTTTTGACACCCCAGCCTAAATTATTGAACATTATTACTGAGTATTTTCTGTGAATAAAAATGAGTTATATAATGAAGGGAAAAGAAAATAATATTTTGTAGAGTGGTATCTTGTAGACTAACCAATTCAAAGAGGCGTAAGCTTTTGTAGGCAACAGCTTGCTTCATCAGATGCTCTTCAGTGGCTAACTACCTTTCTCATTAATACTTCTGTTGTTCTTAGGATAAGGCAAAGGTTTTTAATGAAAAAGCCTGATATAAGACAGAATTCAAGATGAAAAATCTTATGTGCCTAGCCATTCTCTCAGTGACATAAAGAGAAAGGAGTTCAGAGAAGTGAAGCATAGTTTTGAGTACAAGGTGATATTTTCTATTCCCTTACAAATTAAGAGACATGAGCAATAAATAAGCATCTGTTTGGGGAAGTGAGAACTGCAACTTGCTCACTGTGAAGAATAAAATGATACTGTCGCTTGGGACAAAGAGGAAAAGTCCACTGCAGCAAGGCTAAATGTCATGTTGAATAATTCTGCTTTCCCATCCACTCCATCTTTCAAACAAAATGCTGTTCAATAAATACAGTCAAAGAGTGTGTGGTGTTTAGTTTTGGTTCCTGCTTGTTGTGTTCATGTCAATCACTTTAGATAATGAACATAGCTGATAGGCCTGTGTGAAGCGGCTAGTATTTGCTTTGGATTCGGATTTGGCTGATTTGGGGGACAGTGATCCAATTCAGTGATTTGAATCACTGTCCTGAATCAATTCAGCCACCACCAAGTTGGCCGAATCTCCAAATCAAACAGGCCCCATCCCCCACCCACTCTCCCAGCCCCATCAATGGCTGCCCCACCTGGCCCCAGCATCCTAGCTCTTTAAAAAAAAAAAGAAAAAAAAAAAAGAAAGCCCCACACTCACCAGCTCCTGCCAGACAGGGGGGTGATCCCCATTGTCCACCACTGCCCTGTGCTGGGGGGGGGGGGGGCAGTGCTCTGCCATGAGCCCCCGGAGGCCCCAATGGCTGCTGCAGCAGCTGGTGAATGAGGGACTTTGTTTTTTTAAGTTTTGGGATTCTGGGGATGGGCAGGACATCCATTGATGGGGCTGGGAGAGTGGGTGGGGGTTAGGGGGCACTCAGAGGGTCTGGGGGAGAAGGCAGGGGATGGGGCCTGGTGGGGGTCCCCCCATGGTCCCCTCCTCCAGTCCCTCCCACCAGCCCCCTACTTACTGGCACAGAGCCCAGATCTAGCTCCCTGCGGTGGTGAGCAGAGACTGCCCAAATCGGTGAAACTCTAATACTTTCACCAAATCTTTTCCAAATCAATTCAGAGGCTTTGAATCAATTTGGACCTTTTTATTGGTCTCCCAATTCAATTCAGATTTGCAAAGGCTGCTTTAACCTATATATAATATAGATCTTTCTTGAAAGATTCAGGAAAAAATGTCCAGCTATGGAGTGTCTGTATTACTCAATACAATTAAAAACTCTTTGTTAGGAATTTAAGATTTTTTTCTATTTTACTTTTTAAATTATTTTAACCACATGTTATTAGTATTATTAAAAGTCAGCTTGTAATTTCATAGACTTTTTGGTGGTAGTTGTGGTGGTGTCACTGTAGTGTTTGTCTCCTATTTTTTTCTAAATCTATCTTTTCAGATATATGTATTATACAGATTATAATACTTTTTTTTGTTAGGCTTCTATCAAAAGGTCTAAAAACAGTTGTAATATCTTTCTTTCGATCTAGGTTTTTCTTTTGCTGCCTGAAAACTAATGAGCTCAAGGAAAGAATTTCATTATTTCCTCATGCAGATGCTTCATTTAAATTTGATTTATACAGTCTTACAAAGCAACAAAGTGTGAATCAATACCTCTAGTGCCACCCCTTCCTTCACCTTGTCTATATGAGATTATCTTTCCTGAATTCTAATATTGTCTAAATTTGGCCACAGGATCATAAAAGATTATGCTATTTATTCTTCTATTTTAGTAAAATAATTATAATGTTAAAGATCAGCTTTTTTTTTATTTTGTTGTTGCACTGACTTGCTATACATTATTTACTATAAAATTATGAACAAGACATCAAATTCTGCCCTGAAATATGTATGTGAGTGGCTTCTATGAGTTTTGGGCAGTTTAGGCTAAAATAAAGTTCTTATTTAGAGTTACTTCAGGCTTGAAGACATAGCCCTGAGTCAGGCTATGTTCAAGAAACATCACTGAAGATGTAGCCCTAAGAAGCATTATGTCTCAGAGGTTTTCCTTTCAGGTTTAATTCTAACACTATGGCTCCATGGCTTTAAGGAAGTAACATTTATTGCTGTTCTATGTTAGCAGACAAGCACAGTGCTATCTGTCCTAGAAGGCAAATGGAGAATTTCTCTCACACAAGCTTGACAGAGAGGGAATACTTATCCATATGCTTCAAGCACCATCTGCTTCCATGCCTGGTCTAGGCAGTTCATGCAAAGACACATGCTTGAGGGGGTTCTTATTTCTCATTATTCCTATTGCTTGGGTAGCTTGTAGTATACCTCTTTTATATCACCTTCTTTCAGGTGACTATGTGCCTTTGTTTATTTCTCTGCATTTTCCATTATCTAAAAATACAACTTATCATTGCAAATATAACATTATGCAGAGGGAAATAAGCCTCACGAGTCATTGATATTTTGAACAAATACATCATTTCAAGTATGATTAATAATGTGTATTAACTACACTCTGTAATTTTAATAATCCTGCACAAATTAGACATTATGAGCAAGAAAATAGGCAAAGCATTACAATGAGCATTGAGTCACAGAGTATGGCTTCTGATACCCTGTACTAATAACAATGTATGGCAGCATTATATTTTAATATGGATTGGTTTTAATTCAGATTGGTGAGTCATGTGGCAGAGTTGATAACTGCCTGGGAGTCTTTCTGGGAATATACATAAGACCTGCTTGCGAAAGAAAGAAAGAAAGAAAGAAAGAAAGAAAGAAAGAAAGAAAGAAAGAAAGAAAGAAAGAAAGAAAGAAAGAAAGACTTTTTGACTTTTAAGAGACCTTTATTCCCCGGAGGGTGATGACTCGGAGCCAGTCAAAAGCATGTACAAAGACGCCCGAAGCTCTGGGCCTCATGGACAAGGCCTGGGCTCGTGGCCTGCAAGGCCTGCCCGTACACTCTAGACAAAAAAAAAAACAACCAACACAACGAAACATAAGGACTATTTACAGTATTTACAGTTCTGCCAGCAGGGACACCCATGGAGGCCTCCGGGGTCGACCCGCACGAGCAAAAGTCCAGGGCCTCGGCCCGCTTGACGCGTCTCTGCGGCTTGAGCAGCCGGTGGCATCACAGAGCGAGGATCAGGCGTCCCGCCTCGACCCGGCACAGCACCCCCTCGAGGGCCCAGCGCTCCTCAAAGGCGGGCACCGTCCGCCGGAGGACAGCGTGCTCAAACTCGAGCGAGAGGCGGGCCCGCACCAGCAGGCGGAAGAGCTGCAGGGCGTCGACCATCCCGGTGCCGCTGAGCTGGTTTCGCCGGCTCTTCAGGGTGGCCATCTTGGCCTGGCCCAGCAGGAAGTTGGCCAGGCTGACCGTGGCCCGCTCGGCCGCCCGGTACGGAAAGGAGTGGACGTAGGCGTCTTCGGAGAGGTCTCGGCCCAGTACCCGAAGCAGTGCGCCCAGGGCGGCAAAGAGAGGCTGCAGCCGGGGGCAGTCGAGGAAGGCGTGGAAAATGTCCTCGTCCAGCACCCCCGGGCAGAAGGGGCAGGCCGCCGAGGCCGCTGGGTCCAAGTGACGCACAAAGGTGCCGGTGGCCAGGATGCCGTGCACGAGCCGCCACTGCAGGTCGCCGGTCTTCTTGGCGATGGGCGCCTTATACAGCGTGCGCCACGCCGGGGTCCCGGGCCGCGCCAGGCGCCGCCGCCACGCGGTGTCCGGGCGGCCGGCGAGCACCTGGGCGTGCCGGGTGCGCACCACCCACATGTAGAGGCCCTTGCGGGGCAGGGTGCCAAAAGGGCAGCCCGTATTGCTGCTGGGGGGCACCGGGAGCCTGAGCAGCGTGTTGGGCCGCTCGGCCAGCTCGCCGGGTACCGCTGGGATGACGGGTAGCGGTGGGAAGGCGTCTTCTGCGGCGTCTGCGGCGGGGAGGGGCCGGCGAGTCTGGAGATGGGCTTCCAGGGCGGTCGCTGCCTCCGTCGGGAGGGCGGCCCTAACGGCCCGCAGAAGCCGCCCCGCGGTGCGGACGGAGCGCATGGCCAGCCGGGCAGCCAGGGCCTCGGGTGACAGCCAGTCCGACCGAGCGGGGTCCAGGAGGTGCTCCAGGCGGGTGGAGCGCGCCTCGACGAGAGCTGCCGTGAGGCTGGCGGAGGCCAGGCTCGGCACGACACGGTGCAGGGCCGGGTTGTGGACCAAGGGCTCTCGAAGGAGCTGCGGGAACCGCAGGTGCCTGGCCTGGGGACAGAGATGGAAGGCCGCCCGCCAGGCCCGCACCACGCTGCGGTAGAACGGGGGAAGGACCGCCCCGTTCAGGAAGGTGAGGTCCAGTTGAAACAGCTCCCGGTCAAAGCCGAGGCCCCCCACTCGCCGCAGGAATCGGCACGCCAGCTGTCGCCACGGGAGGTGGCCCTCGGTGTACAGGAGCCGCTGGAGGGCCTGCAGCCGATAGGCGGCCACCCTGCTGGCCAGATCGATCAGGCCCTGGCCCCCCTCGCCGGTGGGCAGGTAGAGGGCAGCTCGTGGGAGCCAGTGGCGTCCGTCCCACAGGAAATCAACCAGGAGCCGCTGCAGTCGCTCCAGTAGCTCCGGCGGAGGGTCCAGCACCGCGCAGCGGTGCCACAGGGTGGCCGCCGCCAGGTTATTGATGACGAGGACGCGCCCCCGGTAGGAAAGGCTGGGCAGGCGCCAGCGCCACCGCTGCAGGCGGGCCTCCACTCCCTCCTCGAGCCCGTCCCAGTTGCGCGCCATGAAGGTCGTCGGCCCCAGGAACACGCCCAAGACCTTGAGGCCCTCGCGGCGCCAGGCGAGGCCCCCCGGCAAGTCCGGCGGAGGCCTGCCAGTCCATGCGCCAAGCAGCAGAGTGTCACTCTTGCCCCAGTTGATGCGGGCGGAGGAGGCGCGCTCGTAGGCCCGCTGGCAATCTGCCAGAGCCCGCACGTCTTCCCGGGTGGCGAGGAAGACGGTGACGTCGTCCGCGTAGGCCGACAGCCGGAGACGAGGGCCAGCGGACGGGCCCGTGGCCGATGGCAGGGCCACCCCGCTCAGGCGGCGGCGCAGCGCGTGTAACAGCGGCTCGATGGCCAGGGCGTAGAGCATGCCCGACAGCGGACAGCCCTGGCGAATGCCCCTGCGCGCGGGGAACGGAGCGCAAAGCACCCCGTTCACCTTGAGCAGGCTGGAAATGTCCCGGTACAAGACCCGGAGGGCCCCGGTGAAGAGGGGCCCAAAGCCAAAGGCCTCCAGCGTGCGGAAGAGGTAGGCGTGGCCCACGCGGTCAAAGGCCTTCTCCTGGTCGAGAGAGAGGAGGCCGACGTCGAGGCCAAAGAGCTCGCTAGCCGTGAGCAGGTCCCGCAGCAGGAACAGGTTGTCTTGTATGGTCCTGCCCGGCACGCAGTAGCTCTGCTCGGGCCCGGTGAGAGAGGCCATGACCGCGCGGAGGCGGGTGGCCAGCGCTTTGGCCAGAATCTTGTAGTCCGCGCACAGCAGGGAGACCGGCCGCCAGTTCTTCATGTAGCCCAGGTCTCCCTTCTTGGGCAGCAGGGTCAGCACCGCTCGGCGGCAGCTGATCGGCAAGACCTTGTCGGCGAGGCTCTCCTGGAAAACGCGCAGGAGGCTGGGGCCGAGGAGAGGCCAGAAGGTCTTGTAGAACTCGGCAGGCAGCCCGTCGAGGCCCGGGGCTTTGCCGGAGGCGAGGCCGGCCGTGGCGGCCGCCAGCTCTTCCAGGGACAAATCCCGCTCCAGCTCGCCGGCCTCCAGGGCATCGAGACGCGGTAGGCCCTCGTGGAGTTCCCGCGTGGCCTCGCGGCACGACGGCTCGGCCGCGAACAGGTCGCGATAGAAGGCGACGGCACGTTCGCGGACTTCGCCCGGCTCTGTAATGACCCGGCCCTCAGGAGTCTTGAGATGGTCCAAGGCTTTGCTCGCTGCCCGCCGCCGCTCCAGGTCGAAAAAGAAGCGGGTCGGGGCGTCGGTTTCCACCAGCTCCTGGCAGCGGGCGCGGATCCTCGCGCCGCGGGCCGCGCTCTCCGCCAAGTCGCGCAGGCATTTCCTGCGGAGCCGGAGGCTCTCGCTCAGTGCTGCGTCGCTGCCGGCGGCCAGCAGAGCAGCCTCGAGCTCCGCCACGTCCTCCTCCAACTCCCGGATACGGCGGCGCGTCTCGTTCGCGGCCAGCTGGGTGTACTGCTGGCAGAAGGCTCGGGTCTGGACCTTGCCCACGTCCCACCACAGCTTCCAGGAGGAGTGGCTCGGTCTCGCAGCCTCCCACCTCCGCCAAAAGTGGGCAAAGCAGTCCCGGAAATAAGAGTCCTGGAGCAGACTAATGTTCAAACACCAATACGGTGCCCGTGCACAGGCTCTCCCCGGCAGGCTCAGTTCGCTGAAGGCCAGGCCATGATCTGATAGACCCGAGGGAGCGATGCGGCTGCTGCGCAGGAGTGGCAGGTGGTGCCTGGTGATATAAAGGCGGTCGAGGCGAGCCATGGTGAGACCGCCGGCACTCGTCTTGGCCCAGGTGTACTGGCGCGCATCGGGATGCAGGGCTCGCCAGACGTCCACGAGGTCTGCCCCCTCCAGGGCAGCTTGCAGCTTGCGAGCGGAGGGCAGGTGGGGCTCAGGCCCTGTGCGGTCGAGGCGCGGGGCAGTGGTGCAATTGAAATCGCCCCCGAGGAGGAGCAGGTCATCATCCTCGCTAGCGTCGCGCAGGAGGGCAGCCAAGCTCTCAAAGAAAGCGACCCTCTCCTGGCCATCGGAGGGCGCGTAGATGTTGACGAGCAGCAGACGGTGTTGCGCGAGGGTGACGCGGACGGTCAGCAGGCGGCCGGGGACGACCTCCCGCGGCACCGCCGCGTCAAGCTGCAGCTGCGGCGATAAGAGTGTCGCGACCCCCGCGCGGAGGCTGGTGCCGTGGCTCAGGAACACCTGTCCTCGCCAGGCAGCCCGCCAGGCCGCCTGGTTGAACCTGTCAGAGTGAGTTTCTTGTAGGAAGGCGATGGCCAGCCTCTTCTGCCGCAGGAGCTCCAGGACGGCCTCGCGCTTCACCGCGTCTCGACAGCCGTTGACGTTGAAGGTGCCAATGGTTGTGGCTGCCATGGGGGTGGGTGTGGGAGAGGAGGAGCAAAGCAGAGTGCGGGTGGAAGAGCGAGCACCCAAGAGCAGAGCAAGGCAATACAGACAGGTCAGGGAAGGCCTACCGTGCCCTACTCTAGTCGAGGGACCCGCCCAGGCCCCACTCCACTCTCACCCTCTGGGCAAGCTTGTCCAGACGGTAGGCCATCTGACGTGTGCCCCGATCTTGCTTCATGAGCTTGACTGCCGCCCTGGCAGCCTTGACAAACACTTTGGGGTCCGCACACCACTGGGTGATGTGCCCCGCTACATTTTTCTGCCCCTTGGTTAGCTTCAGCAAGGACAGGAGTCCCCCATAGTCAGGAGAGACCCAGGGGGGCTCCGCCAGCTTGGGGTGGATGTTGCCTACGGAAGAGCGGCGAGGCCGCACCCCCGGCGGGAGCTCGCCCGCAACTGCAGCGTCGACCCCCTCGATGTCCAGGCACATCAGCCGCCTCTCGTCGTCCGAGTCGAGGACCGGCTCCGCGAGGACATTCCCTGTCTTCTTGGGGGGGGAGGGGCCATCCCGCTCACGACGTCTCTTGCGAGACTCCGAGAGCTGGATCTCCATCTCGCTAACGTCCCCATCTGCTCCGGTAGGCTGGGGCGTGACCAAAGGGGCAGCGGGCTCTCCCGCCACCCCCGGGGCCAGGCCACCGGAAGAGAGACATTCGCCACTATCCCTGCTGCCGCCTGACTCCGGAGGCTGGGGGACAGGCGAGGGGAGGGGGACCCCTGAAGGCCCCTCCCCCCCACCCGCTAAGTCTGCCTCGTCGGTGGCTACATCCGACGGGGCGGGTGGTGTGGCAGCCGGAACGGGGTCCGGCCCTGTAGTGGGGGGGTCCTCGGCACTGGCCGAGGAGGGGGCTGTCAGGGATGGGGTGTCCTGAGAGGCCCCCCTCATCTCCCTCTCTTTTTCGGGTGGTAGGGAGGACGCCCGAGCCCCATCATGCGATGAGGCTCCAGCACCGCAGTCCCCGGCCACCCCAGCCACTTCGGCCGGGGCAGGCAGGGGGCAAGGGGAGGCGTCCGCCTCTCCACCCGGTGGGGCTGCCGCACCGAGGGCAGGGGGCGCCACAGACGGGGGAGGGGGCGGCGGGGCCACGGTAGTAGCACCAGCCCCTCGGCTGGACGATGGCTTCCCGCTGGAGACCCCGGTCCCCTGAGATGGAATGGGGGGGGAAGGAGGTCGGGAGGAAGAGCTCCCAGCCTCCCTGGGCCTGCCGCGTGCCCCAGAGGTCGACGCGCCGTCTCTCGGCGCTGCCGCAGGCGGCGATGGTCCGGCCGCCTTGCTCCGAGGGCACTGCGCGGCCAGGTGGGAGGAGCCCCCGCACTTGAAGCACGTGGTCTCTCCCACAGACAGATAGATAATAAACCGCCGCCCCTCGAGCGTGAGGCTCAGGGAGCGAGGCAGCGACTGGGGGCCCTCCTTGAGGAGCATGAAGACCTGCCTCCGAAAGGACAGGACGTGCTTGCCCTGAGGGTTCTTGTTTCCCATCGGCAGGCGGCGAAAAGGACTCGCGGGAACCCCATAGGCCTCGAGTCCCCTGGCCAGCTCCCGATTGGAAACGTGCGGTGGGACGTTGGAAATCACCACCCTCACTGCCTGAGTCTCTAGGGGCGTGACGGGGTAGTGGATGCCCGCAATGTCCAGGCCCTCCGCACACACCCTGTCAACCAAGGCGGGCTTGCTCAAATAGATCATCGGGACTGTGTTCACGCGCCCCGCGTAGCGGATGGTACGCCATCCCAGGAGGGCGGCCAGAGCCTCCACGCAAGCCTCGAGCCCCACATGGAGAGGGGCATGAACCCTCAGGCCATGAGACAGTGGGAGGTCCTGAGAGACATCCTCATGCCAGCTGCCAGGCGTAGGAGCCGCCATTCCTCGCCAGGACAGGGTTAAACTGCGAAGCGCAGCAAAAAAAAAAAAAAAAACCCTCAGGCTGACAGGGGGGACTGGGACTGGGAGGGGGCTGAAAACACCCCAAAATCGGCCTGAGGGGGGGCAGAGCAACCCCACAGGGGCTCAGGGCAAGCCCCAAGGCAGGGGCAGATGGCAGGGACCAAGGGAAGGGGCCCTGGGGGAGGGAGGCAGCAGAAATCAAAGGGACAACTCAGGCGGGGGTGGGGGAGGGGCAGAGGCAAACGAGGCTGCCAGAGCCCAGGGGAAAAAGGCTCAGAAAGTGGGGGGAAGGGGCAGGGGGGGGGTCCCCAGGGACAGGGTGGGGAGAGGCAAGGGTTTTTTGGGGGGGGGGGACAGGAAAAGGGGGGCAGGGAGTGCGAGGCAATGAGCTGAAAGCACCTGAGCTGGAGGAGCTTAGAAGGGCTTCAGCTGTCGGCGGCCATCTTGAAAGAAAGAAAGAAAGACTTTGACTTTTATAAATGTTAATTCAGGGAAAAAGGGGTAACAAAACAACAAACAAAGGACAGCCCACACAGGGCCCAGGTGCAGGAGACAGAGCCTGGTGTTAGCCCTCAAGGTTTGCCCTTAGTTTAAAACAAAAACGTCAAGTACCACATCAATCCACTAGGGCACTTGCTGGTACCCCAGGAGGAGGGGGAGAGGGGCAGTGCAATAGCACAAGTACCAAATGGCCACCCTTAACACTGCAACGCATCCCTTGAATGTACCTGGAAGGCAGACACTGTCTACCGGAGGACCACTTGCTCAAACTCCAGCCGCAAGCTCACCCAGACCAAAAACTGGAAGACCCATAGAGCACCATCTGAGCCAGCCCTGGTGAGTTGGTTCCTGGGGTTCTTGAGGGTGGTTATCAAAGGACAATAAGTAGGTGTCTGCTGAGAGGTCCAAGTCTAACACTGCAAGCAAAGCACTGAGGGCAGCAAAGAGTGGTGACAACTGGGGCATCCTAAGAAGGCATGGTGAAGATCCTCCTCCACTCCCCCCAGACAAAAGGGGCAGGCTGCTGACACAGCCAGGTCCATGCAGCAGACAGAAGTGCTGGTGGCCAGTTTCCCATGTAACAGATGTCACTGGAGGTCACCAGTTTTTTTAGTAATTGGGGGCTTATAAAGTATGTGTTATGTGGGGCAGGCAGGCACGAGTGCTGGTACCAGTCCGCCACATCATGTTTGACCTCCACATCATATTTGACCTCTACATGCCTCCGCCAGTTAGTTTCACCTCAATCCCTGGAAAAATCCTAGAAAAAAAATGATCAAAGAATCCATTATTGATAGTCTAAATGAAGGCAGCATTCTAAAAGACAGCCAATGTGGCTTCGTTGCAGGCAGGTCATGCCTGACCAAACTCATTTCCTTCTCTGATCAGGTAACTCACCACCTGGATAAGGGAGATGAAGTTGATGTCATATACTTGAATCTCATAAAGGTCTTTCACTTAGTTTCCCATGATGTCATCATGGTAAAATTGGGAAAATGCAATGTCAACGACTTTACAGTCCAGTGGCTAGGTAACTGGCTCTGGCATAGGACCTAGAGATTATTAATAGACAGAACTGAGTCAACCTGGTGGAAGGTGACCAGTGGCACCCCTCAGGGTTCAGTATTCAGAAAAGTGTTTTTCAACATGTTCATCAATTATTTGGATTTGGGTGTTAAAAGCATACTGGCAAATTTTGCAGATGACACCCAATTATGGGGAAATGCAGTCATGCTTGATGACAGGCTGGGGATACAAGCTGGCCTAGACAGGCTTGCAAGATGGGCAGATAAAAACCTGATGATGTTTGACATGGAGAAATGTAAAGTGCTCCATCTGGGGAGAAATAATCTGCAACACATTTACAAGCTCATTAGTGCTACACTTGCCAGCACCACAACTGAAAGAGATCTGGGGGTCATGATGGATCACTGGAAGAACATGAGCCACCAATGTTATGCTGTAGTTGATAGAGCAAACAAAACACTGACATGCACCTACCAATGTGTCTGAAGTGAGACTAAGGATGTCATCCTCCCTCTCTACTAAGCCTTGGTGAGTCTGCAGGTAGAGTGCTGCATCCAGTTATTGTTCTTTTTTGTATAGAAGGCTCAGGTTGTGCAATTTCCTTTATAAGGGTTCAATCATCCAACTCAGTGGAAAGGACACTCTACTTCAATACATACTGGAATAAACTATTAGGGCCCATCCATATGAGCACACACATGCAGGGGTGTGTGTTTCCTGTGGCACAAATGCAGTGGCACATATTTGTGTCACTGTTTTTTGTCCCAGGGCATTCTCCTGCCCATGCGCTCAGCATGCATCAATTTGATTTGGGTGGGGTAGGGAAAGATAAGCCTTACCTGAGGTCCTGGGAGCCTCCCAGGGCATCCGAAGCATTGAAAGAGTTCACGTGCACTGCATATACTTTGTGACAGCTAGAAAATGATATTTAGAGATTTACTTTTAGGAACTGGCTTGTAGGTACAGAAGATATGCATTAGAACAACGGTCCAGGGGGACAACAAGAGTTAACCGGTTTCTAAAAGTCTGTGACAAAATTTCAAGTCAAGTCCTCAGCTTTCCAGGCCCCCTGAGTCTGAAGTTAGACTGACAAACAGGCTGGGAAATTGTAAATATGCAACATACTATTTCCTGAAAACCCATAACAAGAGATAAGGTAGCATCAGCTCACAATGACCAGCTACAGAGCCTCTGGGATTTCCAGTTTCAGTGAAATGACCAAATTAGAAGGCCAGGCATTCTCAAATTAAGACACCAGTAAATTACCAAATTAAGATGTATGCATGTGATGGGTTTGTGACAACAAAGGAATATGCTGACAGGATAGAATGTGGACAACCTGGTGATCATAAAGAAAACAATGAATGCCACCCAGAAATGAAGAGTCATCAGGAGAAAAAGAATACAAAAGGATGGATTTCAAAGCAGCAGGTTGGGGGGCGAAGGGGGATCCTGAGGCCACCATGGGCAGAGGGCACACCGCTGGTCCATCTCACCCAACCTGTTGCAGGGTGTGTGCCTCCACCCTTGACTCCCAAGGCTGCTAACATCTGACATTCAAGAAAGGATCACAGGGTGAAGCTAGCATACTGGCCAGGTATACCATTCTCCTAGTGAAGTCTTAAAAACTGGTATACAAGTAGAATCAGGGGGGGTTATTCTGTTTGCTTTTCCTACATTCCTCTTATCTCCTATCACTGCGTATCAATAAAATGTGCCTTTTATCTAATGGAAGAACTTGTGGTTGTTCTAAGGGTTTGTGTCCACCCAGAACAAGGCATTAGGACTGGGTCATAAATACAGTGTCAACAGTTTTCAGTACATCACGTATCACCACAGACCACATGTATGCACTTGTCTGGACACCCCTTTGTGAACACTTAAGGTGTGTAAATTAAACTAAACTAGTGCCCCCACACTCCTCCACTCCAATGGAAGGAGGGGCGTGAAGCCGGAGACCAAAACTCCGGCTTTAAGAACTTCAGAACTACCATGGGTTCCCCCTACAGTTAGAGCTCTACAGCTTGTCCTTTTGAGCTAGTGTGTACCAATACTGGCAAAATACAAATCAAAGAGAAGTAATTTCATTCCTCTGGTAGAAAGGTTAGCTTAATATGATTCACACAACATGGACAATTCATTAACTGAAAAATCCAATATAAACTATGTATTAATTTTAGGAGAAAAATACCTTCCAAGATAATGCATTTATCCTCTAATTGGTACCAGAAAAATATATTTTTTTTTCTTTTCCCCAAGATATTCTGTCAATGCTATTACCAAACCATGCTTTACATTTTAGATGACCTCATTATATACAACCTGTAAGGTGATTCTTTCCTGAGCAGCCTGTCCACGAGTTTCACTCGTGGTATCTGACCTACTTTTCATCCTTTTCCCGCAGAGATGAAATACATACCTCCCAAGATTCCCAGCCTGTAAAAAAAATGGCTTTTAATAATATTGTAAAATTAGAACCCTTTTCAAAGGGTGCTCTTTTCATTACATAAAAATCAGGTTTCATGAGGCCCTGCTCAAAGTTGATTTGCATGTCAGGGAATTAAAGTTTCAGTCACAGAACCACCTGCTACTGGGACCTTCTCAAGATCACTAAAATATTTAAAAATAACAAATTCTTTGAAGTGTTGTTGCTTTCATGAGCTCTCTATCTCTTGTTTTGCACCCTCCCTCCCCTGGGCTAGTTAGCTACCTTGGGTACCTGCCTGAAAAAGAGGAGCTAACTCTCACACAGATATTTGATTTGAAGTTTTCATTGCATTTTCTTTTATTTTTTTCTAAATATCTGAGAGATTTCTCATTGTGCATGGGCCTTTTCAATTTTACAGATTTGTAAATATCATTTACTAGCCTATGACATTGATATATACAAAAATAACAATTATTAGTTTTGAAAATAGCATAAAAATATGAATGTTCTACTAGAATTCTGCTCCCTATGAAACCCCCTCTTAACCTGTTAACCTTTCAGGGTCAAGTCCCATTCACCATTACACTTAGTAATGACATTGTTTCTTTATGTTATATGTTTTTTCTTGTGAAGATCTCAAAGCCTCATATAAGGTTCTGTAAATGAAAGGGAGTCTCAACAAGTGAAATTCAAGAGCAAATCAGCCTTAATTATTAAAAAATGCAAACTCCTTTTCTTCATAATATACTTTTCATAATGGGATAAGGTTCATTTGTGCAGGAGGCAGAGCTTTCTTGGAGGTAGTCCAAGGCACTAGAATGAATTCTCATAGAAACTATGGGCCATCACAAACGTCATCTTCCTCTCAAACTGCATGATGCACTTTTTTGACCTGGCCATCTCTAACAATAAATACATAGCAAGTGCATTTAAAATAAATGAATAAAGAACTATACGAGACACTACAAGGTTAAAACACAGGTCTCCTCCTGGAGAGAAGATGAAAGAAAGAGAGGGAGAAACAAAGAAAACCAGCTACACAGGATAGATGGCTTGTCACCTCATTTAATGCAATCCAAGACACTCTCCAAATAGAGTGGTGATGATGGCAGAGACACCATTAGTGCCTTTTCTCCCAGTAGCTTGAATGATATTGCAGAGGTGTTGTGTCAGGGACGCACCAAATGTGGCATGGTTGTAAGCAGACTACAGTCTGGGTGCATCTATACATTTCCCTATAGTGATGTCGTTACTGTGCCATGCTTTAGTACTTCCTTTCAGTGTGCTATGATGGGAAAGGGCACCACACATGACCAGCAGCCACTTTGCCATAGTGGCTTATTCTCCTATGATAGAGCACCACTATGGCGAAGTAGCCGCTGGTCATGTGTAGACACCCATAGATGCTATACCACCATAGCACATCACTGTGGCAACATAGCATTACATGTAGAAGTGGCCTTTAAGTAGATCAGTTGTTACAGTTGAGTGAAAGAAAGTAGTAGGGACAGAGTAGGGGCTGTGGTTTATGCAGTAACAATAGTAATAGGTAGTCCACAAATCCATGATCAGATCACTAGCAAAACTACCCAATCTGTCAGGTTTACAACTTGCTCTTAATTCTCTTCTTTCCTTTTTTAATATAAGCCAAATTTCCATCCCCTCCACATCCCACCTCCCTTTCCCATTCCACTTCTCCTTCTGTGTGTCTTTTATGATGAAGATGTTAGTGCTTGATAATATTTTTTAATATAGTAAATGCAAAATCCTATAGCCTATTCCTAATCAAAATTCCTATGGATGTTGATGGATGTTTTGACTAAGTAAGGACTCAAACATGTAAGCTTTTATCATCTTCATTGTGCAATGCATAACTTTTTCCATCAAAAATACAATTGTGCACATTGCATGGGATTTTATGACTCAAATCAATAACATCATAAAGCCTCAATTGATGTGTTTGATCTGAAAGCAATGTAATCAATTTCTGGGCTTAAAACCATCATTTTATGGTGCTTTCCTGTTTTACTTTAATGGATTTAACCCTCAGCTCAACCAGTAGTCATCACAACTTCAAAGAGAAACAAAATTAGTTTGAGAACCTTTAGATGGTCAGTTAATTAGTCCTGAGATACACTTGCCAAAAAATGCCATAAGTATTATGAACTAGAGTGGAAAATGGTTTTCATATTTTAATGTTTGTTATCTATTTTTGTTCTAAAAGCAAATTCTCATAGAAAATTATAAGTTGTTACATTAAATAATCTTTCTATATTATTATTTACAATTCCTAGTAAGTCAAAATGACAGTATTGATCTCAGAAATTATTATGAGAGTTTCTATTTCCTTTAGATCCTAAGCTAGTGTGATTTTTTTTTAAAATTGTTGTTTTTGTTTATTTAGTTCATTTAATTTATTTTGAGCCACAATCCAAGGAACTTGAAGCCACTGTCTGAAAACCTTTAAATCAAGGTGTTTCTTTTTCTATTCCTTCTCTATGTAATGGGATGATAATTTTCACCTTCTCCCAGAGGTGCATAACTTTATGATAATCTGATAGAATAAGAACCAAATAAGATTGTAGCCCCTATCTGGCCCCCATTATACCTCCTATATGGTACATCCTTGCCCATGAATTACTGACTTCCTGCAGGAGCTACTTGGGCACTGAAGGACTCCATAGTATATCTCACCATATAGTTTTGTAGTGGATTCCACTGCAGACTTAAGAAAAAAGGCAATCTAGAGGAAGCACCCATGCTCCTTTTACCCTACTCTCTCCCACCACAAGAGCTCAGTCTCCACTGTAAAAAGGCTTCTGGAGCCCATAGGCAGAAGGTTCAATATGACACCATTAGCCATTCTGAATCATCCAGCTTTGTGTTATTCTAAACCATTGTAGCTGAAGCTCCTTCTGAGTCTCCATCAAACTATTCTTGGCTCCAGATCAAATGCAAACTGACAGATTTTGCAGGGCTGCCAACACTCTGTGTGGCAGTAGTGGAACGTGTATGAATGAACCAGACCAGCTTCTCAGTGTTCATATGGTGGCAATGCTGCCACTGAGACTTGTGTAAGTGGGAGCAGGAACTGATGATTAAACTGCTTGATTGTGGTTTGCACCATTCAGCCATGAGATTATATTAAACTCTCCAGGAATTAACATAGCTGTGTTCAAATATGTATAAGAGACTGTAGCCCAGGTAACTTTGATATATATACTCTCCTTCTCCAATTGAAGGGAATTGTTAGCTGGCAGGTGTGCTGTGGTGGGGACTGCAGACCGCTCAGTTTCCCTCCGTCCCTATAGAACCAGGCCAGGACAGCCAGGGGACTTAACTATATACACATTTATTTACATTAACTTATCACAAGGGGAAGGAACATGGATACAAATGTGCAATGTATGTATATATATATATAAGATATCTAAACCAGTAACATAAATAATACCCTCTGGGTAAATGATAAAAAGCCTTATACCAGTGCTCCAGATACAGGTAAGTCACAGGTAAGTATCTGATCTGAAACAGATAAACCCCAAAGATAAACTCAATCCCAAAGGGAAACCTCAATGCCCTTGGGCTTTTCCAAAGCCCTACAAAGAAGCTGGTAACTTTTGGGGAGGCCATCTCAGTGGGACCTCCCCTTTCAGGAGCTCTTAACTAACCAGGGGGGACTCCCCTCCCCTGTGGGAATCCTCTTTTCCCTGCAACTCAGGCTCCCAGGCCTGGAGGGTGGTCGTCGTTCTCTGCACCAAGCTGCTCTCACACCTGCAGTGGGCTTCAGGGGGGGTTGCTATCCCCTGGAACAGGGCCCCGCTATGAAGGGCTTCTTGGGCCTCTGGCTAGGCCCTGTCGGCTGGCTCAGTAGCCTGATCACTGTCTGGCTGTCTGGACTCAACCTTTTGCTATGGGTCAGAGGCCTGGGCTGCCTCATGCAGCACCAGGCTCAGTCTGCTCCTGGACCCTCCATGCAGCGCCTCCTGCACCCAGCTCCCAGCCTTGTTCAGGTTGAGGACCTGAGCTGCCCGAGCGCTCCAATGGTCCTACTCTGTGCATTGTCCTGTGCATCGTGTCTCTGGCCACATGCCAGAGGTTGCAGACCCGAGCTGCCTCATGCAGTTCCCAGGGTCTGGAAGCTGTGTGCTGTGCTGCACACCGAGAGCCTAGCTGCTGGACCCATCTGCCCTTCCCCACTGATGGAAGTCTTCAGGGGCACTTCTGGGCTACTGCTTCACCCTGCTGAGCAGCTCTCCTTAACTCTTCTAAGCCCCACTCTTCTCTTTTCTCACTCCTGGATATGCTCCCCTCATGCTGGGCACGCAGCTTCTTTTATATGCTCCAGCGCTCTGCCCCTGAAGTCTTCAGGACCTGAGTGTTGCAGTCTTCAATCAGGTCCACGTGGTGGGGGCAGGGCACTCCTCTCCCCCTCCCCTCAGGAAAAGAGCATGACTCCTCTTGCTGCCTCCTGATTGGGGGGTGGGCTCCACCAATCAAAACAGCAAGATTTCAAGCCTGGGACTGAACCCAAGCTCCAAAAGGCAAGCCTGCTACAAGACTTTGGCAGGTTTATTGTCACCCATGGAAAGAAAACCTAGGGACCCAGGGGAAAGAGATGGGTGTACTCTGACCCTGACTGGGCTTAATATCCACAGGCAAACACACAGGCAAGTAAGTGTTCTGGGATATGGCTGCATGTTCTTAAAATGATAAGTAGTGACACCTTTTGAATGATAAATCTGCAGTATACAAAGTTCTTAGGCTGATAAGGGCAGCTATGATGCTTTATGTTTTCAAACAATATAATTTTAGGACTTTCTTCCCACTTAGAGCATTTGCACACTACCATTCCCAGCTACATCCTATAAATCAGTGCAGATAATGTAACTCAATTCTGGCTACATTCCAGAAAGGCAGACAGTTTACTTATGAAAAAGAACATAAAATATATACTCACTGGGAGATCCTGTTTTGTACAGCTCTACAAAACTTAGAGGGATTAACAAATTTCACTGCCTTTGGTTAGTATCATCAGCAGGAAGGGTCTGAGATAGACTCTGACAACCTGAACACCCTTTAGATGTGCCCTGCCAGCTGAAAAACAAAGAAGCATGAAACTCAGCAGATATATTTCATAGGGGCAGATATTAAATTTTTCTTCAGTTTTGATTCACGTGGGTTTTCAGGGTTTGAATTGAAAATGAAGCAATATGGAGACTGGTGCTGTAACTTAGAAAGAAAGGATGCCTGTACACGAGTGTGGAGGCTGTAATTACAGCACGTTGGAGCAGACTAAGTTAATTGAGTCTGCTGCAGCGTAGTAATTACTTCACTACAGCAGCCTCCCGCTTCTTGTGTATCAGCATCCCCAGGCTTCCAAATGGTGGTGGGGGGTGTTTTAAATAAAGCTTATTTGACAAGCTTTAGATAAACTGTCCCCACCACCATTTTGAAGCAGAGTCTCTGCAGCCCTTTCCAAGAGCCACTCTAATTAAAGTGTTGCCTTCCCACCCCAGTGCACATGTAAAAGTGCCCAAAGTTGGAAGTAATGTCTTTATGTTGGCACAGCCTCTCTCTGGAACCCAAGAAGTATTCCTATAATCCCTCTAATCTAGATAACTATGAAAAGGGTGAGGGGAAAAAAAAAACCCTGAAGTATCTCACCTAGGTTAGTGAAGTATGGCTATTGCTCCTGTGCCCTGTCTCTGAGCAAAATTTATTTAAAACTGCAGTTTTAACTGGTATATTTTTCCAAATAGTGCATAATCATATGATCTATATAATTATGATGTAAAATTTCCCTCAATTTCGGCATTCAGATCTGGATTTGAGTCCTGCTTCAAAATACCCTCTAGAGGCATTTGAATAAAATGTTTCTGGCAGGCCAAGCTTGTGTTTGAAATGAATCCTAAATCAATGAAGCTATCCTTGAAAATCTAGAGACAGTTTCCTTTGAAGTAATGGCATGGACTTTTAAGTTTGTAACAAAAGTCTGAAACTAAGATAGTCCAATGAGGTGGGTTTCTTGACAAACACTTTACCCTAACATGCTGATGATGCAACAGGATGTGATGGCTTAATACCTAAAAATAATATTGAAAAACCAATACACCTACCCTTTGTAGCACCCTCACAATGCCATTCACCATAGAAATATAGCATTAAAACTCAAGAGCAACTGACTTTACACACTCTTACCCCACAGGAGCTTTTTATTAAAGATCTATTTATTTACTGAGATAAAGATCAATGATAATAGCTATTTTACAAATAAAGTGTCCTGTAGTTTATGATTATTAAAGTCAGCTAGTCAGCAGAGGGCACTGAAGGGAACATTATAATAGATTCTCTTGATATAATCACCACTGCCACTAACTCTGATGGCTTGAGGCTCAGCATATGAATGAATGTTCTGCAACCCTTTGTATTTTATTAGTATTGTTGTTTGTCTAATAAGAAAGCCATTTACCTGCTGTGCATGATGAGGCTCCTTGATAGATTTTATTGCTCCTTTTCCTCTTGCCTGGTGGTTAGCCTTTGCAGAAAAACTTGCGGTAGTATACTGTCCTTTTTTCCCCATGAAAACTGAAAAAATATCTAAAGCATTTCTCTCTAAAGAGTTGGCTTTGTGTAACCCCAGCTATACATGCATCCATTTCAACACTGGTCTCAATTTACTTTCCAAATATACAGATACTTCTGGGAAAGGAATATGGATATAAACATATGCTCCAGGGCTCCGCCCCTGAAGTCTTCCGGACCTGAGTGTTTCAGTCTTCAATAAGGTCTGGGGGGAGGGGGAAACTCCTTTCTCCCTCCCCTCAGGAAATGGGCACGACTTAACTCCTCTTGCTGCCTCCTGATTGGTGGATGAGTTCCACCAACCAAAACAGCAAGATTTCAAGCCTGGGACCGAACCCAAGCTCCAAAAGGCAAGCCTGCTACACTTCCTTGGAAAGCTATCTATGCATCTTCATCGTCATGGAACCTAGTACTATACTTTTTCCTACGCCTTTCAGAATTGCCATACTGGCTTAGGCCCATGATTCTATATATAAAGGGTTTAGTCCGTCTGTCTGTGTGTCTGTCTGTCTGTCTGTAATGCACTCTGATTGGTTGTCTTGGCATCCAATCACAATTCTTACTGAAACAAACAATCAGAGTGCTCTACACAGACAGACACACAGGTGGCTGGACATGGAGGAGGGGTAGTGTTGCAGGGCCGGACACAAAGTGTGGGGTGTGTGGCTAAATGCAGAACAGTGGCAGTGTGGGATGGTGGGTGTCAGTGGCCACCCACTGCCCTGCACTGAGGTGGTGGCATGGGGGGGGGGCACATGGGGCCGGATGCGAAGTGGGGTGGGGAGGGTAGTGTGTGGCTGAATGAAGAGCAGCAAATAACTTTTTTGGGTCTGGTTCTGATCTTCAGTAGTTAAAAGATTGACTTAAGACCTAAAAACTGAGATTTAATATGCCTTCCAAAGCTTTCTGGTTAGTATTATGATAAAACTGAATAAATCTTATAAACATCTGCTCCTTGTTCATTCTTACTGACTTCTTCGTCGCAGCTACTTTTGCTACAATGGAGTTCCACAGCCTAATTATGAATTAGATTTGTAAATTCCAACACTAGTATGTTAAAAGCTGTGCTGCTCTTAGGGATGACACTTCCCCACTACCTCATCCCAATATGGGAAACATATATGCATCCATAGTGCCTATTGGTAGCAGATTAATTAAGCAGGTGGCAAATTAATTTATGTAGAAAATGCGGTTTAATAGTAATAATAGCAGTATTATTACTGTTATTTATCCCTTCTCAAAAAATAAATATTACCCAGTTTTGACTATCTTCCCTGTCATTACCTAAAATGAACAGTTTAATGGGAGTGGGTTTTTTTGTTTGCTTGGTTTTGTTTTTTTGTTCCCTTTTTGTTTCATTTTACAATAACTTTTTCTCCACTACTAGAACTATACTGGAAGATATAGATTCATAGATGTTAGGGTCGGAAGGGACCTCAATAGATCATCGAGTCTGACCCCTTGCATAAGCAGGAAAGAGTGCTGGGTCTAGATGACCCCAGCTAGATGGTTATCTAACCTCCTCTTGAAGACCCCCAGGGTAGGGGAGAGCACCACCTCCCTTGGGAGCCCGTTCCAGACCTTGGCCACTCAAACTGTGAAGAAGTTCTTCCTAATGTCCAATCTAAATCTGCTCTCTGCTAGCTTGTGGCCATTATTTCTTGTAACCCCCGGGGGCACCTTGGTGAATAAATACTCACCAATTCCCTTCTGTGCCCCCGTGATGAACTTATAGGCAGCCACAAGGTTGCCTCTCAACCTTCTCTTGCAGAGTCTGAAAAGGTCCAGGTTCTCTAGTCTCTCCTCATAGGGATTGGTCTGCAAGCCCTTAACCATACAAAGTGGGCCCTTCTCTGGACCCTCTCCAGGTTATCCGCATCCTTCTTGAAGTGTGGCACCCAGAATTGCACGCAGTACTCCAACTGCGGTCTGACCAGTGCCCGATAGAGGGGAAGTATCACCTCCTTGGACTTATTCGTCATGCATCTGCTGATGCGCTATAAAGTGCCATTGGCTTTTTTGATGGCTTCATCACACTGCTGACTCATGTTCATCTTGGAGTCCACTAGGACTCCAGGATCCCTTTCCACCTCTGTGCCACCCAGCAGGTCATTCCCTAGGCTGTAGGTGTGCTGGACATTTTTCCTCCCTAGGTGCAGCACTTTGCATTTTGCCTTGTTGAACTGCATCCTGTTGTTTTCTGCCCACTTGTCCAACCTGTCCAGGTCTGCCTGCAGCTGTTCCCTGCCCTCCGGCGTGTCCACATCTCCCCATAGCTTTGTGTCATCTGCAAACTTGGACAGAGTACATTTCACTCCCTCATCAAAGTCACTGATGAAGACATTAAAGAGTATCGGTTCAAGGACCGAGCCCTGCGGGACTCCACTGCCCACACCCTTCCAGGTCAAGACCAACCCATCCACCACGACTCTCTGGGTGCGAACCTCTAGCCAATTCGCCACCCACCAGACTGTGTAGTCATCCAAGTCACAGCCTCTTAACTTGTTCACCAGTATGGGGTGGGATACCATATCAAAGGCCTTCCTGAAGTCTAAGTATACGACATCCACCCCTCCTCCTGTGTCCAGGTGTTTCGTAACCTGGTCATAGAAAGAGACTAGATTGGTCAGGCATGATCTGCCTGCCACGAACCCGTGCTGGTTTCCCCTCAGCATAATTTGCCCTGCTGGGCTCTCACAAATGTGAGCCTTGATAATTTTTTCAAAGACTTTACCAAGGATGAAGGTGAGACTGACTGGCCTATAGTTGCTCGGGTCCTCCTTCCTCCCCTTTTTGAAAATGGGGACCACATTGGCCCTTTTCCAGTCCTCCGGGACTTGGCCTATGCGCCACGAGTGTTCAAATATTCCTGCCAGTGGCTCTGCAATGATGTCGGCCAGTGCCTTCAGCACCCTCGGATGGAGCTCATCCGGGCCTGCCGACTTAAAGGCATCCAGTTCTTCCAAGTGACTCTGCACCATCTCAGGATGTAAGCATGGAAGTCTGGCACCTTGCTGCTGCCTCTCTACAACCCCAGTGAGAGACTTGTCGTGTCCCTCACTTAGGAACACTGAGGCAAAGAACTCGTTGAGGAGTTCAGCCTTGTCCCCCCTCTCTGTCACCAATTGTTTCTGCCCATTTAGCAGGGGTCCTATTCCTCCCTGGGCCTTCCTTTTACTCCCAATATATCTAAAAAACAATTTCTTGTTGTCTTTTACTTGGGTTGCCATCCTCAGCTCCATGGTAGCTTTGGCCCGCCTAACTGCCTCCCTACAAGCACGAGCAGAGGAGGTATATTCGTCTTTAGTGATCTCACCTTGTTTCCACTTTTTATGTGCTCCCCTTTTGTCCCTTAGGCTGCCCTGGATTTCTCTGGTCAGCCATGGAAGCCTCCTGGCCCCTTTCCCTCTTTTGCCTCGCTCGGGATCATCTTGCTTTGTGCCCGAAGGATTGTTTCCTTAAGGCACAGCCACCCTTCTTGGGCTCCCATCCCTTCAAAACTCCTACTCTGCAGTGCGTCCTTGACTAATCGGCTGAGCTCATTGAGATCAGCTTTCCTGAAGTCTAGCACTTTCACCCTACTAGTTACCTTACCCACTCGACGTCTTATGTTGAATTCTATTATTAGGTGATCACTGTCCCCCAAATGGCTACCGATCTGGAGGTCCCCTACCATGTCATCACCTGTTGCCAATACCAGATCCAATATGTATATAGAGATTTACAGTGATGTACATGGTTCTGTAGAATTCTACTACTCTCTTTTCTTTAATATCTAGACTTGTACATATTTATCCATTTTCTCTCCCCTGAGTTCTACAAAAGAATATAGTTTTAGTAGGTATTATGCTTTGGTAAAACAGGACTATTCAGAAAAAACAAAACAGAACTTCATGCCAATACTTTTTACTCTGGTTAAGAATTTGATGAAATATTACCTGAGCAGAAGGGTTAATGACAATGTCCATTGTAATCTAACAAAGTACTCAGTCTTTCAATGTTATCACTACAGTGAACATGGATGGTAGGAATGACGAACTGAATAACAGCAGAAGCTCCCAGATAGCACTGAAGCAGTCAGAAACTAAGACACAAAAATGTACCAGAGAGCACTGGAAGAATATATGCCAGAGAGAATCTGCTTCCAACTTTATACTATCCTTGACAGGTATGGAAGGGAAGTAGGGCCATGTCTGCTCCCTTCCTTTGTTATAAAGCAGTGATTCTCAACCTGGGTTTCATGTCACTCTAGAGTGCTATGAGATCCTTTTAAGAGTGCCACAGGGTACAATATAATATTAGTACTGGTAGGTGTTCAACCACCTACACATACTTCACAAGGTCAACCCAGAGATTTCAGTAGGAACCCACAGTGTCAAAAGCATTCTGACTGGTTGTGGTCTTTCTGAATTCTTTGAAACAGAAGTATTGCTTGTTTAGCTTTCTGTAGTCTCCTCTTTGCCACCACGTATCTGCCTCCTGATATCCCAGCGTTCTGCTCCTTCTTTCAGCCCTGATCTCCCAGCTTTCTGCCTCTGTTTCCCAGCTGTCTCCACCTTGCCACCATTTACCTTCCCCCTGATCTCTGAGTTTTCTGCCCCTCTGCTTCGCGGCTGTCTCCTCCTTACCACCAGGCTTTTTCCCCTCCCTTCTGCCCTGGCACCAGGTGACCCCAAGTAACCCCAGGGCACATTAACCTCAAGTGACCCCAAGTAACCCCAAAGGTACCTTGACCTCAAGTAATCCTCAGCACCAAGTTACCCCAAACATCTCCTAGTGTTCACACACAGCCACAGAAGTGCATGTTTGTGTATGAGTATGTGAACTCATAGTGGTGTAGGTGTAGTTTGTGTGTATGTATATATAATTTTGTATCATGCCCTTCTGTCTAACAGTGCAATATTGAGATTCTGAGCATTGATCTGGCACATGTCAAGTCAATACCACCACCTTACTTACATCCATAAACCTGGCAATCATCCAAGACACATCTAAAAAGTTGTATCTATAGTCAGGCCCTTAGATACCACTGAACCTGTGTGAGATTACATGTTTCCATCTACCTCACCTACCTGAAAACTTCCTTTACTCAGCAAGGACCCTTCAGTAGAGAAATAGACTGTACCTTTGAACAAGCCATAACTTTACTTTCAACAAATGATGCATCTTCCAAACCATGGACACAACTATAGACCCAAAGAGATACCACCCCCTTACACCAGCCTTTTCCTGATCCACCTGGAAGATTTTTTAGAAAAATGTGACATCAAACAATATCTATGAATGATATTTTCACCATCTAGACTGAACACCTGGACTGGCTTAGTGACTTCTACCACAGGGGTCATGAAAGCTAGTCCAGGTACAGATAAGAATCTGTAGTCTTGGTTTAGATTATACTTAACCTACTCAATTTGTGGATGATTCTTATTCTACAGTTTCCTGTTCAAGTTGGTTTTTAAATTGTTGTTCTCTAAGAGCATTGTACTGCCACAGGCTTTTGTGTCTTTCTGAACTGATGTCAAATCACTGTTCATTCATTCTAGAATGTGTGAATCTCCCCATCTGTCCAATGAAGATAGCAAAATGGAACTGTAAGAAGGTGATGGTGTATATGACTTTGGTACACAAGAAGGTAATGAACTTTGGATGTTATAATCCATGTTATTTGGTCCAGTGATTATGTGGTCTGTGTCAAGGAAAGGCTACAGCTGGCATTGAAGTCTGGTGCCTTGCTGAGAATGAGAGTTAGGTAGTCTGCTGCTGGAGGGACACATTTTGAGGTTGGGAGGACTGTCTGTCCTGGCTTCTAGGTCCCTCTCAGCCAGAGTAAGTTTAACCTGCATCTCTCTGACTTATCAGCACAGTACTCTAACACCACAGATTAGACATTATCCAGGTTCCCTCTCCTGTGGCCCTTTTTAACCACAGTCACTGCCTGTTAAATTTACTTGTGCTTGGCTAAAAAGCATGGAGACCAATGAAAAAAAGTTTCTACCCCATTAGGAGCATGCAGCCATACTAAAACATAGGTCAATCTCCTAGCCAGGGCAGCAGTTTGATAGCTCTGATTTACACTCACTGATTTACTTGCTACCTTCTGGCCCCACAGATCTCCCTCTCTTGGCTTCCCTGGAAGTGGGGAGAGGGTGGCAGCTTCAAAAGGAGAGCTGGGGAGGACATTTGATATTGACTAACCTGTCTCATGATGGATAGAGAACTACCTTGGGAAATCATAGAGGTTGCTGTGAGGTATTTAGTCTAATCTTATAATATATGTGACTCACTGGCTACCTGCTTACATTTCAAATAACAAGGTTATTCCCTGTTTGTTTCAGTGGTGATCATGAATCTCTCCTGCCACATCTTGATATTAAATGGTTTATACCAGGAGGGTACAAATTAAGCACCATTGGACAATGGGATACTGATTAATTCCCTAATAGTTTAAAAAATTCTCATAAAAATTGATCTGGTGGACTATAAAAGATGGAGACTCACAGCATGTGTTCTTTATGATAAGGATCTTTTATTAGGCATCTCTCTCTCTTTTCAGATTATTTTCTCCAGTTTCTTAGGTATCACTGGATCCTAGGACAAAAGACATGAGTGAAGCCTGTTCTCCAAATTATGAGTAATGACTTCTCCAGGGAAGGTAGCAAGTAAATTATGTCCAATTTCTCTCTCTAAGCATCAGAAACACAAAATCAAGTAAAATAAACAAAGATGAGTGTCACGGCAGGGTCCTACAGGAGGGCCATGATCTCCTTAAGGCCCCCTTCCTCCACGCCAAGTCAGTCCAAGGGCACCCTCGGATTCTCGCCCGCCACATCTTTGATGTTAGATAAGGTTGGGGAGGCTGCCTTACGTCTCCTTGGGCACAGTTAGTTGGTATCTCTGTCCCCGTGGTTTCCCGGATTTTCCGGGGGTCTCCCTGTATAATGGGTGCTTCCCGGGCACCCTAGCCTTATGGGCTGTGCATGGCTCCAACCTCCCCTGATACCACACCCCAAGCCTCACAGCTGGACTAGGCGTTGGTCTGTCAAAATACACTCGCCCACTCTCTAGGGCCTTCTCTGTACCATCACCCTCTCCTGGGCCTTCTTGGTCACGCCACCTGTCTCTTGGGCCCACTGCACTGCTACCCCCTTTCTCCATGGCGCACTGCACTACTACCCCCTCTCTCCAGGGTTTACCGCAGTACCACGCCCTTCCTCAGGGGCCCACCACGCCTGCACTGAGGTTTCTCAATAGCGCCCCCTCTCTGGGGCTTCCCACGCCCGCACTGGGGCTTCTCAATAGCGCCCCCTCTCTGGGGCTCGCCGGGCCCAACTTGGGCTCTCCAATACTGGTGCCCCCTTTCTGGGGCTCTCCGTGCCCACACTTGGGCTTCTCAAACACCCCTCTTTGGGGCTGGGGTCTATGCACCCCGGGTGCTACGCCCGCTGGTGCTGGGATCCCCACATTACGCTGGGTCCCTCATGAGTATGCCGTGCCCTCACTGGCGCCGGGGTCCCCACGCCACCATGGGTTCCCCCTGAGGCCTCCTCCAACCCCTAATAGCCTCACCCAAACCACCGGTGTAATACATAACAACAAAGCAAACACAAGCCTCTTGGCTACAACTTAAGGCTGCCTGGTTTTAACAACATTGCTCCAATGTCCCGCAGCCGCCATCCTTTACTCGGCTTGAGTAGTACCAGCGGTTCTCGCATCTTAGCTTCAGGAGCTCCTCTCTGTCTGGCTGCTGGCAGGTAACTGCTAGCCTGGCCTCAGCCCCTGGGCCTTATGAGGGCCAGGCTCTGCCCCTTCCGGTCAGCAGACTTCCTGGTTGCCCCAGGCAACCCACAGCTGTGCTTGTTATTCCTTGCCAGGGCTCTCTCCCTGGCAGTTTCCCCTCTCTAGGAGCAGGGCACCTCAGTGCTCTGCGACAATGAGCTTTAGTCATTTGGGCTCTATGAACCCAATTCCTCTTTTTTATCTCTCAAATAGCATAAGTCCAGTGTCTTCCCCTTTAAGTGCACTAAACAACATTGGAGGTACTGTCTTTATGTTTAGTCTTCCTCCCGGGCTCCCACTCAGCTCAACCTTGTTATGATAATAAAAAAAAGATAATAATAATTGTTTTGCTTGTTTTCAAAGGTCTCAGTCTCCTTTTCCCAGCTGTCTCTGTTTTTTTTGAAGTTGCACCAGCTCCTGGATCACTCTCCCAACCATAATACTTCAGCCAGTATCTCCCTGGTCAGCACTATTCTCTATCGTGCCCAGTCAGCTGATGTCCAGCTCCTCTTCACCGCCGCTGTTGCACTCGGATTCTCCTGCACCCTGATGCACCATGCTGCCTTCCTTGTTTTCATCCAGGTCTCCACTCTCCTCCCTCTCTCTCTGGGCCTACTCTATCCTCACCAAGAAGCTGCTCTGGAAATGCAGCTCCCTCTTTTCTTTGGCTGTCTCATGCCAATTTTCGGTTCCTGCCAGTTCTTTCTCCTCTTAAAAAGTGCAAAAAGAAGTTAACATTTTTGCCCAATCTGGCTACAGAAAGCAATTTATAGCTGTGATCAAACACAAGTGCACAGCTGCAGACAACTTCAAAAATGGCCAAGTGGGTGAAAATCTGAACCCTCATTGCATGTGGGGTCAGATGAAGACATTTAAAAAAAGAGCATCTTCTGTAACTTTTGTCTGTGCTGCTTGCCAGCCTTGAGCTGTTTTCAGAATGGGAGGGTGGAAAGGGATCAGAGGGTCTGTGGGTCTTCTGATGCCTGCTGAAGGGTGAGGTTAGTGTATTGGAGCCCACCCCCACCAATGGGGGTGGAGGGCTCCAATTCACCTACCTCACCCTCTAGCACTGGCAGGGGAACCCCTAGAACCAGCTCTGTCTGCTCCCTTTCTTCCCTTGCATTCTGGAAACATTGCAGCCTCACAGGGAGGAGGGGCCATTCCTTGAGGAAACTGGCTTCAGGCTACAGCCAGAAGCTAGATTCCCCTCCCCCCTGGAACCAACAGTGAACTTCTGTTTGTTTCACAGGATCATTGTGACTCAGAATGCTTCCTGCAAAGCATTTTCAATTACATCAAGGAGCAGCACTTCTGTTTGCACCCAGACAAGCAGGTTCAGACCCTCTCTGGGAAAGGGAAACCTAAAATCTAAATCTCCAACTTTCTGGGCGACTACTCAGCTACTGAGGCTAAATCATAGGAGGGCCCTCCTACATCTAACATGTTATGCAGGAAGTTCTGGAGGTTAAGTTTTTGTGAAGTGTGTGCACATACCCATCCACAATGGGCTTTTGTATGTAGACACATACCTACAAGACCACTACACAGCCTACCACATACTTATGTATCTATACTACAGAGAAAGTAGAATTGTAACCGGAGCATGAAAACAAATTCCAGCCAAAATGTGTAGCTTAAATTAGAATTACCTCTTTTTTTTAAATTGCTTTAAGCAATAAATGTTTAAATGTAACATTTCCCATACTTAATTGTCAGCATGCATAAGCTGATTTACTCAAGGAACAATTCTAAATATTTTAGAGTGAACATAATTTTTTACTGAAGGTTTTTTTTATTTTTTTTATTTTTATTTTTTTATTAGAACCACATTTTCTCCTGTCTGAGTTCATTTTGCTCAAATCTGATGGTGCAGACATGTCCAATTGTAAAACCACCCTGGTACTTGTGGAACAACTGTTACCACAAAAAATACATTAGGGTCCAATGATTTCCTTTCTCCCTTGTCTCTGATTGATCTTCAGGAAATAAGGAATACTGCAGGGAAAACAATGGCTCATCCAAGAAGGTACATGCTAACCTTCTATACACTTGTTTTTACTTCAAAAGTGTTTCCATGACTACCAGTACTATGAGAAAGGATGCTCAGTTCCTTGAAAGCCACATATCCATGTGTCCCCTGTTTGTCATACACTGCTCCAACAGTAACTCAGTAAACATGAGGTCATGGAAACATACAAGCAGGGGAGACAGTGGCCTTTTTTGCCAAGCACCAATATTTGTGATCAGAGCTATGTGTGTGTGGGAAAGCAAAAAGAAAGATTTTGAGGAAGTGTCATTTTTTGAAAGCAAAGTTATGGCTTGTGTAACAGGCATCGCTTCCGAGCCAAGTTGCGGCCTGCTCACCTGTTCCTGCGGCAACCGCCCGCCTTCTCGCCTGCCACGTCTTGATGTTAGTTAATTAATTAGCGGGAGGCTGCCCATTATAATGCCCCAATGCCGGGGGGCGCTCTGCGGCTCCAACCTCCCCTAATACTGCAGCCCAAGCCTCGCAGATGTAATTGCTATTATCTCTCTTCTGCCCCCTTTCGGGGACTCACTATGCTGCCCCCTTTTTGGGGCTCCCTATGCCCGCACTTGGGTTCAATCGCCCCTCTCTGGGGCCAGGGTCTACACCCCTATAAACTACACCCTCACTGGCATCTGGCTGTGCTCCACTTGGAGTTACAAAATGGCCCCCTTCCTGGGAGCTTGCCCCGCCCACGCTGGGGCTTCAGAAATGCCCTTCCCTAGGGCTGGGGTCTATACACCCCGTATGCTGTGCCCTCCTGGGTGCCGGGGTCCCCACACACTGCTGCGGGTCCCTATAAGTAGGTTGCGCCCTCCCTGGCGCCGGGGTCCTCATTTTATCATGAGCCCCCCTTTTGAGGCCTCCTCCAACCCCTAATAGCCTCACCCAAGCCACCGGTTCAATGAACAAAACAAAGCACAAGCCCCTAGGCTGAAACATAACTATAAGCCGCCTGGCTACAACCACATTGCTCCAACATCTTGGAGCTGACTCTCAAGCAGTACCTGCGGTTGCTTCTTGCACCTCTCCCCCAGGAGCTCCTGCCTCTCTGGCTGTTGGCAGGGAACTCCCAGCCTGGCCTCAGCCCTGGGCTTTTATAAGGACCAGGCCCTGCCCCCTTCTGGCCAGCTGACTCCCATTAGTTGCCCCAGCAACCTGCAGCTGTGCCCATTATGGTCAGCTAGGGCTCTCTCCCTGGCAGTTTTCACTCTTTAGGAGCCAGGCACTGACGTGCCCTGCGACACGTTCAAAGGTACACATTATATTTCTCTACTGAGGTGTCCTTGCTAAGTAAAGACCATTTTCAGGATGGTGAAGTGGGTATCACATGAGGCTGGAAGTAGGAAAAGGACATTTCAAGTTGTTTAGCTGGGTTCCACTGAAATCTTATGCTTGTGAATGGAGAAAATCTAAATATTTTTCACCCCCATAAAAAATGTTCTTAGAGCTATATTGTATACATAATTCCTCCACCCTGCATTCACAGCCATAAGTGGTATATATTTCTGCAAATCAGAGCAATGATTTGCAAAAACCATTTAAATGCCTTCTGCATGCATGTCAGACGTTTAATTTCTTTGCATAATATTATCAATATATAGAAAATGCTTTTAAAATAGTGCATCATTTGAAATATTAAGTAAAAGAAAGAACAGCATAAAATCTGCAAGTGCATTTTGTTTTGAATACCCCAGCCTTGCCATTTAGATTGAAAACTGTTTTGCTCAGGCACTGCAGTGCTTTTAAATGGCACAGTTAAACCTTATTATGTATGACAAATGATGCCATTATTAATGTGTTATTTACAAAAAAAGGGTTACTTGGTTGAATCCAAATCTAAATTGCCCTACAAATCTAATAATAAAAAAGGTGCAGAATTATACACAGTAGGCTCTTTTGTACCATCTATTGCATAGGCATGTAAAATTGAGGAGAGAGTGCAAGAAGCCTTCCCCCTACACTTCTTCACAAGTGTGCAGGGATTAAGTACTATGTGGCTTTCACACTCCTCAAAGTGCAATGATTCTGCAAAGTTGGATCCAAAAGTGGTGAAAGCCTCACCTTTTCAAAGTGATCAGGGAAAAAATCCACAAACGGGACCTAATCTCTCAGCAAAATAGTGCCTAACATTTAGATGTTGTACCACTTAGTGGAATCTTCAAGTAGGTACCCAGGTTTCATAGACAGTGCATATGGAAAAGAGTCAAATAATGTGATCCACAAAAGTTAACACCTTAGCAGTAATCCTTGCCTATGCCATGTTGTAGGAAATGCAAGGAGAAGGGTGAAAACTAAGCCTGGAGTTGGGTCCATAAGGTAACTCTGTCTTTTCTTTCTAACAGAAGTTAATGAACTGCTCGATGGCCTACTAATTATAACACTCAACTTCCCTTGCTTTGGAGTACACATTTAAGTCCATATCTCCTAGCTCTGCCGAGAGTGTTCAAAACACTAGTGTATTTGAATTGTGTATTTGAACTTTCTCCTGCTCTCTTGTTGAGTCAGCTCCATTTTTGTAAAAATGTAAATGTTCATTGGGTCAAGGCAAATATATGAGTATATGGTGTCATTACTCACCTGGAAGGCAGAGGTGCACATACCAGTGAATATTTGACTATTTTAGACAAGGTGGAGCAGCTTCAACAGAAGATACTGGAGGGCTTCACTTCAGAGAATACAATAACCCAGAGGACTCAGAAAATAGATTTTAAAAAATTGAGAAGCTGAAGAAACTGAAGATTATTGCAGAGTTGCAGGGTCAATGGCAGAGCCCCATTGTAGTAGTTCAGATTACTGAGCACTCACTTTCAATTTTCTAAATTCAACACAAAATTACCTCTTCCCAATAAGTCAAAAGAGCTCATAAAATGGTTGTATCAAGCCAGTTATATCACCATTCTGGACCTCATAAAGGGCCACTAGCAAATTCTGTGGCTAGGACATTGTGGGGAAAAACATTTCCTTCTTGAGTTTTAGAATTCCGGACCATGCCCTTGAGATCAGAAAATACCAAAATCAACTTTTGATAGCTAACGGCCAACGAGTGCCAACCCCATATAAAATACGCAACTGCCTACAGTGGGTAGGTTATAATTTTCTCTAATGTGCCAGACCCAGCTACAACTAGCAGCAGCCATTATGGACTCACTAAGGGGTATTCCTTTGTAATATAATAGGTAAATATATCTTCCTCTTTGTTAGCTAAATATTCCCTGATGAACTGGACCTAGCTAAGGGTCAATCTGTATAGCTACTGGCATCTACTTGTCCAACACCCAAAGCCACAAGCACAAGACACAAATAAGTAATAATTGTTAAATGACCATCCAAATGCATGTTTTAACAATAGCACTTTACTGTGTCTGGGGTCAGACTGAAATAGAGGCACAACTTCTGGAAATAGTCACTGGGAGAAAGAGTAGAAGAGATTTGCCATTCAGCTGGAGCCTCTAGTCATATATGTGCAATACTGGATTTTTGAAGTTAGACTACATGCCTCTAGCCTACTCTTGTTAGAGGTAATAATAAAAGATGTGTGAATAGCACAAATAAAAATAGATAAAGAGAAAATATTTGAGCTTGTGTCTACCCATTTATTTCCTAGTAAGGGAATAACTATTTCCAAAAGCCTGAATCTTTCTTGCTAATCTGAAGCCAGATCAGTACTCTTTTATTGTTACTGTTTATTTAAGTTTCCTCCCATTATCGTCAACTTGAGAATACCAGTCCTAAATGTCGCAGTTTCTCTTGTACATGCATAAGAATCCTGGCACTTATTTAGTTTTGGTTTTGACTAATACAGTATTGCCTAGGGTATTTCAGATAATAATTACAGTAGGGAAAAGTATTCCCTAGATAAATATTATATTACTGTTGCAAATTAGGCCATGTGTTTTATTTTAGGGTATATTTATGCATGTGTTTTATTTTAGGGTACCTTGTTTTGGTTGTTCTACAGGTAGAGGAATTTCTAAATAATTACCAGTGCTATCTGCATGATGCACTATAATTTTATTCAAGAGTCTGAAGTGGTTATTTATACTGCATGTCTGATCTTCCACAAGGAACCTTTTAGGAGGTATGATAATCAGTTTTGCTGTTGACAGAAAAATGGTCTATGACTTAAATTATTTAGGAAATAAATAGGTTAAATTAACCCCAAAGAATACTGACTTTTATAATCCAGTTATAGACTTAACCATACAAATATGTAGATGTGTACCTGAGAATGAAATGTAACCCTTAATAAAAGATACATTCATATATACATATTATAGTGCACCATAAAATGTCAAACATTCTTCATTATGGATAGATGAGAGTTGTACAAAATCTCTGGTTTTCTTTTAATACGATTTTCATAGCAAAATGAAATGGATTGGATGAACTTGAATACACTTAATTAACTGTTTTTTCCTATAAACTCTATGATTCTGTACATTAATTTTTACAGATCGCTGTTTGATAGCTACTCCATCTCTAATGGCTGTGATTTTACTGACTGAAGGAAAGAACAGAAAGCCCATTATTTTTATGTTAAAAGCGCACTGTTTTATCATACAAGCTTCCACTTAGATAGAAAAAAGTAATTTGACAAGAGTCCAAGGACTTGTTCCCTTAAACATTTTAGCTCTTCTTGTAAAACCTTATTGGATTATAAAACTACAGAACTTCATCCCGTTGCTATCAAAAGAAGTTGAAGTCATGGAGGAATGTTCCTGTGTCATTGGATAAATTCAATGCATAGGACAAATGTCGGGAGTTGAATCGTGTGTGAAGTATAAGCACACATTAAGTAGATATGTACAGCATGCTGCATTTTAAAATCACAGTGTAAATATTAACCAGACAATACTAGCTTAATTGTTAAAGTTTCAAACTCCTTCATGTCTTATTTTTATACCTGTCGGGGACTCCTTGTAAATACAGGCTAAACTCAACAGTGCTTATGAAACTTGTATGCTGCAACCATTGCTGAGCATGTTGACAAGTACCATCTTTTTATGTCTTTGTATTGCCCCTGTCCATCTGCTGCATCAATATAGCGCACATTTATACCACTTCAACAGTGCTCTACTGAGAAGCAAAGCCCTCCTGCTCTGCACACATCCAAGCCAGAAAGAGGCAGTAAAATTATCCTGGGCATGCTCTTGTTCCCTACCTTCCAGGGTTCTGTCTCCAGTGTACTTGGGATTGAGGCGGTGGGTTATGGCCCCTTAGTGGCTTCATTACATTTCTGGGGATGGTATGTGCAGAGCAGGAGTGAGTAAAAGGGGCCATGCTTCCTGATTCACAGTAGGGATCACCATGGAAACAGTTTCAACATCCCTGTATCATCTTTTGTCTTCTACTTCAGTTGCAAACTCTAACACAGGCACTGTCCTTTTGTTCTGTGGTTGCAGATGGTATAATGGTGCCTTGCTTCATAACTAGAGCTCTTCAGCATTCCTGCAAAATTAATCATTCTTATCCATAGATTCATAGATTGTTAGGGGTTGAAGGGACCTTGTAGATCACCGGGTCCAGTCCCCCTGCACCTCACTGTTTATTATTCCCATTTACAAGCTGACAGCACAGAGCCATACGAGAGTTCTCTTCTTGCCTTGTGTCTAACTCATGAGGCCTCAGAAATGCATCTGTTCTCTGGCCCTTTCACATAAAAAAGATCAACTTTTGCCCCTCTGTGAAATTCTTTTCCCTCTAGCTCCCTTTTCCCCACAACAAAGGGCCATTAAAAACATTTAAACCTACCCATTTCTTGCCTTGATCATAGTTTACTATGTATTAGTGTAAACAAACAGCACATTTAGAAAAAAGACACAGTAAGGGAAGCCTAGCATACTGTTTTTCTTGGCTTCCAAGGAAACAGTTTACTGCTCTGGTATCTCACTAAAGAGAACTGCTGACAGTTTACCAGGGTTTAACTGAGTTAAAACCTAGGGACCATCCTGTGAGCTGTTATATAACAATACTGTCACTTTATTCTTCAGGAAATCTCCTCAAATGAGATTCTTTTAGACCAGTCTAGCATACTTAAGGAGACAGATCAGTCTCAAGTCTCCGAGTAGGGAAAATATTGTCTGTAACACTTCAGCAAAACTCTTCATTTCTTTTGACAATTCCTAAAAGTCACTCTGAAAAAGCATTTGTTTTTCCTCTCTATGTACTTGTATCTATTTTGTATACCCTTTCCAAAATGTGGTTTGCTTTAGTTTAGTCAAGATCCTATCTTAAGAAGGGGGTTGCTCTAGGTGATCTCCTGAGCCCTTATTTGTCCATGACTATGAATTCAAGAACCCTTTTAAAGTAAAAATGTCTGGCTTAGATCCATTATTTCCATACTGTCCCCCCAATATTGTATGAAAGATGATATCCCCTCCCTTTTTCTTCTCAGTGTTTTTCTGTTGATAAATATAAGACATATTTGCATCCTTTTAGCTACAGTATTATGCTAGGAGCTCATATTTGGTTGATTATCCACCATGACCTCTAAATTTCTTTCAGAGTCACTGTTTTTCAAAGTATCTGATGGATATGATTCATATATTTGATTCTATATATGACATTCCCTTTATCTGGCAAGGCACTATAAGGCACTAGTTGTAAGCCCAACTAAACAGCAGTCCATGTGGCTGTATAGAAATGGTCTATCATTATTTATAACTCCCTTTTTCTGACATTTGTAAAATCTTCCACTACTGATTTTATATTATCTTCAAAAGTATCAGTAAAGATAATGAATAGGAACAGACCAAGAACAGATTGTTGAATCATAACCAATATTAGGTGAGAAGGACATGGGGTGCTAAGTGATGGCAACAAAAGAGAGGTGGGGGTTCAAGACTTCTGCATCTATACCTCCAGAGGAGCCTTCAGCCTGGAATTTAATTTAGCAGTTTATATCACTGTTCATCATGGCTTTTGGGCCTACCCTTGAGCCTTCCTGCCTGCACTCCCTGGTGGCTGGGTCCTAGGATTACCATATTTTCAGGTCCAAAAAAGAAGTACAGTATCCTGCCCCCTACCCCTTGCTGGTGCCCCACACTCCCAACCCACAGGCCCCTGGCACTGCCAGTGCCCTGCCCATACAACCCACAGTCACCCATCTCCATCCCCCGTGCCCTTCACTCCTGATCTGCAGCCCCCTGCCCTCCTTCTGGCCCTGCCAGTGCCCTTCACTCCCGACCTGCAGCCCCCTGCCCTGATCTTGCCCCCAGCCCTGCCAGTGCCCCTCACTGCCAGCCTGCAGCCCCCTGCTCCCCAAGCAGCTACTGCATTGCACATGTGCCCCCACTTCTCTCTCTGTCTTTACATTGCTGGAGCCTGCACAGGGAGCACATGACCCCTGACAGCCAATCACTTTGCCCGCTGCTCCCAGCCCCAAGCAGCCAGCCCAGGAGAGCAGAAAATACAGACATTTTATTATTATCTTATTTTAAAAACCCACCTGGATGCAGAACACGGGTCCAAAAAACAGGACCTGTCCAGGAAAACCCAGATGTATGGTAACCCTACAGTCTCTACCAACAAAGCCATAGTTGTTGGAGCTTGGAGCCCCCCCCACCTTTGCTCCAGCACCCTCCTGTCAAGTATGTCTGTCTCTGCTGACTTAGGCACTGAGAATGCTACATATACCTCTGACTATAGGACCACACTAGATATGCTCCTATTTGATTTCTGATTTACAGTTTTGCTTTGAAATTCATCAGTTAGTCATATTTTAATCCCTGCATTAGTGAAGTCATCTGATTCTCTCTATGCTTTGCTCTTCTAATTCCTCTCCTTGCCTAGATTCCTGCTTCAGTTTTAAAGTAACAGAATACAAATCTTTATGAAGTCTTTCCTCCTCAAGTGCAGAGGGGCTAGATCAGATGATCTGTACCTTGAAGCCCCTCACAACTATGAAACTATATGTGGGAGGGTAGATGGGTCTATCACAGTTCCCCTCAGAACTCACCTGCCATAACTTTGATTGCAAGAAAAAGATGTTCAGCATTACTTCTTGAGGGTGAGAAATCACCATAGACCACCCAAATGTTTAGTTTCCTGGTGTTGGCTTTGTTCACAACAGGATTACATTGTTACTTCCATTGCACTAATTGCCTCATTAGAGAGGGAAGTGATACAGCCCCTCTGGTTAACTCCTAAACTGGGGAGTGTCCTGGCCACATTTATCTATCTCCACTGCATCAATTAACTCATTATCAGGGAGCGCCTCTACTGCATGCATCCCAGCAAGGAAGTATCTTCACTGAAGCCTCCCCATGCCCGAAAGTGAACCCTCTGCAGTCTCTAGCAGCCTGGTAGGGTGAACAGCCCTGCATGACTCTCACCTCCATATGCCACCCTGGGACCCTCTGCCTTAGGGTTCTTCTTGCTGCTTGGCTTCCCAGGAGCCCTGGGTCCTCCCCAGGCTGCCTGTATCATCCACAGGCTTTGGGTAAGCACCCCAACTCCTTATCAGCCATCCACAGCTCTCCTGTATCACTAGTTCTTAGCTCTCCTCTGGACACTGTCTGTCTTCCTTTCTCTTGTTCTCTCTTCTCAGCAGTCTCTTCCTCCTCCTCCTCCAGTGCCTGAGGGAAAAGTGTGCTCCCTCACAGCTGGGTTTATGCAGATGGTGGTGAATTAATTACCCTAATCTTCCCCAGGTGTGCTACCTCCCCTCATCTGTGGCGTGCTCCCCATGATTATCCACTCCCGTGACTGCCCTAGTAATGGGGCTTCTGCCTAAGCCCCTGTTACATTACAAACTACATTTTATATTAGAATTCTTCTCTTCCTCTATAGTTTCACAGGTGTAATGAAAGACGTAGCGGGTGCATCCCTACAAGCGTGCACATGCAGGGTCATGCATTTCCCATATTTGTGAAATTTGCATTTCACATATTTGTGCTGCTGCTATTTGGCCCTGGGCATGCCCTTGTACACGCATTCTGGTGCATGGAAAAGGGACCTGGGTGGGGTAGGAGAGGCTGGGGCTAGCACCTGTACTGGCCCCCGAAGTCTTAACTGGGTTTCCTGGGAGCCTCCATGGGCAGCAGCAGTGCCAAGTTAGCCACTCAGATCCTGCCCAGCATCCAGAGCTTGGCTCTGGCTGGCTAGGCTCCAGTTTCTGGCAGTGCATGCTGTTGTCACGTGTGCTGCACTGCTTTTTTTAGCAGCATTTTTCTTTACACTAGGATCTCCTGGTGTCAACCCCCCTCCCCCCACACGCTACTATTTAACTGCATGGTCCATGGGCGCGCATGCAGTTTGCAGTGTCTCAAATGGCTTTGAGTCACTACAAACCACATGTACACACTTGGAGGGACATGCCCTTAGGGCACATCTACATGTGCAATTGATGAGACTGAATAAATTCTGGAGCAATTTGAGCTGGAGTAAACTAATCCTGATGTTACCATCTACACATGCATTAAAGTGTATTAACTTACTCCACTGTTGGATTGTAAATGTGACTGATGGAACTATCTGATGGTGCTGTAAGTTAGTCTACACTGACCCAACTGCCATGTGCATGTATCTGGTGATGGTTTACTGAGCAGTAAATTAGTGTACTGCACAGTAAAGTACATATGTGGATGCACCCAGAATTATATAAAGAAGGCCTGTGGGTTTTTACACATAAGAAAAGAGGGACATCTGTGGGATTTCTAAGTGATATAGTGACATGGAGCTTTTCCCAGAGCAGAAAGTAATCCACTTTGGATTCACTCTGAATAACTGATGCATAAAATGCATGATTCTTCATTTTTTTTTTCCAATAGCTATAACTTATATTGTGATAAACCAGTAAACCCACGGAAGGCTAGATAACAGAGCAAGAGAGAGAACAGTATTAAAGTAAGGGAATGATTCCCATACACCAATTGATTTTGTAAGATACCTATACTACAAAGGACAGAGGAAAGTTAAGGCTTGACCCTCAAAGGCTCTTCCTTAGAGGATAAAGGGAGCACAGACCAAGTTACAAGCAGCTGGCATTTACTGGTGTTTGGTTTGTTTTGATTTCCTTCTACCCTCCCTCCTTTTATGTGCCAAGAGAGAAGAATTTACTGCTGCTTGTTTTACTTCTATTGGAAAGTAAGTTTTTTTTTTTTAATTTTTGTTTTGTTTTATTTTGTTTTGTTTTGTTGGTGAGGTCGGGGGGGGGGGGCAGGGATGTTTCTTCATATAAGGTTTATTTTAACCTGGAAAGATATGTTATATTACCTTTAATTAAACTAAATGATGAATCTTTGTGGAGCTGGAAAAATGAAGAGGACAGTGTACTGTAGGCATAAAATTCATTTTTATTGAGCAAATGCAGCCTATTCATGAAATGCTCGAGTTGCTCTATCTATTAAGGTTTACATTACAGCTTATGGTAAGGACTGCTAATTAAGGTTATTTAGATTTCTTACCTTAAAGCATATTTGAATCTAGAGAGATGGTGGGCTTATTGGAAATGTAAACTGAAACCTGACTTCCTATAAGAACGGATAGTATCAGATAATTACATTGATGAAGATTCAAGGTTATTAAAATTAATATTATCCCTTAGCAAACCTTTCATGCAATGCTAACTTGCTTCTTATGATGCAAGTGTTCATGTTTTAAATAGACATTCCATGTGGCTGTTAATAGCTCACAATCCTGTTCTCCAAATGGTTTGGCCAGTCGAAGTTGAGAGTATATTTATAAATAAGTTGTTTTGGCAGTCCCTTGTAAAAATCTAACAGAGCTAGTTGAAAATTTGGGAGTAGGGAAAGGGGAAAAAATCACAAAACATTGTCATGTCTCATCTATCCCTCTTCTAATTATAAAATGAAAAACCAATAAACCTATCAAATCTGAAATCCAGAATATTTCAGTTAAAAAAGAGGAGACTACTCTATAATGGAGAGTGTCATTGTGTCATTTGTAACTAGGAGGATGGGGAGGGCACTGAAATGTTATTGGAGTGAAAACAAATCTTCTCTGACGTTTTTCATTTTTGGTTCCAGAAGCACCAGCCAGAATCACAGCCTCATTGCTCTAAACGGTGTACACATACATGGGACATGTTCTGAGTACAAACTTGTGTTGAAAACACTGTTACTCCAAATGCAATAGCTTCCCAATGAGAAAGTGCAGCCAAACTCATGCTATGCCAAGGGTAGGCTAATTGGCATTCTCATCAGCATAGATAATTAACACACCTGCATCTTAGTGCAGGCTTGGCTACAGTGGAGCAATGAGGCATGTTTTAGGGTACTGCTGCCAAGTATAGTAAGTTTGTAGACTAAACATAACCATGAGTATGAAGAAATTTCTAAAGTCCCGAATCCTGCACAGAAGACCGTGCAGCTTGTGGGTTTCTATTTGAGTTGAGTAGAGATCTGTAGAGTTCTGAGCACATTAATAACTGTATACAGTTTTATATAACTTTACATGTACGGCATGAAAAAAACCCTTAGTTCCACCCTATTCCATATTTTTATTATGAGTGGAAAATGATTTATAAAATGGATGTGTATTAAAACTTAATTTATTCTAATCTGTAGCCACAAACATAAATACATGTTTATTATGATGACATTCATGGTATCACAACTGATAAAAGTGAAAGGTGCATTAACTGTATATTTCCATAATGTAACATGGTTGGGCTTGGATTCCCCTGAAGCTTAACCTTAACTAGTTGAGTTCATAATATTTATTCCTGAGTTATAAGGCATGGTCTTGGGCTAATTATAACATTTTACAGTCTTTTTTTCTTAAATTCCAAATTCCTATCTTAATGTAGTTTTGAGTTGGGAATCAAGTTACAGTTCTGCAACTATTGTTGATAATAAGAATAATACTAGCACAAATCTCACAATTCTCAAAATATTATTATCATCATTATTAACAACAACATCAACAACAATAATAATGTGCAGTTATATTTATGTATCTTAGCACACAGGTAAATCCTCACATATCTTTTGATTCAAGACTACATGTATACATACAAACACATCATCAACCATTTCTAGATAGACATGAACCAATGACATTGTGTGAAAATAAAGTAGAAGCTTGGTAAGAGAGGAAAAAAAAAAAAGCACTATAAAAGTGGGTTTAGTATGCTAGCCCCATTCCCTGATTCTCCTATGCACTCAAGACCCCAATACATGTAGTGTACACAGAACAAGCAAGTTACCATCAGCTACTCTATATTCATTTATATGCTCTTACTTCACATTCTTCTCTATGGACCTTGTAGTGGCAGAGGGGCTTGCATGTCCCAATGATCCTCAGAGCTATGTCACCTAAGGCCAATCTGGGTCATTTTTGCTTGAAGACCAAAATGCTCAAGACAACCATCCTTAACCTTCAATATGCTGATGCCTACACCATCCTTGTGCACACTGTGGAAAACCTCCAGACCCCTAGCCATGCTGGTTCTGTTTGGAGACTTCTACCAAACTGAGCCTCTCTCTCAGTATTGAAAAAACTAAAGTACTCTATCAGCTTGCCCTGGACCATGAATATGGCTCCCCTTCCCAAATTACCATTGAGGAAAAGACCCCAGAGGAAGTCGACCACTTCCTTTACCTCAGCAGCCACCTCTGTCAGAGAATGAACACTTAAGGAAATCCAACCCAGGATCCAATGTGCAAATGCCTCCTTTAGGAAATTGCTTCATTGTGTCTTTATTCATCATTATCTCCAGAAAGACACCAAGATCCAGATCTACAAAGCAGTCATCACCCCTACTCTCCTCTGCTGTTATCATAGCAAGTGTCTAGAAAGGTACCACCAATGATACCTGCAGAAAATCCTCCACATCACCATACAAATGCCAGCATCCTTGCTGAATCCAATGTTACCAGCACTGAGTCAGTGATTCTCAAGCACCAACTTCCCTGGACCAGGCATGATGTGTTGATGTTTAACTTGATTCCCAGAAGAAACACTCTATAGTTCCAATTTACTAATGGTCCAAGATTTCACAGGGGCCAGATGAAACACTGCAAAAGCACACTGAAGGCATACCCCATGAAATGGATGGTACCATCAAGGTTGGGAGGAGCTGGATGCCAACTAACCCCAAAAGTGCCACAATCCCAACAAAGCAGGAGCCTGTTTCCAGCTAAAGCATCTTGCCCTTGATGCAGAGAAGAGAGAGCAGAATAAGGAAAAGGACCGGAATCCCAGAAAGACCTGCAACTTCCATGGACAGATCTGTGGCTCAAGGATTGAACTCTTAAGTCACTTCAAGACCCATTGGTGAGCCATGGTAGAGATCATCTTCAAAATGAGGGATTGCCACTGTTGCTGCCACTAACTATCCCATGTTAATGAAAGAAGGGTAAGCTGCTGCAAGTCAGCTTCCTATATCATAGAGTAAAAGTGTGCATTCAGGGAGTTACCCTGCATCCCCTTATACACTACAAATCCCTTCCTTCATTTATCTTACAGTATCTTGTTTGTGAACCCACATTCTAGGGTGACAGAATGAGTACTTCAGGAACACAAAGGCAGTTCCCCAAAGAAAGCAGGCAAACAGAGAGAGATTAATGTAGATAGAGGCATACTGTTTACTGCTCCGGTTACATTTAGATTATATGAAATCAACCACAAAGACATCAAGCTTATTATCATTCTAGTTATTTATTTGACTTTCATAGGTATCTGTCTGTCTCATGAAACAATAGATTTACACCAAGTGAGGCATTAGCTCATTGAATATCTGTGAATGTGGCTGTAACAGAGTTTACCCCACTTTAAAACTGCATTAACATTAGTGGCCTCATTTGAATTATTCCAGTTGGTAAAGGAATTTTCTTTGGTATTCTTTATTGTATTTAACATTTCCATTTCCTTTTTTACTCCATGTAGTGAAATCAGTTGCTTCTCTGCCCCCTTTTTTGTCTTGGTTCTTGGCCTTTACTGGCCTTGAGAATGACCCTTTTGATTTAGTTTCTTCACCTTGGGTCTACACTTTGCATACACCAGTTGCTTATCACCTTGCAAGTCACCTGGGTCACAGGCACCAGTATTTCCTTCCTTTGGGAACTTGTAACTTGACTTAAAATATGTCTTTCTTAATTAACAATGAACTTGTCAGATAAGCAAGCACTGTACTAAAATAAGATTATAACAAGTCTGTAAGTACATTTATATATTTGTGATTGATGTTTCGAGGTGTTGACACTCGCAACACAAAAGGAAGTCAGGGAACTTGCATCAATGTGAGGTACAAAAAGTCAACTAAACCTTCAAAAGGGTGCTGAAATAAAGAGTGAAGGGAGCAAATGGAAACTAAGGAAATAACTTAATATTCAAATTCTTGCTGAAAGATTTACATCCTACTGAGATAACTTCTCTAATGCATTTGACATCAGGCTACTCTAATGCACTACGCTTATTTATTTAAAAAAAATAAATTGCTATATTAGATGTGAAAGGTAAACTCAGCAGTTACCCTGGTTCAAAGGACCAACAATTTCATTAAACTAGCTGAATCGTTCTGTTTACATTCTGAACATTGTTCATGTGCACAGTTTAATTAACAGCTTTACTGGCAGCCTAGAGGCACTGAAAGTGCAAGGAAATTGTCAGTTAATATTCCATTATTTCCAGAACTAACATATGTAGTGCATTTTAACTATTAAATTTGCTTGATACACCAGGATTACAATCCTGGTTTAACTGAAGTTAATGAGAATTCTGCCATTGATTTCTCTAGGTCCAGCCTTTTTCCCCAGAGGAAGAGTCAGTGAGATTTCCTCACATACAATGTATGGAAAGACATAATAGTTATATTACTTTAAAAGGAGGAGGGATTTACTGTGGTTTAAGCTGTTCTTGTATAAGTACTTAATTGATCTATCCAGTGGTGAACAAAATTAAACTGTAATAAATTACCCCTGAAGGAAATAATTGATAAATCTTTGCCACTTGGGTTATATCTTCCATAAGATAAAAGGAAAGAGATCAAGTGCTTACATCAAAAAAGCCATTTTTTTTTTCCTCTAGTGGTAAATCCCTCCCTTCTTAAACCAATATGGGCGTGTCTACATGTGCATTTACCCTGGCTTAAATGTATTGTGCAGTAAGAGGGAATAGGCTGGCATCTACACATACAGGCATTAAAGTGCATTAACACTGTGTGTTGATTGACTTGGGACTAAAGTTAGCCGCAAGTCAGTTCACACACACAGTGTTATTGTGCAGTAAGGTGTCTATACATGTATTATTGTGCAGTAACTAATTGGGCATAATTTTGATGTACAGTGTGCACATGTATACATGAGCCTGTAGTGTGCAGTAATTTCGGTTACTGCACAGTAAATGCCTATATGTAGACATGCAGGGGTGTAGGTTGTAGCCGTGTTGGTCTAAGGACATAGGCAGACAAGGTTCCTTGGGTGAATCTGATATCTTTTATTAGACCAACTCAAATAGTTGGAGAATAGTTATTAAGCAAGCTTTTGGGTTCAAAAACCCTTCGTCAGGCTAAGGAAGTTTCAGCAGTTGGTGTGTGCTCTTCCTGGATGGAATGAAAAGTAAAGAAGCCAGGGGCTGGGCTGGGCTGGGCTGGGCTGGGGAGTCAGTTGTCAGGCAGATTATAATGTGTCAGAAATCCGATGTCTATATTTAGTCCATGATTTTTAGTATCCAGGAGGTTGATGAAGTGGAGTTCATAGTCTCGTCTCTGGGAAGTGCTGTGTAAGTTTCCTTTGAGGATCAGGACTGAGAGATTGGAGGGAGAGTGGTTTTCTTGTGAGAAATGTGCCCCCACTGGTAATTGGGTATTTATGTCTTTGATAGATTTCCGGTGTGTGTTCATTCTGGTTCGCAGTTGTTGTTTGGTCTCTCCTACATATTTTCCATCAGGGCATTTGGTATTTTTCCACAGGGCACTTCCTCCAGATGGTGGGAACAGCTATGGGCACTAAAATGGCCCCACAGTATGCCAACCTTTTTATGAGCCACCAGAAGAAGACTACCTCAAGAACTGCACCATCAAACCCTTGCTATACTTAAGATATATCAATGACATCTTCATCATTTGGACTGCAAACCTACAATCCAAGCCCTCAGATACCACCACATTTGCACTGAAGAGAACACCTGGGATTGCCACCTCACCAATCTTAAAAGGGCTTTCACCCAACAAGGACACTCCTCCAGAGAGGTAGATGGCACTCTTGAAAGAGCCACCCAGATACCACGTGAAGAACTGCTGCAGTACAGAAGAAAATCCCCCACAAATCGCACACCGCTGGTTATGACATATCACCCCTCCCTTGAACCTGTATGAAAATTCCTCAAACAGCTGCAACCCATACTAGAAAGAGACCCTATTCTTAAAAAGATCTTTCCAGAGCCACCCATCCTAGCCTTCAAACAAGCATTGAACCTCGCCAACCTCATCACCAGAAGCAAACTTCCTCAAGCCCAGAACACACCAAAAGGATCCAGACCATGCCATGACAAGAAATGCAAAACCTGCCAACACATCTCCACCACCCCCAGTATTACTACACCCCACAACAGAGCCATCAGCATCCCAGGATCTCACAGCAGCACCTCCAGAAATGTAATATACCTCATCCAATGCACCAAATGCCCTGATGGAAAATACGTAGGAGAGACCAAACAACAACTGCGCACCAGAATGAACGCACATCGGAAATCTATCAAAGACAGAAATACCCAATTACTGGTGGGGGCACATTTCTCACAAGAAAACCACTCTCTCTCCAATCTCTCAGTCCTGATCCTCAAAGGAAACTTACACAACACTTCCCAGAGATGAGCCTATGAACTCCACTTCATCAACCTCCTGGATACTAAAAATCATGGACTAAACATAGACATTGGATTTCTGACACATTATAATCTGCCTCACAACTGACTCCCCAGCCCAGCTTCTGGCTTCTTTACTTTTCATTCCATCCAGGAAGAGCACACACCAACTGCTGAAACTTCCTTAGCCTGACGAGGGTTTTTGAACCCGAAAGCTTGCTTAATAACTATTCTCCAACTATTTGAGTTGGTCTAATAAAAGATATCAAATTCACCCAAGGAACCTTGTCTCTCTATATGTAGATATGACCTATGACTCTCATATTTTTTCTTCGCATTAGTTATGTAAGTGCTTTGTGTCATAACACAATGAGTTTGGTGCCTCAGCACTATGGAATTTTCTTGACACACGAGAGCCTCTTGCACAGTGAGGGTTTTTGCTGCATGGAGAACCCGCGTGCAGGAGAGAGTTCCCACCACTTTTGCAGCTGCCTTTGCAGGATGCATTTTCTCTTTGCAGCACGGAGGTGCATGGTGCAAAGAGTTCCCGCCATTCGGATGCAAATTCGTGCCCCGCAATTGGCTAGAGCTAAATTATTCACACGTGGCGGCCGGTAATTGGCTTGCTGGCCATTTAAAAATGAGTGCGACTTCCGCCCAAGTTGAAGAGCTTTGAGCACGCTGCAGAGCGCCTCTTAGAGATCCGACTTGCGGCTAGCTGATCAATAGACTGATCACCTATCGATCCTTCTTCCTGTCGCCGAACGCAGTCCCAGACGTACCCTTTTCCCGCCGGCTTGAATTACGGACGAGTTTACTGGCATTGGCCTCGCCAGCTGGAGCAACTCACATTGTTGTCCAGACGACCGAACTGTTTCCGTCGCAGCCACCCGCGACGTAACTAAAGTTTTTTGCAACCATTAAGCCTTGTCAGCCTCTCTATTCACCAGCCCGCCCTGACGAACAGGTAAATTCCGAATCACCTCGAGTCGGTTCAGCCCGGCCGAGACACTTTGCTGTATAATGGAGTAAATAATCAGTGTTCTGCATGATTGGGATCTTTGTTCACAACAATAATTCATCAATATTTTTATTTCATTGCAATATTCATAGAATAATGAAAGGTCTTTACAAGAACAAAATGTGAAGTGCAATATTTTTCAATGACCTCAACTATAATCTTTATTTTTTGTTATCTCACAAATTTTAATTTACATGACAATCTAGATAACATATTTTGCTCAACTTAATAAATATATAAAATGAATCAGACTGGGAAAGTTAAATTTCTTGAAAATAATACAAGCTTCTTTCTACAGATCTGATATAATTTTTCAGCTTAAATGTATCTAAGGTCAATTGCTATGGTATCTGCATCTAAACTACTGTAGTGGAACAGCATAACTGTGACTTTAATGGAGCAGCATTTAGAATGATACTGCCCCAAATTCCCTGCTCGTCAGTGCTGGCTCTCCTGTGGTCTGAAAGATAATTTAGCCATCCTACTAATCCACTTTAATAAGAAGGGGTGGGGAGTAAGTTGATTGCTTGCTCCTTTATGTTACAGCTCCTTGTTCTGTCGGTTTACAGTCTGCTTTTTGCTTTTTGGCTTCTTAGACAGACATTTAATCAAGACCAATGTGCGGATCTTGCAGTCACTAAGTCTCTTCTTGATCCCTCATTCCTTAGCCTAAAACATCATCTTTTTCTTAGTACTATACTCCTAGGCATATCCTCCATAAGAACAGAAGAATTGCCATTTACTGGGTCAGACCATATGTTCATCTTACCCAGTATCCCGTGCCTCACAGGGTGCGCCTACACAAGACACATGTGTAATGTGCCTTAACATAAGTTACTGCTCAGTACGGACATGCGTCTATATGTGCACACCCATACTGTTCAGTACTTTATGCTAACCATGCCTAAATTGATACCTGCAAATGGAGTTATCAAATTTAAGCATGATTAGTTAATGCACAGTAAAGCACGTGTAGCTGTGACCCAGCCAGTAGGGGGCTGGCCTGAGACCAGCCCAAGGGGTCCTGGCTGGCTGCCACTCCTGCTCCAGTGCTGAGCTGCTCTCTGACAGCCCTTAGCTGCAGGGTTAAAAGTTGGCAGCCATTTTCAGCATTGGGCCACACACACCAGGAACCTAGACAAGCTTGTGTACAGGAGCCCAGCAGGCACCTGTGTGCCTCCCACCCACCTCTGGACAAGCCACAGGCTGTATCTGACTGGCCTGTCCCCCTCCAGAGATGCTGCTTGGTCACAGGTGAGTGTTGCAAAGGGCTGCAGCTTGCTTCATCCCTTTACCAGCCCTGAGATCCCACTAGGGCTGCTGCCTGGATGTCTCTAGTAACAAAGCCAGCACCTGCTCCCTGCTGCTGCTCACCCCCAGCAGTGTCTCTTTGAAGGTGCTGTGGTGAAGTTCCTCTGCTGTGTGGCTCCCAGTCCCTAGCCATGCTCCTGTCCTGAGTGCTGCTGGCAGTTATCCACAGCCAGCCATTCAGGAACAGACATGCAGGGGCCCAGAGAGCACATGCAGAATCACCATGTCATCCTCCTCCTCCTCCTCCCCCTTGAGCCCCAGCCCTGCCACATGCACATGCCTGTCCCATCTGCCTGGGCCCCCCCAACTGGACCCAGGAGGAGGTGCAAGACCTTGTGGTGCTCTGGGGATGTGTGGACATGCAGAGGCAGTTCATGCAGAGTGGGTGCTCAAATATCCACATTCATGAGGCCTTGTCAGGAAGGATGAGGGAGTGAGGACACTCCTAGTTAGTGCAGCAGTGCCTCATACAGGTCAAAGCCATGAGGGGACAGTGGATTGCCATGACTGACTTCAATTGTCCATTCAGTCATGCCAAAAGTCCATGTTCTTTATGCAGGAGCTGACCCACAGTTTGGTACCTGTAGCAGAGCACTTAGGTGCCCTGCTCCTAAGAAGGGAAAACTGCTGGGGAAGGGACCTTAGCAGTGAGTGAATAAGGAACCCAGCTGTTGGTTGCCAGGGCAACAGAGCTAACAAGCAGTCACACCTGCCAGCAGTCAGCTGACTGTAAGGGGCAGGGTCTGGCCCAGGGGCTGAGGCCAGGGGTGGAGTTTCCTGCCAGCAGCCCAGAAGGAAGGAGCTCTCTGCTGTGGATGAGAAGAGAAGCTTGAGCTGCTGCTCTGATACTGTTGTGGGATAAAGAACCCCGGTAGGCATGAGCATGAGTATAGCCAGGCAGCTTCTTTTTATGTTATAGCCTAGGGGCTTGTGTTTATGTTACTGTTTATCACTGGTGGTTTAGGTGAGGCTATTAGGGGTTGGAGGAGGCCTCATAGGGGACTCACAGTGGAGTGAGGAACCCAGCCCCAGTAAGGGCGCAGCATTCAGGGTGCCCAGCCCCCAGCCCCAGAGAGGGGCAGTTGAGAAGCCCCAGTGCAGGTGTGGTGAGCCCTGGAGAAGGGGCAGCATTGTGGTGAGCCTGATGAAGGAGGCAGCATTGCTGAGAGGGCTGTGGAGAGAGAGCAGAGTTGCTGAGAAGCCCCAGTAGCCCAGGGAAGGGGGCAACACTGTAGAAGAGTCCAGAGAGAAGGGCGGCTTTACTGAGGAGGCCCTGAGAGAGGGCGGCATTACTGTGTATTACTGAAAAGCCCCAGAGAAGGGGGGGCAGTATTACTGAGGAGCCCTGGAGAAGGGGGCAGTGTTGTGAGAAGGCTTGAGACCCCTCTGGCTGAGGGGCTGGCACCTGGGACTCTGGGCTGAGCTACAGATTGGAGTGGGGAAAAGGGGCCACAGGCCTCAAGACAGTAGACAAGGCTAGGGCCTCAGAGTCTAACCCTGTTTAGTAGGTTTAGATGGGGAGGCCTAGCTAGATAAAACCAGGGGTCAGTCGCACATAGGGGAAAGACCCCAACATATCCAATACAATAGGCAGCCTCCCGCTCACAAGAACATCACCATAATTTCCATCAAGATGTGGCCGGGATGTAAGAAACCTAAAGAAGGATGCAAGGGCACCCCACACAAGGTGCGGAGTACTAGGAAGATGGCACTGGGAAGGGCGACCTGTTACAGTACCCCAGGAGCCAATCTGCACCCCTGAGAGTGGCATCAGCAGGGGTGGCCTGGCTGAGCCCCTTCCCCACCCTGATGCCTCCAGTGATGTGTCACCAGACAAGGGAACTTTGGGCCTTTGGTGCACTGCCCGACCCTCCTCCCTGGCTGCTGCATTCAGTGGCAGCTCAGGGAGCCTTGCCCAGTGGATGCCTTACCCTCAGCACAGCCTTACACCGTACCACAAGGAGTGGCCAGCACTTGTACTGCTAGCAATACCAGCACCCCCCCTTGGGAGGGCCCTGGCCAGGTGCTGGCCCATCACACTGTGGGCCATGGACACTGTGCAAAGCCAGTTGCCCTCACCAGTGGGGAAGCCCATGCCAAGCTGCCAGCCTCTCTAGCCTTGGACTTGTGCTAAGTCCCACACTGGGAGAGGGCACCAGCCCCAGACCCTGCTCCTGGCCCTGGCCACTGACCCCACTCCCTGGCTTGCCCACCTTCACATCATGCAGACAGGAAGGACACAGTTCAAAACTTATTGAGTATCTTGTGTCCCTCCACTTGGCCTGGCACAGGCCTCTCACATCCTAAGGAAGGTGTTGATGCTGGTACTGATGCCCTTCTCAGCAGCAGGACACTGCGGATGGCAGGGGCACATACCACTTCCACAAATAGCCCTCCCAGCAGTGACAGCGGTTGCAGGGGAGCCTGGGCTTGCCCCCTGTGCCATCATAGCTCAGGGTCCTGGACTAGAAGTTCAGGTGTGCCCAGGGCACCAGGAGTATCAGCAGCAGCAGGGAATAATGGCTTGAACACCCCTCCACCTTCACAAACAGCTCATCATGCACCGCCCAGGGGCATGCTAAGGGAACAGTGGTGGCACAGCAGGGGGCTGGCCCCATGGCACCTCTCCAATGGGGATGTGGGCTCCAGGTCACTGCCACCTCCAACTGAAGCCACCTGGCGGGCACATCAACAACCAGACCCTCCTGCTCCAGCAGCTGGTGATGGCAGACGAGAGGGAGGTGCAGGAGCAGGTACAGGAGGCATGGGAACAGGCATTGACAACATGTAGGGGTGCACGGGGGTTCACATGCACCCCCTGAGAGCACTGGTTCCCCTGCCAAGAGTGAGCTTTCTTGGCTTATGCAATGTGGGGGGTGGGGGGCAGACCGAGCGCTAGTGCCCACCTGCCCTGAGAAGTGCCACTGGCACTTCTGGGTGCACCGCCAACACTTCCAGGCTTGGTGTCTGGCCATGGGGGGATCCCCCCCAGTTGGCAATTGGCCACAGCTCCCCCCCCCAACTACTGACACCGCTACAGCCACCTGTGGATGGTCCCGCTCAGCCTGCCCTCGTTGCCAACACCTGTGTCACCACCTATGGGCAGTCACCATGCCTCCTCCACCTCAGGAGGCATACATTGCCTATGGGAGCAGGCCTGGTGGGTGGAGGCCACAACCCACTGGGGTCACTGCATCCCCCAGATCCACAGGAAAACATCTAAATGCTGGTGTGCTGGGCACCAGGGCTCTATTTTCTACCCCCCCCCCATCCACTTAAGATGTATTAGAAGATCTATATATATTCATGTCAGAAGGCCTAATTTAGGCTTTGTTTACATAAATTAATTAACATACGGCACATCTACATGAGGCACTTTAAGGTGCATTAGTCTATATTTAAGGCACATTAGGGCATGTGTCTAAACATGCACACTCTTAATGTGCTTTAAAAATGGTAAATTTAGGCATGAATATTTAAAACATATTAACAAATGTGTAGATGCATTTAAGCACATTAATGCTGTGTGTGCTGACTTACTCAGGACTAACTTTAGTCCCGAGTCAGTCCATACACAGCATCAACACTTTTTAACTCCTGCATGTGTAGATACCTGCCTAAACCCACTTAATGCATATTAAGCTAATGTGCATTCAATTTAGGTATGCTTAAATGCACCTGTAGACACACCCATAATATAGTAATACAATGTTTTAATTTGGAGATGGTCTCTAATTTAGAGAAGTTGGGAACTGGGAGATGGTCTTTCAGTTAAGGATTAGTCAGTTAGTTTGTTAGAGTGGAGGTGGCCAACCTGTGGCACGCATGGCACAAAGTAGCACAGGCAGCCTGTTCATATGGCATGCAGCAGATCAGGGAGGGGACAGGCAACACAGTGAAGAAAGGGTAAGGACAAAAAAGCAGAGCAGCAGATCAAGCAGGGAAAGGTGATTGGAGTGACACTTAAGGAAAGTGTGGAGTTAATTTGTGGCAACCCACCCAAGAAAGTTGACCCCCACTGAGATAGAGAGGCTAAAGTACTGCAGAAGCTTGCTTAAAGGTTTGGACAACTGACAATGAGTCTGGGATGAGCAGCTGGTTTAGGGGCCCTGACAACAAGAAATATTATTGTGTGAGTGAGACATATTCCTTGAAAAGCCTATCCAAATTTGCAAGGCAGCAGAAACTGTCCCAGAAAAGATCTAGGCTACAGACATGCATGCACCAAAAGGGATTTCTGTGCATTAAGCATGAATGTGGCCAGAAAAAGCCACTGGGTGGGATTATCTATTGCCAAGGAGCATGCTGAGAGAGAGAGAGAGTTTGCAGCCTGACATTCCTGCAGAAAATGTGGCAGGCAACATGGCCCAAAACATCATACTAAATTGGAAAAAAATATGTTATGCCTATGACAAGAGGCAGTTAGTGAAGTACTGCAGATGCCAGGCACAAAAACTTTGTGTGCTATGGTTAAGGGTATATCAGAATAGTAATATATTTATAAGATGGACTTGAACAAAACCAATTAGAAGGACTGGATTTTACTAGTAGTCATGTATGAAACCATGGTTTCATTTAAATTGGACTCTGGAGATCATGTCAATATCATACCAGAAGGCAAATATAGAAAACAAAACAAAACAAAAAACAAACAAAACTGAGTCCAAAAAACTAATTGGCTATTTGAGATCAAATAGTTTCTGAAAATAAAAAAAAAAAAAAAGTTTTTGGGCCCCACACTTCAAGAAGAATGTGAACAGATTGGAAAGCGTTCAACAGGAGTAACAAAGATGAATAGAGGCCAGGAAAGTATGACTTTGGAGGACAGGCTGAAAGAACTAGGGTCATTTAGTCTAGAGATGAGAAAACTATGCGTGTGGGGGGTGGGATTTGATAACAGTCTTTTAATACCTGATGGACAGTTATAGGGAGGATGAAATAGACTATTCTTTATGGCCTTAGAGGACAGGACTAGAAGCAATGGACTGAAGATGCAGCAGAAGAAATTTACGTTAGAAATTAGTAGTAACTTTCTGGCTAAGAGCATGGTCAAGCATTAGGACAGACTACCAAGAGAAGTTGTAGAATCTCCATCCCTGGAAATATTCAGGAGCAGATTAGACATAAATCCTTTCTGACCCTACTTTCCTATGATCCCATAAATATACCAGTGAAAGAGAGCTACGTTGCTACCATACAATATAAAAATAGAATATATTAACTCTCATTTATTTCAGTACTGTTTCAGGACCAGGCTTCAGAGGGTGGCCATGTTGCCCTTCAATGGCCACATGGCTCTTGCCCCTCTGTCTCCTTGGGGTATCTTCCCCATTCTTCTTGCCTGCCACACAGTGATATACCTTTTGGGATAGAGGGAGTTTGCCTCTAGGGTTCTAAAGTGTACCTCAGTTTGCTAACCTGATCTTCCTTTCCATGTCCAGCTGGTCTTGATCTAGTCCCTTGGGTAGCCTCTTGGCCATGCCTATAGTGTAGAACCCAGAGACAGACATCCAGCACCCCAGCCTCCATGGGTTTGGATGCTGCAATGAGCCCAGCAAACTGGGGTTTGGCCCAGGGGTGAAGGTGGTCTCTGTCCAACATGGCTAAGCCTCCTCTACCTCCTCCTTCATGGAAGCAGTGCCAGCAGGGCCCACATGTGGCATTGGTCCAGCTGAAGCCGGCTCCCACTCAGGAGCTGCATGGCAGTGGGTCATGTGGCGGATGAGGCAGGGGGCTAGGCTACCAGGGGACAAGGCTCAGGACCATGGGCAGGGGGCCCTGGATGGTGCAGGCAGTGCTTCATCTCCTTCCAAGCTCACTAGTGAGCAGCTGCTGGGGGCTAGACAGGGCTGGGGTCAGGGGCTGGGCACTGGGTGGCATAAAGCTGACAGGTAGGGCCAGGATGTTGTTGAGGACCCGGCAGTCCTCCTCTATCACTTCCAACACCTGGGCCACCTTGATGCCTATTGGTTCTGGCCTTCCTCAGAGGGCAATGTGCCATTCCTTAAGGGTGAGGTATGCCTGATCCCCTTCATGCTCCTTTACCAGGTCCTGGGGTAACCAGGCCTAACAGTCTCCAGCCACTCCTCCACTGCTGTGACCAGGATCCAGCCCTGTGTTTGGTGTTGGCAGAGGCTGTGCATATGGAGGTCCCTGGCTGATGGTGGTGGTGTCCTTGTGGCCCCATCTCCACTGGTGGCTGGTGGGTCTCACCCAAATGCAGAAGCTGTAACTGCAGAGCAATGACAGAGAGGCTCTTTCTGAGAGTTTGCAACATTTCAGAGATAACATGCACTGGACTGAGGGGCTGTGCACTGCCCAGCCTCAGTTCAGGGGTCATGCATACGCAGCTGCCCAGGGACAGCTGGTCAGGTTGGTCAGATAGACCCTTCTGCAGGTGCCCCTCCGCCCAAGCCTTCCACCTCTGCCTCCATGGTGGGGGCAGGTGGGCTGCTTGCCACTTGTCACAGGCAGCCTGCCTTCCCTGTCTCCTACTGAGGCTGGGCCAGGACTGGTTCCTGCTGGCAGCTGCCACAGTGGCTCAGAACCAACCCCCCCTCTTCTTCTCCCTACAGGATAAACAATTTTCTCCCATGCCACTGGGCCCATGACAGTGAGGGGCCCCTACCCAGATGGGATGCAGAGCTGGTGATGCCCCACTCAGTGGCCCTCTCCAGAGGCCCCCGCCACATATGGTTTTCACCCCAGGCTTGCCCTTGGTCAGGGTACCTTGGAAGCACACAATATGCTGTTTGAATAAGCTGTTTGAATGCACTAATAATCCACAATAAGATGGTTGAATCCACAATAAACTGTTTGAATGCACTAATGGGTGCCTGACTCACTACACTCTGCTTCTTCTAATTGCCATGGTGCCTTGGGCACAGCTGAGAACTTGGTGTGGGACCCTGAGCTTCGATAGTACATGGGCTTGCCTGGGGCACTGTCACCTGGAGCTATGAGTGCCTGACCCCGGCAGCCAAGGAGGAGATTGCTGCTGCCACCAATGAGTGATGGGCCCCTGGCTGCCTACCTGGGAGGCTTCCGGCCAATCAATAAAGTCCTGAACTTCCTCCTGCCCCTCTGCAAGTTGTGGGGGAAACTCAGGCAGGCAGGGGGTAGCTCATCCAGGCAAGGCAGGAATGAGATGGAAGGGGAGCCTTCCCCCCCCCCCCCCCCACACACAGGGCCTCTGGCTCCAGGTGTGCAGCCTGGGGACAGGCAGTTGAGCTGGCATGGGCATGGGTGGCCACAGCCCCACTTTCTCCCCAGCCCTCCCCCCTGTGCAGGGCTTACTGGATAGATGTGGCAGATGTTCCCAGCAGCCAGACTCGGTCCCTGGATGGGATGACATGGGCGGTGGCTTTAGTTGGTGATTAGTTGGTAGTCTATTTGGTATTACACTGTAGGTTGCTAGGCAACAAATGCTTAGTTTAACATACCTCCAGTTGCACTGATCTGTATTAGAAACTTTCTTATGTCACTTTTCCCAGTTTATCCTCTCCCTTTCTACATGAGATTTTCTTTTCCACATATCTTTTAATCTCATTCTTTAACTTTATATCAAGGAGACATGGATCAAAGAAAGCAATTTCTAATCTGTAAACCTGAGCTTTCCTTTTTTTCCCCCTTTAGCATTCTTATAAGACAGGAAAACATGCTATTATGCCACTTCCAGAGGCCAGACAAACCAACAAGATATGCAAGTAGACACTGAAAGATTATATGTGTAAATTAGGTCCAACTGTGTGGAGATAGATTTGTCCAGAACTGTCCAAATAATATTATTTTGGTGATTTATGTTGAAGTCATCGTAAGACAGTTTCTGTGGAGATTAAAGGTTTAGGGAAATTGAATGAATATAGATTAAAGTACTTTTAGGTAGAGTATATTTGGATGGATGAATGAAGGGTCCAGAATATATCATTATTTCATCACTATATTACAGTATTACATTATAGCAAAAACAGTTCCAGTCAAAGACAAACAAAATTTTTAAAGGTAATTATTATTTTCATTAAATAGCTAAAAAGCATGTAAAGCAAATTGCTATGTGGCAGAAATAATGACTATTCGAAGGCAAGCATGAAGCACCCTGATAGTAAATAATTCATACCATTGTTTATGTCACTTTGCTGACTTCAGCACTTGCAATTCAGGAGAACACCTGTTCAAGACATCTGCTATTAACATATGCTGGGGCTACTTTGGCTAGAAAGTGACTGGAAATAAGGTGCATAAGGAGCAAAACCAAACAGAATCTTCCCCCGCCAGTGCATAGATCTGTAAATGCTAGATGTTTAACAATAATCACACACAAAAATATGTGGAATTTTGTTGTATTACACCTGCAGATGGGGCTGTCATTGTTAGACATAATGTGATATACAGAAAAAGTGAAATAAATCAGACTCTGTGTGATAAACTTAAACCAGATATATACTATAAAAGGAGAAAAAATAATATTTCTTTGTTAATGTAATTAACACATGGCCTAAGTACAGACAGTCAAAAAGCTCATGGAAGAATAAATCCAATCTTCATAGGTTTCTCTAACCTGCATAGACTAGACCAATAATGAACTCAACTCATATTTAGTTTTCAGTTAGGAAAGACAGGCAGATGCCTGCACTGGCCCATGTCAGAAGGCAGGAGGTAATAGAGCAAGTTACCCAGCCTGACAGCCATTGACAAATTCAGCTGAGCCAAGCCAAACAAGGGTCATCTCTGATTGGTTGCCCAGTAGACCAGTGTGAAGTGGCTAGTATTCACTTTGGATTCAGATTCAGGCAATTCAGGGGACAGTGATTCAATTCGGTGATTCGAATCACTGTCACAAATCAATTCAGCCAAATGGGGGAGTGAGGCGGAGTCAGGTGCATGTGGCAGAGCCCCCCAGGCAGTGGGGGGCAGTGGGGATCACCCACTTCCAGGCAGCACCCGGTGAGCACTGGGGCTTTTCTTTAAAGAGCCGGGAGCTGAAGCAGGTGGGGCAGTCATGGGGGAACAGTTGGGGGGCCTGGGGGAGTGGGAGGGGCAAGGATGCTGGCAGGGGATGGGATCCCCTCAAGCCATGGTCTGCCAAGCTGTGGAGCGGTGTGAGAGTGATTCCCCCACATTCATGGCTGGGCTGGTGTGAGTCACTGATTTGCAGGAGAGAAGGGGGAAGAGGTTCCCCAGGCTGGTGTTGGCCCCTGCACCCAGGGAGGGACACATGTAGGGAGTCCCATGTGTCAGGGGGTTTCCCTACCTTTTCATGGAATCTCTTGATGCCTTATCTGCTGAGCTGCAGGGGAGGGTGAAGGTGATTACTCCAACCCAAACAGCCAGACTAGTATGAGTCACTGATGTGGAATGAGGGAGGGGAAGTGGTCCCCCAGGCCAGGCTGGCCTCAAGCAACTGGGTCCCTACCTACATCAGGGGAGCCCCGCACCTCCAATCCCATGTCTCCTCTGCTGTGGGAACCTGAGGGATTCCCCTTCCACTCCCTTCCCCACACAGGTAGGAAGAGGAAGCAGTCACCTGGGCTGGTGCCAGCCCCAGCAGCCAGGAGTCTGCCTACATGTGCTGGAGCCCCATGTGCCAGGGGGGTTGCCTCAGCCCAGGGATCCCCCACATCATTGACATGTGCTGGGTCAGCTGCATGGTGGGGGGGTGCGATCACCCTTGCCCACCCTGCACAGCTGGGCAGATCAGCACTTGGGTATTTTAGACTATCCTGGATTACCTCTCTCCTGTCTAGTCCAAGGAATAGATGCTCCAGGTGTGACACTCCCTCCCATGTGGGCAACCCCCCAGCTGCTGGGGTGAGCTTTAGTTAAAGCACCACCACCACCATTTTGAAGTACAGGGACACTGATGCATGAGATACAGAGGCTGGCTGGAGTGTGGTAATTACGATGCTCCAGCAGACTCAACTAATCAAGTCTGCTCCAATGTGCTGTAGTTACAGCACATTGGGGAAACCTCCACACTCATGTACAGGTACTCAAAGTGATCTCTGAATTTATAAATACATGAGTAAAAGGAAGGCCCAGGGAGGAATAGGACCCCTGCTAAATGGGCAGAAACAATTGGTGATGGACAGGGGGGACAAGGCTGAACTCCTCAACGAGTTCTTTGCCTCAGTGTTCCCAAGCGAGGGGCATAACAAGTCTCTCACTGGGGTTGTAGAGAGGCAGCAGCAAGGTGCCAGACTACCATGCATAGACCCTGAGATGGTGCAGAGTCACTTGGAAGAACTGGATGCCTATAAGTCGGCAGGCCCGGATGAGCTCCATCCGAGGGTGCTGAAGGCACTGGTCGACATCATTGCAGAGCCACTGGCAGGAATATTTGAACACTTGTGGCACACAGGCAAAGTCCTGGAGGACTGGAAAAGGGCCAATGTGGTCCCCATCTTCAAGAAGGGGAGGAAGGAGGACCCGGGCAACTATAGGCCCGTCAGTCTCACCTCCATTCTTGGCAAAATCTTTGAAAAAATTATCAAGGCTCACATTTGCGAGAGCCCAGCAGAACAAATAATGCTGAGGGGAAACCAGTACGGGTTCATAGCAGGCAGATAGTGCCTGACTAATCTAGTCTCTTTTTATGACCAGGTTATGAAACACCTGGACACAGGTGGAGGGGTGGATGTCGTATACTTAGACTTCAGGAAGGCCTTTGATACGGTATCCCACCCCATCCTGGTGAACAAGTTAAGAGGCTGTTACTTGGATGACTACACAGTCCAGTGGATGGCAAATTGGCTGGAGGGTCGCACCCAGAGAGTCGTGGTGGATGGGTCGGTTTCGACCTGGAAGGGTGTGGGCAGTGGGGTCCCACAGGGCTCGGTCCTTGGACTGATGCTCTTTAATGTCTTCATCAGCGACTTGGATGAGGGAGTGAAATGTACTCTGTCCAAGTTTGCGGATGACACAAAGCTATGGGGAGAAGTGGACACACCGGAGGGCAAGGAACAGCTGCAAGCAGACCTGGACAGGTTGGACAAGTGGGCAGAAAACAACAGAATGCAGTTCAACAAGGCGAAATGCAAAGTGCTGCACCTAGGGAGGAAAAATGTTCAGCACACCTACAGCCTAGGGAATGACCTGCTGGGTAGCACGGAAGTGGAAAGGGATCTTGGAGTCCTAGTGGACTCCAAGATGAACATGAGTCGGCAGTGTGACGAAGCCATCAGAAAAGCCAATGGCACTTTATCGTGCATCAGCAGATGCATGACGAATAGATCCAAGGAGGTGATATTTCCCCTCTATCGGGTGCTAGTCAGACCGCAGTTGGAGTACTGCGTGCAATTCTGGGCACCACACTTCAAAAGGGATGCGGATAACCTGGAGAGGGTCCAGAGAAGGGCAACTCGTATGGTTAAGGGCCTGCAGACCAAGCCCTATGAGGAGAGACTAGAGAAACTGGATCTTTTCAGTCTCTGCAAGAGAAGGTTGAGAGGCGACCTTGTGGCTGCCTATAAGTTCATCACGGGGGCACAGAAGGGAATTGGTGAGTATTTATTCACCAAGGCGCCCCCGGGGGTTACAAGAAATAATGGCCACAAGCTAGCAGAGAGCAGATTTAGATTGGACATTAGGAAGAACTTCTTCACAGTTCGAGTGGCCAAGGTCTGGAACGGGCTCCCAAGGGAGGTGGTGCTCTCCCCTACCCTGGGGGTCTTCAAGAGGAGGTTAGATAAGCATCTAGCTGGGGTCATCTAGACCCAGCACTCTTTCCTGCCTATGCAGGGGGTCAGACTCGATGATCTATTGAGGTCCCTTCCGACCCTAACATCTATGAATCTATGAGTAGTGAGTGCAAGTAAGGAGGTGAATTTTTTTATGGTCACAGATACTAGAATACTGCATGCAGTTGTAATGTTCACATGTTATGAAGGATCATGAAAAACATTGGAGATGATGCATAGAACAGTCATAAAAATATTAGAGAACTGTAAAAATGCCTTCGTGCTACAGAACTTCAAAGAGCTCAATCTTCTTAGTTTATCAAAAATAATTCAGATGGAACTTGTTTACCATGTGGAAATACATTCACAAGCGACGTGTAGCGCTGAAAGCTAACCACAACCAAATGATGGAAATTGAAAACAGGCAAATTTGAGCAGGAAATAAGGCATATGCAGTTTCACCAGTCAGGGTGAATATGTTTTAGAATAAGCTGGAAACAGTGAATGAACTTGGTGGATTTTTTAAATTATTATTTTATTTTATTGCCTTCAAACCAAGATTAGATTCCTTTCTGGAAATATGCTGTGGCAGGGCACTGTTTGTGCCTGCCACTCCAAGGGTCCAGCCAAGCAGCCAGCAGGTGCCTGATTGCACCAGCCTTTTAGAGTAAGGGCTACCTATATAAGCAGAGCATTTTTGCTGCTGGCAGGCAGGCAGTACCATTGCCTAGCTGCAAGGCTGCTTGGAACACCCTGGAGGTAAGGGAGGAGCTGTAGGGGATGTTTAGCAGGCTCCTGGTCCTGGGCATGACCTAAAACTGCATCCTGCCAGGAATGGGTGGCCTGGTGGTGCTCTCAGTGGCATGGGAGCCCTCAGGAAATGCCAGGCCAGTTACCACCCCAGTGAAAGGTGGGTTGGGATGCCTTAACCCCAGCTACCACAACTGGGTGGGTCACCCACTAGTAGGGTCCACACGGTGGACCCAAGACAGAGAGTGGGGTTAGAGGGTCAGACGCCTGATGTAGAGTACCCTTGACTGGTCAATGCTGGGGCCAGGACCAGAACAGTCAAAAGGGCCAGGGGCCCACCGTGAGAGACGCCAGAGTTGAGGTTCCAACTCACCTTGGAGTTGAGGCCAGGGCCTGTGTGGCCAAACGTCCCAGGGGGACCACGCCCGAGAGGGGAAATAGTTTCAGGGAGCTAGGCATCCCTTAATGGGCTGGGTAGGCCACTGGAATGGAGGGATCTTATAGGGGTCCTGATTGGAAGATTCTGGGGCCCAGTGTGGGGTTGGTGAGACTAACATCTGTGGATGCTATCTGTGAGGCTTGAGCTGTGGTGTAGGGGAGGAAAGGCGCTGCAGATAGTACCCCCTGGCATCGGAACAAGAAATGGGCAGCCTCCCACCTAATTAAGATCATTAATTAATTAACAAGGCAAGGCAGGATAGAGGTTGGGCAGTTGGCCCAGAACAGGTGAGTGGAGCATCGGTAGATCAGTCCCGAGAAGGCCCTGTTACATATGCCTTAGTGAAACATAAGTTATTCAGCTCCATATAGGTCTATTTGTGTGAAACTTAATGAGCTGAGATATACAAGAGGTTGGATTGTGATCTAATGGTCTGTTCTGGTCTTAACATCTGTAGATATATTATTTCTAAACCAGATGGCCTCCTTTATTCTAGCCTATTTATTCATTCTTGGGGAAGAATTTTTATTTAAGAAATGGGCAGTGATGTTTTGCTTGACTTTCATGCTAGAGGGGTAACCTATATATAGGGATCTACCTAACTTGCACTGAGATGAGGGGAAAAAAATTGAGCACCACTCACAGTATGCAGCATCATTTTGGGGTCTTTTTGCAGCAGCCCCATTGGTGATTTGCCAAGGGCCCCGGGCAGTTCCACCCTTTGCTGCTAACTGGCCAAGAAGGCTTCCCATTATGTGTCCCCACTCCTTGTCATTGACTGGTGGAGAGGATTGGGGTTACATGACAGGCAGCCCCACTCAGCTAATCAGTAGCAAGGGGTAGTGTGTGGCCACCATCTTTGGTGCTCCCCTTCATGCCGGTGGCTTCCCCCCTGCCCTTCAGCAGGCTGAAAGCCTAGGCCACAGCAGCCCTGAGGACCATGTGCTCCCACTGGGGAGCTAGCATTTTATTTTTAGTATTTTTTTTCTTGGCGATTTCATGTCAAAATCATGCGAGTACCATTTTTACTGGATTTGCAGAAACCACTTGTTTCATGGGTGTTGTGGTGGGCCAGTAGGGGGTGCTTCTGTGTTGAGCCACCCACTTCACTGCGCCCAACCACCTTTCAGGCTCCGAGTGCCTCCCTGCGGGTGACTCACATCTGGCTGACCCCCTTCCTAGAGCACACCTGCTAGCCTGGGGGTAATGCTGCCACCACTCAGGGTCTGGACTCATCCTGGCCCTGTGCCCCCTGGGAAACACAGGCCTAATAGTCCTTAAGGGTACTTGATCCACTGTAAGAACTTGGGGTGCTTCCCTCAGTCTGAAACACAAATAGTGATCTCCCTTATTCAGCCAAACCAAGGGGACCCCAAGGCATAATCTAGACCCACTCCCAATAAGTCTCCCATGCTAGGTACAAAGGAGAACTTCACTGGTTACAAGGAGTAGGTTTGGAAGAGGGTACAGGGTAGAGCAATATCAGAGAAATCCCATAGAACAAAAAGGGTGACTGGGTAGCCTTTTATCATGAATCTGAGTTACTGCAAGCTATATGTGTAGTTAGATCTCAGGTAGCTTACTCACGAGTGTCATCCAGAGGCAGGTGGAGATTCCCTCTGGAGGCAGGCAGTTCATTGATCATAAGTTTCAAAAAAGAGAGAGCAAGTTTCAGATGGTCCAGCTTCTCTCTGTGTTTCCATCATGGCTACTACCCTCCTCCTGGGCAGTCCTTAACTTATATAGACCTTATGACCTAATTTACCTGATCCAATGAAGGCCAGCAACTGTTGGCTGCCAGCCAACCAATTTGAAATGCATCACTGGTTGCTGGGTAGACTGGCAGGGTCTTTAGCCCGCTCCCAGTCAGGTTAGCTTTACTTAGAACAATAGGGAGCTTAAGCCCCCACCCAGGTATGTGATGCCAGTCACGTGGGCAGAGGGAGCAGGTTTCCCCCTCCCTCAGGAATGTATCCAGCTCAGGTTACAACTCAGGGTTACATGAAGATATGGGGCAGAGTCTGCCCTTTGCAGTGACCATGATAACCACATCATCAGGTAACAGAGTTTTGGGGAGAGACTGAGATGGCATTCTGGCACAGTTGCCACAAAAAATGCAAAATCACAAATAGGATAGATCCTTACCTACAAATTATCTGACTATTACAGCTGTGTGAAATGGCAGCATTCCATTTCGACCAAGGTTTTGACATTTCAATGGAACAGCATTCCGTTGAATATTATATTTCAAGTCTAAATAGCTGGTTGTTTTGCCTTTTCGACATTTTGCCCATAGGATATAATGGGGAAGGTCAAAACAGCCTATAACTTTGTCATTTATGGCTTTATTTGGATGAAACTTGCAGGAATGGTAGCCTCTGCTGAGACCTCAATGTCTACCAAGCTTCAAGGAGATGGGTGCAGGGGGTTTGGGGAAACTGCACCCCAAAATCTTAAAAGCAAAACTCTTATCACGTGTATGTGTTAAACCATAGCATGGTCAAAACTGCAGACATGCTAGCCCCTGCTGAGGCCACAGAGCCTGCCATGTTTCAAGAAAATAGGTGCAGGGGTTTGGGGGAAACTGTACCTCAAGCTGCAGACAATCATGATTCACTCAGGGACAACTGCATAAGACAGTAGCTAGCTACGATAATGAGTTACTGAGCAAGGATTAACATCTAGGAATCCACAGACTAACTAGAAGAAAGAATCAATACAGAGCCTTGAAACTTAACTGTTAAAGGTACAGAAGCCCTGGTTTGAACTAATGAATGCTGGAGACTGACTTTTGGGATGGAATACCCCCTGATCAACTGGTCCCAGAGCCCTATTCATCATGGTAGTGAATTAATCAAAATTCATCAATGGACTGCTGAGACTGCATGTACTCGCGGATGTGACTCCTGGGGCTGACAGCTGCCATCCAGCATCCACGAAGGGGGATGTCCCACAAGGTCAATGACCCCTGGATTGGTTAAGCCTGAGAATTGGGGAGTCACCAAAGTCTGCCATAGAGGGATAAAAGGCAGCAAAGAATGACCCCCAGTGGTGCCCTCTTTGACCTGACCAGCACCCTGCTGGTCCTGCCAGAAGGAACAGCCAGCAACCCCCTTCTAAATCAACATTGCACTGAAAAAAGCCTCAACTGGCCATCGACTGCAGACTCCAGCGCTTGGGGATAGGTATATCTTGACACTGGTGGTTAGTATTCATAGCTAGCTACTGTGTGCGTGTGTGTGTGTGTTTGGGGGGGATCAGACCCAAGGTTTATGATCTGACTTTTGCATCTGTTTAATAAACTAGAAGTTTACGATGATCCTCTGAGTTGGTCCTTTGTAGCCGACATCATAGCTGCAGCAGGGGCTAGCAGGCCTGCAGTTTTCATCCCCCTCTGCCCCAAGACAGACACAGACAGTTGCACAAGCACCCATGTCATGAGTTTTGCCTGTCAGCTGCTAGGGATGCAGGCCCCAGAACCCCCCTGCACCTATCTTCTTGACAGCTGGCAAGCTTTGTGGCCTCAGCGGGGCCTAGCATGCCTGCAGTTTTGACCCTGCTGTGGCTTAACACGTATATGTGACATGAGTTTTGCTTTCAAGACTTTGGGATGCTGTTTCTCACAAACCCCTGCACCTATCTGCTTGAAACATTCCATTCCAGGCCAGAAATGACAAAGTTATAGGCTGTTTCAGTCTTCCCCATTATAGCCTATGGGCAAAACGTCAAAACGGGGTCAAAACTGCAAAACGTTTCAACTTGCCTCATTTTGTTTTGAAGCTGTTTTGACCATATATGTTTAATTTCAATTTTTGTTTCCACTCAAGGTTGAAATAGAATGTCATAACAAAATTGGCTGTGAAATTTCACAGTCTTACTGACCATCTGTCTTTAGGGATTGGGGTATATAAAACAATTTGCACTATGAAAATACCAGAACTTGTGTTAATGATTTTACCTCCAACTGGAAATAGGCCTGTACCACCCCCAGACCTACTCTTTTACAGGGGGCTGACATGTTAAGATAAATAAAAGTTAAAGAAAATGCATCAAAATTATCTCATATCCTTTAACTTCCCTTTTTCCTTCTTCTACCACCTCTGCTCCTCTGCTACCCACCCCCACCCCATTTTCCCAAAAAAGCCACAACTGCTAAGGTTACTAAGCAATACAAGATGATAGATGACCCTGCATTAAGGGCATGGAGAGGGGATTCTCCAAGGAAAGTATATTCCCCTTTGTTTGGGTTTTGATAATTATCTTATAAGAACTTTAGTGTTTGATGTGTGAATTATTCTTGCTTTTTGCTGTACTTGTGAAGATTTCACAGTAATTTAAACAAGACCTTTATAGCTTAAAAAAATAGATTTCCTAGTACATTTCTGAATAAGTAATTTTTCAGTTAAAATGATACAGCCAGATGGAATATTTCAACTTTCTATTTCACATGACATTTATTTTGACCTTTCACATTTCTGCTGTTTCTTTCTTTCCTGCTGTTCTCTCATGTTGCACCTTCCTTGTGCGCACTGGAAATCATTTGACTCATTACTACTTCAAACTAAAGACATTTTTTCAAGTGTCTAGCTGGGGGGATAACTTTGGTTCAATTATTGTTTTGGAGTACATTTTGATTGCAAGATGCAAAGAAGCCAATTGCATCAAATTCCAATGGTAACATTCTTATTGCCTTTTAAGACGTTTTTAAAAGAGCTAAAAATGTAAATCAATAACAAGCTTCTCTGAGATGAGATGTTTCTCAAAGTGCCGCAACAGCTGTTTTTTTTCTTATACATGACATGCAGTTATTTTCACTTGATCTTCTGCTTCCTTTCAAAATCTATACTTACTCTGTGTAGAAGTCTCATGTCATGATAATAAGTTTTAGAATGGTGTTTTGTTTGTATTTTGTTTTGCTTTATTACTTTTTTTGCAGAAAAAATGCATATGTTGTTTTCAAAACATTACTACAAGGATGTCTCTCTTGAAATGCCTGAAATACTATTTTGCAGCAATGAAAAAATGGGAAAAAAAATGAGTTTCAGAAGATGGATATATTCTGCAAAATGGACAAAGGGAAGGTTTTCTAAATCTTGTTCCACTTCATTGGTTTTCAGTCATTTATTTTTCAATCTGACTTTCACTTCTATTTCTTTAGTCCCCATTATACAGAGTCATGATAACTAACAGAGAAACTGCATGCTGCTATGTTACTTGACCTTAGAAAATGCTTATAAAGTTAGTACTCTACAGGTACCTGTACACATGATGCCATTAACATGTACATACAACAAAAATCTCACTTTACATGGCTTAATGGTGTCACAGTGTACATGTGCAGGATTTTAAATGACTTTGCATCATTGCAAACTAAACCACATCTGGCCCACTGGCAGGCCACCTTGGTAACCCCAGGGAGTGCTGCCTCCATGGAGGGAAGGACCGGGGCCTCCTGAAGCTCAGGGGCTGCTCAGCCTGCCAGCAGCTCTGCCGCACTTCCCCTGCCCCAGCCACAGGCAGGCTCCAAAAAAAAAAAAAAAAGGATTGGGCCCCTCACCATAACATGATGGAATGATGAACAAATTGAAATGATGGGTTTCAATTAAGAACACACCGTTTCAATGTAGGGCATATAGAATGCAACCTTGGGGAATTAAACCCATCATGTGTATAAGTGCCCTACATGACTATAGATAATTTGATTGATTAACTCTAATGAAGACTCTGAGTATGTACTTTTAAACTAACATATGTGATACCTTTTGTTGAAATTATAATTGAATAATTTAGGAAATCTGAAGCTTAGAATAATTCAAAATAACTTAATTCACAAAATATTTTAATTCTATGAGAAGACAGCACTAGTTACAAACTTCACTACAGCTCTGTAAAGAGAAAGGAATAGGGGAGTTTCTTTCTAATGTTTTGTTAGATAACATTGTTTGGGCACTGTCTTCTGATTAGGTGATCTAGATCTAATTGCTTTGCCACAGACTTCCCGTGTGAATTTAGGAAAGCTTTTATTTTCTTCATGTTTCAGTTCCCCATTTTTTTAAAAAGAGAATAGTACTCCTTCCTGCTCCTGGTGTTTGGTCTGTCTGTATGGATTGTCAGTACTTGAGAACACAGTGAAAGAAAGTACAGAATAATTAACCATTGTTCAATTTCCGTGGGATGTATAAAGTTTAGTAATACTGTTGAGATGATTCTGGAATGCGATGAAGCAACTGGTTGCTTATGAAAACTTATTCCTCTCTGATTGAGTTAATCTATAAGGTGCAATTCTACCCTGCCTTATGTCTGAACAGTCTCAGCAGCCTTCTTAGGGATGGATGTTTTGGGGCATCCCCTACTCATCATGTCCCAAAACTGGAAAAGTAGTGGTGAATCCTCTCCGCGGGCACTGCCTACAGTTGGTCTCAATCATGCCAAATATAGAGGGCCAGAGAGTGGCCCTCAGAAATACCTTCGCTGTCCCATTTCCAAGTTTGGCACACCAGTGACAGCCGCTCCCCTCTAAAAACTCTTGAATTCATGTAGGAACCCTAAGGAAAAAGAAGAAATACTCTCTACAACAGGTACAAATTTTCAACAATGCTACAAGAAGGTTACAAATAATTAGGGTCTCTGTTGAATTAATCAAGTACGTAACATCCCCCATGTAGAAAAATTAAAACCAACTGTATGGAGGATTTATGAGACAGGAAGAGACACTACAAAAGGTTTCCCATATCCAATGTCCAGAAAACCAGTAGAGGAGTGAAATATCATTATAAATATGAGACCTATCATCCATTATTTTGAAAACTGTGCCAATTATTTCTATTCAGGAGAAAATATAGCTCATAGATTTAATTGTGCCATTTTATCATTATGTACTTTATCTTTGAAAAGAATGATGTATTAGGATTATGGTAGTATATATTGAATTTGCCTATTTGTATATGGTTGGGCAGACCCTACAAAGTTTTCTCAAGTAAGAGATGCAATTTTGTTTTTCCCTGGCATTCTGTTTGCATAGTCAAATCTTTGAACTGCTATGTATGCATGAACTGCCTGTGTACTGTGTATATCTATATGTGTTTATATTCATTTAGCATAAATATAGCTGAGAGAATGCTACAGATACAGCTAATTATGTATATGTGTATGTGTTGTGTTATATATATAAAAGCCCAGTATGCTGCAATCCACTGGAAACAGATGCAAATCCAAACACAAAAAACAATATGTTGCCTTCATTGTGAATCATGACCACCATAAAAGTTTTATGTAGCTGCTGCTAAACACCTCCAATAATGGTCATGCTATAAAAGCTCATTGGTAACCCACAGGCAGTGTAAAATATACAAACAGATACTCAGCCTTGTTAAGGGCATTGCAGTCTTATTAAGGGTACTACCCATGCCATATCTATAAATTGGTATTCATAGTGATAAATAACTCCATTCTTTTCAAGTTGATTCAAACCCAAGAAAGAAAAAAATAGACCCTTTGGTATAAAGTGAAGTCAAAAGAGATACAGATGTTTAATACCTGAAAGTAAGGCTGGAGTGTCTAACAGTGGCAAAATTCAAATTTATCTTTAATGTTTTTAAATAGTTACATTACAGTTACAGAATAATATATTATATATCTACACACTGTAATAAAAACAGAGATAATAAGTTATATCTAATTTATCACCTGTTATGAATATCATATGCTACTATCAAATCAAGTAGTCTTATACATTCCAACAATAGATTTGCATTTACAGTTTCATAGATTTAATGGATTTTAGGGTCAGAAGGGACCTATTAGATCATCGAGTCTGACCCCGTGCCCCAGGCATGAAAGAGCGTTGGGGTCAGGTGACCCCAGCCAGGTGTTTGTCCAATCTTCTCTTAAATACCTCCAAGGAAGGGGACAGCACCACCTTCCTTGGAAGTGCATTCCACATTTTGGCAACCTTCACAGTGAAGATTTTTTTTCCTGATGTCCAATCTAAATTTGCTGCCCTTCAGTTTGTGGCCATTGTTTCTACTTACCCCGATGGGTGCCCTGGTAAACATTGTATCCTCTGTTTCCTGCTGTACCCCCCTGACGAGTTTGTAGGCAGCCACAAGATTACCTCTCAGCCTTCTCTTGTGGAGAGAAGTAATTCAGGTCCCTCAATCGGTACTTGTATGTTTTTTCCTGTAGGCCTTTATCCAGACAGGTGGCCCTCCTCTGAACCCTTTCCAGATTATCTACATCCCTCCTGAAGTGCGGCATCCAAAACTGGATGCAGTACTCCAGCTGTAGTGTGACCAGTGCCACATAGAGGGGAAGTATCACCCCCATAGACCTGTTTGTGATGCACCTACTTATGCAAGAAATCGTGTGATTAGCTTTACTTATTACTTCATCACATTAGCAACTCATGTTAATCTTGGAGTCGACTATGACTCCAAGATCCCTTTACGCAGTTGTGCCACTTAGAATGATGCCTCCCAGACTGTAGGAGTGTTGATGATTTTTCCTCCCTAAGTGCAACACATGGCACTTATCTTTGTTAAACTGCATCCTATTCTGTTCCTCCCACTTCTCCAGCCTGCCCAAATTCACCTGGGTTTGCTTCCTGCCCTCTAGTTTGTTTACCATCTGCACAGTTTGGTGTCATCTGCAAACTTGGACAGGATGCTTTCTACTCCCTTATCCAAGTCACTAATGAAGATATTGAACAGTACTGGTCCCAGAACAATGCCTTGGGAGACTCTGCTGCCTACATTTCTCCAGGTACAAACCAACCCATCCACCACCACTCTCTGGGTGCATCCCATAAGCCAATTTTCCACCCACCAGGCTGTGTTATAATCTACATTGCAACTGCTTAGTTTATTTATAAGAATTGGGTGTGACACTGTGTCAAAGGCCTTTTTAAAATCTAAGTAAATAACATCTACCTCTATTCCTTGATCCAAGCATTTTGTGAACTGGTTGTAAAAAGAAACCAGGTTAGTCAGGCAGGATCTGCCCACTATGAACCCATGAAGATTGCCCCTTTAGCATTGTTTTACTCCACAAATGTGATCCCTAACAATTTTCTCAAAGGTTTTGCCAAGGGTAGAGGTGAGGCTAACTGGCCTATAGTTACCTAGGTCCTCCTTCCTCCCCTTCTTGAAAACAAGGGCCACATTAGCCCTTTTCCAGTCTTCTGTGTTCTGAGCACCACGAGTGCACAAATAGTAGTCCCAGCAGCTCCGCTATGACTCCAGCTAATTCCCTAAGTACCCTAGGATGAAGATTATCAGGGCCTGCTGACTTAAATGCATCCAGCCCCTCCAAGTGCTCTTTTACTAGGTCAGTGCTTACAGTTGGTGGGTTGGTGTCTATCTCACATTTACCTAAAGTCCCATTGAGATGCATGCTAGTATCCATGTCCAGGAACACAGATGCAAAGAAATCACAGGAGCTCTGCTTTGGCCACCCCATTTCCTAGTCCATCTTGAAGGGGCCCTATGTTACCCTGAGCTTTCTTTTTGCTTCTTATGTATTTAAATAATGACTTTTTGTTATCCTTAACTTTTGCTGTCAGCCTAAGCTCCATTTTCACTTTGGTTCTCCTCACTGCTTCCCTGCAATCTCGAGCCAAGCAGGTATACTCATCCTTGGTGGTTGCTCCCTGCCTCCACAGCCTGTAGGCCTCTCTTTTCCCCTCCAGGCTCTCTTTGATTTCCCTGCTCAACTAAGAGGGTTTCTTTGCTCTTTTGCTCCCCTTGATGTGTACTGGGATGGTCCCTTCTGTGCCTGCAGGATCAGTTCCTTGAGAAACACCCACCCTTCCTTGACTCCCAACTCTCCAATGCTTTTGCCCATCAGTCCTTCCCTAACTAATCCCCTGAGCTTGTTGAAATTGGCCTTCCTGAAATCTATCACTTCAGCCCTACTAGTTATTTTCCCCACCTTTCACTGGATAGTGAACTCTATCAATAGGTGGTCACTGTCCCCTAGGTTACCTTGTACCTGCAGATCCCCCAACAAGTCATGCCCTGTGGCCAGCACCAAGTCTAGTAAGGCATTTCCCCTAGTGGGAATGTTTACCTCCTGTGATAGGTGAAGGTCCTGTAAGCAAGTTAGAAACTTCCATGAACAGGCAGACCTGGATGCCTGATCCTCCCAGCAGATTTTTGGGAAGTTTAGGTCACCCATGAGGACCAGGTCCTTTGAGCGTACTGCCTCTGAGAACTGTCTTGAGAATTCTAGGTCTAATTCATCCCCCTGGTGTGGGTTGTCTGTAACAGACCCCCACTACCAAGTCCTTTTCTCCCCGACCCCCCTCTAAACTGACCCATAGTACCTAAATTTGTCCTTCCTCTAGGCCCAGCTTAACTATAAAAGATATATATTGTTCCTTAACATAGAGAGCAACACCCCCAACTTTTTTCCCCCACTCTGTCCTGTCTGTACAGCCCTCAATGCCCATTGCCCAGTTGTGGGTAGGGTCCCACCAGGTTTCTGATAGCCCAACCAGGTCGAATTCTTTGTTTGCAAGGAGAAGTGCAAGTTCCTTCTGCTTGTTCCCCATGCCCTAGCATTAGTATAGAGACATCAAAACCCCATAATAGGTGCCCTTACTACTTCCCTATCATATGCTTAATAGGACCCTTGGTACTTACCTGGACTGTTCCAGTGCCTGGCGCATGGTTTGATGCTCCTGGTCTCACTCAGTTGGTTATTGCAACCCTAGTAATGAAGTAGCATCAGACACATACCCTTGAACACATACCTCATCCATATACCATGAGTACTGGGTGTATAATATTCTTGAACATGCAGCTGTCTGTCCGGTGTGGACATGTACCATAACTACATAGCTTACTGTCAAATCAAAAGATGATGCACATGTTATAATTTAACATTTTTTTAAATATATATTTTTATAAATTGTATCCAATGCGTGATGAATTAAAATGTTGTTAAAAGGACAGGGAAGAGGAAGGTAAGTCTGTTTAATGCCTAAACTGTGGCTTTTTGGTCATAACACAATGCTGGGGAGCTGAAGCAGTAACAGGACTTAAAACCTGAGTCTCACAATCCCTATGAAAATACCCTAAACACTAGACTGTTGGGCTAGATCATTACAGGATTCTTCTCCATTTTTATTTTGCAGGTATGTGCACAAGGCGATTGTGTTTTGCCACATGGTAAAATACAAAATGAAACTGTAGGTGCCCAAAATTGCATTTACATGGTTATGTATGTAGCATTTGACTATGTTCACAGAAATGACTTTTTATGCAGTAACGCTGAAACACATTCTTCTTCTGACTTAAATGGAATAGCTGCTTAACAGTGCATAGAAACTGTACACAACATTTTGGAAAGAAATAATAAACAATGTTTCCAGATAAGCTTCAAGGAATGTTTCAGCCTAGTAGAATGGAGTCAGCTCATTTAGAATGCTGAAAAAACAGTGGAGCTCAGACTTCCATTTTTGCAAGTAGTTAAAAGAGATTATTTTAGTCATAAGAGGTCAAGACCTTAATTTAGACTCTCTTTTTAAAACTTAAAACACATATCCTCTTCCTCCTTAGTCATCCCCAACAACATGGCAAGGTTTGGATTCAATAACAATTGATAAATAGGAGGACTATCCATCCATTCCTAACAAAATAATGAGATTATTTACCAGACAAATTGACTACAACTCATTTTTTTTCCAGGATGAATTTAAAGTCAGTTGCATAGGGAATATTATGGACCACTCAAAACATTTTCCACTGTTAGTAGATTTCTGATTCTTATCAATATGTTTTCTAAAAAGAGAGCTTTTCAATTTTTAAAGATATTGAGGCAAAATTCTCAAGATAGGGATGGCATTTGGAGAAAGACAAGTCTAAACACTGAAGATTAAATTCTGTTCCCAATGAAGTCAGTGGCAAAGCCACATGCCTAATATCACTTCACTGTGTAAAGACAGTACCTCTGTATATTAAAAGTAAAATATTCCTTTTCTTTATATAATGAAAATGCATTTCAGGGACAGAAAATCAATTGCCCTAAATCAGTATTGTAGAGTAGTTTAAGCTCTGCATTTAGTAATATGAGTTAAACTGTAGAGAAAATGGTAGTAATAAAGTAAGGGTTAATAAAAGTCAGGGACTTTACTCTTAACTTCTCATAATGAAGATTATAACTTTTTAAACATAAGAAGTTTCTGCTATATCATTTTCACATAAACTAGCTGATGCAGGAGTATGTGTATATCATATCTTACTTTTATCATATTAAGCATAGGTTTCAGCACTCATGGTAACTCAACATTATCAGCAAGAAACCTTCACCTGAAATGAACAGTTCACGGTGAGGTGCATGACAGAGTTGAACATAAAATACTATAAATGTTGAGCCATGGGTGGGGGCACAAAAACATGAACATATTATATGGTAGGGATAATTGTTACATTTTTAAATGACTGTAGCAGCAAGTTAATTTCAAGTTCAGTTTGCATCTGGCACTCTTTTCTTTTGCAACACAAAGTGATACCTTAGTAATCCCTACTGTTGAGGCTTAAGTATTTAATAATTTTGGTAAGAACAGTTGAATGCTAAAAATATATATTAAAAGCAGGAATTTTAGTATAATAAAGTCCTTAGGACCTTACAAAACTATATGAAAAGAATAAAAGATGAGCTTGCACAGAATTCTGTGGACTGCTGTAACTACCTTCAAGGAACAAAGGACTTGCTGAACATAATCTAACATAGAAGCTGTAATCTTATACAAACACAATTATGTATCTTGTAGAAAGAAACCACACATAGAAGAGGATAGATGGAACTAAATTGAAGTGGACTGGGGAAAATCATTATGAGTAGAACATAGAGGCAGTTAACTTTTATAAGCTATAACAAATGTAGGAAGCAAAGCAGAAAAGGTAGATAGAAGGACTGTGAAATAAAGTTTTTAAAAAATCTGAAATGTTATTGTAGAAACTTATATTACTTTCTACCAGGAAGCAGGAGGAATTAACAGGAAGAAATGGAAGTCCTAGTATGATCAAGGAAGTATGACCTAATTGGGAGAGTAGACTTGGTGGGACAATTTGCATAACAGAAATACTCACATAGATAGTATAACATGTTCAGGAAGGAGAGACATGGAGGGGAAAAGCTATTGTTGCCTAAATGTTTAGAAGGTGTCTTACCACTGCCAAAAGACACCAAGATACAGGTCTACAATGCAGTCACCATCCCCACTCTCCTCTACATATGTAAAATGTGGGTAATTTACCATCGTCATCTCAAGAGCCTGAAGAAGTATTACCAGCAATGCCTCCTTAAAATCCTCCACATCAAATAAGAAGATTGTTGTACCAATGCCACCATCCTCGCTGAAGACAATGCTTTCAGAACTGAGTCAGTGATCTTCAAGCACCAACTTGACTGGACCAGATATTTTGTGTGGAGACCCAACTCTTGAATCCCAGAATAAATGCTCTACTCCCACCTTAGTAACAGCCTGAGATATTGTACACATTGAAGGTGTACATCAAGCAAATGGATGCCACCATCAAAAGCTTAGAGGAGCTGGCTGTCGACCAACCCCAAGGGCACCACAACCTCAACAAGTGGCAGGTTATTTTGGGATAAAGCATCTTGCCCTTGAAGCAGAGAAGAGAACAGAGGACCCACAGTTTGGGTCCAGCTCTGGTGATAGATGCACGGGTGAAAGCCCATCATGCCCCCGTGAGCCCAGGACCCCCAGTGGACATGCAGTGGAGCCCGACCCTGACCCCCAGCACAGCCAGGAGGTAAGTGGGGCCCATGGTGGGTGGGAGCTAGACAACTGCAGAAGACAACTGAGAGGAGCCGAAGAGGGTCATGCAACCCTGGGGTCCTACTTGGCCCAACCCCTTAGGGAGCCATGTGACCGGTGCCACCTGGTGCATGAGGTAGGGGAAGGTGAGGAATTTCCTGCCTGCTTCTCCAGTGGGCCAGGGATCTCTAGCCCCTGAGAGTGGCACAGCACTGACAGCAGCCTACTGCGCATGCACAGAATTTAAAAGAGCCCACCAATGGCAGAAGCTCCAATTTAGGTCTGGCTCTGGCAAGGGATGCATGGGTAGAAGCCCATTATGCCCCTGTGAGCCCAGGACCCCAAGACCCTCAGATGACATGTGGCAGGCCCCAATCCTGAACCCAAGCACAGCTGGGAGGTAGGTGGGGCCCCCAGTGGGTGGGAGGCAGCTGCAGGAGGCAGCTGAGAGGAGCAGAGGAGGGTCATGCTCCCACCTGGATTTTACTTGGCCCAGGCCCCCAGGGAGCCATATGACCAGAGCCATGTGAACATGTTGCCCTGTGGAGTCAGGCCAACTTTCAGGATCTCAATATTGCGCTGTTAGACAGGAAGGTGTGACACAATTGCACATATGCAAACACACAAGTCAATTAGCTACCAACTCAGGCACATACACATCCAAACCAGCCTAGGCACATACATACCAATTACCAATTCAAGCACATACACACTACACACCAAAAATTAGGCAACAATCAGTTGTCAATATCCACACACATACACGGATTACTAATTCATGTATCATGCACAGAATGACATATATATATATATATATATACACACACACTCTCACCAGTTCACACACATACAACCCACCTATCCATACACATACTTAAGTTCCTAACTTGGATGGTACAGTATGTATGTGTGTGCTTGGGGTACTTGGGGGAAGGTTAAGGTGAGCAAGAAAGTGAAAGTGGAGTGAAAGTTGCCAGAACTGGGATTAGAACTAGTAGACTAGAGAGAAGCTGGGCTGAGGAACTGAGGCTTGGGGTTACTTAAGGTCAAGTAGACCCAGGGTTACTCGAGTTCACTGGTGAAAGGGAAAAAGCCTGTTGGCAAGGAGGAGACAGCCAGGAAAGAAACTGAGGCAGAAACTTGGGAGCTCAGGGAAAAAGGCAGTGGGGACAAGGCAATAACAGTGGCAGAGATCCAGGGAAAAGACAATAACAGTGGCAGAGATCAGGGGAAAAGGCAGTGGGGATAAGACAGTGGCAAAGAAACAGGGGGTTTACAGGCAGAGAGGAGCTCAGGACAGGTGTCAGAGGTGGCAGTGAGCCAGAAGTAGGAGAGGAAGAAATGAGACAGAGGTTAGAGGGGCGAGGAGCAGAGATTGAAGCAGGGTCAGAACCGCAGTAAAGCAAAACCCAACTCAGAGGTCCAAATAACAGTTTTATTAAATGGACAACACACTACACAACCCAATGAAGTTATTGGTTCACACACACACACACACACACACACACACACACACACACACACAGAGGCAGCAGGAGAAAGAGGCTCAGTGAAAGAGTTGGAGTCCTGGTAGGGAAGAGAAATAGAGTCCAAGTCCTTGGCTGAAGAGGAGATGGGGGGTGATAGCGACCTATCCAGGCTGGAAAGGGGTCCTTGTCCAGCTGGTGTTGTCCAGAGGGGGGTCACCAACAGCGCTTCTGGGTGGATAGGTGGTGTGGCATGGTGCTGGTCCAGATGGAGAGGGTATCTCAAGGAGTCAGTTTTCACTACTCCTTTTTATGGGGCAGACTACCTCTGATCTCCTATGGGAGAGCTTGTCCAGGCAAGGTCAGTCCTGTTCCAGAGGGCTCCAGGTATTCTTACTGAGCATGTGCAGTCTTGGCACAATGGTGGGTTGCCTCATCTTTTGTTTCTTAAATGCTGACAGTGGTTCCAAGGGCTGGGTCATTGGTCCAGGTATTGGTGTTGATGGTTCAGTCATTCAGAGGGAGCTATTTTTAGACCTACCGCCACTGTCTCTCAAGCACCTGCATTCATCCCCATTCATCCAGGAACCAAGTTACATAGGAGGGGTAGGTATAACTCATAGGTTACAACATCAGGGGACACAAGATGGAGGCTTGACATTACAAGATGGAAACTGATATGACTTATGCTAACTTACATATGTAGGCCTAGTAATCACACAATATAAAAGCAGCAAAAAATGAATACAAAAATAATAATTTTCACTTATAAAACAGTGGATATCTATATCAAAATAGCAGGGCACTTATTTGCAAAGAGGGGAGAGAGAAATAAAACTTACTACCTAAAATAAAATGTTAAAGCTTATCCTACATCTTAGCTCACTTATCTATAAGGAATAGACAGGGAGAAAAAGTCAGAAATGGTTGGGGAAGGGGAGGGAATGCATTTTAAAAGAAAAAACAAGAAAAACTGGGGGTTTTGCTACACACAGAGTGCACAAACAGGCATGCTCTGGGCCCAGCATGCAAGTTAGCATGGGAGTTAGCGCACAAGTTAACACAGGAGGGTGAACAAGCAGGGCACGAGGCTCTAGAAAATGATTCTGAAGAGATGGTTGGCACAGTGGTAGCCCAGAATGCTACCTGTACCATGATGGGGAGGCATCGCACCCCAAACATCCCCTCTGTGACTGCCCCCAGGCCCCGATACCTCTGAGTCCTCCACTCAGACAGAACCCATGGTTCCAGACTCCACTCAGATGGGGCCTTTGCCTCTCAGGTGTGGGGGCTGCCTGGCATGTCTGCAGGCACATGGGATCAGAAGCAGTGACACCTCCTCTTGTGAGGTTTTCCCCACATTGGAGTCTCTCGAGTACTGGACAGGGGAGCTCCAAACTGTGGTGCAGAGGCTGCATGCCATCAGGGATGGTGAAGAGGAGTCTGACTCTTACTGCTAGGCTCTTCACCAGAAGAAAAAAGAGGGATGATGAAGGTTAGCTGGCAGGACAATGGTGGACAAGAGGAGCTCCCATAATGTCCAGCCAGGGGTTGCTTGGACAAAGGCTGTCTCCATTCCCAAGGTACACTTCACCAGGATCACCACCACCCAGGATCTTCACAAGAGGCACAAACTCCTTGCAGCACTAGTAGAGCCAGCAGAGACACCAGCTCCTGCATCTGAGGAAGAAAGGCAACCAGCAACCACCCCTAAAAAGAAATGCCAAGTGGTCATCATGGGAGACTCCTTCTTGAGGGAGACAGAGGAAATGATCTACCACCATGACCCCTTAGCTTGTGAGGTCTGCTGCCTCCCAGGGGCCCATATCCAGGATGTAGCTGAAAGGAAACTCATCCGGCCCTCCAACCACTATCCATATAAGCATGAATGACACAGCTCGGAGCAATCCCAGCTGGCTTATGAATGACTACAGGACTCAAAGGGTTGGGCAGTGCAGTAGTTTTCTCCTCAATCCTTCCAGTTACAGGGCACAGACATAGGAGGGAGAGACAAATTGAAGAAGTAAACAGAAGACTGCAGTGCTGGTGCCATTGTGAAAACTTCAGGTTCTATGACCGCTGTCTGCACTTTAAAGAGAGAGGCATTAATTTGTTGGTAAGGGACAGCTTCCACCTCCCTCAAATGGGAAAGAAGCTCTTCTCAGCCAGAATGGCTGACCTGCTTGACTGTGCTTTAAACTAAGTTTGCTAGGAAATGGGAGGATAACCACCAGGGCAAACCCACCAAGCATCAACCACAAAATCAGCAGATCAGGCTGCACAAGGGAACTCACTCCTACCCCAAGCCAGGGACAGAGCTCTTCTAGGAGTGCAGGGAAGCCTCAGGCCTCTGATGGCAGGCTCACTTGCCTGTACACAAATGCCAGGAGCCTGGGGAACAAACAGGAGGAAATGGCCCTTCTGCTTAACGTAAATGACCATGATCTAATAGGGATAATGGACACCTGGTGGGACTCCATCTATGATTGGACCACAGGTATACATGGCTATACCTTATACAGGAGAGATTGTGTTGTTAGAAAGGACAGGAGTGTAGCTCTCTATGTGAAGGAGAAGTACACTTCCCTACAATTGGAGATTGGCACCCAAAGAGAGTAATGTGAGACCCTCTGGGTTAGTATATGGGAGGAATGTGGTGAAGGGGATATAATGGTAGGAGTCTACTGCAGACCTCCTAATCAGGAGCAAGAGCTTGACCACAAGTTCACTAGGGAATTGGCAGAGGCTGCATGCTCTCTGTGCATGGTTGTCATGGGTGACTTCAACTACCCTGACATTTCATGAGAAGAGCACTCAGCCAAATCAATTGGTCACTGTCATGGGATGGGGTTCCCAGGGATGGCTGTGATACCTCTAGGGCTTCCTGCCCAATGGGCACCCTCTTTCTCTCCTGCCACTTCTTGTTGTACTATAATAAATAGGGAGGCTGCCCTCTAGTTTATATTTTTGGGCATGGTCCTGATGGACCCCAATGAACCCTATGGGTTCTTAGGTCCCTTTTGGATCCTGCTCCAAAATGGATGCCTCTTTGGACACCATCAGCCTTATGGGCTAGATGCATGGCTCCAAACCACCCCTTTACCACACCCCAAGACTCGCAGATGTTATACCAATATTGTCTTTTTGTACTGAGGCCTCAGCTTAGTCCAGCCTCCATAACTGCACCCTCTGGCACTGGCGTCTGCTCTTCCCCTTGTCACTGCACCCTCTGGGGCTGGTGTCTGCTCTCCCCCTTGTCATTGCACCTGCACTGGTGCTAGGGTTTGTCCACCCCTAAGTACTGCACCCACTCTGGCACTGAGGCCTGTTCACCCTGAATACTGCACCCACACTGGTGTCGGGGTCCCCACACTGTAGTGGGCCCCCAATGAGGCCTTCTTCTTCCCCAATAGCCTCAACACAATCCACCAGTGTTATAAGACAGCAACCAAAATATGAGCCCCTGGGCTATAGCATAACAGAAGAAGTTCAGGGTGCGCTCTTAAATGAGTCAAGCTTCTTCCCTGGCACTAAGTGCTTAGTAGACCAGGGTACCTGGTGAGCTCCTGGATCCCCATTAGCCCTAAGTGCAGCATATCAGGCAGCTGCAGTGTCTCTGGGCAATTCCTCCCTAGAGGCTCCTTCCCCTTTGGCTGCTGGCAGGGAACTGACTCTCTAGTACCAGCCCTGGGGTTTATATGGGCCGAGGGCCCCGCCTCTTCCACTCAGCTGACTAGCTGCAGGTGCAGGCTAATTCCCTCCTTAGGCCTGCTGCCACAGTAACCTGCACCTGTGGGGTTCCTGCCTGATTGCTAGGGCCCTCTCTCTAGGCAGTTTCTGCCCTTAAAGGAGCAGGCATGTGAGTGCCCTGCAACAGTTACAATGCTTCCTCACATGCACTGATGAGATTTACTTGTCTCTAGAAGCTTCTGGGCCAACAAGAGGTAAGGTGCTGCTGGACCTGGTACCAGCCAAAGGGGATAATCTAGTGAGTGAACTGAGAATTGAAGGAAAGCTGGGAGATAGTGACCATGAGTTGATCACTTTCTCTATCCACCACAAAGCTGGCAAGTCAGCAATGCAGAAGTCCTCGACTTTATGACAGCCGACTTTCACAAGTTCAGGAGGCTAGTTGTTGAGGTCCTGAGAGACCTAATCTGACAGGAAGGGGAGTTCCTGATGAGTGGTTGCTCATTAAGGTTGCAATCCTTGAAGCACAAGGGAAGTCCATTCCACCCCATAGAAAAAGCAGCAAAAGGGCTAGGCAAGCCCCTTGGCTCAATAGGGAACTCATGGACCTTCTGTATCTAAAAAGAGAAGCTTATTAAGAATGGAAGAAAAGAAACACCACTAAGGAGGAGCATTTAGCACTGGTCCACACCTGTAGAGAGTGAACTAGGAAAGCCAAGGTTGAAATTGAACTCAGACTGGCTACACATATCAAGAAAAATGAAAAGTCCTTCTTTAGATACATGGGAAGTTGGAAAAAAAAACAAGGGCAACATTGGACCCTTGCTAAAACAAGCGTGGCAAATGATAACCAACACCCAGTAAAAATCCAATCTCCTTAATGATTACTTTGCATCGGTCTTCCAAGAGCCCAGGGGGACCACTCTCCCTGACAAGGTACAGGATTGCCAGGGAAAAGGTGAATATATACCCATCACTGATGGTGATTTTGTGAGGGAACATCTTGAAAGGCTGGACATGCACAAATCAGCTGGCCCAAAGGGAACGCGCCCAAAAGTACTAAAGGAATGGGCTGACATCATAGCACAGCCAATAGTGAGGATATTTGAGAGCTCATGGTGCTCAGGTGAGGTACTTGAAGATTGGAAAAGGGCCAATGTGATGCCTGTTTTCAAGAAAGGGAGGAAGGAAGATCCGGGGATCTTCAGGCCAATCAGTTTGACCTCAATCCCTGGAAAGATCTTGGAAAAAAAACATCAAAGAAACCATTACCAACAGGCTAACAGGAGGCAACATTCTGAGAGAGAGCCAATACAGCTTCATTGTGGGCAGGTCTTGCCTGACCAACTTCATTTCCTTCTATGACCAGGTGACATATCACCTGGACAAAGGAGAAGAGGTTGATATAATATATTTGGACTTAAAAAAATCCCTTTGGCCTGGTGTCCTATGATGTGCTCATGGTAAAATTGGGGAACTGCAGCCTCAACAACCTTACGGCCTGTTGGCTGGGGAACTGGCTCCATGGTTCGACCCAGAGAGTGATAGTCGATGGAACCAAATCAACATGGTGCATGGTGACCTGTGGCATCCCCCAGGGCTCCATTCTTGGACCTGTACTCTTTAATGTATTTATAAGTGATCTGGACTCTGGTGTAAGAAGTGTGGTCACCCTAAAGGAGAGACTAGCAATCCAGCATGACTTCAACAGGCTCTCAAGGTGGGCAGATGAAAACCTAATGGCATTCAACACAGAGAAATGCAAGGTGCTCCACCTCAGGAGAAAAGAAACCCACATGAAACTTATAGGTTCACCCGTGCTACACTTGCTAGTACCATGACTGAAAGGGTCTTGGGGGTCATGATTGATCACAAGATGAACATGAGCCACCAATGCGATGCTGCAGCCAGCAAAAAAATCATTTGATCCCAGCTGACTTCCTGCCTCTTGGGCAGGGGGCTGGACCCAATGATCTAGCGAGGTCCCTTCCAGCCCTAATGCCTATGAAATCCATGACATCTATGTGGAAAGAAAAGGAGAGAAATCCTAGCCTATGGCCTACTCTTCCCTGAGGAGAGACCTGTGACTTTTGTGGACAAATCTGTGCTTCAAGAATTGGATTCTTAAGTTACCGCAAGACCCAACAGTGTGCCATGGTAGAGAACATTCTCAAGTCAAGGGATTTCCAATGACAATACACACAGATAGATAGATAAATAGATGCTTCTTCAGAGGTGATATACGAAGTGGGAAGTAAATCTGGTGAAAGTCACTGGATTAAGGTAAAAAGGAAGAGCAGAAAGAGTGAATACATGTTTAGTATCTTTTACAAGTTCATGATCCAGGAGGATGAAGTGGATGATGCTTTCTTTTCAAACAACTAACTGAAATATGCAGATGAAAGGATCTAGTGCTGATAGCGGGACTTTCATTACCATGACCTATTTTGGGAGGGTAACACAGCAATGCAAAGACAGCCCAGCAAAGTTTTGGAATGTGTTATGGATAATTTTTTGTACAGATAACAAAAACATCCAGGAGACGGGGACAAATAGGAAGAGGGAGAAATTGGTTGAGAAAGGCAATTTATGTGACAGAAATGATAGAGTCAAGATCCTAAAGGAAGGAAGGGGAGAAGTGCAACAAAGACATTGGGGTTCAGAAAAAATAAACTTTAACAATCTCAGGAAACAAGTGGATAGAAACTAATAGAAGGCAAGTCTAAGATAAAAAAGAATCCTTGAGAGCTATAACTTAAAGAAACTATATTATGGGAATAAGAGTAAGCAATTCTGATATGACAGAGGGATAGGATACATGGCAACAGACCAGCTTGACTTTTCAAACCATTGGAAATTATAAAGGAAACATATAGAAAGTAAAAACTTGGCTGTATTTCTAAGGATGAATATGAGTATATCATGGGCATGTACCAAGACAACTCAAGAAGACCATGCACAAAATGAGAGAAAAAGATTTTATAAATATATTGGAAGTGAGATACACAAGGACAAAGCAGGCCCGTACTGAATAGAAAGGGAATGAAGACAATGAGAAGACTGAAGTATTTAATATCTTTTTTTAATACAATATTCACAAATAAAGTCAGATATCAGATGACAAGGACAGTTAGCAACAAGAATGGGAAAGAGATAATAATTTTAGAGTAGGAAAGAACAGATTACAATTTACTTAAACAAATTGGATGTTTTCATATTGGAGGTGCCAGTTCAGATTCATATAGTACCCATCTTTAAAAAAGGGAATTAGGAGGATATGGATAATACAGGTTGGTCATTCTAACTTTCATACCAGGAAAGATATTGGAGCATGTCATCAATCTATTTCCAAGTACCTAGAGCTAAGCAAGTTAATGAGGAAGAACTGACATGGATTTTCCAAGACCAATTAATGTCTACCTGATTTCTTTTCATGAGAATGTTACAGCATTTGTAGATGGAAGGAGTGCAAGGGATGTGATATACCTTGACTTTGGGCTTTTGCTACTGTGCCGCTATGACATTCTCACAAGCAGACAAAGAAAATATTTTCTAGAGATCAGTGATTCTTGAGATACTTCCAAGGGTGCCACAGGATTTCATGCAATGTTGGCATTGTTTGGTGTGAAAACATGATCCAGGAATGTCAGATATGATTTCTAGTTTTAAAAACATTCTGACCTGCTGTGGTCTTTCTGGGTTCTTTGCAATAGTAGAATTGCTATATTATTTTTCTGTAGTAAAAAATCAAGTGAAAATGAAGAGCTGGCATTCTCTGAGGGGTACCTTGAGTCTAAGAAGGTGGAGAAGCACTGTTCTAGAATAAATTATTATGATACGGGTGCATAACTGGCTTGGTAAACATATTGAAAGTGTAGACATCAATGGCTCAATGTCTACATGAAAAGAGGCATCAAGTGGGATTTTCCATGGACATCTGTCCTGCACATGTCCTGGGCTTAATATATTCATTAATAATTTTAAGGAGGGAATTGAGTGCATATTCAATAAATTTACAGATGAAAGCAACATGGGTAAGGTGGCCGACATTTTGGAAAATAGGATTAGGATTCTAAATGACCTTCACCTGTCTTTCTTTTGGAACAAACCAGGGAAATCATGAAAAGGCACTTAAGAACAGTAAGAGCAGTAGAACAGTTGATCAAGATACCTAGAGAAGTCGTGAAGAATTTCTAGAAGATGATAGAAAGACATCTATCTGGAATGGTTTAGGAATACTGAAACATGAACTTGTTCAAGATGTTGGAATGGATGGCCTTCAACGTCCCTCCAACTTTTTATTACTATACATATCAGCACTTGGTTAATTTTGCTTATTCAAAAAGGAATTCAGTGCTAACCAAGAAGAGATGGCTGTGCCCTACAGTGACAAGTAAAACATTTATTTTTTTTTTTTATTACAAGGTTAGGTTGGGATAGAGCAAGTTTGCAAAAAAAGAAACATAAAATGCAATAAGCCCAACATGGCTTAGGGTGCAAAAAGGGGAAGACATTTTTTTGGAATTTATACCCTTGAAGAAGAAAAAAAAGGGGGGAATTGGGCATTTTGGGATGCTTAGATAGGAATCGTATATATAATATTTACCTCCATGGGAGAAATCATTGATTAGTAGCCTGGGGAACTGGCTTCTGGTATTTTTCTTCAGCCTAGGATGATGTGATACCTGAGAAACAAGAAAAAAACAAGGAAAAAAAAGTTAGATAGATACCTAATAAAAGAACCTTATTAAAAAGAACACTGTGAGTTTTCATTTTTTTGGTCAACCAGTTGGTTTATGAAAAAAATTAAAAATTGCAAAGGGATTCATCAGTACCTCATTGTCCAGTGTTGTTTAAGTTACACACTCTTGGTATAAATCCTTTAACATCAAGATATGGCAGGTGAGATCTGGGGTTACCACTGAGAAAAAGAAATGAAGAATAAACTGATAATTTGAGACCAAGTCTGGGTGACCTGTACCAAGAGACTAGACTGTACAGATCATCTAGGGGCTTTATACTGTTCAGGGAAATTAACTATTAAGTTGCAGAAAATATTTCAAATATTAATATTAAATCAAAAAGACTCAAAAATCTACATGGTTCAGTAAGAAATTAATACTGTCCGACCTTTGGGGGAACAAATGGGCCACTGGCAAAATTATTAATATCAGGTTATTTCTTTAGCTGCAGTATATAGAGACATCCATTTTCACATATTACATATTAAATAACTATATGTATATTAAAACAGCCAGTACACTAGAGACAAAAGACATTTTTACATGTGCTCCAGGAGGCGTGGGGAGGGAGAGGGACTTTAATTAGTGAGCCACATTAATTAAAAGAGCCCAAGCATCATGTGTATCGGTGTCCCCCACACTGAGAAATGGTGACAAGGCACTTTGATTTCCAGTGTGTTGGAGCCAGCTCCCTGTACGTGTATAGGAACACAAGAAGTCTGAAAGAGACTTTGGAAGGTGCCCCTACCATGTCTTCCCCATCCTATTTGTGAGTTTGAAACATATAAACAGGAGAGGAAAGATGAGACCTTAAAGAACACCTCACTTTGGAAGTGCCGGGAATGTTGTGGTGTAACATGAGAATGCTGCTGCCTGCAGGAATCCAAAGCCCTATTCAAAACAGGGTCCTTATGTAATTAGCGGGCCTAAAAGTGAATCTGAAGAGAAAGTAACAAAACAAATACCCATCCTCCTTCAAAAAAGGTTTAAAATAAAGGAATAGGCACAATGCCAGAAAAAGTGCCCTTAGCTCTTCATACCAAAACTGTTATTTCCCTTCTATCATCAGATAATAACTGTCCAATCTTGTAACAACATAAACATATGTTGAAGGATATATGTAGCTTGAAATTATATCAAATTTGTTCCTTGCTGCAGAAGGTAAAGTTTTTTATTATAATTTTTTGTTTTCTTACTTTAGTAGGTAACTGTCAATGTTCTGGATCATAGTGTACACATAAGGGGCATCTGTAGACAAAACGGGGGAGCTAAATATGGCTTCAATTTAGGTCCAGTTAAACCCCCATGTCGTGCACACACCCAACTCTCTGAATGCCTCTCCAGTGGCGGGGAGGGGAGGGCAAGCTGTCAGGGACTAGAGTGGTCCCTGGGCTGGCAGGAGAGGGCTGGTGCTTCCCTCTGCAGCAGCGGTGCCCCCCCGCCCAGGTGGCATCCACCCACAGGCACCCAGCTTGGGCAGTCCCAGGGGGGCATCGCAACCACTGAGGGAAGCACCAGGCACCCCATGCAGGTCAGGCAGGCAGGCAGACTTCTGGGGGGAGGAGGGGGAGAAGATCAGGCTCGCCCCTTTTCTTGGGTGGAGCTTGACTTCTTGGGCTTCCTGCAGAGCGACAGAGCTGTACAGAGCCCAGTGCTTCTCTCCTCAGCTGTATTTAAGGCACATTATGCCACCAAATTTCCTACCACAGCTGGCATTTATGCGCAATATGCTACCAAGGTGTGCAAACACCAACACTATTAAAGCGGAGCAAAAGCGTTTAGCCCATTTTATAGTGTTCTATACACACACTCCTTGTTTTATCTATACATGTCTAGAGAGATGTCCAATGAATCTTGTTTGTGCCTGACAAGCCCAATTTGAGAGTGACACAGCTTGTTGCAAGTTTCACAGATTCATGTGTTGTCTGAGTCAAAGTCTACATTTACAGCATGCTGCTTCTTTTTTCTTACTTTGTTTCCAATCTTTGGATCAAAACTTCTTCATGCTGAGTTGCACTCAGTGCCAGATCTTTTCTCTAGACCAGATGGGATTCTGCATGCTTCTCCCAGCTTTCTATGCTGATGTTGAATTACTTCATACCAGTTTTGCACACATCGTGGTAGTGCCATAGAGGTGGGACTGCCTACTTTCTAGAGCTGTCTTGAATCTCACTTTATAAAACATCTTTGGGGATATGGTCTTCTCTCATTCTTCTAACATGGTTGATCCATTACAACCTCCTATTCTTGATACTGGTTTCTAAGTGTGTCAGTCCTGTGCACTCCAGTACCTCTGTGTTTAGTATTCTGTCTTGCCACTTTATTTTCAGGATATTATGCAGACATTTCATGTTGAAGCTGTTCAGTCTTTTGATATGTCTAGCATATGTAGTTCATTAAAATCAGCATGTGTGAGGCATAATAGAAACTACACAAAATACCTGAGGTTAGTTTTCGGGTTGTTGGTTGTAGCAGTGTTAGTCTGAGGGCATAGGCAGACAAGGTTCTTTGGGTAAATGTTATATCTTTGATTAGACCAACTAACTAGTTGGAAAAAAATGTTCTTTGCAAGCTTTTGTGTACAAACTTTTGGGTATAAGCTTCTGGGAAGAAGGGTTTTTGTAGCAAAAGCTTGCAAAGAACATTTTTTCCAACTATTTAATTGGTCTAATAAAAGATATCAAATTTACCCAGAAAACCTCATCTGCCTGAGGTTAGTTTTGGGCATTTCTTCAGTACTAGCAAATAACTAGCTGATTGATTCATTGTCTGCCTGTATTAATTTACAGTAGGTAATTTTAAGGAACAACATAAAATAATATGAAATTTAAATAGCAGTATAACCAGGTAATTGTATATTGAGGCAACCAGAGATTTTATGAACACAAAGGTAGTTACAAAATAGATACAGCAGACAAGATTTAGTAGCAATATAATTTAAGATGTTAAACATTTTAAACAGAATATATGTATTAAAACATGTATTTCTTCTGGTCTCCATTTAGTTGCTGTTACAATATAAAAGTTACAAGATAAATATATATATATATATATTATATATATATATATATAATATATATATATATATATATAGTAAATATATAAACTAGGATTATTTATTTATTGGGCTACATTTATATTGCAGGAACCTGAGGATGAAGGAACAGTTTATAATTTATATTCTTGTTTTCATTTGGAATAAAGAGTGAAAAAGTAGTGTTAAAGCAGATGAGATCTTAAGTGCATTTGTCACCAAGGGAGGTTTTGTAGCCCATTAATAAGATCACTGGACTTAAGAGACTTATTTTCTATGCCCAGCTCTGTCAGCAGTGTGCTGTAGGAATGGAACTTTAATTTCTAGCTAGGAGCAATACGAAAGATGTGTGCAGTGGTTCAGCTTTTGTTTCTTCACATACTACTGGGCAGAGAAGACACAGGGAGTCTCCATGATACTGCAATTGTAAAAAATTCTCAGTTATACACAAGGCCCACACAAACCAGAAACAGATATCCACTGAGATAATACAAAAGAACAAGCTCATTTCAGTTCAAACCTAAGATCAGATTTGAAGTTTATGTAACTAGGTGCAGATCTCTGGAATACACTTGGTTTCTATCTACTTTCATTGTTAAAGCATCTGAGTTGTTACAGTGCACATGTACATAAGCACTTTTTTAATTTTTCATTTTAAAATTTGGCAAATCACTATGAGCTTCTTCGAAGAAATGCTCTTAATGTCCTCATATAAAAGAGGCTCACACCACTTTAACCAGCATGTAGGCTGAAAACTTCATGCTGTCACAAAAGCTGAATCACAAGGAAGATGCTGAATATGAGCTATATCGCATTTCACCATGCATTCTTATTGGTAGAACATGCTTAACCATGTAAGTTTTTTGTACTTAGAGGAAGCATCTACACGTGTGCTTTACTGAGCAGTAGACTAATGTGTTGTGCAGTAAAGTATCATTATGTACACGTGCAGCAATTAAGCTAGTGTAGACTATTTACTGCACCATCAGATAGTCCTGTCAGACACCAGCATTATCCACTGATGGAGTAAATGACTGTACTTAAACACATGTGTAGATTGTGATGTCTTGAGAAGGATGGCCCTGCAATGTTTTGGGTCAATAGCTTAGTGAAAGGGTATCAGTCATCTAGCCCCACGGACCAGGTGAAGGGGCTGGTTCACAGGCAAGATCAGACCCCACATACCAGAGCTAACACATGTCCTAGACCGGCCCCAAGCACCGTGTGCAACATGCATTAGCCACATACTGTACGTTGTGCTGGTCTGAAATGTTACTGTTTGTGGTATGCAGGGCCAGTCAAGTATGAGCCATATCTTGGATACCCCTAGCCTAGTGATTGTCTGGGAAGCTGGAGAAATCTGTGCTGAGCCCCTACATCTATCAGTTGGAGAGAGAAAAAGAGAGAGGCTGTAACTTCAAGTGATTCCTGCAGTTCTGCACAATGCCTTGCAACCTGAGTTGGTATACGGGAAAGAAGGCGAAGTTTCCAGATTTGTGCATCTCAGGTGATGCAAGATGCAAGTTCATCCTATAATGGCATATTGCAATTAGTATTGATCAAACTCTTGCCTACTATCAGGTTACAGTCTATTGGATTATAAATTACAGGTTGGATATGGCCTTCTACTTGGTAAGAAATGTCTTGATTTTTTATGAGCAAGTTTGTTATATATGATCCATCTAGTTAGACTCTTATAATTGGCCTACTTGGGCATTTGTGTTTTAGTAGCAGCATTTTCCAATGTCTGATATTCAGAATCTGATCTCTCTCTGCTTTCATTTCAGATCCCTGTTTGGACAATCTAACTGTTAGACACAAGTGCAAGAAGAAAGAATTTACCTATTGAATCTCTTAGGATGAAGGTGGGAACCCTTTAGGGCAGAGCTATGAATCCTGATTTGTGTTATTAACATCCTGTCAAGTATTTGCATGGGAAAAAGTATTATAATTAGCCAAAATATAATGAGAATATAATGATTATTTTAAATACCAAATTTACTTCAACAATTGTGACAAACAGCAGAGCAAATTTTCCAGCAAATATAAGTAATATAGTAACTAAAGATGAGCACAAAATCTACAACAAAGATTCTTGTTTATATTTATCTCCTTATAATTGGCCATTATCACTAAAAAATATGAGCTATTATTTGAGTGAAAACTTCTTAGAATTGGAAATGTTATCCCAAAAGGATATAGGTCCATTTACAATATGTAAGATAGAAAAATAAACTAAATATACTACACACTTTGGTTAGATGAACTCCCAATCACTTGGATTCCTCATGCTTTTTAAATATGATTGGATATTCTTTTCTTTCTCCAGAAAGAAGACTAGAATCAACAGGCTCAGACTTGACATGAACATTTGTACAGTGAAAAATACAAGAAGGATTACATAAAATAGATAAATAGTACAGGAGACAATACAATGAACAAAGAAACATCTTTCATTTTTAACCTTTCAGATTAAAGATAAAATACCAGACATATTAATCTTTTAAAGTAATTTTGCAATCATCTCAACAAATGATAATGTTATTTAAGCTAATTGGCAATCTTTGTTATGTAACGTGTTTAGTTCATTGTCCTCTGTATGCTTCCATTTCCACAAGAAAGTTGGGAGTATAATAGATGAGACAGAACATGGTCTGTACTGGCTTCTGTCTCTGCAGGTCATGGCAGAACACCCTATCAATAGGAGTCCTAACACATCTGGAAAGCTGGCCAGACTGGTCACTGCCACACCCAGGGCCGTCCCTTGGGTGGGGTGAATTGGGGTGACTACCCTGGGCCTCCCACTTTAGGGGGCCCTGCGAAGCTGGGTGGAGTGGCGCAGTGACTCTGTGCTGCCACTGGCTTCATGTGCGGCCGCTCAGCACCCCCCACTCTCCACCCTCACCCACCACTTAATCTGCCACTGGCTTCCTTGGTCTGGGGGTCAGGACCCACATAGGCTGATTTGCCTTGGGCCCTGCACCCTGCTCAGATTGTTTCTGGCCACACCTGTACCTGCACCTGCTCCTGTTGCTCTCCTGTTGTGCGGAAGGAACTTTCCAAAAGAATAGATACTATCTCACTTGAAGTCTAGGTACACTGGTGCTAGTGAAAAAAGGGCAGTATAGGTCAACCAACCAATAGTTTGATCATGATCATAGTTTCTGGCCCTATTTCTACTTCCATTATACTATTCGCTTCAGAGACATTATTTGTCATACCATTTACTCTGAGAGAATCAAAGCTATAGACACTGGACGCATCTACATGGGATGCTTTACTGTGCACTGGACTAATTTAATGAACAGGAAAGCCACATGGGCTACATGTGCAGATGCTTACTGCACCGTAAATTAGTCCACTCCCTGGTTAATTTGCTACCTGCAGGTAGCAAATTAACTACAGAGTAGTTACTACACAGTAGTGCACCTGTAGATGCCAGCTGGAAGCAAATTTGCTCCTAATCAGCCCCACCACCAGGGGCCACCTGCAAGTTAGCCCCAGGGCCATAGGGCTAGAAGCTGCTGGGGTGACTCCAAGCCCCACCTCCTGGGGTGGCTCTTTGCAAGCCCCAGCCTGTGGCCCTTAAAATTCTGTGGGGACTCTGGGGCCCTGGGCCACCTGCAGCCAGCCTCTGGCTACCAGGTCCAACACCAGTGGCCCCAGCCAGCCACAGCAGCCTGCCTAGACCCCACCACCAGTCCCTGGCACAGATCTAAAGCCTGCCTGCCTGTCCCATTCTGTGTCCCTGCACTGGGTGTTGCAGGCACCTGCCCAGGTTCATCAGTATCTGGACTGTTGCACACAGGCCCTGTGGACTATTGGGGAAGCCATGTTGATGTCATTACTGATACCACAAAGCACCTCATGGGGCAGAAAAGGCCAAGATCGTGAGCCAGTTCACCCAGAATGGGCACTCCGATGCCCACATATATGAGGCCCGGTCAGGCTGCATGCAAAAGCATGGGCACAACCAGTCAGTGCGCCAGTGCCGCATAAATGTCAAGGCCTTGCGGGCACAGTGGGTCAGCATCACTGACCACAACCACCAGTCAAGGGATGCCTGCAAGTTCATGCCCATTATGCAGCAGCTGGACCATATCCTCCAGTCTGGGACCCTGGCATTTACTCCAACATGGGCAGCCTGCCTAAACCACCACTGGAGCCTGGCAGAGGCAATGAGACATCAGTGGGGAAAGGTCTCTCAGGGCACCGGGAGCCTGTCCTGCCACAGTCTCCATCCCCAGCCTCATTCAGCACTTCCAGCAGGCTGGGCCAGCACCTGCCCTGTCAGGTCCCAGTGCACAGCCCTGCTCAAAAGGCTAGCCCATCCATGGCAGCACTGGCTACCAGCAGCTCCAGCTCCTCCCCAGAGGAGGCCTCTGCCCTGGCAGCCAGGCACTGTGCTCCTACACTCTAGGACACCACTGGGAGCTGCACATCATCCCCACTAGTGGGGACAGACTAGGGCCACCAGGCATGCCTGCCATACCCACATTGTTCAGGCTTAATGTCAGGCTCCCCAGAGGCTGGTGCAACAAAAAGGCAGTTTCCTACCAGGCTCTAGCTGTAGACCTTGCCTCTGATGACACTTTGTCGTGTTCCAGCCAGGGGAATAGAGCTTCTGTATGTCCCCTATTTGTGTACTGCTACTATGTGCCTCAAATGCAAGTGGATGTCTGTACACAGCCTTCAGGTCAGTTATATATAATATATACATGGTCAAGAAGAATTGTGTTTAGTCTTTATTTACATTGGAGAATATGCTGCACTACTGAATGTTGCATTGAGCTTGTGTAATCTAGTATTTTTTAGACCCAGACTCTCTCCCCAGCTTCCCACCTCTGCAATCCAATTTAATCGACTGGATTCAGACACCAGGTACTTGGAAAAAAGAGACAGCAATGAATTGTGAAGCTGTACTTACAGACTTTGTTCCTTAGATACCTCTCATGTCTGTTTTTACAAACGGATTTAACGTTGTGCATTGCATCTGACAAACTGTAATATGCTGAGATTTAAGTTTCAAATATATGGCATGCAGTTTTTATTTATTTCTAAGTCTGAATGTGTTTTTTATTATTTTTTTTTTTTACATTCTGCAAGCTATATGATGCTACACTTCTAAGCACTGTATGGCAGAATAAAATGCAGTATGAGATTAACAGTTGTTTGAAAAGGCAGCCCCGCTTTGAAGAAGCCTGAAGGAAGCAAACTGTCCAGATCAAGCCTGGAATGACCAATCTCTGCATGCCTACTTCATTTTAGATGGATAGCTCTATTGAATGTGCCAAAGTAAAGCCTACTGCTCAGATGGTAATCTACACTGCACTTCTTCCCAGTGCTTGCCTAAGAGGTGCAAGGGTTAGCAACCTCTCTTTGTGCACTTGAGTAGGATCTAGGCCCCTCTGGCTCTATTCAATGTCATCTGTTAAAGCATCAGCAGAGTGCTGTCCTTTTGATCCCTAACAATTAGGGTATTACATACTGGTGAACTGCTCCTGCCCATGAATGGATCTAAATATTGTTGTCAATGAGCAGAGAAGCCCAAAATCTAGACCTTTCGCAAATACCTCAGTGGCAGCGTAAAGGGCAAACAATGTTCTGGTGGATTAGGATGGAATATAAAGGAGATAGAATAGAATTAGGCTGCTAGAGTTTATTTTCAGGAACAAAAAAGAGCTTTGGCTCCACAATTCCTAATACTGTATCTATGAAGTGATACAGCTGGTGATCTTGACCTGTAAGATCACCAACTGTGAGATACGTAGCTGGAAATACTACATACAGAAGTCCAAAGTCAATTCCTAACAGTCTGTTATGTGCAACAGTATATATGCTACTAGGTAACACAGCAAAGACATTCTGCTTGTGGCACGTACTAATGACTAATGCAGTGAGAGCTGTTAATGTCAGAAGAATCACAGTTTGTGTTACAGCAGTGGGAATTTGCTGCCCAGGGATGTTATGGAATCTCCTTCACTGGAGGTTTTCGAGAAGAGGATGGATAAGTATTGGAGAGGGATAATTAGGGATAGCACTCCTGCATTCATGCAGGGAGTTGGGCCAGATGACCCTTGAGGACCCTTCTGATCCTATGGTTTTATGAATTTATGTATTGCATAAGCATGATGTCCATCATGGCCAAGCAGCCAGTTTAGCATTCTGGGTATGGTTACTCCATTTACATTTATGCTACACATCAAGGCAAAGGAGTGTACACTTAATGCCAATCAATTTTTGGCTAGCTGTCCATGTGATGGATGGATGCAGGCTCAGGTTGTACTGAATCATACTAACAAGGAGATGGCCATTCACCTGCATTGGCCTTTCTAGTGGATGATTACTTTAACATTGACACATGCAGCTACATAGTGAGAGAAAAAAAAAAACAGTGCTGGTTTTGAAATAACACTGTGGATGCTCTGGCTGTTAAACTGCATACCCAGGGTGCTAATCAGTTGTGCATTAAAACTGGAATGGCTGCCCAGTCTAACTGCCATCAGTAGTGGAGCTTTAACCCATGTATAAAGGTAAGTAGAAGACTTGGTATTAGTACATAGGTTGAAAAGAGTCCTAGGGCTCAAATTGTAAATGTACAGAAAGCTATGTACAAAGGGACATATGAATTTGTGTGGTAAATGACACAGGTTTTCTCCTGTTCTTTTCCAATCTATTAATAATTTAAAATTGTGTGGGTTTTTTTCTGAATCCCCAAATCTCTGATTCTGCATGAACCTTTAGCTTCACCTTGTGTGTAGCAGACTGAGCTTTGCTTACTCAGAGATAAAAATGTTAAAGAACTCTCCTTCTTTGCAATAAATATGGGAACTTTTTTTTTTTTTAATTAAGCATCTCTTTTGACTTTTGCTTGGGAGATGATATGGTGAATGTCAGCGAGTTCTTATGAAGATTAAATGGAGTGAGACTGATCAACTGTGAGGATTTCAGCTTTTGCCGCTGGCAATGTTATTAAGAGTAAACACATGTCATGAACTATTTCAGATACATGCCAAATTAGTTAAATTACTTGTGTGGGGGGGGGGGGGGGGGCAAATAGAAAAAAGTCTCAATCTGGACTTCTCTTTTATTTTTTCCATGCCAATTACTTTTCCTAATGCTTCTGTGGTCTGCAGCAACTGTCAGCCCCTGAACAGAAAACTAAGCAGCTGAACAGTCATTTTTAATATATATTGTGATTTTATAAATCAGTCTTCTGCATTTCACTGGAGCAAACTAATTAGTAATATTTATCTTAAATTCTGGCAACTGTGCAACTGTGACATGCAGTAGGTAAATACAAATGCCTATTATAAATAATTGGTGAGAAAAGTACCTACCGTATTTACTCAATTCCAAGACGAGGAGGTTTTAGCATGAGGAAAAAAGCCCCTCATCTTTGAATTGAGTATGAGGCAGTTAGGCAACATATGCTAAGTGTATATTCCTCCAATTAATCAATGTAGTTGCTTAAAAAAATAATAAAGCTCCCCAAGTTTCTTATGTTATCTTGTAAAGGTAAAGGAACATTGTTGACTCTTGCAATGAAGGACGTGTGTGTTAAATGTATATGTCATACTTTGGGTATGTGTGAATGCCCAATCATGCAGTTGTTCAAGAGAGATTACTTTGGCCTAAAAATGATACCTCCAGAAGTGCACTAATTTAGACCTAGAAAGCGTTAAACTCATTTAGAAAACAGTTAACCTGATCTTCCAAATGCCTATACATGTTTGCAGTTCACCCCAGCCCTGAAGCTGTGCTATTCCCACCCCTCTCATGCTAAGTGGGCTATTTTTAGCCCTCTGCCCTCTCTGCCCTGACAAGATAACCCTTCCTTCCCCTTCCCCTGCAGACCGATCAACAACCTCTGCAGATGTGTCAGCTGCCTCTTGGACCCACCAAACCTCTCTGGATCCACTAGCCCCTTCTTCTACCCTGTGTGGCCCCTGGCAGTAGCAAATGGTTGTACATGCTGCTCCTGGTCCACATTTAGGTGACTTAGAGTAAACCACATGAACGTAGACCGAGTGTGGCAAATGGTTGTATAGACCCTTAGATTATAAACAAATGATATCCTTAGATCCCCTCTGTCCTCTGTCCAGGTGAGTTTTGAAATGCAAGCAAGCAAGTGCCCAGGAATTTGCTCTGCCTCTGCTTTTTCCCAGCACTTTCAGATTGGCTACTTGGGGCTGTGGGCAGTGGGGGAAGGTGGTTGGAGGCCAGGAGATCACATGCTCTGTGTGCGGCTCCCTGCAGCTCCAAGCAGGTGAGAGAGAGACTGTATATGTGTGTTTGTGAGCTGCATGGGCAGCAGGGCTGGGGGGACAGTGAGGGGTATCAGCAGGGACAGGGGGGCTGTGGGTTGGGAGTGAGGGGCACTAGCATGCTCTGAGGGGGGCAACATACAGTGGGTCAGGAGTGAGAGGCAGCAGCAGGGCTGGGGTGCTGTGGCTTAGGAGAAGCAGGCATATCACTGCCTACCCCTGACAATCATGTACCCCTTCTTACTCTCCTCCCTCTCCCCATCCTCCCCACAACAGGTGTCCTCTTCTTTGAAATTGGAAATATGGTAACCCTATGTTACCTGTTATCCTGCAGGGTTGGGCCCCTACTGCACTGGGTGCTTCAAGGTCCTGATTCTGCAGAACAACTGCAAATGGGGGAACTAATTTGGGGCACACCTCTGCAAATTGGGGAGCCCCGGGAATCTCCTATTCATAGAAGCATGTCTTGGTATGGAAGACCAATTTGTGCTCCTGGGGAGTCCTCTGCCGAGGGGTTCCTATAATACACTTCTGCAAACAGGAGACTCTGAAGCCCTGAGGCACCTGCCCAGGGCTCCCCATTTGCAGAGGTGCATCACAAATTGAAGAGCCACAGAATGATACATACTGAGGGATTCCTAGAGAATGTCTCTGCAAGCTGGGATCCTTGGCAAACACTCCTAGGACTTCATGGGCCTGATCCCGCATGCTCTAAGAGCTCCTGCATAGGGAATTCCCAGGGCACATAAGATTGGGCCTCTGAAGCCCAAAGAGGGGAGCTTGGGCAATTCTGGGCTGCCCACACCCTCTGACTATAAAGCAAACAGACAATGGCAACAAAAAAACCAGTACAAATTCATACTACTACTAGTCATACCACAATTTTGGGCATCTATGGTACAATGAGGAGCATAGACATCTGTTTTCTTGGCCTTTGTGTGGCCAGAAACATTTTTATGACAGCACAAAGGTGATATCTGTTTTCATCTTTAGAATACTTTTAACTCTTTCAGTGGCATGCATACATTACAACAGGGGTTTTCAACCGGGGTATTTGAACTCCTGGGGGTACTTCTGATGGCCTCAGTGGGTACTTGGCAGCAGGCACTGCCACTAGTACTTCTGCTGCTGCGCTGCTGCACTTCTGCTGCCATCAGTTTCACCACCATACTGCTGGCACTTGCACTGCCACTGTGCCATCGGAACGCTTGTCGATCGGCTGCTGCCCCCTCCCTGCTCCATCATCTGGCTGCTGGGGGAGCCCCCTTCCCTCTCCCCACCCTCCGCTCCTCTGGCCTCTGGGAAACTCCTGCCTTCTCAAATGACTGCTAGGGGTACACTGATTCAAAAGGTTGAAAACCCCTGCATTACAAGATACTTCATCAGCAACTTGGACGAGGGAGTGAAATGTACTCTGTCCAAGTTTGCAGATGACACAAAGCTATAGGGAGAAGTGGACACGCCGGAGGGCAGGGAACAGCTGCAAGCAGACCTGGACAGGTTGGACAAGTGGGCAGAAAACAACAGAATGCAATTCAACAAGGAGAAATGCAAAGTGCTGCACCTAGGGAGGAAAAATGTCCAGCATACCTACTGCCTAGGAAATGACCTGCTGGGTGGCACGGAAGTGGAAAGGGATCTTGGAGTCCTAATGGACTCCAAGATGAACATGAGTCGGCAGTGTGACGAAGCCATCAGAAAAGCTAATGGCACTTTATTGTGCATCAGCAGATGCATGACGAATAGGTCCAAGGAGGTGATACTTCCCCTCTATCGGGCGCTGGTCAGACCGCAGTTGGAGTACTGCGTGCAATTCTGGGCACCGCACTTCAAGAGGGATGCGGATAGTCTGAAGAGGGTCCAGAGAAGGGCCACTCATATGGTTAAGGGCTTGCAGGCCAAGCCCTACGAGGAGAGACTAAAGAACCTGGACCTTTCCAGCCTCCGCAAGAGAAGGTTGAGAGGTGACCTTGTGGCTGCCTATAAGTTCATCACGGGGGCACAGAAGGGAATTGGTGAGGTTTTATTCACCAAGGCACCCCCAGGGGTTACAAGAAATAATGGCCACAAGCTAGCAGAGAGCAGATTTAGATTGGACATTAGGAAGAATTTCTTCACAGTTAGAGTGACCAAGGTGTGGAACGGACTCCCAAGGGAGGTGGTGCTCTCCCCTACCCTGGGGGTCTTCAAGAGGAGGTTGGATATTCATCTAGCTGGGGTCATCTAGACCCAGCACTCTTTCCTGCCTATGCAGGGGGTTGGACTCAATGATCTATTGAGGTCACTTCTGACCCTAACATCTATGAATCTATGAACCAGGTGTCGTGAGCAATGGAGAAACCTGTGACCCTTTTAAACAATTAGTGCTGGTTAGGAATTTAGGATTTTTTCCCCAAATTCCCCAAATGTTATTTTTCATTGACAAATAATTTGGCAGTATGCTAGAGAATTCTCATGAGATATTGATGGTGGTCAAGTCCCTGGCTCTAATAAAGCAGATTCAAAAGATCCATATCAGTTTTCCAGCCTAACTGCTGAGCTGTTTGCCATTCCAGGCTCTCTGACTCACATCATCATAAAATCCTTCCAACTGTCTTGATTTCTTCATAATGCAAGATAGATATGACATGTTTTGAATTCTCAAAAGTTCCATGGTATAAGAAAGTCATTTCCGACCCAGCTCTGAAATAGTTGCTAAACTGGTCCTTAACTCCCCTAAACAGAGGACAGTGACACATTAAACTATATCCAGCAATACCTGAAGACAAACCCAACTATCAAGTTCACCATTATTGTTATTACACTGTTTAAAAAAATAAAATAGCCACACTATCTGTGCAATAGGGAACTTATTGCTGCTTTGCATTTTGCAGCATTTATGTGCAGTCATTAAGTACTTAAAATACAAGGGTTAAAATAAAAAGGCATAATGATGTCTTATAGAATTAGAAAGAAAAGAATTATTAGTGCAGAAAACTTGGTCATCTTTAACATGAAGGATAGGCCAATAAAAAGGCATCAGCACGAAATTTGATCAGTGTGATGGTTGGACAGATTAACTATCATGAAGAGAAATTAAAGCATAATGAGGGTTATAAGCAGGAACCTTCTGCTGAAAATGTATTAAATTTTACCTGCTCTATCCAAGCATAAACAGATCATGGTGACCTGACCTCCTACATTTTCTTTTATGGCTAGTATAAAGCTCTGAAGTGTGCCAGCAATTAAGGCTCTGAAGAAGGAAAAAAATAATAAAAGTGTGGGAGGACAGGTTCTCTCTATCAAGAATGAGTGTTCACAGTTATGAACACAAAAAATAATTGCTACTTCACCCTGGCCCTGTATTTTCAACTTCAGAAGAAACAAAGAAAGAGAGAAAAGGCATTGCACCTCAGATGCCCTCCTGTTTGTTTCATACTTAAGGCTCTTCTAAGTAAAAGTAAATCTAAATCCAGACTGATTTGCATAACCACCTACTTTTTTTTCCGGAAGAGGTATAAGTAACTTTCTCTAAAACCATCCATGAGGTTTTTTTTTTTTGGTTTATGTTAGGAGAGCTTTATTTTCTCGGTAGTTTGGGGGTTTTGTTTTGTTTATTAGCAAAATGATACAACGGTAGGTATGGTCTATTGTGAAATACTCCAGCCCCAATTCAGCAAAGTACTAAACAGGAGCTTAAAATAAAATACATTCTTCAGCTTCATTGACTTCAATGAGAGTGTGTTAAAGTGCACCCCCCAGTTGTGGTTTCAGTTCTTCCTTTTCATTGAGAATTAGGTCTAAAAAGGTGCTACTTAGTTGTATCTTTGACCAGTAAAAAATTAGCACAGCTGTTTAACTTTTATGGAGTTATGCTGTTATATACTATGGGTTTGATCAGAGGCCTTCTGAAACCAGTGTTAAAATTTCCATTGACCTCAGTGATGCAGGCTCAAGATCTAATGGAAAATTTAGCCCTATGAACAGTATTGCTGGAATGTGCGGTATGTTGCAAAAGAAAAATTATTCACCTGCAAGGAACAGTTCCTTTAATGAAAAGTTTTTACATTTCTTTTACTGAATGTAAATATCAATTAATTATAAATTTACAGTAAATAGGAAAAACTACAAAAAAGCCCTTGTTCATCTGAGTATAAAACCTTCTCCCATGTAGTCTGACAAAAATTAGATTGTAAAATAATGTTTTATAAGGTGGTACATTTAATGAACACGCATATACATTTTATTCGGCATATTCATACAATAATGCAATTTTAAACAATACAAGAAAAGTCAAAAGAACATCATCAAAAGTTAAAATGACTGTATTTTTTTATAGTTTTAAAAGAATGAAATCAATTTTACTCTGGAGATTTTTCCATAGCTTACTGAGATGGCAATTCAAGTGGATCTGGCATCATTTTAAATGAAAGAATGGTACTTTTGTTCAATATAAATATGAAGATTGGCTGGATACAATGACCACAAAGACCACTCCCTTCCAAATGCATGCTGTTTATCCATTGCCAGCTTCTCTGTTTCTGTTTCACTGGAGTTCTTGAAATGGTCTCTCAAACCACTGCTGGGCAGATTAGCAGTGTTCTGAGGCAATGGGACACACACAAGCTTATGAACAGAAATAGAAGATGACATTTAAAATGAAATTCTAAAATTGTAAAGTACTTTTAAGGAGAAAACCTGAATTGGCAGGGTGTACCAGATGACCAGTATGCCGTTTATATCCTTTAATACCCTTAAATCTCTGTTAATTTATAATGAGTAAAAAGAGATGGTTATAATAATCTTTGCTATCCTAATCAGGTGGTAGATTGTACAGTCCTAATGCAAACATCTTTATCCATACTGATTCAATGGTACTTTTGTTTCAGCTATTATGTTTACTTTATTTAAGTCTATACTTTTTTTAACATATAGCATTATTTTCACCCTGGCATGACCTCCTGCCATTTCTGTATTATTTGTGTGCTGGTATTACAGTGTCCAATGGAAGGATTTTTTAATCCTTTCACCAACATGTCTATTATATCAATGTTGTCCTTTAATACCAAGCTTTTATTTCACTTGGTCTTCATTTTTTGACTAATAGCATTTTTACAGAAGCACTTATAAATGTTGTCCTTCTTCAGTTACCTATTTTCATATGACCTATTTAACTTCTACTGTGTATTTTGACCTTCACTCACTATCTTCTAGCTGTAAATTTCCTACTTCTATCCTATCCTGTGAGATACAGAGTTTTTATGAGATCTCCCCTAAGGGATGTGTCAACATGAACTATGTGCTCTTCTGCTGTCAGCTTTCCCACAGATATTAGTTTAGAAACACCTCTACAAAATTAAGTACCTGCAATATCTCCCTTTTTAATTCTAAGAATCACAAGTTTCATTTGGTTTTGATTCTATCCTTCCTATACAGACCCAACTGTCCCAAAAGGTTCCCCATTTTCTAGTAATCCTCTCCCCAGTTTCCCAAAATTGGTGTATATTATTCAGTATTGGGTTTGCTTGGGCAGATATGCACAGTTTGGCATTAGAAGTCCATTCTCACCAGTCTCCCCACTGTCCAGAGCCATATGAGAAAGTAAAGATGGTCCTTCCTAAGGAATGGAGTCTTTTGTGAGAACTCTGAAGAACCTTATGGGAAACCTGAAGAACAATTTTTTAAAGCCTACCTTAAGGATTTATGCAAGAGACAGACATAAAAACACTGAAGTTTGCACCCATCTACCACTCACAGCAAAATACATAAGAGGTCATTCAGATTTCTTGAAGTATAACCATGGAGACGTACTTCATCTTTCACCAGGGAAAGAAATCATCTGCCAATTGAAATTACAGCCTCTGGGCTGTCCCTTGAGCTATGCAGACACACATGGACTGGCTGAGTAGGTTGAAAATGGAGGAAAATGCACGTAAAGCAGGAGCTACAAGGTTTCCTCAAGAGGCAAAGCATTAGGAGATATGCTTTATTTCCTGGTATTAAGGTGAGTGTTTCTGAAGTATTGAAATAACTTGGAACAAGCAGAAAAGGGTCTATATTCTTGTGTCTTGATCCAAACACACACAAAATTTGGGGAATATCTGGATCCAGCTGTATCTATGCCTGTTTGTTTCCTGTATTTCAGTTGTACTCTGCAATAGTTGCAGCTAGTACTGTACTTTCCTTATAAACATACCCTTTCTACGCCTTCAACTGAGCCAGCTATTGGGCAACTGAATGATTCTACTTTGTGTAAAAAAAAAAAAAAAGGGAGACTGAAAATGAAAGAGACTAGCATCTATTTCTTTACTCCTTAAAACCTGCACTTGTTTCTAAAAAGTGGGCATACACCTTTAGTGCCTTTCACATACATAGATAGATTTCAGTCAATGTGGTATGCCTACAATTTTTAATACCACATTGTTGTACTTAAAGACAAAACAAAGACAAACAGAAATTGGCCCACTGAATGTTAGCTATTAAACAGAGATTTAGCTACATGTGGCATCACTGTATGTTGTTCTAATACTTGCAGAACACTCTGGATCATTGCCTTCAGAGATGCCAGATGTAGGTCCAGGTGGCAATGAACTTGCAGGCTCATTCTCATTAATGCTCTTGCCAATAACAAAGTGATCTTAAGCAGCATGGATCACATTTAAGCCCTTGCTGAATGGCACTCTTTGTTCCAGCTTCCAGGAACATAACTCTAATCACTGGGTGAAAAAAGTCTCTGAGCTGAAGTTAACTATTCAGGTTGTGATGCAAAAAATGTAAATCATTATCATTACACTGTAGACCTGGTACTGCCATAAAAAATTTGGGCTATGTGGCACCTCCATGGTACCTCCATAAAAATTGGGTATGTACTCCTAAAGCACCTTGTTCAGTTATCAGAGGGTCACCCAGACAATGACAAGAAAATCAGAGTAAACATATAGACAGGTGGAAGGCATTATTTATATAATAATGATAAGTTAAGAATATATTCCTTAAATATGAAACACATAACATATCCCTTAAAATTAAACAAAAAGGGCCAACCTGACTTGTCTTCTCTCTCTTATGAGTATTAATTCTGTAGGATTAATTTTGTACCTGCAGTTTGCGTTACCTTAGAATGTCTGACAAATAACAGGCTTAGACATCTAAATAACCTAAATTGCAGGTGGGAATAGTTGTGAAAAGCAGGTGCAAAATTGTTCTGGAAATTATATACTCAAAAAAAATGAAGTCTCCAAGGACCAAGTTTTCACAGTCTCAAAGTGCTTTCTGTTTCCTCTAGAATATTTTGACTGCTTTAAAAGTATTTTACAGAGTGGATTATTTCTGGATGGGGGATTATCTTTTGTAACAAGAAATTAACTACAAAATGCCTGAATTGGGCCAATTTCTTAAATTAAAAAGCAGATACATAAGAAATTTAGGAGTCTAAAAATGTATTAGCATCATAACTTCTCTTTCCCAGAATTCTTTGATTTTCAATTGAGAGTAATATCTTTTTTATGTTATCTCTTCCTCTGTAGGGCCATCCAAAGAGTGCTGATTGTTCAGTATGGTGGTTACCCCTTTTGACATAATGAAAACAGTGAATTGAGTAGTGTCTAAAGGAGCACTGTTAAAATGGCCTTACATTTCATTTTACTGTTGAAGCTAAGTCATATATATTCAGAGATCTTGTCTGCTGGAACTTTCTTTCAAATTTGAAAATACAACCTAAAGTAAAAAAGTAAAATTAACCATGAACCACAGATATGGTACATAGGAAGCTGTAACATTTAATATTTTGTCCAATGAATATTTGTCTAGTAAGCTAATGAAGTAGGGCATTTCAGGCAGTATTTTTTTTAATCCTCTACTGCAAGACTTCTAGAATGTGTTTTTTGTAAAGCAGTTTTGCAGCGTAGTTTCTGCTGGAGGCTTGATTGTGAGATAAATGACAGTCTGATGGAGATGCATAGCTACTAGTGATTTTAAAAGTTCCATTTAGCGCTCATTATGTACTATGTGCCTCACTTCAGCTTTATTTGAAATTGCAGGAAAGGATTACCATCATTCTTTGGTTCTAAATAGAAATGGAAAGCTGCAAATCTCAATACAGAAAGACAGCTTACAAAACACATTCACCACATCTCTTCACATTACTTGGCAAACTTATAATTCAAAGCTGAGAGGGGAGGAGAGGCAGCAGATCAATGCACTGGCCCTTTTTTAAATCTGAGGAAGCAAGGCATATTGTTTCCACTTAAATCGTGCTGGAAATCAAGGATGCAGTGTTATGCTCCTTCAGCACATTCAGCAGAAAGGTGCCAGCTTGATATAATTCATTTGAAGGCTGAAAGAAACAAAGCACAACTCCAGCAACACCTACACAGGCTGATTGCCTTTGGATTTACCTGCTGGCAGCCTGTGATGCCTCTCGTGCTGTGCCTCCTGAGGCTCACTATCACCTCTTCCCCCAACTGCCCATTGTCTCACCTGCCACGTCTTGCAGGTTTAGTTTGTTATGAGTCCTCACTTTACTTGGCAAACATTTCTTGTGAGTGCTTCCGCTCCAGGAATCCTAAGGCATTAACAGTAGGCCTCACACAACCCAAGGCCCAGCCCCAACCAGACCTGGCTTCACTCCTGTCACTCATGCATAAGTCTATCCTCTTGCCTCAGCTTGAGGTCTACTGTCAATTATCCATCGCCTTCCTCACAGACAATATTTCTGGGCTTCACCCTCCCTCAAAGCCATCTCTAAGGCTTAGCTTGCCCATAAAGCTTTCTTTAGTCATCCCTCTTTCCCTCTTCATTACCAGGAGTTTACCCCTAGCAGAGCTCCTACCTTCAACCCATCTCCCATTCATCTCTGTAGTCTTTTGCTGAGCCTCTTATATACCCTTGAAGGAGGTGGAGTTGCTGCTCCGTGCTTACAGACTTAAGGACACATAACTCCTTTGCATGTAATAGGGGAATGGGGTTCCCTATTACACAGCCATTAACATATTTCTACAAAATGCTGTGTAATATAATCACTATCACTTACTATTAGTTCAGGCTGGTAATACCTTTTTTTCAGAATATGGTATATTCTTCCAAGACACAGACCAATGATACATGAACAAAGCAAACCAGGTTTGCTCTTTTAAAAGAGATTTTCTTTAAGTACTTTCTAATGTTCCTATAATTCTATGTAGTCTGTGTTGAATTTTCTTAGGACCTTTAACTGTGCTTTCTCTTTCCATTCTTTGGAGGGGAGAATCTGCACGATTTCTGTATGGACAGTTTATTCAGATTATTCCTCAATAAATTCAATAAGTACAAAGTCTGCTCCTGACTCCTTTTTCACTATCAGTTTTTGTTCACATGCAACATCACTCTTTAGAGTCAACTTCCCTTTATAGTTCTCCTTTACTCATGCAATTTCCTGCAATGAATCAGAATAATGTTCCTGTTTACTACTGTGAAACTTGCTTTTCTTTCTTAAACCTTTATCAGTTTTTTTTCCCTGATAAATACTTGTTTTGATCTCCTGATGTTAGATTCTACTTCACAATAAAGAACTATTTACTTCATTTCTTCCTCTAATCATAGTAACACTGTTAAAAATAGAAGTACAGACTGGATAGATCAAATCTACTATATTTGGTTTAAAAAACATAAACGCCCTATGATAGTAAGTTTTTTTGTGATTGATTTTCAATTAGCTAAGCAGAGCTATGCAGTAGAAAGTTGTCTTTTATTATATATAAGGATCCACCATTTTAGTTAAAAGTTTTCAGAAGTTTGAGCATCCACTGGAAGAATAGGAAGGGAGAAAATGGGAAGCTAACATTTTAACAAGCTACTAATAAATTCATAGTTAACTTTACTGTATACCCTGAGCAACCAAAGGATATGTGGGTAAGTTTCATAGGGAAAACAAATGCTATTCCTAGTTCATACAGATCCACCAAATGAACCAGTAGCATTCTTGGTTCATGTATTGGGTCCTCTGCCATTCCAAAAATGTGCTTGTGCAAGAAGTCCTTTCATACCTAAAGGAAGTGTGTCCCATTGCCCACTCCCCCAAGTTCTCTGCACCCTTTCAGACTGGGCTCTGAAATTAGGAGATGCACAAATAGGGCATGTCCCGATGAGTGTGTGTATTCAGGGCACATTTTTTCCACAGCACACATGCCACTGCTTTTGTCTTAGGGCATTCCCCTGCATGCATGCTCTCATGCACAGAAAATTGACCCAGATGGGGTAGGGGAGGTTAAGGCCAGCACAGGCAGCATCACCAATCCAGCTGTACAGAGGTTGTTATCCCATACCTCTGTTAAATCATGGGCAAAGTAAGCAGTTCTTATCTTTGTCACCTAGGGTTTATCTTGGAAAGTGCATAAGCAACTTTCAGAAAAAAGCTTTTGCCATAACATGGCATCCAAAGAATTTTAGGCTTGTTGGCCTCTCACTCACAGTAGGTCAGAGATTATCAAGACAATGTAAAAGTTAAGCCACAATTTGGGGAGGGGGGAGAGGAAAGGGGGTACCATATTTGTGTTTTGGATCAAGATTTCTCATAATATGCCAAAATATGCACAAATGTTCCAATATAATGACAATTAAGCACTAAGGAGAATCGATAGTTTACATCCACCATTCACTTATATTCTTAGCTCCTAAACACAAAACATAATCAGGCTTTTTTCCTTCCACCTTCCCAAGGGCATTAACTCCATCCATGTACTTGATGCCTTTTTTCCTTCAAAACAGAATGTGAATAAACCCAGTCCCTGAATTCACTTCTTTAATCTTCAAAATAAAATAACAAGATAAATTAGAAATAATGTGGGGTGTTTGGTTTTTTTTATGTTGTTTTTTGGGGTTTTTTTCAGGTGTTTAAACTTCTATTGGAACAACTTTATAGTTGGTACACATGCTTCAAACATTTTTGGACACAAAGCACCCTTCTTCAAGTCTGGGAAAGAAGCAGGCAAACTATTGTAAATAACAGAAGAAATGTGGTTTAAGTTCATGTAAATGAAAACAGCTAAACACTAAAGAAAAGGAGGATGAATGTGAGGTAGGTTCAAAGTGAGGGGATCAGAAGTAGCTCCAAAAACATAGGAAATACAGTTGAATAGATAACCTAATTATGTAGAAGAACAAGAGCATTTGAAAGGGAAAAGGTCAATATTACCTGTGGACTGCAGAGAGGTTAGTACATATAGCAGGTAGATTGTAATGAGTCATAAAGCCTTTGCCTGTAATAAAGTTCATTGATTTTAGTGTCCAGTAAGGTTATGAATTTTTGCTCCCAGGCCTGTCTTTTCAAAATGTTTTATAGATTTTCCTTGAGCACAAGGATAGGAAGGTCAAAAAGAGAATGGTTCTTCTGTAAAAAGTGTTCTACAGATGATTGTGTATGGGTCCTGTGATCATTCATTTCAGAGCATAATCTTTGTCTACTTTCATGTACATAGTTTCCATTAGGGCATTTGATACACTGGATAAAATGTTCCATATTCTGCAATAGGATCTGTGAATTCTGATGATTTCGATGTGCCAATTGTAGTTGTAGTGCAGATGTTTTGATGGGTTTTGTATCTCTTTTGTTAAGACAGTGGTGTGACTCACTTAGTGTCTGTTCACCAGCAGGGAGTTTCATTATGACGAGTTGGGTGAGGTTTGGAGGTTATTTGAAAGCTGGGGGAAAGGCAGGTTGGAAATACTTCCCTAAAGACCTGATCCTCTTTGAGTCTTGGTGTATCTGCAAGTATTTGCTGGTTTTGTGGATGTAAATAAGCCCCATGGGTTTTTTGTATGCAGTGGTCTGTAAGGTGCCATTCCAGATGTGGGTCATGGTATGTAAAAAGTTCATACTAATGTAGCAGTATGCCATACAGCAGTGTTTCTTAGCCCTTTTAGACTCCAGGTACACTTTCTCATGACCCAAAGGGTATGATTTTGTGTGTGCTTCGGCACTGTAGAATTATTTCCCGCCACATGGAGCTTTCTTTGCACGGTGCAATTCTCAGTTGCATAGAGAAAACCCTGGTGCAAAGGATTTCCAGCCACTCATATGTAAATTTGTTTCCCACTATTGGCTGTTTCTAAATTATTCCCACGTGGTGGCTAGCAATTGGCTTGCTAGCCGTATAAGAGGCTTGAGCAGTTTCCGCCCAAGCCGGAGATCTCCGAGAATCTCAGGAGGATCCTGAGAACCCCGATTCCGAGAATTTCGGGAGAAATCTGAGAGAATTCTGGCAAGGAGTCCACGATTACCTCATGGACTTCTATGTAAATCTCGGACCGAATGGTGGCTTGATCACCCATCAAGAGTCTCACCCCATCGCCGCCTGATCCCTCAATGTACCCTTCCCTGAGCGCTTTCGGTTGGTCCACAGAGCCTAGCAAACTTCGTGTGTGTGTATCCAGAGCTCTATCCGGGTTGTTTCAAGAGGCTCGAGTTTGCTACGGGTCTTGTTCATGTTTAAGAGGCTCGAGTTTTCTGCGGGTCTTGTTCGAGTTTTGTTTTCATTTTGTAACTGCAACTCAAGAAAGTTTTCCTGCTTGCCACCACGACCACCTACGGTGTAAGTAAAATAATCTTTAATCAACCTCCACGCATCAGTGCCTAATTCTAGTTCACCGTGCTGAACTTTTCCCTGACCCACATGCCCGGGCTGCTGGCCACAGCCCCTCGGCCCCAACATGGTGACGAGGATGGGATACGGGGAAAGCACGATAGAAGTAGAATTAGTTGAGAACTGCCCTTGGCAAAGTGGGAAACGCGACGTAGCAAGCGTCGTGGAACTGGAGGCGCATATCGCTTACCACCAGGCGGGTGGAACGGGTGAAAGGTTTATCAGCGGACGCCTTTCGCTGAAGGGAGAAGAGGGAGCTTCCGAAGACGGAGCCCCAAGAGAGAGGGAAGTGTATCTTCACCCCGCGGCATTTGGGTGTATAATGAATGATGAGCGGGTCCTGTTTAGGCCCCTTGACACTGTGTCCCTCGCCAGAGTCAGCCTGGCAGGCGCAGTAAACCCGACCCTCACCCGGGAGTGTGCCCGTTGCCTAAGATGTGCTCAGGAGAGTGAAGAACCGGTGCCGATCGACCGGTTCGCCCCCTTTATGCTGGCGTCTAGACTGAGGGGTTGCGAGCTTCCATCTGAGCTCCGCAAAGATCTGGAGATGGAGGAGCGCGCCGCAGAGGAGAGGGTAACCCTGAGATATGACAAGGGGGGAATGTTAACTACAACTTTCCGTACAGTAACTGATCTAATGCAGAAGAATTTAAGTTTGAAAGCCCAGCTGCGTATGGCCATTCAAGCGGTCAAAGAGGCGGCTGTGAAAGAAAATCTTGAGACGCCACTCCAAGATGGCGCTGAGCAAGAGGGATACCGTGTGGAGGAACCGGAAGAGAAGGGTGGAGCTTCGGAGGAACTCGCGAGAGTTCGGCCGGCGACCCCGCCCACCGACACAGCGTTGCTTCCGGCGACCACGCCTTCTTGCCGACGGAAGGGAGAATCGAGCGGAGGAGTGCATCCGCCCCTCCTGCCTGAAACAATAACAGCAGCAATGATTCCTGAAGTAACAGATCAGCCTGTAGCAACAACCAGTCGAGTCATCAATCCGCAGAGTGTAATTCGCGCTACTACCTATTACGCTCGCACCAGAACTGAACTGTAGGATTTGTGCAGAGAATCAAGAATCCAACCTGAAGAAACTCTAGCTGTATGTTTGGGACGTTTGGTCGTGGAACTTGGGTCCAACCTACTGAACCAGGGAGAAGCAAGCTTCTTGGTCAGACAAGCTTTGTGGAGTAGAGGACATGTCACTGACATCGACATGGTGGCGTTTAACGTTCACTGGCCTATTCCACTGCCAGCGCTTGTTGCAGGACTGATCGGTCAAAAAGCCCACACATGGCATGACGGACAGCCAGAACATACCGGTGCAGAGCAACTCATGTCAGCGATTATCGGAGTCTCGTACTGTGCCTGAAACCCCAGACCATGTGCACTAGGACTGACATCACTCCAGCGAATAAGACCATGGCCTTACCGTCATCTACAAAATCCTGGAACTGTTCCAGTGACCATTCACAGCATAGATAGTTGTCTTGAGGTTTATGGACAAAAGAACATCGCTGTCCTCCGGATTCTGCTTAACCCAATGGTTAACCAACCTGTGAGTATATTGCGAATCTGATCTTCCATCGTTGCCACAGAGAATGCCAGAGGAGCGATACATGTTTGGATTTCTCCTACAGCGTTCTGGACTCAATAAGCTGCAACTTTGGATTTTAGGGGACACAGGCCAATGGCAACTGGCCTATGAGTTAGGTTTTCATTACTTGGAAGAGCTAGACGACGGCTCCTCGACGATTTCATCCAGTTGATCATGCAAGACAGAGTTGGCTCCACTCTAGCCATGTTTAAACACCTGTATTATATGTTTTGGGGAAGTGGTAGTGAGTTTAACTAACCCCCTTATTGTGTGCAGGTTTTTGTAAATATTAGTGAAATAACTGTTTTAAGAAAATTCTTTTCACAGATCCGGAACTCAGAGTGCGTGGCGGAGAGAAGCCCCAAGAAGGATAACATCATCGGCAGAAGTGAGGGCTTGATGCGCGACTTCGCCATGACGCCCACTGAAGCCCTGATAGTGCAGTTTTTTGTTATGAATCTGGTTATGTGTGTATGTATTTGTGCTGGCTATTATTTAATTTGATCCCTGGAGGACGAACTTCTTATGTTAGCTGATTTTGTGTTTACCCGTTTAGTTCAACGACCCATTATAAGAGCTACTGGCGACCCGAGTGACGAGCATGTGGTATAATTCAGCTGTGCCTTCAGCAAGGGGGGATGTCATGACCCAAAGGGTATGATTTTGTCTGTGCTTCGGCACTGCAGAATTATTTCCCGCCACATGGAGCTTTCTTTGCACGGTGCAATTCTCAGTTGCATAGAGAAAACCCCGGTGAAAAGGAGTTCCTGCCACTCGTATGTAAATTTGTTTCCCACTATTGGCTGTTTCTAAATTATTCCCATGTGGCGGCTAGCGATTGGCTTGCTAGCCGTATAAGAGGCTTGAGCAGTTTCCGCCCAAGCCGGAGATCTCCAAGAATCTCAGGAGGATCCTGAGAACCCCGATTCCGAGAATTCTGGGAGAAATCCGAGAGAATTCTGGCAAGGAGTCCATGATTACCTCGTGGACTTCTATGTAAATCTCACACTGAATGGTGGCTTGATCACCCATCAAGAGTCTCACCCCGTCACCACCTGATCCCTCGATGTACCCTTCCCTGCGCGCTTTCGGTCGGTCCACGGAGCCTAGCAAACTTCGTGTGTGTGTATCCAGAGCTCTATCCGGGTTGTTTCAAGAGGCTCGAGTTTTCTACGGGTCTTGTTCATGTTTAAGAGGCTCGACTTTTCTGCGGGTCTTGTTCGAGTTTTGTTTTCATTTTGTAACTGCAACTCAAGAAAGTTTTCCTGCCTGTACCGCGACCACCTACGGTGTAAGTAAAATAATCTTTAATCAACCTCCACGCGTCAGTGCCTAATTCTAGTTCGCCATGCCAACCTTTTCCCTGGCCCATGTGCCTGGGCTGCTGGCCACAGCCCCTCGGCCCCAACACACTTCCTTGCTCTCAAGGCATAACTCTTAGCTTTCACTCATTTTTTGACTCCTAAGAAATAACAGGGCAAGTCTTCTGTTACAAAGAACTCAGAAGAAACACAATAGGTCAGAATGTTTTTGACACTATAGATTTCTGTTTGAAATCCCTGTATTTATCTTGTGAATTGTATGGAGGTGTTTGCACAATGCACAATGCTAATATTGTGCAGAATCCCACAACGCACTTAAAAGGATCTCACAGCATCTTGGGATGCTGCACCACCCTGGCTGAGAATCACTGCCATAAAGAATTTCATAGAAGGGTGCTAATTATTGAACCTGTGGTGGAAAACACTAAGCCAGTCCAGATGTTCAGTCCAGAATCATGTATACAACAGATGAATAATGCAGGTTTGATGACACAGTGTTCTAAAAATTCTTCTTCCACATGGCTCATGTATTGTGGTTATAAATTCAAGTGTGGATATTTCAGGCAGGCAATTGTGTCTTTATAGTGTGGAATATTAGTGTGTAGGCTGGGGACATCAATGATCTCTCCTTCCTAGGTCAGCAAGTGTACAGGCATACTAATCTAATGAGGAAAGCATTAAACTTGGCTCACCAAGGAATGGAGACATAAACCTAGAGGTAAGATCCTGGAGACTTGGATAAAAATGAGTAAAGGGAAGTAATAATGGAATCCTTAGCAATGTTCCTAAGGAAAGGATATGACAATCAATGAGATACCTGAAATAATCATATAGTAATAAAAGAAATATGGGGAACAAACAGGAAGAATCAGAAGTCCTAGTACAAGCACATAATTATGATGTAGTTGGTATTACAAAGATGAGATGAGATAGTTCATATAACTGGAGTATGGTCTTAGATGAGTATAGCTTGTTCAGGAAGTATAGGCAGTGGGGAAAAGAGAAGGTGTTACCATATATACAAGGGTGATGTACACATGTTCTGAGATACAGTACAAAGTAGAAGGTAGGTCTATTAAAAATATTTCAATAAAAGTCAGATGGGAGAGCAGCGTGGTAGACGCCTGCTACGGGCCACGAAACCAGGAGGAGGAGGAGGAGGAGAAGGTGGACAAGGCTTTCTTTAAACAACTGACAAAAGCTTTCAAATCATAGGACTTGGTCCTTATGAAGGATTTAACTTATCAGGACATCTTCTCAGATGGAAACACAGCAGTACGCAAGCAGTCCAGGAATTTTTGGGGGGTATGTTGAGGATTCAGATGGTAAAAATACAGATGGTGGAGAGACCAACTGGTTTGGGGAGGGTGGGGGGCAGGATTCATCTTGATTTTCTGCTCACACACAGAGAGAAAATAGTTGAGAATGTGAAAGCGGAAGGTAACTTGTGCAACAGTGACCATTCAATGATAGAGTTCAAAACCATAAGAGGAGGAGGGAAGGAGAGCAGCAGGGCTTCAGAAAAGCAGATTTTAACAAACTTCAGAAACTACTGGACAGGATCCCCTGGGAGCCAAAGCTAAAGGGAAAAGGGGTCCAGTGGGGCAGCGCAGCCTGCCCCAAGGTGCCCATGCAGTCACCGCCAGCATGGAACGGATGCCAGAGCTGTGGAGCCTGATGCAGCTGTTTGCAGCCTGCTGGCTGCTTGCTGCAGCTGCCCAGAGCATGGGCAGTTTGCAAACATCTGGGCCAGGCTCTGGAACCTGCTATCACCTCTGTGAGAGGAACAGGGGAGAGACCGGGTCTGCACTGCTTCAGGCCCCTCCGCTACCGCCCACTCTGATACACGCCTGCACACACCGGTGCGGAGCTGATGCCAGAGCTTAGAGCCCAGCTCAGCTGTTTGGAACCTCCCAGCTGCAGCTGGCCTCGGCTCTGGGGAGCTGCTGCCAGCCAGGAGCCTGGGGTGCTACTAGCAGGCAGCTGGGATGCTGCAAGCCCTGCTGGGAGCAGCCTGGGCTCCATCGCTGGCAGCAACTACCCAAAGCTGAGGCTGGCCATGGCATGATGAGCAAAATAGCCTCACGTGCCATGCTTGGCACGCATGTTGGGGGTTGCTGACCCCTGAACTAGGAAGACCAAGACATACTTTGAGATGCAGCTGGCAAGGGACATAAAACACAATAAAAAGGATTCTACAAATATGTCAAAAATAAGAGGAAGACCAAATAAACCATAGATCCTTTAAGGAATACAGAAGGCAATCTAATTATGGATGATGCAGAGAAGACTGAAGTAGTTAAAGTTTTTTTTTTAGTTTGGCCTTCACAAGTAGAGGCAGTTACAAGAGATAAGTACAAGAGATAAGTACAATTGGCAGAAAAGACTGGGAAATACCAACAATGGACAAACAATGTAGAGTAGTAGAAGAACAAATTATGAATCAGTTAAGGAAGCAAGGCCAGATGGGATGCACTCTAGGTACTGAAGGAACTGGTTGAGGTAACTTCAGAGCCATTGTCTATCCTCTTTGCGAACTTGTGGAGGTTGGGTCTGGTCCTAGATGACTGAAAATGGGCAAATATAATGCCCATTTTTAAGAAATGGAAAAAGGAGGATTTGGAGAATTACAGATCAGTCACCTTGACCTCAGTACCTAGAGTGACAAGGATTATGGAGCAGGTCTTGAAAGAATCAATTTACAAGCATTTAGAGGAGAACAAAGTGATCAGGAACAGCCAGCATGGATCCAAGAAGAGCAAGACATGCCTGACCAACCTGACTTCCTTCTATGATAAGATGACAGGCTCTGTGGAATAGGAAGAGACCAATTCATATGAAATGTCTGGCCCATGTAGCCTTATTTTTTTTATGATTCTATGGTTTCATGTATGCCTTTCTTAGGGATATGTCTGATGTTCTGGAACTTGTCAAGGGAGAGTGTTGTGACTTGTAGAAAATGTGATCTCTTTGAGTGACAAGTAGTTTAAGGGTAGTTTCTATGACTCCTGATAGTTCTTCAGAGAGGGCACTGTAGTTAGATATAAACTGTATGCCAAAGCTACCTTGTTTGTATGTTCTTGGGAGCAGATAAAATGTTCCTGAGGTGGGGGAGTAAAAGAGTAGTACACACAGTTTTTCCTGAAACTGGTTTGGAAAGTATTTGAGGTTTTTCAGTTCAAGGGTAAATATTGCAGTGGGGTCCTCCCCAATTTTTTTATACAGGTTGGTGATTGTGCATTAGCCTCATTGTGGAGGGTTTCATCTTGAGGTTAGAGGATGACAGTTGTAGCATGAACTGAACTAATGTAGCTGATGTTAACAGAGAGTGTAATACTAGTAAAATGTAACCATGTTAGTCTTGTCCTGTAAGCAACTTGAAAACTCCATTTTGTATCCTTTTGCTTGACATAAGTGAATGAACTCTGCATAGCCTTTATGTATGAGTGTGTGTAAAAGGGTGAATGGTGAGAGAATGTCATAGAGATGAGAGAAGAAGATTTAACTGTTTATGTAAGCAACAAGGCGCCAAATGTAAGTTACCAGTCAGTTAACTAATTAATAAATGGCTGAGTAAGCCCTTTTAGGCCTAGGGAACAAAGAAGATAATGAGGAGAAGAAATGTACCCATCCTGCCATACAGGCAGCAAAAACACCCCAAGGCTAAGATAAGCTGAAGACAAAAGAAGAACAACCACAAAAACAGAAGCTGGGTATGGAAAACCCCCAAAGCACTGAAACAAAGGATGCCAATCCCTATACAAGAATGCTTTGAAAATGCCAAGTTGGGTGAGTCTCTTTCTCTACTGCTGTTTCATCAGAGCACAGATGCATGTGTTCACCCCGCTCCAGCTGTTATCTTCAAATCTGCTATCTTCAATTCATCATCATCTACTCAATAAGTCTGGGTTGCCCACCCTGGGCTGATGTTGAGCAACTATTGCTGGTAACTATATCTAGTGTATTTGTGGATGAAATGGTTGTTTTGTGTATGTGTCTGCCTGTGTGTAATGATGTGTGTGATTATTTGTGCGTGTTTGTATGAATGGCGCGTCCAAACCTCTATGTCTAACTCATGTAATCAATAAACATGGCAACTTGCCTTATCCCCCTTTATAAAGCCTCACTCATGATTTGAGCAATTGGCAATTTGAGTTAACACAGTGACTCCTCATTTTCCAACTAGTTTGATTACTATTTATTATTGTATCTTAGTGACTGTTTGGCTTTTCTCTTTGAAGAGGAGAAATAGTGGAAGGTGCTAGGGGTTCTCTGTTTATTGTCTTGTTTTTAGAATTTCACTGTTAGCTTTCTCCAGCTCTAAGAAATATACTCATTCTCTGGATCTACAAACTACTTACATCTCTTTTTTCTTTCCAAAAGAAAAATATCAGATGGGTTGCAAGTTAAGCAAATAAATAAGAACACATAGGAGACCTCCTTCCCTTTAAGTGCAGCATGGTTTCCTGAGTAATTAAATATGGTGGAATCAACCTGCCTAAGCTTTTGCCCTACATTTTCTTATAGATTCAGTGTAATGGAAATGCCAACCAAGTAAAAAGGAATTTATAAGCATTACTCTTTATGTGAAAATTTAAAGTGATAGCATTTTTCATCAACTGGCAACCACTGCAGGAGCAAAGAATGTTAATATATTTTAGATTACAAATGCCAAATATTCTAATGTAGGCCTGTCAAACTTCTGGTTGGACAGGGAAAACATGGCCCATAAGCCACAAGCCCTGAGGCTGCATACAACTGAAGTGGAAGCCAGCAGAGGAAGGGGAAGCCTCCAGAGAACCCAGCAGAAGCAATGGAATAGTGGGAGGAGTGGTGGCTGGGAGAGATCCTGTGGGTGCAAGTTAACCCCTTGCAGGCTGAGTTGGACAGCCCTACTCTAATATACTCTCTGTCCCAATACCGTCTTCAAGTAATATGAACTGACTTTCTGAGACAAGAAACAAAAGAAGCATTGCTTGCATAAAGGTCTGCTCTGGGCATGCACAAAAGGAAAACAGACAATTTATAATTAGGTGTTACTTTTGCACTGCACCTGAGACTGTGTCCAGTGTAGCAAAATTGAAGTTGACAAGTCTATTTTTGGTAATCCTGAGAAGCTCTACACCTTGTTTATATGAAATATTTCATGCAACCCACTATAGATTTACTCAGAAATTTTATTATAGCTGCAAGGTTTGTCATGGGTTATTCCTTAAAATATTTAAAAGTCTAATGTCAAAAGACAACTTAATATTTCATTAGATAATAAAAGATTCTACCTTGTGATAAAATGGTATGAAAAGACTTTGGATTTTATTTCTTCTTGTAGCACATTTGTTTTATAGAATTGTTAATAAAAACTTTTCTACTGAGTAAATGCCAACTTCAAATAAAAGCTTTACCTCTTTTTTCCTACCCCTTAGGGCAGGGGGCTGGACTCAGTGAACTTCTGAGGTCCCTTCTAGCCCTAATGTCTACGAAATCTATTAAATCTATCACTGTATACTGCAGGAGACAGATGTGAGAAACAGTCAGTTCAAAATAACAGGCACCGTCTATTAAATCTCTAATACAAACAAATTCTTGTTTTCATTACCATTTTACAGTTACCCTTTCACAAAATTAATTTTCATGCTATCTATTCAGCGGCTGCATCTACATGAGATGCTGATGGCACAGTAGTTTGTGAATACTGTGCAGTAGCATCATGGGCAGGAAGCGTGACACGATGCTACTGCACTGTAGTCTTGGGCAGTCAGTGTCACCAAAAGCCATTTGTCAGTGTAAGACCAGTTGCTATGCAGTCTTTTAGTACAAGTTTATACAAGTACTAAATAAGCGCACAGTAACAACTGCAGTCAGCGTCTCATTTAGATGTGGCCAGTCATAAGCAAACTCTATTTTCCAATCTGAAAATAAACTATAAATAAAACAAGCTAGAGAATAAATTTAAAAAATCTAAATAGGTTGTTCCAAATAGTATAGATATCTAACTAGCAGTAATTACTTATACATTAGAGTAATGGAAGGTAAGGCCCATATCCACAATGCATGTGGTAATGCTCAATGCTATCATGCCTATGTCATAGGCACCTGAGCCCTGATTAAGGCTCCTAGTAGTAGCAGCATTATTGTCATACAGAAATAGAGATATACACCTAGGTGGATTTAAAAAAGAATGCATGGCTCCATAACTTGAATGGTGGCAACCTACGCATTTTTGATAGGGATTCTCAAGCCATCCACATGTCATGCAAGGAGATGCATAAGCCAGCCAATAGACAGGAGGTGGAAGGAGGGAGGTTGTAGTATTTAGGCAGTATCCTGCAGGCCTGAGAGATTTCTCCTCATGTGGAATTCACAAGCATAAACTCCTTCATAATTTTAACCACCTAAGGTTTAACCACCTTATTGTAGCACACTTGCCACCTTTTTGCCAAATAGCAGTTAGGGTCCTTATTGTCCAATGATCAGGGAATTCTCCCAGGAGTGGGGAGACTAGAGTTCCAGTCCCTGATACCAGAATTGCTTATATATACGTTTTCGTTAAGATATTGTATAAAATGCAGACAGCCTTGGTATCACAAATCAAACCCTAGCACTTTCTTTCTCCCAAGACACAGCCATAAGCATGGGGCTGTACAGTAAAGCTTACTCTCCTGGTCTCTCTTTCCATCCCAAGAAACCACACATTCTTTTCTGAAGAGGTTCAGAAACAGTTGCTAAACTATTTTTTTTTTTTTTATCAATCACATGGAAAAATTCCAATCTTTTCAAATATTTGCATTTTTTTATGTTAATCTGTAAGAAAAGTCAAAGTCTTGAAATTCTTGGAACAGAAATACTGTAGTTTGATTCTGAAATAACATCACTGCATAAAAATATTTCATTTTAATGTTGTTAACATGAATAGAAAAATAGAAAAATAGTGTATAAAAAGGTTAAAAATAAATAAAAGTTAAAGACTTCATTCCCATTTTAGATATTTTCTCTTTTCTATCACATCTTGTCAAAAGATTTGATAAAACCTGTCAACTTTGCCAACAAAGAATTTTCTTCAGAATTTTTTTTCTCTCACGATATTTCAACTTACTCTACCTGGGAGGTTATCGTAGGGCACCAGCCAGCCATTTTGTCACTGGCAGGAGAGATGAGCCTTTTGCTCATTCCATATGAGAGAGCAGAAGAAAAATAACCTACTTATAGTCACAATATTGTGAACTTGAATGGTCTAATCTTTGCTTAGGTTTCCTATTTTATTGATTCCTTCCTCATTTTCAGCAGGGAAAAGCTGTCCTAAGGGCTGTCTAAAATAAATATTCTACTACTTACTTTAACCTCATTTACTCTGTTTCCACTATCTTGTGGGTTGATAAAAAAGTATGCAATGGAGACATAATTGCAGGACAATAACATAAACATAGTGTAGAATCAGTGTGTCTTATGCTACAATTCACAACCCTTTAATTATTGGATTAGCTGATGTGCATATAGCTTTATAGCCACAAATACTCTGGCACAGGAAGAAAAAAATTACTTAGAAATCCTGTATTATTATCCGATTCACAGCCACAGCCACATCTGTCAAAACACAGCTAGGATCTTTAAAGCAAATGTTTGTGTTAATGCAAGTCTATGACAAAATGTTATCAGCTTCTTGGACTGCTTGATTCAGGTTCATATACTTTTAAAATTTGGCTGCAACTGTAGACTTGAGAAAAGAGATGCTTGAGCAAGGGGAGGGGGCATGATAAGGGTTTACAAAATTCTAAATAGTGAAGAGAAAGTAAATAGGGATTTATTTTCTACTCTCTCTCACAATATAAGAACTAGAAATCATAAAATGAAACTAGTAGGTAGTAAGTTTAAAACTAACAAAAGGAAGTTCTTTTGCACAGAGTGGGATCATTTGCACATGCAATTACTGTGGCAGAATAAACTCTGGTGCTGTTCGTGCTGGAGTTTATTGCTCTTGGGCACCCAGGACCTCAGCACATTGAGCCAGGGCAGAGCAGTCCCAGATGGCAGGGGCCCCTTGGGGTCAGTCTGCCAGCCTGGGGATGCTCTGACTGGTTCAACATGCTGCAAATGGGCTGGCAGGGGCACAAGCATGCTTCAGTAGGGAGGTAGCTGGTAGGCAGCCTCTACACTGAAACATACTCATGCACCAGTCAGTCCCATCAGCATCTACACATGCAATACAGTGGAGTAAATAACTCATAGATTCATAGATTCATAGATGTTAGGGTCGGAAGGGACCTCAATAGATCATCGAGTCCGACACCCTGCATAAGCAGGAAAGAGTGCTGGGTCTAGATGACCCCAGCTAGATGCTCATCTAACCTCCTCTTGAAGACCCCCAGGGTAGGGGAGAGCACCACCTCCCTTGGGAGCCCGTTCCAGACCTTGGCCACTCGAACTGTGAAGAAGTTCTTCCTAATGTCCAATCTAATTCTGCTCTCTGCTAGCTTGTGGCCATTATTTCTTGTAACCCCCGGGGGCGCCTTGGTGAATAAATACTCACCAATTCCCTTCTGTGCCCCCGTGATGAACTTATAGGCAGCCACAAGGTCGCCTCTCAACCTTCTCTTGCGGAGGCTGAAAAGATCCAGTTTCTCTAGTCTCTCCTCGTAGGGCTTGGTCTGCAGGCCCTTAACCATACGAGTGGCCCTTCTCTGGACCCTCTCCAGGTTATCCACATCCCTCTTGAATTGTGGCGCCCAGAATTGCACGCAGTACTCCAACTGCGATCTGACCAGCGCCCGATAGAGGGGAAGTATCACCTCCTTGGACCTATTCGTCATGCATCTGCTGATGCACGATAAAGTGCCATTGGCTTTTTTGATGGCTTCATCACACTGCCGGCTCATGTTCATCTTGGAGTCCACTAGGACTCCAAGATCCCTTTCCACTTCTGTGGTACCCAGCAGGTCATTCCCTAGGCTGTAGGTGTGCTGGACATTCTTCCTCCCTAGGTGCAGCAGTTTGCAACTCCACCATAGGATAGTACTTATGCCTGGCAGTACTATCCTATGGCAGAATTAATTATTTTACTCCACCCTAATAGCACCACACATGTAGATGGTGAAATTTACTGTGGAGCTAATTAGTCAGCTCAGCAGTAAGCATCTCATGTAAATGCACCCATTTTGTAATTAAGCTGTGTAACTCATTGCCACAGATTCAAAGAGGGATTGAACAGATCTTGGAGAAGGTGCAACATTAGTAGATTGAACATGGGAATTAGGGGTAGAGCCTCTGAAACAGAACCCCTTAGACCTCAAATGCTGGAAGCTGCAAGTGGGAGAAAAACAAGGGAAAAACCCTGGTCATACCCTGTTCACTCTCCCATTCATCATCTACTCCTTTCAACTGTGTGACACAGGATACTAGATAAGATTAACCTCTGGTCTGACCCAGTAAATGGCAGTTCTTACATTGTCATATATGACTTGTACAATAATAGAGTCATTTTGGAATGCTGAATGGAATGTGCTACAGAAATTGAGTCCTAAAGATCCAAAACACTGAGATGAACCCTTCTTTGGTGTTACTTTATTGTCCTCTAGATATCTGTCTGCTGGTAGTGGGACTGAATTGAACTGATTTGCCCTACTGAAAATGTTCACACTCTTACTAGAATTGTTTCCAAATTTACAAAATAATATTACTGAAGCTGTTTCATGAAAATCTTGTTGCATAGACAGACTTCCAACTTTGGGTCTTAGTATTCTATAAATAGCCTTGCAAATACCAGTTGTATATAAAGTCTATCAAGAGAGAGGCTGGATGAGAGCTTGCTCTCTGCCTCTATCAATTTAACTAGAACTGTTTCTTAAGGTGCTTGCCTTGTTGGTACTGGGCAGGAAAGCTGGCCTTGCATTCCTGAAAAAGGGATTGCTTATCCAATGTTTATAAATACTTCTGTTCTAGGATGGTTAAGGGCAGGAAAAAAAATAAAGTAATTTATACTTAGAATATAGCCAAATGCATCATCATCAGGGATCCAGGTTTTCCATTCACTGTGGAAAAACATAGATTTTCTCTTTTAAATGAGAAAAGTGCAGGACACTGCAAAGTTCTCCTTGAAGGCTGGTAGTGGGATGCAGGGGATGCCATGTGCACTTGCATGCACATGTGTACATGGCAGCCAGACACTGTGGTGGAGAGCAGCAACATCCAGGTCATGGGTGACTGGTGCCTCCCAAGTCTGGGGGAGGACCAGATCACTGACAGGGAGGAGGGTCCCCCAGTGGCCAATCGCCAAGCCCAGAATCACCATTGACAAAATCAGAAGTCCACTTCCACTGGCACTTCTGGTTTCGTGGCTGGCGCTTCCAGGGGGTGCATGGCCAACCTTAGGAGGTGCACATGCACCCATCTGCACCCCCTACGCATCACCAGTTCTCCAGGTAAGTCTATGGGGGGGACACAGATGATCCTTTCAGGGAGAACATGCTTCCCCAGATCCCTGCACCCACAGTGGGGCACAGGTCTGTAGCTGGGCCTGATTGGGAGGGAATGCCATGCTGCCATAGTCAGGTACCTCCTGCCCATCTGGCTGCAGTGGGGTGGGGGGGCACAGTTTTGCACCACTGTGCCTCACCTTGGTGGCACAGAGCTCCCTTTGTCACCATATCCTCCCTGCTGCACTGCAGAGGCAGATCCTACCCGGAGCTGGTCTGGCCTGGCTACAGCCCTGCATCCCACTGTGGGCACAGACATCTGGGGGAGCCTGTGTCCCTCCTGGTTACCTGATGCATTGCCTATGCGCCCTCCTTCTTCACATGCCCACCCCCTTCCTTATACACTAGAGGGCTAGTGCCTGGGGGTGGGGGGCAGTGAATGTGAATGGAATCTCCTATAGTGAGTTGGGAATGAGGGGCACCAGCAGAGCCTTGGGGACTACGGGTTAGGAGTCAGGGGCACCAGCAGGGCCCAAGACCTGTGGGCCAGGCATTTGGGGCACCAGCAGGGCCAGAGGGCTCTGTGTCAAGAGTGAGGGGCACCAGTAGGGCTGGGGGGCTTCAGGTTGGGAGTAAGGGGCAACAGCATGGGCAGGAACAGGGCACTGGCATATCAAAACTTCTCAGAATCACAAAGCAGCAGAGGGGAACAGCCGCAGCTGGACCTACTCCCTGGTGAGGTGAAGTGGGCAGGGGGGACTCTGATTTTCCATGATAAAAATAAACAAAATCAAATGCCAAAATATATCGGTATTTAGAATTTATTACAGTGACTGAAGCACTGGTAGGCTTCCACGTTGCTTTAAAATTGTAAATGTATCAACTGTACCTATACAGGCAACCCCCGCTTAATGTTGTTTTGCTTAGCGCTATTTGCTATAATGCTCATTTTAAATTGATACCTGATTTCACTTAGCCCTCAGCAAGTTTCACTATAACACTCACAGTCACCATCTTGGGTCATTAAAAACACTTGCAATCACCATCTTCCGTTGTTAAATACTTTCAGTTTCACTTAACACTCATTTCGCTTAATGCTCAGTTTTCCAGGAACCAATTAAGAGCGCCATGCAGAGATTGCCTATATATATATATATAGTAGCATTTCATTTTAATCATGGAAAAACACAGATTTTGGGGGGGTTAATCAGAGAATATGGGATTTTTAAACAGAGAAAACAAGGATCTCCATGTCATTTCTTCTCCATAAGGAAACCAACCTACAAGTCAAGTGACACCTGTTACAACTCAATAGCAAGTCAGCCCTACAAGTCTCCAACACAGAGCATTAATCCTCAATTATATTCAGCAAGAAAGTGACAGCTTGATGTGATCTTGGTCTAAGCACACCTAAATCAAAAAAAAATATATAACTTCAAGACAAAAGATGAATTGTAAAGTGATTACAAAAAAAGAATTAGAAATTATAATGAAATATCAAAGGAGGATGAGTATTAAATATTTTCTTATGACTTTTCTTTTACTTATTTAATCTCAGAAAAAAATCTGAAGTAGAATTTAGGGTTAGGCTCTCCCAAATCACACACATCAAAACTGGTTGGCCTAGCTGGCCTTCCCAATCTAGAGCTTTATAATAAGTAAATTAAAATGTTTTTGCTAAATAAATTCTACTGGTTTTATTTTTGTAATCTTATAATCTGTTTTATTTTAGATTTTTGTTTGTTGATTAGTCTTATTTTCCTTTCAAAGAGGGTCTGATGTCTTGGTGAGATGTATACTGCCTTTGAAGACATGTATTATCAGGTCATCTTCATACTGATATATGTACAGTGAGGTAATCAGGTCAGCACATAGGTGACTGGTGGGAGGATATGGGGAGGCACCTGATCACCCTGAGATTGGCCATTGCCACCACCACTGCCAGCTTCTGCAGGCAGTTCAAGCTCGCCATCCCCCCCAGCACTGCCGCCAGCTTCTGCACGTGGTCGCTGCTCACCACCCCATCATTGATGCCACCAATGCTGGCGCCACAAATTATCCCCCCCGCAATTTCAGGAAATACTGGTCACCCATGGGCCAGCATGCAGATTATTCCCACATATACAGAGGTTGCAACCTTAGAAGATCTTGGAAGATTACAGTGTTACCTAAGGGCTTGTCTAGACACTGATAAAAGTGTATTTTTAAAAATCATCTTTCACAATTTGAAGGTATGTTACCAATAAATAATAAAATGCTATTAGTTAATGAGACAACAAAGAATACTTAGTACCAATGTCACTTTTTAATCGGAAAGCTTTTGTATTGTGGAAAATCTAATTAAAACACTATTTAGGGAATTAAGGGACAGTTCTTCTTTGATTCTATTCTTCACTTGCAATTATGACTATTAAACATTCTAATTGATGCTGAACAAATGTTAACGGCAGATTGCTGGAGTGTGATAATTGATTCCTTTATTAATAAAAGGGATTTAATGCTCCATGGGAGGCTTGATTTAATTTGCTATTCAAAACTTTGTCACAAGGGTTGTATAAAAATGGAGTTTCTCACCTTGCAGGACCTATTCTTCCTTCAAACAAATATAACCTATTTTCAGAATGGTAGCCACCACCTCTGTTCTTAGTCTTCAGGACCACTGGGAAAGTGTTGCTGACATTGGCTTCCACTGGGCTGGTGCTCAACACCTGAAAAGAAAAATGTAATAGTTTGTCCATTGGACATATCAATTATTAAAGTGCAAGGAACAAAATGAAGGAGAGGTCAGGGACTGTTATAATATTTTATGTTTTGACCCCAGTTGCAGACGTAAAGCAATACTGCTGTAGAAAGCACAGCTACCATAGATATAAGCAATAATAATAAAGACAGCATGAAGAGAAAATAGCATTACTAGCTTTTTAAGAACATTAATATAGAGCAGCCCAATCTCAGGCAATGACTTCAGTTACAGGAACAAGGCAACCTAGATCAATAGTCTAACCCAGGCTAATGATGAAAATTTCAAGAATGGAAATCTTTCCCAATTTTTTCTTACTCAGCAAGGCAGCCAACAAAAAATGTTTATATCTGGGAAATGTATGACATCCCATGTTGCAACTGTATGAGTCACATACCCCTGTAATGTATGACATAAAGTAAAGGGCAAGAAAAGTTGTTCTTAACATTGTGGAGGCAACACAGTTTGAGAACCTGAGGGAACTCAGAATTGAAATTCATGATCTACTGACATTTACCATATAACTTCTCAAGAAAAATAGTCTCTGTATTGGAGGACTAGATGTATTACTGGAGGGCTAATTTGCTTATGCTTATGCTTTCTCTACCCTGCCCAAAAATGCAAGTGCTAACACTTGAGCCCACTGAAAAAAAGCTATCCTTTGAAGATGTATTTAATCTTTCTAGCTCCTGAAGTTGCTATACATGTATGTAACCTTAGTTGAGTTTATACAAGAATAATAGTTGCTAACTATTTACACTTAAGGGATGATCAAATTAATTAATACAAAGCACTATGTTAAATACTCATTGTATTAAATCACTAATTCATTATTTACAACTAGTAGACATTCACCCCAACCTATGCGAAATGAATGGAGGAAGGGGCAGTCCCTCACTCCTCTCATCATACGTGTGCAGGCTCCAGCTGCCTCAGGGTATCCCACGCAGGCCCAGGCATCTCACAGTCTGCAGAGGCTGTTTCCATTCCAGAACCCTGCAAAACACAAATTCTTCCCCGCACACTCCTCTCTGCCTGTGCACAGCCTCTCCCAGCCCACAGAGCCATTTACACAGTTGAGCACGCAGAGGGAGAACAAACTGCCGCCACAGACCAGGCAGCACCTCTGGGCTCACTTCCCCCTTTAAGCACTCAGGCACACCAAGGCTTCTCCTCAGGTCATACTTCCCTGGGTTGTAGCCCACACAGGTGTCCTGGAAACTTTCCCTTTCTGGCATCTCTTGCCATTGCCCTGAGGGGTCAGGCCAACTCTCAGGATCTAAAAATTGTGCTGTTAGACAGGAGGGTGTGACACAATTGCACATATACAAACACACAAATCAATTAGGTGCATACACACACACACACACTACCAGCTCAGGCACATACACATCCAAACCAGCCTAGGCGCACGCATACTTATCACCAATTCAAGCACATACAGTATATACCCCAAAAGTTAGACACAGACACTAATTCATATATCATGCACACAATGCCATATATATACATGGCACATATATATACACATATATGTATACATATACATACATGGCATATATATACATACGTATATACATGGCATATATACATATATATACACACACACATATATATACATATATATATATACACACATATATGTCATGGCATGACAGACGGCCAGAACATACCGGCGCAGAGCAACTCATGCTAGCGATTATTGGAGTCTCGTACTGTGCCTGGAACCCCAGAGCATGCGCGCTGGGACTGACATCACTCCAGCGAATAAGACCATGGCCTCACCATCATCTACGAGATCCTGGAACCGTTCCAGTGACCATTCACAGTATCGATAGTTGTCTTGAGGTTTTTGGGCGAAAGACCATCATTGTCCTCCGGATTCTGCTTAACCCAGTGGTGAACCAACCCGTGAGTAATCTTCTGCGTCAATTGTCATGACTGCGTATCCTGATGGAGCCAAGATTATCCAGTGATTGGGAATGTCGACACCCGACCGAGGCTCAAGGCGTAAGATATCATGAATCAGATCTCCCACCATTGCCACAGAGAACACCAGAGGAGCGATACATGTTTGGATTTCTCCTACAGCGTTCTGGACTTAATAAGTGGCAACTTCGGATTTTAGGGGACGCAGGCCAATGGCAACTGGCCTATGAGTTAGGTTTCCATTATCTAGAAGAACTGGATGACGGCTCCTCGACAATTTCATCTAGTTGAGTGTACAAGAGAGGGTAGTCCGAAGTAGCAAACACCTGTATTATATGTTTTAGAAATGATAGTGCGGTTCCATGGGAATTTTGTAAATATTTTGATATACGTTAACTTATTTTCTGAGAGTTTTGTTCACAGATCCAGAATTCAGAGTGCGTGGTGGAGAGAAGCCCAAAGAAGGATAACATCATCGGCAGAAGCGAGGGCTTTATGCGCGACTTCACCATGACGCCCACTGAAGCCCTGATCATGCAGTTCTTTGTTATGAGTCTAATTATGTGTATATGTATTTGTGCTGGTTATTATTTAATTTGATCCCTGGAGGACGAACTTCTTATGTTAGCTAATTTTGTGTTTACCCGTTTAATTCAACAAACCATTGTAAGAGCTACTGGCAACCCGAGTGACGAGCGTGTGGTATAATTCAGCTGTGCCTTCAGCAAGGGGGGATGTCATAATCCAAGGGTATGATTTTGTGTGTGCTTCGGTACTGCAGAATTATTTCCCGCCACGAGGAGCTTTCTTTGCATGGTGCAATTCTCAGTTGCATGGAGAAAACCCCGGTGCAAAGGAGTTCCCGCCACCCGCATGCAAATTTGTGTCCCACTATTGGCTGTTTTTAAATTATTCCCACGTGGCGGCTAGCGATTGGCTTGCTAGCCATATAAGAGGCTTGAGCGGTTTCTGCCCAAGTTGGAGAACTCCAAGGAGAACCCCGCAAGGGAAGACTCTGTAACCATCTTGTGGAGAACTCTAAGTGCGCTGTGGAGCTTAACAAACCCCGTGTGTGCCTTAGAGGAGGATACAGGGGCCTGATCAACCTCTAGCCTCTCCCCATCACCGCCTGATCCCTTGATGTACCCTTCCCTGCGCGCTTTCATGGAGAGTCACCCTTTGGACTCTCATCGTGGTATCCAGAGCTCTTCTCCAAGTTATTTTCTCCTGTTGATTCGACGGGCTCACGTTTCTAGAGCTTTCAGCCGGCCTTGGACTAGAGTTCGTGGTTAGAACTCTTGTCCGCTCTTCTTTCCTATCTGTAACTGCAACGCAAGCAAGTTTTCCTGCCTGCAGCGCGACCATCTACAGTGTAAGTAAAATAAACTTTAATCAACCGCTACGCATCCGTGCATAATTCTAGTTCACCGTGCCGCATTCCCCGACCCATGTGCCAGGGCTGCTGACCACAGCCCGCCGTGCGCCCCCGAAAGCCTTGGACCGCTCCCGGCCTACACAATATATATATATATATACATACACACACACGCGCACACACACACACACACACACATATATATATATATATATATACACACACACACACACACACACACAAATATATGTATATATGCCATATATACATGGCATATATACATATATACATATATATACATACATACATATATACATGTCATATATATACATTCACACAATGCCATATATATACATACACACACACACACACACTCACACTAGCAACTCAGATACACACACGTTCAAAATAACCAGTCTAGGTTCATGCACACCTATCACCAGTTTAAGCCCATACATGCTACACACACCAAATTTAGACAGATTTAGTTACCAGTTACCAACACGTGAAGATCCAATACACATACATGGATTACTAATTCATATACCACACACACAATGATACTATATATGTATAGATGTGTGTATTCACTAATTCACACACATACCACCCACCTACACATACACACAGGTGAGTTCCTAAGTTGGGTGTTGTGATGTGTATGTATGTATGTACTTGGTGTACTTGGCATACCTGTGGAAAGGTTAAGGTAAGAAAGTAGAAGTGTAAGAAGTTAAAGTTACCAGGACTGGGATTAGAACCGATAGACTACAGGGTCCTGGGCTGAAGAACTGAGGCTTGGGGTTAACTTTAGGTGAATTGATCTTAACTGATTAAAAGATAATGCCCAAAGCCTGCAGAACAGGGACGCATGCTGACACAGAGTCTGGGACTGAAGTCAGAGCTACGGGTGAGCTGAAAAGGTAGATGGGGACAGGGAAAATGGGAGTAAGGGAAAGTGTGGGTGTTAAAGAGGGGCTCTGGGTGCGGGGAGCCAGATGATGGCTCCGGGGCAGCTGGAGAAGTTGCAGGGAGTGGCAGCAGGTGCTGGAAGCTGGAGAAAAGTGTAGGACAGCTAATAGGAGCTGGGAAGCTGCAGGAGGAGTGGTGGGGGGAGGATTACAGAAGTTGTGGGGAAAGCCTGAAAACAGAGAGACAGACAGTAGAAAATCACAGGAAAAGCAGCAGGCAGCAGGGAGAGCAGGAAAGCAAGGAGAGGCTGAGAGGTGGCAGAAAAGAGGAGATGGAATTGGGAGGAGATCGGGAAACTAGCAGAGAGGGTGGGAACTTGAACTGAGAGAGAGAATGAGGCTGGAATTTAAGATAGGGACGGGACTGGGATTCAGTAAATCATGACACAACTCAGGGTTGCAAATGACAGTGGTTTTATTGAACAGGGGAGATGGTAACACAACTCCAAATTGGTTCCCTTGCACCCACACCCACCCACCCACCCACCCACACACACTGGCAGCAGGGGTTAAAGAGGTTTGGTTCAGGGGCTGAAGTCCACTGAAGTCCAAGAGGAAAGAGAGAGAGACAGAGAGAGAGAGTCCAAATTGTAGGAGGGGGTGTGCAGGTAATATCTACCTATCCAGGCTGGAAGGGGTCCTTGTCCAGTAGGTGGTATCCAGAGGGGGGTCGCTGGCAGGGCCTCTGAGTGGATAGGTGGTGTGGCATGGTGCTAGTCCAGATTGAAATGGTATTCGCACTGGGCCTGTCTTCACTGCCCCTTTTTATAGGGGCAGACCTTGTGTGACCCTAGAGACAGGAGGCATGCCCAGGGAAGGGTCAGCCCCTGGCATACTGAGCATGTGTGCTCCATGCAGGGATGTGCAGTTTTGGGTGCCTGTAATGGTGAGAGTTGCTGATTTTGCAGGGTCCTTTGTCTTTCAAATGCTGGTTTTGTCTCTGTTCCTGGGTGAGGTCCATGGTTCCTGGATGAATCAATGCGAGGTGATGGCCCAGTCATTACAGGCCATTCAGTAGAGGCCTGCTACCATTGTATTTCAATCATTCCCAATCACACTCATTCATTGGGGAAGCAATTTACATGGGAGGGGTATGTAACTCACACAGTTGCAACATGGGATGCCCAGGAAGAGGACACAAGATAGAGGCTTGACATATAAAATGGAAACTTGACATGACTTTGGTTCACTTACAAAAACAGGCCTAAACCATACAATATCCATATGAAACAATAAAAATCAATACAAAAATGATAATAATACAATATACAACAGTAAAAATCAATACAAACCTAATAATTATACAATATAAAACAGTGGATATCCAAAACCAAAAACTTGCTACCAAAATAAAAATGTTTAAAGCTTATCCTAAGTCTGAGCTCACTTATACTTTTCTATAAGGAATAGAGAGGGAGAGAAAAAGTGAGAAATGGTTGGGGAAAGGGGAGGGAATCCATTTTAAAATAAATTAAAAAAAAAAGAAAAACTGGGGGTTTTGCTACATTTCCACCAAGTGGATGCAGTTCTGTCATGGTCCTTTTCCCTGGCCACTCACACAGAGGGTTTATCACACTCTTACTGACCCCCCCAAGAGTCCAAGCCCATTGGGGAATCACTGTCCCTCACTCTGGGGGCTTCCCAGGGCTACGTCCCCATCCCAAGGAATTTGTGAAACTGGATCATGATCTCTGCATGCTCATTCTAGGGGTCTGATCTCTCCTGCTCAACCCTTCAGGCACTCTACTGGCCTCCAGCCCACTCACAAAGGGTTTGGCAGGTACTCACGGGATGGGACCATGCTGCAGGCTCTTTCCAGCCTTTTCACTCAGCACGTGCCTTTTTTCTCCCACACCAGGGGGTGGGAGACAGTATGTTTTACAGGGAGCCACCCAGTCAATCCCTGTGCTGGAATTTTCCCCAGCTCCGTAACTGATTTTTTAAATTTTGCATCTCCTTGCTGGGAATAAAACTTTATGATGTCCTGAATGGGGCAAAATTGATGGTAGTTCCTGGTAAGGTGTCCCTGTTGGAATAATCTCCCTCAAGCATTCAGGCAGAGCCCAGTTTAGGACGTTTGGAAGGTAAGTGCCCCTTAAACTGCCTGTTACATCTAAATAAGTAATTGAATAAATATTAAGTTGGCATTTCTAAGACCATGTCTGCATGGTAAACTTACCAGGAGTGACTGTGATATCTCAGGCATGCTACGTGTGAGCTGCCTCCTAAACTGGAAGCCCCGTGAGCATATCCACCTGACTCTTGATGTTGGATAATTAGCATACAGTGACAGTGCCAGTTCACCCATCCCAAGCTAATTAGTTCACCTGCAGCATTCAGTGAATGCGGCTGCACAGATTTCAGATTAGGAGGCAGACTGACCAGAGCAGTATAGCAGGCTTGAGGGTACCACCACCAGGGATGGTGAATTTACTCTGAAGCTGCACTCTTTTAGTTAAATTGTTGATCCCTAATGCACATTCTTGAAATGAACAAAGTGGAATAAAAAAGAAAAAAAGTAACATTTCTTTAAACTCCCAGTCTTACGTGGATCATTATGACAACTCATTGGCAAAGTAGATTCTCACCTTGACCTAACTCCAAAAAATGCTTATAAACAAATAAGCAGACCAGGTTCCTTGGGTGAATCTGATATCTTTTATTAGACCAACCCAAATAGTTGGAAAATAATTATTAACAAGCTTTCGGATTCAAAAACCCTTCATCAGGCTAAGGAAGTTTCAGCAGTTGGTATGTGCTCTTCCTGGATGGAATGAAAAAGAAAGAAGCCAGCGGCTGGGCTGGTATGTATGCAAGACAGGTAGTCAGTGAAAACGTAGATTGAGGAGTCAATGGGTGAGAGACAGGCTTAATAATTATTTTTCAACTATTTGGGTTGGTCTAATAAAAGATATCATATTCACCCAAGGAACCTGGTCTGCCTATGTTCTTAGACCAACACGGCTACAACCTACACACCTATAAACAAATAATAAAGTTGAGATAAAGAGAAAGCCACAGCAGGAAATATATATGTATATATATTCTACTTCAGTCATGACTTTTGCCATCTCAGAAAAGCTGATAGGAACTACTGCTGAGATAGCTCCAAATGCCACCAATAGCAATATCTTCTTTCCATAGTAGCAGTTATATCACCTAAACTGGTGTTGACAAATTTTTAAATACCTTAAAGAGAGCAGACAGTCCCAAACTGCTTGAGGTTCATGTGGTTTACTGCTAGTATCCTATATTCATAGTACTGTATCTGCTCAGAATATATGAGAGAGCTTGAACTCACAAGCTAATTTTTTTTTTTAAGACGTACCTATCTCTTGCTCTAAATGTACATACAACATATTACAGGGTCAGCATCCAAAATTAAAACCTACCTTAAATTACCAAACTAAGGCATGCCTGTGTGGGGGAAATGACTGGAACAGGTATTGCAAAATAATTTATTTCCCAACAGCTATTGCAGAAAAGCTCCCCACTTGGACATATTAGGTGTGTCTACATGTGCGCTTTAATGTGCAGTAGACTATTTTACTGTGCGTTGAAGTGTCACATGAAAAACCTTTAAATTACACTGAAGTACAGTAAAATACTATACTGGGCATTAAGCATCACTAAAAAGGTGTGCAAATACACTACTGTGCATTAGCACGGGACATTGGAAAAGGTGCATTAATGCACCAACTATTCGTGAATTAAAGACCAGAAAATTTAGTATTCTTGTAAAGCTGAGCAACCTTTTCAGAATCAAGTGCCATTATTTTAAAGTAGAATGTTCAGAAAAGTAGTCTTTATGGAATAGGGTTTTTTTTTTCCACTGTAGCTATTATGGTTACTTTCTCCATATATATATATGCTTTCTTTTTCTACGCATAGTTACACACAATTAGTGTTTGCCCTATCTCCTTCCTGAGAAAGACTTGGGCTGCAGACAGGGTTAGAAACCCAAGTATAGAAGCAGAATTCAAAATCTAAGGTCCCTTCTGGGAATATCCCTCTAGTAGTCTATAGGACTGAGCTTGTGTGCTTCCTCTGCTCCTGCAGTGCTACACAGGGAGGAAAGATCTCTGTGGCATTGCCAATTCTCAAACTGTTTAGGAAACTATAAATTAAAACTAGCAGAAGAATCATTCCTTGAATCAAATTGGAATCTTAGGCAGATTATGAATTATTGTTGTAATGGGCTCCCTGTATTTAACACATGTGCTATTTAAACCCTGACAAACTACAGGCATTCCTTTTTGTCGTGTCTTTGCTTTTTCTTAAGATATGTGTAAGAAAACAAAATAATTCATTCCTCATATATGCCACTGAATAATAATCTTCTGCTGATGACATCACAGCCATTCCTATAGCAACCAATTTTGATTAGCAAAATAGAGTTATGACTAAATCAACTAGCTACAGCATTCTGTGCTAGCAAAAGTTTTGGAATGCACTTCGGATATAGATACCAATTATTACAATTTATCCATGACAATGGTAAAGATAACAGCAAATGTCAAAATACTGCAATATTGAAAAAAGGGCATAAATTCCTACCAACAATAAATTGGATTGAAGGGGTCTTAGCCACTGCTATTTTCGGCAGTCTGTTGAACCCAACCCCAAATTTCACATTGGCATAATAAATTTCATAGATTATATAGACATTAGGGCTGGAAGGGACCGTGGAAGATCATCAAGTCCAGCCCCTTGCCCCAGGGGAAGGAAGTCAGCTGGGGTCATAGGATCCCAGTAAATCTGAAATTCTCTTGAAGGCATTCAAAGTAGGTGCTTGAACCACCTCCAATGGAAGGCTATTCCAGACCGTGGGGGCTCGGACAGTAAAGAAATTCTTCCTTATGTCCAGACTGAAACGGCCATGGAGGAGTTTATCATCATTCAACCTTGTCATCCCTTCAGGTGCTCTGGTGAACAAATGTTCCCCCAGATCCTGGTAAACACCCCTTATAAACTTGTAGGTGGCCATCAGATCACCCCTGAGCCTGCGCTTTTCCAGGCTGAAGAGTCCCATAGCTCCCAGCCTCTCATTATATGGTCTGTTTTCCTGACCTCTGATCATGTGCATGGCTCTCCTCCGGACTCTGTCAAGCTTCTCCACATGCTTTTTGAATAGTGGAGCCCAAAACTGGATGCAGTACTCCAGCTGTGGCCTCACTAAGGCTGAGTACAAGGGGAGAATGAGGTCCTGGGATTAGCTTGAGAAGCACCAATGGATGCAATCCAGCGTTTTGCTCACTTACTAGCAGCAGCATCACATTGAAGGCTCATGTTCATCTTGTGGTCAGTCATGACCCCAAAGTCCCTTTCATCTGTAGTGCTAGCCAGCATAGCACTGCTGAACCTATAAGCATGCTGCAGGTTTTTCTTCCCAAGGTGGAGAACCTTGCAGTTTTTGGTGTTAAACACCATCAAGTTCCCATCCGCTCATTTCCTGAACCTGTCAAGGTCAGCCTGGATCACCCTCCTGTCCTCAGGTGTGGACGATGTACCCCAGAGTTTGGTATCATTGGCGAACTTGGCCAGTCTGCTACTGCTATCAATGTCTACATCATTAATGAAGATGTTGAATAAAATAGGTCCAAGGACAGAACCTTGAGGAACCCCACTTCTCACACAGCACCACAACGATTGACTTCCATCTACTGTCACCCTCTGGGTCCAATCACGGAGCCATTTCCCCAGCCAGTGGATCGTGGTGGACCCGAGGCTGCAGTTAGCCAGTTTTGCCAAGAGGTGATCATCGGATACCAGATCGAAGGCTTTTTTAAAGTCAAGATATACTACATCAATCTCTTGCCCCTTGTCCAGGTGATAGGTCACCTGGTCATAAAAGGAAATAAGATTGGTCATGCAAGACCTACCTGCAACAAACCCATGCTGGCTATCCCTCATGATGTTGCCACCAGCCAGCCAGTTAAGAATGGCCTCTTTGATAATCTTTTCTAAGACCTTCCCCAAGATAGAGGTCAGGCTGATGGGTCTATAGTTTGCTAAATCCACTTTCCTCCCTTTCTTGAAGATAGGCACCACATTGGCCTTCTTCCAATCTTCGGGCACTTCACCAGAGCACCAGGAGTTCTCAAAAATCCATGCCAGGGGGTGAGCTATGACACTAGCAAGCTCCTTGAGTACCCTGGGGTGTAGACTATCAGGGCCAGCTGACTTGAGGATGTCCATCCTCTCAAGGTGTTTCTTCACAAGATCAGCATTGATGGAGGGCAAGGAATCTCCCTCACCGGGCCTCCCTGTCCCATAATGGTCAGGGGTGTCCCATAGGACTGGTGAAAGACCAATGCAAAGTACCCATTTAGTAGGTTGGCATTTTCCTGGGTGTCAGTTGTCAGTTGTCCCATCTGGTTTAGCAGGGGGCCAATGTTGCCCTTGCTTTTCCTCCGGCTCCCCACATATCTAAAATGTCTTTTTATTGTCCTTGATACTTGTAGCTAGTTGGAGTTCTGTTGCAGCCTTGGCTTTCCTGATTGGCTCCCTGCAGGTCTGGACCAGTGCAGAATATTCCTCCTTGGAGGTGAAGCCTGTCCTCCATCCTTTGTAGGTCTTTCTTTTTAGGTGCAGGAGGTCCACTAGTTGCTTGCTGAGCCAAGGGGTTGCTGTGCCCTTTTGCTGCCTTTCCTCCAAGATGAAATAGCTTTAGCTTGTGCATCTAGGATCGCTCCCTTCCTGAACTCCCCTCTCCTTGGGGTTGTGGTCCCTTAGGGCCTCACCATTAAGCCTCCTGAGCTTGTCAAAGTCAGCTTTTCTGAAGTCAAGGACTTCTGTAATGCTGATTGACTTGCCAGCTTTATGGGAGATGGTGAAGGTGATCAGCTCATGGTCACTGTCACCCATCTTCCCATCAATCGTTAGGTCATTGATTAAGTTATCCCTGGTTGCCAGTACCAGGTCAAGCATTGCTTTACCTCTCATTGGTCCATAGACTTCTTGTATCAGTTAGAGCTCATCCACACATAAGAGAAAGCTTTGCGACTTGGATTTGGCTTATCACTTTTCACATGAGATGTCTTGGTAGTTGAAGTCTCCCATGACAACCATGCACTAGGAGCATGCAGCCTTAGCCAATTCCCTGGCGAACTCCTGGTCAAGCTCTTGATTTTGGGTAGGAGGTCTGTAATAGACTCCCACCATTGTGTCCCCTGTGCCATGTTTCCCATGGATTTTAACCCAGAGGGTCTACAGTTGTCCACCCTGGGTGCCATTGTCAGCTTGCAGGGATGCATAGCTTTCCTTGACATAGAAAGCTACACCCCCACCCGTTTTGTCCACTCTGTCCCTCCTGTACAGGGTATAGATATCTGTATCTGTGGTCCAGTAATGCGTGGAGTCCCACCAGGTCTCTGTTATCCCTATAACACCGTAGTTATTTGTCTTTAGCAGGAGGACAAATTCCTTCTGTTTATTCCCCAAGCTCCTGGCATTTGTGTACAGGCACACAGGTGTCCCCTTGGGGGCCCTTGCCTTGCCTACAGTTTATTCCAGGGCTGGGGCAAGGGTGGGCTCCCTTAAGTGCCTTGGCCTGCTGGCTTTGCAAGGGTTGCTTAGTGGGTCAGCAGTGGCAGTAGTTCCCCATCCCCTGGCGGGCTTAGTTTAAAGCCCGATGGAGCAGGTCAGCCAGTCTGGCTGAGAAAAGCCTCCTCCCCAGCAGAGAGAGGTGGAGGCCATCCCTTCCCAGCATCTCACTGCCTCTCTTTCTGAAGAGTGGGCTATGGTCATGGAAGCCAAAGCCTTCCCAACAATACCAGTGCTGCAGTCTTTGGTTCACTTCCTGGATCCTCCTCTCCCTCTCAGCCCATAGCCTGAGACTGGGACGATTGATGAGAACACCACCTGCACTCCCAACCCCTTAAGTCCCACTCCCAAATCCCTGAAGTGCTTCATGGCCTGGATGGGAGCACTCTGAGCCATGTCATTCATGCCCACATGGATGAGGAGCATAGAAGAGTGGTCAGTGGGCTGGAGGAGTTCAGGGATCCTTTCTGCAATGTCTCAGATCCAGGCTCCAGGAAGCAGCAGACTTCCTGGGCTAAGGGGTCGGGTTAGCAGATTGACCCTCCATCCCCCTCAGGATGGAGTCTCCCACGATAAACAATTTTCACTTTGTCCTAGGGAGAGCGGAGGCGGTAGCTAAAGTTGAGTCTGTGTTGCCTGCAGGAGCTGGCAAATTAGCAGGCTCTGCTGGGGCTGCAAGAGGTTCGTACCTGTTGCAAAGCTCCAGCAGTGGGAGGGGGGCTTCAGGCAGTGGACCTTGTGGCCCTTGACCACCTTGTTCCAACCCCTGGGCTGGACAGAATGGGAGGTCCTTGAGACCTCCCCAGTCCTGGAAGGCAACTGTGGTCGACCCTCTGCCTCCTGAAGGAGGAAGGCCTGGCAGTAAGAGTCAATCTCCTGCTCACAGTCCCTGATGGCGTGCAGTCTCTGGACTGTGGCCTGGAGCTCCTCCAGCTGGTGTGCCAGAGACACCAAAAGGGAGCAGACCTCACAAGGGGAGCTGGCCATGCTCCTAGACCCCAAAGCCTGAAAAAGTATCAGGCAGCCCCCGCAGTCAAAAGCCAGAGGCTCCATCTGCATGGAGCGTGGAACCTTGGGCTCCGTCTGGGTGGAGGCCTCTGAGGAGCCAGAGGTGAGGGACACAGACCTTGAGGGGACTATCGGGTTGTGGTGCCTGCTCATCTGTGGCATGCTGCTGGAGGGCCAGCTATGGCTGGGACTGGCTTCCCTAGGGGGATGCTCTGGCATGGTCTCAGGCCCTCCCACTCACCCTCCTGCGCAAATTGCATGCTAACTCACATGCTGGGCAGTCAAGTGCACCTGTTTTCATGGCCTGTTCATGAGGTTCCGGTCATGTGGCTCCCTGGGTGCTGGGCAAAGTAGGAGCTGGGGAGGGCATGTCCCTCCCCAGCTCAGACTCAGCCACCTCGCAGCTGTCTTGGGTTGGGGTCTCTTCCCCCTGCCATGGGCCCCACCTACCTCTGGCTCTGCTGGTGGTCTGGGTCAGGGTCCCACTGTGGGGTGCTGGGGGTCCCTGGGCTCAATGTGGGGCTCAACAGGCTTCCGCCTGTGCGTCTCACACCGGAGCCGGGGACAAAGATAATGTTCTACCTCAGTCAAGAGTGCTGATCTGTTCTTTCTCCTAGCCATTTTACTGCCTTTTTCAAAAGTAGGTGAAGTAGTAGCATCACAAAAGATAGCAAGTGAGAATATTGCCATTGAATTCAAGGAGACCTGGGCCTAATGTATTATTCCTACCTGTTGCAAGCTGATTCTCCCTCAGGCCTCACCCTTTGCAAAACCAATCAAGTGCATCATCTAGGTCCTTCTCTTTACTGAGTTAGAATAAGATCCACAAAAGGACTCTGGTACTGCACTGATCACAGTGGTATCAACTATGTTTTAGGTATCCTGGTGCTTTAAATAATTCACTGCACTGAGTTACATTGCCTGTGAAATGCACAAGAGAATTAGATACCTAAAGGTGGAATCCACAGAAGCCAGAACACTGATCAGGGACTTTACCCAGTCAATAAGAAATGTTAAGGATAGGGGTGTGTTTTAATCCCTGCTCCTCTCTACAATTTAGGTTCCTCCCTACAGCTCAGTTACCTGATGCAGGGATCCTAGTTTTCTGTTTCCCATGGAAAACCAGAGAAAACCATGGATTTCCCATTTTTATCAGAGAAAACATGGATGTTCCCTTTTAGAAGAGAAACCCATGGATCTCCCCCTTTTGTAAAGAGCTCTGCAGGCTGGTAGTTCCAGCCTACAAGAGCTGTTTGCAAAAGGGGTGGAGAAACCCTTAATCCTGCTGGGAGGGAGGAAGGGCAGGGCCCAACACTCACACTTACCTGAGGCTGCTTCAGGCTCACTCTTCTTGCTGGAGGTAAGTGGGTTTTGGGGGTTGCGGTGCAGGACTGGGGGAGGAAGCTGGCTAGAGGTTGAGGAAGTGGGGAGATTTGCAGCCAGCCAGGCACGCTGGCCAGGAGGGGGGTTTGCAGCCTCTCTGCTCCCAGCTGGAGTGCTCAGCTGGCTGGAAACCCCTGCCACTCATGGCCGGCTGCAAACCTCCCTGTTCCCTTGGCCTCCAGCCAGCTTTGACACTCCCCAGCTGGGCACTCTGGCCGGGAGGTGGGGTTTGCAGCTGGCCAGGAGTGGAAGCGATTTGCATGATGGCTGGGCAGTAGCTCTACAGAAAAGGCGTTGCTGTAACAGTGGAAAATAAACTAGATCTTCTTTGGCATTCCCTCACAGTAGAGGATGATTGTCTTCTATGATTGTCTTACGTGGGTGCATCTACATAAGATGTTTTACTATGCAATAAAACAGTTTACTGCACAGTAAACATGTGCATCTATGCTCTAATCCTAAGTAAATATGCTACCTACAAATGCAAGTAGGAAATTTACTTGCGATTAGTCACTGCACACTAGCACTCATGTAGACACCTGACTGGGAATACATCTGCTCCCAGTTAGCCAACTAGCAGGCATAGGGAAATTGCTTCATGCCCCAGGAAGCGGCCTGTTGCTGGGAGTGGCCTGTTGCACCATCAGAGCCCGGGCAGGGACTATGTCCCCCTGCCCCAGCAGCAGGGAGCTCCAAGTCCCCCACTCCAAGATTGCGATCAAGTAGCAGGGGCCTAGGGCATCCTTATCTCCCAGCCTAATACCAAGGTTATGGGACTTGGGCTGGGAAATCCTTATTTCCCAGCACCAACTCCATGCCCGCAAGGCCAGCACTATGAGATCCATATCTCCCAGCCCAAGTTTTGCAGTCACAGGGCTATGGCTGGGAGATTCTTCTCTCCCATGACTATAGAGATAACACTGGGAGAGCAGGATCTCCCAGCCTCAGCTCCCTGATTGCAGAGAGTTGACTGGGAGCTCCCTGATGGCAGGGGATGGGGAGTAGAGCTGTACAAAGCCTTGGCCACCAATTCAATTTGGAGGAGATTCGGCCCAATTTGGTGGCTGACTCTCTGAATCTCTGAATCTGAATTGAATCAGAAGACCCATTAATCTCTATGAATTGAATTGGAAGCCTCCAATTCAATGTGGAGAGATTCGACAATTCAGACACAGACATAGCTTTATGTGTTTTTTCTACATACCTCAAGGTACCAGGTGGCTCATGAATGCTGAGATGGTGGAGCAGGTGGAGCATTCCATGGGAGAGCAGGGGGTCCCCCGTGCACTTGGCAGCAGACCCTCCCTTCCACCCTCCAGCTCAGCAACTGGTGCCTCCTGGATCTGGGGGGAGGCATCTGGGTCCCCCCTTGGCTGGGTCTGCCACCAAGCATGCACCACCCCCCCTGCTCCTGTGGGACACTTCATCCACCCCACCATCTCAGTGTTCACAAGCCACACCTGATACCTTGAGGTATGTACAAAAAACATATAAAGCTGTGTCTATGGCTGAATTCCTGATTCTCCAAATCAGAATCAAATCTTCAGAGCACTTACTTGCAAGTAGTTTATTTGTGAGTAAATTGCTTCTGGATCTAATGCATGTGTAGACATACTTTATGTGGCCACATCTATACAAGACACTTACTGCACAGTAGCTCATTATGAACTGTGACATGATGCTACTGTGCAATAGTAATGAGCTACTGTACAGTTGTTACAAGTTACTGTGCGGTGAGCATCACTGGGCAACCATGCCAGGATACTACTGTGCACTAATATTTATTACTGCACAGGCATTTAGTACTTGGTTATGAAGTACTAAATGAATGTGCAGTAACAACTGTGCAGTGAGCATCTCTTGTACTTGTGCCCTGTGTATCTGAAGATGTCTGATGAGGTCTATTCAGGATCAATAGACTACTGCTGTTTGGATTTGTGTTTTCATGTGGGGTGGGTGGTAATGGATTCTTGATTTGGTCCATGACACACTGTTTATGCTGCTCCCACTTTTCCATCTCCTGTTTTTGTCATGAGGTTTCAAAGTACTGAGATCCCTGTAGCAGATCATTGTTCCATTTGGGACACTTGTAGGTGATAGTCTACCATAAGCTGACAGCAACATGGCATTTTTTTTAAGTTGAGGACATCTCTAAAGAACTTTATCTGCCCTTCTCTTGAGCTGGGAATAAAACTTGGTTAGGGAGCCTGGAGTCAGACATATGGATGGCATGGCTGGTCCAATGAAGCTGATGTCAGATGATCATCACCTTGATATTCATTGTGTTTGTTTGCAAGAGGATGCTAGCATTGGTACATCTGTCTTCCAACTACATTAGGAAGATCTTATACAGGCAGCATTCTCCAACAACTTTAGAGATCTCCTGCACATTATCCATGTCTCAGATCCATACAGTAAGATGGGGATCATGCCTGCTTGATAAACCATGAGCTTGGTTTTAGACATGATGTCACAATCTTCAAACACCCATCTTTTCAGGTTCGAAAAAGGCTGCACTTTCACATTTAAGGTGATGTTGGATTTCTTCACTGATGTCAGCATTCTGTGAGAGATGGCTTCTGAGGTGGGTGAAATACCCAGTGTTCTCCAGAGTCTCACCATGGATCTGGATTACTGGAGATGGGCACTGTTCATTAGGAGCTTTCTGGTGGAGGATCTTAGTCTTTTGAATGTTAAATATCAGACCCATTTTCTTGTATGCCTTGGTAAAGATGTCAATGATTGCCTGAAGGTCTGCTCCTGAGTGAGCACAGAGTACAGCATCATCAGTGTACTGGAGCTCTATGACTGAGGTCGGGGTAGTCTTGGTTTTGACTCAGAGTTGGTGGGATTAAAAAGTTTACCATCCATTCAGTAGTTTAACTCCACTCCAGCTGGAAGCTTGTTGGTGGTCAGATGTAGCATCATGGCAAGAAATATTGAGAAGAGTGTTGGAGCAATGACACAGCTTTCCTTAACTCCGATTTTAACCTCAAAGGGTCTGTGACAGATCCATTACTGAGAAACACCACTCACATACCATCATGGAGCAGGGAGAAAATGGTGACAAATTTCATTTGGCATCTATATTTCAGAAGGATGCTCTACAACACTTGTCAGATGACAGAATCAAAAGATTTTGTGAGATCAAAGAAGGCCATATAGAGAGTCTTATGTTGTTCTTGACATTTCTCTTGCAGCTGAAGTTGTGAAGGGGAAGGTGTAAAGATCATGTCAGTTGTCCCTCTTAATGTCCTAAACCCACAGTGAGATTCCGGGAGGAGCTCTTCAGCAAATGGAAGGAGATATTTCAGGAGGGTTGTCACAACGATCTTTCCTGTGGTGGACAGCAAAGTGATCCCTGTGTAGTTTCCACAGTCATACTTGTTTCCTTTCTTGAAGATTGTCACAATCATGGCATCCCGTAATCATTAGCTGAATATGAGCCAATAGTGTGCCCTTTTTGGCAAGAAGGCTATCAGCATACTGGGCTGCATTAGTAGGAGTATTGAAAGCAGACCGAGGGAACTGATCATTTCTCTCTATTCAGCACTTATGAGGCCACATCTGGAGTAGTACATCCAGTTTTGGATGCCCACTACAGAAAGGATGTAGACAAATTGGAGAGTCCAATGGAAGGCAAAAAAATGGGCAGAGGGCTAGGGAGTATGACTTATGAGGATAGGCTGAGGGAACTAGGCTTATTTAGCCTGGAAAAGAGAAGATGGAAAAAAGATTTAATAACAGATTTCAACTACCTGAAGAGGGATTTGAAAGAGGAAAGAGCCTGGCTGTTCTCAGTTGTGTCAGACAACAGAACAGGAAGCAATGGTCTCAAAGCGCAGCAAGGGAAGTTTAGGTTAGATATTAGGAAAAAAAATTCCTGAGAGGAGGGTAGTAAAGATCTGGAAGAGGTAGCTCAGAGACGTTGTGGAATCTTAACCCTTAGTGATTTTTAAGCCCCGTGTAGATAAAGCCTTGGCTAGGATGATGAGTTGAGGATACTTCTGCTTTGAGCAGGGGTTTGGACTAGATGACCTCCTGAGATCCCTACCACCTAATTTTCTATGGTTTTATGATTCTGTGAAAATGGAATAGGATTTAGCCCTGAGTGAAACTTATTAAGTAATAGGGTAACAAACTTTAATGTGGTGCAAATTGCCGATCCATGCTCTCCCAGTGAGAATTAGCCAGCATAGTTAACTGAGTTTAAGTGATGCTTTTAATATAGAAATCAATAAGATTTACGAAATGCTTTTAATGGTTTACATGATTTAATTAGATGTCCATGTAGTTGTGGGCATCTTAAGTGTATTCTTAGCAAACACTGACTTCATAATACCCACCAATGTAATGAGGTGTATTACACGCACTGATTTTGCCTTCAATTAATCATACATGTAAATGTTGTCATGTACTATTTCTAGGTGCAAAGGGAGATCAGGGTTTGAAAACAATCAATTTTGGAGTAGAGTTATTCCCTTAATCACAGTTCTGAATTTACAGCAACAATGCATGGTATCTCCCTGTACTAAGATGACAATACAGTAGTAGGTTTAACATTTCCTTTTTAAAGTTTCCTGCAGGATCATTAAAGCAATTTTCATAGGTGATTTGGGGCAATTTAATTATTTGAAACCCTCACTTCATTAAAACTACACATTTATGCAATCTCTGAAATGTTCTACCTTAAATTACATAAACCCCACATAGCTCATTACCCATGAAAGAAGTAAGCTCTGCTACTATCTAGAATAACTCACTGCTTGTTTTCCATGCATGAAAAGAAACTTCATTATCACCTCACTTAAGTGAAATGATACATTTCTGCATTGATCTATTTCCGTGGCTAAAGGTGTCAAATGCAATTTGGTTACTGGAATATTATGTGGGTGATCATAATTAATAGTAATAACCTCATTATCATCACTACAGTGTATATAGCGTATATATGAGCTCATTCACCAGCTGGAGATTAATGACATTTTATGGACTGTGTAGGAAGAAAAAGTACAGCATGGTATCTATCCTATTCTCTTCAGAGTGAACTTTCCTATCTGGAAATAGGCCCAAGAGTCTTGTTAGAATTCCTTGTTTTGTGAACTCTCTGATATTACTAAGAAATGATAATTGGTCTTATCTTATTGGAACATTCATACTTATAGTCTATTATGCCAGAAATATTCCTTTTTAATTTTTTATTTTTTTTTTTACTGAGGGCCCATTGTGATGTGCTGCTTTCTCATCACACCTTTCCTTTGTCATTATTATGATTTGTATTCACCACTTCAGTTCTTTAATATTAGTATTGTATCCTGGTTCTCTTTATTCATGGAGCAAAATACTCCATGGCAACTGGAATAAACAAAATACACCCTGGCAACTAGAATAAGCAACTATCTTGATAAAGAGATGAACTCATCTTTACATATCTGAAATGGCTTAAGGGGAAATAAAACAACACTGTACTAAATAAAATGAAGTTACCTGTCTTTGAAGTGAAATTTCTTACTTGTACAAGCAAGGGATTTCACTTCAAAAGCAGTTAAACTCACTTTATTTAGTGTACTTGTATGGTTGGAAACAAGAGCCATCCTACTTTCTTCCAGGCTGTCTTTTAAATTTGGGATGCGTTCCCAGGTAAAGAGCCACACAGTGAACCCATTATCTTCCTCCCAACTCTTAATTTCTAGGATGCCAACAAACAAACTTGACAATGCCTTGACTGCTGATGTGCTGAGAAAACTATTTATTATGATGACCATGAAGAAACTCGGATATTTTTAAACTCACGTGTCCACATACTTAACCACGAAGACAGAGAAAGGTTTTAATAAACATGGGTTTCAAAACCATTCAGCTTTAGATTAACTCTGCTTGAGCTAAAATCAGTCATAAAACTCCCGCTAAATTCAGCACAAGCAGTTAGACCAAAGCTAAGTGCTTTTGTATTCACTGCCATAAATTCCCTGAAAACTTTTAAAGCCTGATCTAACTTTCTCTTTTTACTGGCCTTGTATAATCCCTCCTGTCTTTGGGATGATTCTTAGCATATTTTCCTTCAGATCAACACAACATTCCTTATCAAATATTGCCAAAAAAAGCAAGAGACCTATAATTGCAGGATTTTTTCTGACTCCAAAAGTCAGTATGGAGTCTAAAGAAGCTGAACAAAACAATAACAGGTCAATGTGAAATGTTCAACCAATTCTGCTTTCTCACCTTGACTACATACCTGGGCACATCTAGGATTTTGAAAAAGCAGGGAGTGCAAATGCTGTGGCACATCATCATATATGAAACAACACATGTTTTTTCTCCAGTTAAAGAGAAACTAGATAATTTACTAATATACTGGGATGAGGGGGTGAAGTGAGCTAGCACTATACAAACTGGAACGTGATAAGTTCTATAAAAAGTTTTAAGACGCCTCAACAAACTGTGCAAAAATTGTCAAATAGTCAAAAGATATAGCTTCATTTGTCTTTTAGTCATTATAGTTAAATGTATATCTCTTATCCAGATACATAAACCAAAATCTACCCTTTTGGAGCATCTTTATAGTGCTTCCAACACTTCACTGTCAGTCATTTCTACACCTGAGTTAACACTTGATGTTAGCCCACAAGAAGCTGAGAAGCGACCAGCACACCTGAGTTCAGGTTTTTAGCAAGAGCTAAAAACAGTCTGCAGGGCTGTGAAATGGAAGAGATATACTACCAGGCATGACTTACAGAGAGCAACATTTCAAAAGAAAAAATAGTTTGAATACTGGACTATCAAGACCATAAAAAAGAAAGTTGTTAACCTGTGGAATGGAGAGAGATTAACAGAAAACAGGGAAGTGACAATGAGCCATGAAGTCAATTGACTGTCTGAGCAATGCCTGTATAGAAATATAGCTGCCCCTTCCAGGATGTTGTTTTTGAAGTTTGGGTGGGTCAGGAATCAGATGGAGGTACAACTGCACTCCTGCTCCCCTCTTTCTCCACCCTCTTGCCCTGGATCAGCCCCTAGTTGCATATAATTTCCATTCACAAAGGTAGTAATTGTTTATTTCAATCCCTGGGCACATCTACATGAGATACTATGTAGCTGTAGCAATGAGTTATGGTGACATAGCATCAGCAGGTATGAACCATGATGCCAGTGCTATGGCGCAGTAGCAATGAGCTACCGCATAGTAGCTCATTGCTACTGCACAGTAGGGTCAGAAATGACCTGTGCACTACCAGGACTGAGCAGTAACAATAGCTACTCCGCAGTTATTTAGTATTTGCTAAGTAACAACTTAGATGCACCCAATAATATCATCTCCATGCTCCTGCATCTTCAAATGTCTGAACTGGCTGCAGGATCTGTTACTCTTATGGCTCTTGCTTTATAGGGTGCTGACACCAGCTCTGATGGTCCTTACAAGTTCTGCAAAGATGGAGATCCTGCTGCAACATGCAATCCACAGGCTGCCACACAAGTGATTCCTCATCTTCTGCTTCATAATTGGCTTCCTGGTCTCCATACAGCTCCTCACCTATGCAGCTGTTTACCCCTGGTGTTCTGTTCATTCATGATGTGCCTTCTCCAGCAGCTGTTAAAGTTCACTACTAAACTCCTCACTTGCCACGCAGTTCCACAGCTGTCACACTCCTTTATTGGAGTCCTAGGGAAAAAGATTATATTGTTGGTCCATTCCTTTTCAATGAGCTTTAATCCTTCCTCTATTATCTGCAAGGGGGAATTGGATCTATTCTTCCAACTGGAAATTACAGGTCAGCAGTGAGGAGATAATGGCAACAGTAATTTGTTTCCTGCTGAGCAGATTCATCTTTATTATCAATTTATATGATACATAATATTTGGTATGTAAAAAGCCCAAATGATGTCAGTCCCTCACTGTGCTGCATAGTGCACAAACACATACCTTTTTCTAAAGGTCTTATCTTGTAAAGAGACAAAGAAAGTAGAATTATTCCTATTTTATAGATGCAAAATGAAGCACAGATAAATGTTTGCCTGCTATTGGGTAGGATATCAGTGGCAGAACCAGCAACTGGAGCCAGATCCTACGAGTTTCAATGTAGTGTCTTAAATACAAAACCATCTTTTCTCCAGTATAGTGTCTAAAATACCTTTGTTATGTTTTGATGGTAACCAGCATGCAAATCAATATTTTTGAGTAGCCCTCAACTTGTATTACATTTACCTTTTTATTTCTCTTCACATGAATGCCTCTTGTTTATTTTTTTCTCTAAAAAATGCTGGATGAAACCCTTCTTTTAACCTAATTTAGAAAGTGCTTAATTTTTTTTTCCAGTTTATTACTCACTCTGTAGTCAATGCAACAACATTTGTTTCCATACAGTAACTCTATCTCAGATATTCCCCCAGGATACAGGGGAAAGCATCTTCATAGACAGGCTTGGTGAGGAGGGGTTTAAACTAGGTTTGCCGAGGGATGAAGACCAAGCCCTGAGGTAAGTGGGGAAGTGGATGACCTGGAGGAAGAGCAAGCAGGGGAGCAGGCAACAGGGGAGATGTTCTCATTCTTCCTGGGAAAGTTGGGTAGTTGGCTAATTTACCTCAGATGCCTATACACAAATACACAAAATCTGGGAAATAACCAGGAAGAACTGGACTTTCTAGCACAGTCAAAGAACCATAATGTGACTGGAATAGCAGAAACTTGGTGGGATATTTCACATAACTGAAGCACTGTCATGGTTGGGTACAAATCATTCAGGAAGGACAGGAAGGGGAAAAGAGGAGTACAAGTTACACTTTATGTAAAAGAGCTGCGTTTGATTGTTCAGAGCTCCAGTATGAAACTGGAGATAGGCCTATTGAAAGTTTCTGGTTGAGGGTCAGAAGGGAGAGCAACAAGGGTGATGTCATGGTGGGAATCTGCTATAGACCACCAAAACAGGAGGAAGTGGTGGATGAGGCTTTCTTCAAACAGCTAGCAAAAGTTTTCTAATCACAGGCCCTGGTTCTCATGAGGGACTTCACTCACCCTGACATCTTCTTGGAGGCCAATACATCAGTGCACAGTAGGGCTGTGCGGAGCTTCACTAGCTGATTCAATTCGGAGGAGATTCGGCCCAATTCAGGGACCAAAACTCAGAATCTGAATTGAATCAGGAGACCAACAAAAAACTCTGAATCGATTTGAAGCATCCAAATCAATTTGGAAAACCTTTGGAAAAAGATTTGCCTGATTTGGCAATTCAGCCATAGACTAAACAGACAGCTGACAGCTGCCTCCAGCTGGTAAGTCTGTTGGGGTTGGGGGAAATGGGAGGGAAGGGCTTGGGAAAGGGAAGGATTGGGGCTGGGGCTGAGGCTGGGACAAGCTGCTCAGCTAGGGCAGGAGGCGTGTTACTTGGGGAGGGGGGCGAGGGAGGTGGGATGCAGGTGCAGCAGTGCAGGGAGTAGGGGCTCTGCCCTACTGCCACTTGCCCTGCTGGGCAGAGGGGGATGCAGGTGTGGTTCACTCTAGGCGGAAGGTGACAAGCAGCAGCAGAGCATAGCCCTTACTCCCAGTGCTGCCGCACCCACATCCCATGTCCCCCACACCGGCTGGCAAGCAATGGCAGGGCAGAGCCCCTGCTTTCAGTGCTGATGTGGGTGCAGCAGCGCTGGGAGCAGGAACTATGCCCTGCTGCTGCCCAGAGTGAGCCATGCCTGCATTGTGCCTCCCCACTCCGCTCACTCTGGCTGGGCAGGCGGCAGCAGGCAGAACCCCCATGGCTTCCCTTGCTGGGGCAGAGGCAGGCACAGCTGGGGGAGATTCTCCTATAACTGCATTGCCCAGCCCCACCCCTTGCCCAGCCCAGCCACCACCAGATGCAGGAGCAGAGATTGGGGCCTCTGGACACTCATGGCAGAGCCGCCCTATGCAGTATGGGGCAGCAGGGATCTTCTCCCCCAGGGGCTAAGGAATTGAACAGGGGTCTGGGGAATTGAACTGGGGAATATCCCCTGGGTTGATTCCCCAGCCCCCAGCTCAATTCCCCAGTCCCCAATTCAATTGGCCTGAGAGCTGGGGCAGCTCCATGTGTCAGCCAGAGCCCAACAGCACTCAGTCCCAGCTGTCCCAGCTCCCAGAAAGCACATAGAGCCCTGCTGAGCCATGCTGCTCCCATGCCATGGGGCAGCTGCTGCGTGGATGCCAGGATGGAGAGGTGATCCCCACTGCCCCCCGCTGCCCTCCACTGTGTAGAGAGGCTCTGCCACTAGCACCCAGAGGCCCCATCACCACTCCTGCAGCCAATGGGTGCTGGGCTTTTTCTTTTTTTTTTAAGAGCCAGGAGGCTGGGCTGGGTGAGGGATGGGGCCAGTCTGAGAGGCAGAGGAGTCCAGGAGAGTTGGCTGTACTTTAAAGAAAACTTACTGAGGGTGCAGGTAACAAGAAGGATTTCTACAAGAATGTCAGCAACAAGAGGAGGATCAAGGAAAGTATGAGTCCTTTGTTAAGTGCAGCGAGGAGGAGGGCAACCTATTGACAGTGGATGCAGAAAAGGTACTCAAAGCCTTTTTCACCCTAATCTTCACAGGCAAGTTCAGCTCCCAGACTATTTCATCTGGCAACACAGTCTGGGGAGGAGGTAAGCCTCCAACAGTGGCAAAATAACAGATTAGGGACTATTTAGAAAAGCTGGATGCATACAAGTCCATGCGGCTGGCTGGATGGGATGCACCCAAGGGTGCTAAGGGAGTTGGTGAACATGATTGCAGAGCCATTGGCCATCATCTTTGTAAACTCATGGCCATCAGGGCAGGTCCTGGATGATTGGAAAGAGCAAATATAGCACCCATCTTTAAGATAGAGAAGAGGAAGATCCAGGGAAGTATAACCCGGTCAGTTTTACCTCAGTCCCTGGAAAAATCATGGAATAGGTCCTCAAGAAATCCATTTCTAAGCACTTGGAGGAGGAAACGGTGATTAGGAGCAGTCAGCATGGATTCACCAAGGGTAAGTCATTCCTGACAAATCTGATTGCCTTCTGCAATGACATGACCAGCTGTATGGATGTGGAGAGAGCCTTGACTTTAGGAAGGCTTTTGATATGGTATCCCCCAACATTCTCACAAGCAAGCTAAGGAAGTATGGGGTGGATAAATGGACTCTAAGGTGGATAGAAAAGTGGCTGGATCAGCAGCTTCAATAAGTAATAATCCGTGGCTTGATGTCTAGCTGGCAGCTAGTCTCAAGTGGACTGCCCCAGAGCTTGGTCCAGGAGCCAATTTTCTTCAATATTTTCATCAGTGACCTGGAAGATGTGATAGAATGCACTCTCAACAATTTTGCAGGTGACACCAACTGGGGGGAGTAGAAGCTATGTTGGACAGTAGGGCTAGGATTCAGAGACTTAACAAATTGAAGGATTAGACCAAAAGAAATATCATGATGCTCAATAATGACAAGTGCAAAGTCCTGTACTTTGGGCAGAACAATCCCATACACCAGTACAGACAGGGGACTGACTAGCTAAGCAGCAGCTCTGCAGAAAATGATCTGGGGGTTTCAGTTGAAGGTAAGCTGAATATAAGGCAACAGTGTGCCTTGTTGCCAAGAAGCCTAATGGCATAGTGGGCTACATTAGTAGGAGCATTGCCAGCAGAGTAAGAGAAGAATGAGATTGAGGGAAGTCATTCTTCCCTCTATTTGGCACTGTTGAGGCCACATCTGGAGTATTGTGTCCAGTTTTGTACCCCCACAATAGAAGGTATATGGACAAGTTGGAGAGAGTCCAATGGAAAGCAATGAAAATGGTTCGGGGGCTGGGGAACATAACTTCTGAGATGCTGAGGGAACTGGGTTTATTCAGTCTGCAGAAGAGAAGAATAAGGTGGGATTTACTAGCAGTCGTTAACTATCTGGTTGTTTCCAAAGAGGATGGAACTAGACTCTCATCAGTGGTGACAGATGTCAGAACAAAGAGCAGTGGTCCCAAGTTGCAGCAAGGGAGGTTCAAGTTGGATTTTAGGGGAAAAAAAACTTTCTCATAAGGAGGGTGTTGAAGCATTGGAACAGGTAACCTAGAAAGGTAGAATCTCCATCCTTGGAGGTTTTAAAGACCCAAGTAGACAAAGCCTTGGCTGGGATGACATAGTTGGAGATGGTCCTGCTTTGAGCTAGGGGTTGGAGTAGATGACCTCCTGAGGTCCTTTCCAACCCTATTTTTTTATGATTCTATGATATCTGTCAAAACACATTGTTTAATGTATGTAGAGTTAAACATTTGGATAGTTGCAGGGAAACAATTGTGTGTCAATTTTTTTATGTTTTCTTAGCTTTTTGTTTTAATGCCAATAGCTTAGAATTGTTCACATTGCAATCTGTAGTGGACACACTTTTTCCTGAAAGCTTCAACATTCATTGTTGGAAATAGTGTTATTTTTAGCTTTTTATGTGTCTGTTTCTGTCTGTATGTTTGAATGACCATCAATGACATTAGTTTCAATCAATATTCAGCCTGAGGTCAAGCCTGATATCATATCTGAGAGGTTTTAGAGCAAAGTGTGTCCCTTTACACACAATTGGTCATGAAATTGGGACGAGAACAATTTAATTTCCATTCACGGTATAAATAACCACATCCATACACACATGCACAAAACAGGATACAGCAACGAAAAGCTGATAGCGCTGTCTGAATACCTGTGTAGGTTGGCAGGACCAGCCAATGGTCTCCATAAGCAAGACATTTAATTCCAACTTTTGTGATAATCAGTGCTTTTAATACTGTTTTGTAACTCAAATATGGTAGCACCAAGACCTTCTGATAAGGTAGGAAATTGGGTATTGTAAGTTTGCAGTCCCATTTTTAAAAGCAACTCAAGGCTCCCAAATGCCTAAGCTACTTTGAAAGCTGGATTTAGGAATTTATAATAATCTTACCCTTAGATTCTTCTGAAGTAATTTGACTCCCTCAGTGCTGCCTGAACTGAAATGTCACTGCTCTCCCAGGCAGTTAGTTTTAAAGTTTGGGTGGAGCAGGAATCAAAGAGGAAAAGGAGTGCAATTGCACCACTGCACACTCCCTGGATGTGGCTCTGGGAAATAGAGAACATAATTTCTTATTACATCAAGTTTCTTCCCCTACTTTCCCTGTGGGGTCACAGCATGTAGAGGGGGATTTGCCTATTTCAGTCTGCTCCAAAAGTAAACACCTGAGGGTTTGCTGCTCCTAGGAAAAATGACACATCCCCATGGTGGTGGCTCCAAGTCCATTCAGCAGAGTGTTGGTTTGTGGGTCCAGTTCAGCCCATGCATCAGCCCCTACCACCTACCAGCCCATGGGGATGGAGGAGTTTCAGACCCCTGGATTGAGGCTTCTTTTATGGTGTCATCACCTAACACACATAACATCTCTAAACTAATAAGAGTATGACAGTGTCCCATGGAGACAAGATCAGAGGGGTGGAAGCCCCCTCCACGTGACTGGGATCACAGTGGGGAAACCCTGCCATAACAACAAAGAAACAGTCCTGTAATGGGACGACACTTACCTCCAGCAGGTGTAGGGTCTGGGAACATGTTGCAGATGAACAAAACACCTGTACAGCTCATCAGCCACTTTTCTATGCAGCTGGAACTGGCACCTGGTGATATCACTGAAAAATGCCGGCTGACTCTGACAAAAGCTTGTGTCAGGGAGAAAACTGGGGGAGCAACAGCCGAGTGGCTGCTGGATTCTCCCTTTGGCACAGCTGGAGCATTCCAGAATTCGAAGCCAGGACAGGGTCTAGAAGAGGAGAGGAGGTCCACCCAGGACTCGTATGGTGGCCCGAACCAGGACCAGGAAGGACATGAAGGGATGGGTCCCCTCAACACATGTGGGACACAATGGAAGGCAAATGCCCAGGTTGCTCCTGGGGCTGAGGAAAGAGGGGCCCTCAGAGACTCCAGGCCCTCCAATTTTAAGAAACCCAAACAAGCCATACTGTGGCCTGTGGATAATCAGTCCATAAGCAGTGACAGGTGACTAGGATTGTCCCAGGCCCACCATGGAAGGGGGCAGAGCACATGACGATCATACCAAAAGGGGTGTGTTAACTGCAATATGTCATATTCAAAGCATGGGTTGGGGCCACACCAATAGGCCCAGTGACCAAAGTGCTTGAAGGGATTACACTCCTGCTGAACACCGCTGGCTGGCGCATGGAAGAGGTGTAGGGGAGGTGGAGCCCGAGGAACATTCACTGGTGCCATCTCCTGATGATATTCCAATGATGAGCGAGCCTCCCACTTTTGAAGATAACAGCTAGTTGTGGCAGGTGAGTATCAGGGGTCTCCCTAGGGAGGTATCATCTGAAAAGTAGCAGTGCCCAAGGGGAATCAGGGGTGGGACAGGAACAACCAATCCCGAGCTGGACGGGAGTGGCTTTTCAAGACTCAACAGGTACAGGGAGTTAATCAGGGCTCTGGTTAAGAATGGTTTTCAAGATTCATTCATGAAGAGAATAAGGAATTTACTAATACACTATATGCTGTACAACTTCTCCTGTTTCTCAAATATTAGTGGCTTTTGATTTGAATCTGAAAGGCTATAAGTCTGGTTTCAGCTCCTTAATATATATGAAAAATATATAACAATTAGTTGTATTATCTATACACATAAATTTGGATTCATAGGAGGTAAGTTTCCAAGAAAATAATATTTTGTGTGAGGGAAATATTTACATCTACTCTGAAGACAAACCATGTTCTGGTTTTGGAAAATAAGGCAAAAATGGGTTAAAATATTTGGAATCATCACTAATGTTCATATCTGGAAGAGGTTTGGGGAGGCCTGATAACTGGCACAGGCACAGTTCTGGCATTAGCAGCACAAATGGAAATGTTTGAGTTAAAACATTCAATGGTCAGCCAAATAACTGCCACAAACATATGCAGTCCTGAAAGGTGTGTGCAAGACAGTCCCAATGGTACTTTTCCCTCCTGAGAGCATCAGCAGCTAGCAATGAGTCACAGCTTGTTTTGCCAGTTCTATACTTGACATCCAGTTTTGCCATTATTTTTTTCGATGAGCTACATGAAGGTACCTTCTTTAATTGCATTAGATCTGACCACATAATTAGTGAACCTAGTGTCAATACAAATGAAAAAGAGAGGTGTCTATCAGCTACATGGAAATGACATCTATTATCACTGCAGTGAAACTCACCCACGTTCAATGAATGTAAGCATATCTTTTTCTCAAAAAAACATTTTTTTTTTCTGTCATGCTATGGGATTTTGAAGAAGTGCATTGGGATGTGGGGGAGGAGGGTAGAGGAAGTGTGTGGGGGATAGGAAAAGAGATGAAGGCTTTTGTTTGTTCTTTTGTTTTTTGTAAAGCAAAGGGACTATCAGAAATCTTCTTATATGGTTTACTCAGCATTATCTGCCTTTATCCAGTGAAGTGAGGTTTGACACTATCAGGTGCAATGGTCTGGTGATAAGAGATGGCATGGAGCCCAAATACAGTGCAGGCAGAGGTTACTTTCCAAAAGTCCCCCATTAGAGAACATGCTGTCATTTTATGTAGAATTATCAGCATTTTATGGAGATTATTAGAAATGCATGAATAGTGAACATAAGGGCTATATATTATTTCACTTCATGTGCTTAAATGGATCATATGAAGTTTCAAATTGTATTTTGCCTTCTGGAAAAATAGAATCACACTGCATGTGACTGGGAGAGGGGAAGCCCCAGGTGTATTTTAGAGCAGGGAAAGGCTGCAGCACTGGATCAGACCCAGGCGCTGTCCCCAGTAAGTAGGGATGTGGGGGGGGGGGCACAGAACATGTGAGGGGGGGACTGGGGATAGGGGTAAACTATGTTGGAGGGAGCTGTGTGGGGGGGGCTGTGTGTGGGTGGGGGGCAGCATGGGGGTAGAGGAACTATGGGGGGATGACTATTCTGGAGGTCTGGGTACACTCCCCACTCCCCGCCACAGCACCAGCAGCTGTTGGAGTGCTCATGCCCATTCCTGGCAGAAACCCACAGCAGTGCAACACCACCTCAGACCAACAGCTGCACATGGTGGCAGCCTGACCTGTGCATCCTCAGATAGGACCAGGCCGGCTCCTGCTGTCACCCATGGCTTTGAGCACTGCAGGCAGAAGCCGTGTGCCCTCAGACTGGGCCAGGTCCTGCCTCCATGTGCCCAGTGTCCAATCAGACTGTGCTGGCTCCATGCAGGCAGGACCCAGTCCAGCCTGAGGGCATGTGGTTTCTTCCTGCAGTGCTGGAAGCCACAGGTAACAGCAGAAGGTGGCCTGATTCTGTCCAAGGGTTCACAAACCAGGCTGGGAGAGCACCAATGTGCAGCTGCCAGTCTGAGGTGGTGCTGGGGATCTCTGCTGGGGATCTCTGCCCAGAGTGAGCATGAGCGCCTCGACAGCCACTGCTTCTGCTGCAGGGGAGCTGTGCATCATGCAAGGGGGTGGGTGGGGGACCCAGCCCTTCTGAGCAGTCCTCTCCACCCCCACACAGTCCTCCCATACCCACAAATCCACCCACAATCCACATACAAACGTCCCCACCCACATACCCATCCAGAAACCCCACACCCACAAACTCCAAACCCCCTCACAAGCACCCACAGACCTCACCAGCACAAACCCTACACCCACCCCTACACCACCCACCCACAAACCCCCCAACTCCACCACAAACCCCACACACCCCCTCATCCCTTTCCCCCCAAACCCTACATCCCCCCCACACATTTCATATCCTGCATGCCCAGCCACCAGACAGGACAGGACAAGACCTGCTGGCAGAAGCAACTGCCACACTGCAGCCCTGCCCCATGCCCGTACCAGTGCTGGGACATGAGACCCCAGCCTGTGGGGGCTCTTGGTCCCAGGAACCACTTGTGGGGGGGTGATGGGTTGGGGGAGGGGTAGAGGTGGCAGCGGTGGGGAGGGGTGAGAGGGAAATGGGGGTTGGGGTGGGGGAGACCTCCAGGTAGGAGAGGCCACCAAAGCTGGGCATAGAGCCCCCCTGCCTCCTAGAGCAGCCTGCACAGGGGGAGGGAGGCTGGCCTGGAAGGGAAGGGGCTTACCCAGTCCAGTCCCTGAGTCTCAGTCAAGGGCTTCCCAGGAACAGCATGGGGATCACTGGGGTCTGGTCACAGATTCATGGAGCAGATTAGCAAGGGTTGGCACTGCTTAGGGCTACAAAGCAGTGGGTGGAACATCTGAAGCTGGACTTATGTCTTGGTGCTGAGATAGAGCTGCTGCCAGGAAGGAGCTAGTGGGGACAGGCAGGGGCCATGGGACAGGAGTGAGGGACACTGGTGGGGCAGTGGGTTGGGACTAAGGGGTAAGGGCAGGGGCAGGGCACTGGCATATCAGTGTGGCCTCAGTGCCCCACATCCTGGTAAGTGAAGGGGGTAGGTGATAAAAAAAAACCAAAAGCAAATGCCAACATGTATAGATATTTAGAATCCACTTTATTATGATAATAATGGTACTGGTAGGCTTCCAAACTGCTTTACACTTGTAAATATATCAATAAAACATTGCTGAAGAGATCTCTTTATATATAGTGGCATTTAATGTTAATTGTGGAAGAACACGGATTTGGGGTATTTTAATGAGAGAATTTGGGGGCGTTTCTCTGTGGGTTTTCTTGACCCTGGATATCCAGGCGTCAAAAGACCCCACGGAAAAAAAATGGAGCTGTGCATGCATGAGCAGCTCGTGCTTGCAGTGTGGAGAACACCTGGCTGTGCGGTATGTGACACTGCAGATGTGTTTGTGGCACCACATACCGCACAGCCATGCTCATTTGGATGCACCCAATAAGGCTGAGATTTCCCTGCTGCTCTCCATTCATTTTATCCAATGAATCTTAAATCCAAGGTACAATGGAACAATGGGTATATGACACTCTTGTACCTACAGAGGTTCATAAGTATAGAAAAAGCATCAAGGTACTTTCATAATTATCTCATAGTGTGCAAACTGAAACCGGATGCTGCCCTAAGTATCAATTGAAACACCAATATGGGAGCAAGTATGTGCTCTTGCTAGAAGTGAGATTAAATTTTTCCTTTGCTATCTCATACTTTAGTACTAGGTGGTCTGGATGTGGTTAAGTTTGGTGAGCAGATGACTAGTCAATTAGCTAAACAAAATGAAACCCCATAAAGCTTTCAGTTTCAAATATATTAAAAGCTGCTCTATATGTAGAATTTTGCAAACTTTAGCATATACACCAAGGTCATGGATTTTGAATTTTAAACAGACTATATATCAACCCAAAATCATTCTAGGAAAATGACATCTTCATTCAATTTGGGAATTGCTCCCAAAGTAATTGCTAACTTTAAGATTCTTTGTGGAAAATGATATGTAGATTTAGGAGTGAAAAAGAAACTTTTTTCCCCCCTATACTATTAGAAATATCTCCATGGTGATATTTTCCAATGTAATTTTATGTTCAGTTACAACTACATGACAATAAGCTGATTGATAAAAGTACTAATCTACAAAATATTTGTTATAATGTTAGTGTTTGACTAAAATATGACATTTATTTATTATAACAGTGCATCGCTCAGAATAACAATATTTAAGGGGTTGTTAAGGACTCTAAATAAAAGGGACATTAACTGTATCCCTTGGCATAAAAACTGTGATACTACATTAAAAAATATGAATTACTTTAGTGTATAAGTCCTATTTCCTAAGTATCGTAGGAATCTAAGTCTAATAGAAAGTCAATGAGATTGAGGCTTGTGCCTGCCTCTGTTTTGAAATAGTGATGTAGATTCCTAAATCTCTTTATACATTTTTTACAATGTTTCCTCTAACCAATGCCCTTACAGCCAACAGGACAGAGGGTGTAAAATCATGTAGAGCTTTTGAAAATGTTACCCAGCATACACAAGTTTGGGAAATTTAATACCATGGGTGAACAGATTTGGAGCTACATAGCATCTGTGACAAATTCACCCCCCCCCCAAGCCAGTTGATAAATTGATAAACCAGTGAGCTAAACATGCAAATGTAAATGGACCAGCAATCAGAATAGAAAATAGATTAGGTTTATGGGAAAATAGTCCTCTCCACAAGGGGAGGGAAAACAACCATTTCAGTTACAGCGGGCAAACAGACCTAAATTCACCAGGATTATAACTGAAATTCTTTAGAGAGGAAGGTCTTAAATATAAAATGGAATACTATTTAATTTAATAAACTCATTATATACTATAAAAGTCTATTCCAGAGTTAGTACTTTAAATGTTTTAATTAAATTTTAACTGCATAAAACCAGTGAACTTTCAATCTAAGAAAATGTACCTGACACCGGATACAAAACCATGTAGTTTTACCACAGGTTTCATGGCAGCAGTGCATCACCCAGATATCTTCTTACATCAATGCCACTCAAACCTACAGCCTAAAAACAAATTCCAGTAGGACACCACAGCCCATGGCAGACACTACAGCGTTCAGGCTTGCTCATACCAAGTGCTACATTTGACTTCCACCATGATTACAGCTGTCAGAGCTGTATCTTGTTTTGACACCTCACCCGCATTTCTTGTGAAATAGGAAGGTTTGATGACTGTGAATAGAAAAATCCCCAAACAATAGAATCTGAACAATAAACTGGATTTTTTTCTGGATTGGCCTCGTGCTCGTATGCATGCTGATACCCCACTGCCAATATGAAGTTTTGTTTTATTCCCTCAGTTCTCAGGCAAGAATCCTCCTCTGCTGCAACTGCTCAATTGAAAAATGGACAATTTACTGTTAGAGAAACACTCCCCTTACTACCTTCACCTAAGACTTATTTTTAAAAGCTTTGAAGTGGAAGAAAATAAGATCACAAGCTATCATAAGGACTAAGATAAGTTACAACCCTGGTAGATCATTGTTTCTCAATATTTCTGTTTCAGCAGCCCTCACACAGGAGGTCAAGATACATCTGGAGCCAGAATCAAAAGTAGCAAAGCCAAAATAAATACCATGCAGAGAAATCTGAACTAACCCCATCCATGCTACCTGAAACACTAGACCTGTCTTAGTGAAGCAGAGCTAATTAGCTTGTCTGGAAGCCCTCTCTAAGATACTACTTCCCATTCAGAAGGTATCTCATGTTGACCCACCCAACCTTCTCCCTCTCTCCACCCCTAGGCCCACCAGTGGCTCATGAACCACTGGCTTAGAACTACTACATTAAACCACCAGATCAACTGTTTTAGACCCTTTTTATCCCCCTGAAAATACTCAAATAGGAAATTAGCCTGAAAAGTCAGCCAAGCAAGCAAACTATTACCTTCAGTGGTTTCCTTAGAAATCATGCAGTAAGAACTGTAAAGCTTCAATTCCCAAATCTCTGATCACAACTTTGCTAACCAGAACATTGTAACCAGTCATCCATTGTTATTTATATTCTAACTCTTATCTCCAGGTTAAGTTTCCAGGGGGCTTGTCAACATTATTTGTCAAAAAGTTCTTAATAAAAAACATGTTCAAACTATACAAACATATTATGACCAGTTTTGTATAGTTCAAAATGTTCCAACTTTCACTTAAATGAAGGAAAATCTCTTTAATCAGTTTGAAATTTAAAAACATGTCACTGATTCAACTTGAAAAGTTTTTAATTTGCATTCTGTTCTATTTCCCTCTCTAACTGGCATAGTCTTTACAAGTGCAGTATGATCCCTCTGAGCAACTGTGATTTTTCCATCTGTTTCCCTAGTATCTCATCAAATCTGGTTGCTTTACTATATCCTAACTTCCATATAATTTTGTCATTACAAAACTTAGTATTTTGTCCTTCCATTTAATTTTGACATTACATAGCTTGTTATTTCCAAAAATCTTTTCCATTTTTATGTCTTTCCCCTCTATTTCACTAAATAATATTTAGGAGGATGATTGTTTGATGATCATTGCACCTATTAAAGTAGAAAGCATGGTAAAAAAGTCCCAGGGATTTAATATAATCACCATTTCCTCCAGTAAATATGCTCAGAAAATTGAAATTTCATGTGACTGCTGTTATCATAGTGGTATAAGATTGCAAATTTAATGATAGTCTTATAAGTATATAAAATTCCAACTGAAATAAGGATTGTTAAAATACTTGCCATCATGTCATTCACACTGAAAGAACATGAAATTAATTCAATAGCATTTTATGTTATTTCTGTCTTGGGGGGAGGGGGAACCTAAACCCTATAAATTGTCTATTTTATCGTTATAACAAATCATGTACCAATAAAGGAATATCAAACTTGTATTTACTAGGAAACTTATATACAAAAAATGGCAACATCAAGAACATAATTTCCTCTTTTGAATAACCCCCAGGAAGAATAAATACAGTGATCATTTTCCTATCCATAACACATTGTATTTGTGTACTGAATTGTGATATGATACCCTTAAGTATCAGGAATAGAACTGAAGTTGCTGAAGGCTCCTTTAATTTTATTCTGTACAGAGAGAAATAAAAGGAACCTATATGAACATCTATGGTCTCAAGTTACTGTTCTGGCAGTGCAGGAAGCTCCCTAGCATATATTCATAAATTTAATCTAAAGCGCAAGGACTCAGGTGATAAACCTTCCATTACTTCTCCTGTGAGTCTCCACCATGGTTCCAGATATCTTGCATAGGTTTTCTGGTAGCCAAAATCTAAGTCAGTTTTATCACAGCACCATTTAGTCAACTTAATGACATTTATGATTGTGTTACAGCCCTTCCTTTGTCTTCCTGGAATTTTATTCTCTTTAACCTTATGTTAGTCAGACCCATTCTGCAGTCACTATATACTTTAAGCGCAGACAAAATCAGAATTGCCAAGTAAAATAAGGCAAGATCTTTTAAAACTTATCCTAGAGAAGTAGAAAGGTGGGGACACCTATTCCCTGTTATATTTTTATCTTTGCCTCTTGGACAAATCAATGTTGTCTTTCTGGGTCTGCAAACTGACACATCAGAACTGAGAAAAATGTGACGATTATCTTTAAGATTTAAAGTATGTTAAATTTGGAATTAGGTATGAATACATAACATAATACATTTTACTAGAAATCTTGGCTCCCACAGTTAAGTTTTTAAAATATCTTCAGTCACAAGGGATCAACTCCACACAAACTTCTATTTCTTAAAAAGAATATCATAATGTAACAGGGAGTTTAGGCAGAAACAGCTGCAGGGAGGTCTCCATGTGGAAAAAGCTGTTCTTTAGGGGGCTGCAGATGGACAGGCTACAAGGGATAGTAGGCCATTGGTGCCTAAAGCAGAGGCAGCTGTTCTGCAATACTGTAATAGGGCAGAGACTGCTTGGGCAGCTCTGCAATAGTATATTACGGCAAGGCCTCATGTAGGTAACTGGGGCACTGCTGCAGCTGTTAGGTCAGCCAGGAATCCTAATGGGGAACCCCAGCAAGCGGCTGCAGAAGCCTCAGACTTGAAGAGGCTGGTCTTAGGAAGCATATAAGCCCAAGGCTTGAGCTAAGGAGGCTGTCTCCTGAATTGCAGGCTATCAGGGAAGGAACTTTGCACTGTGAAGATTCTGGCTGAGCTACAGACCAAGACCATGATACACTGGGACTGGCATTAAGGAACTGAAGCCTGGCCTGGATTTCAGTCCCAGGATGGGAAGGGTTTTGTTATGCAACCAAGATTAGTAGAGATTTTGTTATAGCTAGAGGGCTTATTCCTTCGTTAGAGTTTTACTAGCAGTCTGGGTTGGATCTATCAGTGGTGGAAGAAGTTCCAGTGGTGCCTGAGGGGCATGTGATTGTTTTGAGCTGTGCCAGAAGCCAGACTCAAGGTGCTGACTGGCAGCAGATGGGGAGGGTTGAAACCTAAGCTAGCTAAGGCTGTAGCCTGAGAGGGTTAAAACCAGGACCAGGGGCTGAAACCCAAGAGGAGTGAAACCTTAGCATAAGAGGGGTGAAAACCAGGGCTGGGGCCTGAAGCCCAAGGAGGTAAAATAAAAGGCCAAGGGGATGAAATATAGGCTGGAACCCAGAAGCCAAGTCTGGGACAATGGGCCTAGGCTAAGGGGCCAACTAGAGTATAAAGGTGGAAGCCAAGAAGACTGAAACCCACCAAGGGGTAGGGACCTGAGGTGGCCTGGTATTGATTCAGACCCTGCATAGGTGATGACCATTAACAGCTGTGAGGTATGGGCATGACTGTAGGAGAGGTCAGAGACCATGAAATTATCCCTTAAGGTGATTAGGGCTCTGGAGACATGGATAGGCCAGGAGGGCCTACATAGCAGCTGAGAGCTGGATGGGGATGGGTGGTGTTTGGAGGTAACCAAATGACTAATAGCAGACAAGGGCTCCCTTTGGGATCCTGGGGCAGCCTTCATTTTCAAGAACCAATAATTTCATCACTGTGTAGCAGGTGGGAGAAGAGGCAGGGTACCTGAGAAGCCAGAACACGGCAGGAGTCATGAAGCCACACCATGGGACTCGGCCATCACTCGGACTCAGTCTTCTAACAGATAGCATCAATTCTGCATGAAGACAGCAGCCTGTAAATTAGATTCTAATGTTTGTTTCTGGGCAACAATATACTACCCTGGCCTAGGCTGCTGAGTAATAAGTGACTAGTTTATGTCTCAAGCTACTAAATTTTCTATGGACTTTAAAACACAGAAATAAGTTAGGATTCACATTTTATGACCCCACAAGTGCTTTTCAGACAAGACATCTTTTAACTTTTCTTTCCAGATAGAGGCACAAATTAAATGTTTGCCAAGTTTCCTGTATTTCATCATGACTTTCTAAGCTTAAAGCCATCATTAGGAGAAAAGGAAGTAAAGCTAAAGTAAGTAGATGGTAAAGGAGAATGCCAATTGAGAGACATTCTTTTTGTTAGGTTCATCAAGCAGAAATGTCTAGTTGTTACTCATTTCTAGCTTTATAAGAAATTATGGTAGTATCTGGAATCTAACATCTCATCACTCTTCCACAATGATGTAAGGTGGCTTGAAAATAATACTTCAAGGTTTGCTTTTAGATATTGGCTTGTAAGTAAAGTAGATATGCATTAGAAAAATGCTCCAAGGGAACTGCAAGGGTTAACTGGTTTCTAAAAGCCTATTTATGACAAAGCTTCCTTCAAGCCACACAATGTCTGAAGGAAACAGTCATACACATCCTGGGAAATTAAAAACATCCTAACAGTGTTCCATAACATGAGATAGGCTTGCCACATTGGCACCAAGTCACAGTGCCCAAATGAAGAGCGAGTGGGATTTTAAGTTTTGGTGGACGGACCAAATTAGGAGGCCGGAGCATGCACAAATTTAACGTGTGCATGTGATGGGTTTGTTGGAACAAAGGAATATGCTCATAGGAGAGAACATGGACAGTATGATAACCACAGAGAAATCAATCAATTTCTGGTACCCAGAAAAGGTGAGTTGAGAAGAATACAAAAGGAGCAATTTCAGAGCAGCAACGGGCCCCAAAGAGGAACCCCAAAGCCACCATGAACAGAAGGCACACCGCCAGCCCATGTCAGCATTGCCAGGGGACAAACTGCTGACATCTGACATTCAAGAAAGAACCAAAAGGTGAAGCATGCATGCTGGCCAGACATACCTTCCCTCTGTGACAATTTTAGGATCGGTAGATATAGAATTGTGAGGGTTATTTTGTTTGTATTATTTATTTACAATTACTGTATATCAATAAAATTTGCCTATTATTGAATGGAGAAGTCATGGTCAGTCTGAGGGTTTGGGTCCACCTAGAATAAGGTATCTGGGTCATAAATCCAGCGCCAACACTACCCTGGTAATAGATTTCTAGAATGCATTAAAGAAAATCCAGTTTGTCACTTATGATTACGAGATTTGGTTATGGTTATGATTTTTCCCTTTATAAACTGATTAAATATGTACCCTGTATAATGGCATCATCCTTTAATCTACTTTGTATATATGAAGTCTGGGGTCAAATCTGTGTCTGTACTATAGCTATAGTATGTTGTAGTAGGTATCTACAGACATTTGAGGAGGTTAGAGAGAGGTTGGATCAAGTTTAAAATGGCCATCCAATCTAAGATAAGTCAGGGTAAGGGGAACTAGTAGGGGGCTCTTGGGAGGACTGGGGGGCAAGTGGGGTCCATGGAGGATTGATGGGATTAAGGAGGCAAGTGGCATCAACAGATGCGGTTGGGAGGAGCCGGGGAACTATCAGGGACTATGGGAGGATGGGTGTGACCTGAGAGAGTTTGGCAGGATTGGTGGGGCTTGAGGGGTATGCAGGGGGGTATGCAGGGGGTTGAAGAGATTGGGGGGGGGATCTTCAAGGAGGTTGCTTGGGCCTGGGACAGTTTGGTGGTATTGGGGTTGCGGGGGGGGGGGGGGAGGAACGTTGATGGGATCCACAGGTGTCTTGATGGAATCAGGGGTGGTGGCAGGTTCCAAAGGGCTCTCCAGTACCACCAACTCCCTCCCCCCAGGAACCCCCAGACCCCTCCAATACTATCAAACTTCCCCTGATCCTGCAAACCACTCATGGGGCCAGTTTTACCAGCCTGGGAAGCCTGATGGGTGGGAAGAGGGATGGATGGATCAAGGGGTCTGGCAGCCCCATGGTGGCTGTTGGCAGGATAGAGAATTGCTCTTCCTCCCAGGACCAGTGGTCATTATTACCCCCTTAAACCCCTCCCCAACCTCCAGACTAACAACCTCCTATCTTTGAACAAGCCCCCCATCCCACCCATCCCTCCCCCCACCCTAACTTACTTCCTCAGCTCCTGACACCAGCAAATTCTGGTAAAACTGGCACAAGGAGCAGAATGTGGGATCAGGCATTTTGGCAGGCTCAGCTGGGGGGTGGGAGTTGTCTGTCTGGGGATGGAGTGAGGGGCTGGGGGTCTAAAAATACCTTGGTTCTGGCCAGGCTTATTGTTGCCAAGCATCCTGATTATGAAGAATGTGGGGTAGGTATATTGGATCCCCCCTGAGGTGGGGGGCTCCAATTCACCCACCCCACCATTCAGTACTGCCTGGGGAGCCCCAAAATTCATACTAATTCTAGGAGTATGGGGAACAAGCAGGAGGAATCACACTCCTGCTTGCAAACAAAGACTTCAACCTGCTTGGGTTAATAGAAACCTGGTGATACCCTACCCATGACTGGGCAGTAGGCATTGAGGGCTATAGGCTGTACAGACGAGATAGGCTGGGGAAAAAGGTGGGGGGAGCCATTGCTCTCTATGTTATGGAGCAATACACATCTTCAGTGATCAAGATGGCATCAGAAGAGGGGCTAATTGAGGTACTGTGGGTCAGAGTACATGGGGGTCGGGGTGAAAGGGACCTGGTAGTGGGGGTCTATTACAGACCACCATACCAGGAGGATGAGTTAGACCTAGAATTCTTGAGGCAGCTCTCAAAGGTGGTCCACTCAAGGGACATGGTTGTCATGGGTAACCTAAACTACCCTGACATCTGCTGAGAGGAGCAATCAACTTGATCTGCCTGTTCATGTAGTTTCCTAACCAGCATACAGGACCTTCACCTAACGCAGAAGGTATATGGTCCCGCTAGGGGAAATGCCTTACTGGACGTAGTGCTTGCTACAGGGGATGACCTGGTAGGTGATCTGTAGATACAGGGTAACCTAGGGGATAGTAGCCACCATTTGTTAGAATTCACTATGTGGCGAAATGTGGGAAAGGTAACTAGCAGGGCAGAAGTGCTAGACTTCAGAAAGATTTTTCTAACCTGGAAAAATCTGGGCAGTGGAGTTCCCCAAGTTTCAGTCCTTGGACCAGTGCTGTTCAATATCTTCATCAGTGACTTGGATTAGGGCGTGGAAAGCACTCTATCCAAATTCACGGACACTACCAAATTATGGGGCAAAGTAAACACACTGGTGGGCAGGGAATGTATTCAGGTGGATTTGGACAGGTTGGGAATGTGGGCAGAACAGAATAGGATGCAGTTTAATGAAGATAAGTGCAAAGTGCTGCATCTAGGGAGAAAGAATCACCAACACACCTACAGACTGGGAGGTGACTTTCTAAGTAGCACAGCTGCAGAAAGGGGTCTTGGAGTCATAGTCGACTCCAAAACGAACATGAGTCATCAATGTGACAAAGTGATAAGTAAAGCCAACCGCACTCTTTCATGCATTAGAATTTGCATCACAAGCAAGTCTAAGGAAGTGATACTTCCCATTTATGTGGCATTGAAAAGACTGTAGCCAGTGTACTGTGTCCTGTTCTGGGCACTGTACTTCAAGAGGGATGTAGATAACCTTGAGAGCATGAATGACACGTGCCCCCAGAGGCTGGGAGGGCACAGCAGCCATCCACAGGTGGTGGAGGCGGTGTTGGCGGTGGGGGCATGGAATAGGGGATACTCTGTTTATTAGGGTACCCCTTGGGGTTACTAGGAACAATGGCCATAAACTGACAGACAGCAGATATAGATTAGACATTAGGAAAAATTTCTTTATGGTGTGGGTTACCAAAATCTGGAATGGACTTCCAAGGGAGGTGGTGTTCTCCCTACCTTTGAAATCTTTAAGAGGTGACTAGACAAGCACCTGGCTGGGGTCATCTGACCCCAGTGCTCTTTCCTGCCCAGGGCAGGGGGTTGGACTTGATGATCTATTGAGGTCCCTTCCAACAATAAAAATCTATGAAATCTATGAAACATTTCTGCAGATGACAGGAAAAAAAAAACCCATAAGATTTGTTACTTTTTTTCATGTTCTACTAGATGGTGCTTAGGTCCTGAAGTAATGATACTGATATAAAAACCAAGGCACAACTGAAAAGAATGTAGTTTGGATTTTGTTTTAGTCCTGTCTTCAAGATAGCCTTTCATGTAATCGAATCCTTCCACAGTGATTAATAGAGAAAAGTGTTTCATCAAGTTAGAGAGAACTTTTCTTCATAATCAGGATGCTTGGCAACAATAAGCCTGACCAGAACATTTTTTGTGCCAAATAATAAGTAAAATGTAAGAGACTGAAAAAAATACTGGTAAAACAGCTCTTTTCAAACTAGGTATACTAAGTGAAATTGAGGTCCCATTTCAGTCAAGTGGCATTTTGCAATTGACTCCAGTGGCAACAGGATATTAAAATAATAGAATCATAGAAAAGTAGGGCTGGAAGGTCATCTAGCCCAACCTCCTGCCTAAGGCAGGATCAGCACAATCCACACTATCTCATGCAAATCCTTGTCTACCCTATTACTAAAACCACACAATCAGTCCTGTCACAAAACTACAAGGTAAACTACAGGTAAAGCAGGAAGACAATGGCAGTCAGTTCTCTGCTGCTACAAGAGCTCTTAAAATGAACTTAAGAGATCCGGGGAAGAGAGCCATGTCCCCCCTTCTCTCCTTATCTCCCCTTGCTACGGACTAAGACAACACGCCCTCACAATCTGTTTCAATCTGATCAGTGCCATAGCAAAGAAGTTTGGTACCTGGGGCAAAGCCTACAGTGGCAACCCGCCCTTGCCCTCCACACAGATCTAGGGGGCATGTGCCCACCCCACCCCCCTGTGCTTGCCTGAGAGTGCACGCAGCAGTAGCAGCTGCCCTTCCCCCATCCCCATGTCCCCCCAAATGAGCCAGTCACAGCTCTGTCCCGCACCCTGCTCTGGCTGGGCAGCACCTTTTGGCACCCTTCACTTTGGTGCCCAGGGTGGTTGCCCTGCTTGCTCCACCCACCTTGCTACAGCATTGAATCTGACAATGGGGTAAAATTCCTTCCTGACTTAGAAAGCCTGAGCTGCCACAGCTTCTAGCAACTGACCTGTGTCCTGCTCTCAGCAGCAAAAAGGAGTTTTTTTTCTTCTTCTTTATGGCAGCTGCTCAGGTATTTGGAGGCTGCTGTCATGTCCTCTCTTGATCACCTTTTCTGCGAGCTGATTATGCCTTTTTCCTTCAGCATCTCCTCATGTGGCTTGCCTTCCAAGCCCTTTTTCATTTTTGTTGCCCACCTCCATGTTACCTGTAACTTTGCTTTCATATGCAGAACCCAGGACTGCACACACTACTCTAGATAAGTCCAAACCAGCACCAACTAAAGAAGCACAATCAGCTCTCATGTCTTGCACCTCATGTCTCCATTGATGCTATGTAAAACTGCATTTGCTTTTTTTTGCAAATGCATTACACTATAGACTCAGACTGAGTTTGTGATCTACCAAGACTCCTAGAAAACTCCTATTCTTCTCCATAGTGCTGCCATCCAGCCATTTTGTATTTGTATTTATGATTATTCTTCCCAAGGTGCAGCACTTTGCAACTGTCAATACTGAACTTCATCTTGTTGGCTCTAGCCCAGCTTTCCAAACCTTCAAGATCATTCTGAATTGTGTTCCAGTCCTCCAGGGTGTTTGTAGTCCTTCCCAGTTTCATGTCATCTGCAAATTGTGCTCAAAGTGCTCTCTATTCTAACACCCTAACTGTTAATAAAGATAATGAACAGCACTGGATTCAGGACAGATGTCTGTGGGACTCCATTGAAAACCTCCTGCCATTTTGATATGGGTCCATTTATAAATACCTTTTGCTTGTGGATGTTGAGGCAGTTGTCTATCCACCTTATCGTAGTTTTGTTTAGACTACTGTTCTCTAATTTGTTTATGAGAAGGTCATGTGGGGCTTCATCAAAAGTGTTGCTGAAGTCCAGACACATTATATCCACAGCTTTCCCTTCATCCACCCAAGTAGTTATCTTTTTGAAAAAGGAGGTCAAATTTTTTTGGCATGCTTGTTCATAGTAAATTCATGCTGGCTGCTCATGATCAGCCTATTCTTCTCCAGATACCTGCAAATGGATTTGGTTATTATATGGTCCAGTAACCACTGTAATGTATTTGACTGTTGTGGAAGTATATTATGCTAGATACGCATGCTAAGTCATACCCTCTTTCTTAAAACTGACTCCGTTTTGCTGGATATAGACATAAGAAAGGAGGTATCTCCATGCCACTCCAACAAGTCCTCTACATAGCATCAGAGCAGTTTTACACTAAATTAATAAAGCACATATAACAAATGTTCTGTGTACCAAATCTCAAAAATGCAATAAAGATGCTGTTTTAATGTAACACAATTATACTTCACAAATAATGACGCTCTCATACATATGATTTCTTTGTGATTTATGTTGCACCATTCATAAAGAAAACATAGGGGCATAGTGACAGGTACAGAGATAGGAACTGAGTTTTTCTTCAGTCTCATGACTGAAAGGGAACTTGATGTTAGTTGCATCACCCTTTTTTGTGCTGTTAACTAGTGAAACTGGAAGGCCTCAATCACACCATTAGGCTTAGGGGCTCTGTGAATGAATAATGAATTAAACCATTTAGTTATATATTCAAATCCCTACCCCTGGACCTGCTATGAGGTCCACACTATCATTAGAATAAGGAATGGCACCATTCAGTTACACACATGCACACACACACATATATAGTGCCCCTCATTATTCCAATATCATATCCAACAATAGAATTCATTACATCTCTACCAGAAAATTAAATAGATTTTCCTTTAGAACTTTTTAATCTGCATGTATTCCTGGGGGAATCAGTCTGAATAACAGATTTGAATCTGGACTTGAATACAAATTTCCCTAGTGTTCAAGAAAACTGCGGTCTAGTATGTGAAAATTTATCCTTCTTTAGCCAAATATAAAGTTCCCATGTTTGCATCCTTTCTCTTTTATTATTTTAGATTTCAACTTTAAAAATGATGCTAATGTTTTGGTGGGGTTTTTTAATTATTATTATTTATAGTTTTTAGAGTCTGTGTTATTTCCTCATTTTATTTTCCCTTCCACGTGTCAGTTCCCCTCCAGTGTCCTACTTCCTGGATTCTACAGATTTTTTTTCTTTAAAGTGGTCTTGTCATGCAACTAGGACTGAAAGGTGTTTCATTTCCCATCTTCCCATATTGCTGCATTTATGCTTCACTAGGGACTTCTACTATATTTCTTGTATTTTAAGATAAAAGGATCTCAAGGAACATTCTGATATCCTCTGCCTGACTTCCCTTTTCATTATCAGATTATATTTTCTTTCTTTATATATAGTTCTTGTTGAAGGTTTCTATTTCTCCTCCTCCTCTTCCTCTTCTTCTTTCAGGAGGGACATAGATGTTTGAAAGATGCCTTGCTTTGCCATGACCAATTGGAGACAACTACGGGGGGGGGCTGAACACTTTAATTCTTAGGAAATTTAGAATGCTGATTGTGTAGTATGTTGAATGAACCTCTGTTTAAAAAGAAAAAGAAGCAAAAAACCAAAGAGTACAGTAGACATCCTCATAGATATTTTAAGTTATGCTTTTAAAAAGTCACAAATACACACCTATTAATTTGAAAGCAGCGGAATTTTAAGGTCTTCTTGACCACTACGAGACTCAATAATCTAATTCTGCCCTTAAAATAATTCCCTGTGTCCATAATACAGAGTTGCTTATCAACTGGAACAAAATAAAGAATATATTTACTCTTAATCATACAAATGCATTTCTAAAAGTGCCCAGGTCACTGAGGCTTAGAACACAAAAGGACTAAATGCACATCCGTAATCCTGAAAACTTCTACCAATTTCCTGCCTAACCTTATAGATTCCTTCTGCCAAATTTCCTTGAAAGCCTGACTTTCTTAGAGGCTGAAGCTGTTCCATTTTTTAAGACAAGAATCCAAATTGTTTCCTTAGGAACTGGCACTTAGGCACTGTAATGCCCTAGCATTAGGCTTGCTCTGGAGGAAGAGTTATGTTGACCAGATTAAGGGCATGGATTCACCATACGGCAGACAGACAGATTCTGACATTACCTAGGGACCCTACATTGGGAATGGGAAGTAGCAGGTGTTTTCAAAATTATGAGTGGGTATACAAAATCAGGAGCGAATACAGAGAGGTACACTCAGAAGGTTACTGGGCATGCACCACACAGCTAAAGTAGGTGTGGCTATCCTTCTCCACTCCCTGTTCTGGATCTACCCATACACAAAAGCCAGGTGCACCCAAAAGAAAATTCTAATCCCGAGGATGTATATGAACTTTGCTCCCACTCAGGAACTGAGGTGCCTGACTCACATGGTACATCCCACATAGACGGGTGTGCATTTGCTGTGGCACAAATAGGGGACATACAAATTTGTCCAGCTGCTTTGTGCCACTGTGCACACCCCTGCATGTGGGGTTTGCTGTGGAGCCAAATGCTCTGCTTTGGAAAAACTGCCATTTCCCTGCTCCTCCTGAATCCCAGCATGCTGGAGGAGATGGGAGACACCTAAGCAGTGGAGATACTCTGGCTAACAGCTCTGTCAGCCAGAGCATCTCCGTGGAGGACCCAGCCTCCAGTTGCTTTGGCACATGCTCCAGGAGCATGTGCCAAACCACATTTATTGGCACTTTTTTCTGATACTGGGATATCCTGGTATCAAAATTTGGCACCACACTACAAATTTGCAGCAGAGTGAATGGTTGCACATGTGCCACATGCAGTTTGCAGTACCTCAAACAGCTTTGAAGTGCTGTGAACCACATGTGTGTGTCCATCTGGACATACCCACAGTATCTATTGTTAATCTACAGTTCATTGTTCACTCACAAATCTAGCTAGACTACATTTAAACCTCTTCATTTCCCAGGAAAGAACCATAAATGGTAGGTTGGGTGAGGGCAATCATTATCCCTTGTGCTGAAGCTGGGCCACTGAACAGGCAAGAGTCCAAGAATCATAGGGCCAGAAGGAAAGCAAGCAAGCAAGACAGCCTTCCTCTGTTGCCTAGAGAACAAGCCAACACTGTAGGAGGGGGAAATCCTGTTTTCTACTTCCTGATTAAAAACAAACATAGTTCTCTTCTTTAACACATGGCTGTCCAATGCATAAACTATTAAGGCACTCCCCTCGAACAAGAGAGTTCTGATTCTAACCTATTCCGGACTCTTCATGTATTTTACATTGGAAAGAGACTGGTTAAAAACCCCAAATCAGGCTAGTAGCAGGAAGTAAAAACACTGTAGCCATTAGGATACAGAGTCGCATTCCTTCTCCTGTTCTTTCACTTTAGCTTCATCACTTTTGCATTTCTTGCTGCTTAGTAGCCAAGGGTTGGAGAGTTATTTCATCTAGCTTGTTCTATACCAGTGATTCCCACCCTTTTTTTGCCATGACCTGCTGCTGGGAGCAGAGTGCGGTGGCAGTGGTGGCATGGGGGTGGGGGCATGGGAGCTCCCAGCATGTGGCACAGCTTGTCCTTTGTGTGCAGCGCCACCGGCATTGCCCCCGCAACCCTCATTTGGGACGCAACCCAAGGTTGGGAACCACTGTTCTATACTCCGGTGATTTGGGAGCTTGTGAGGAAGTGGGAGATGTGAGTACCAATCTCCTCAAGGATTGTAGAGCCTGGAATCCAGGTCTTTCACTACCCAAGTGGTCCTGTTATCACTAAGTTACTGGCCAAACCAGGGGTGGTACCATCACTACAACTGTTTTACAAATGACTTCAGTACTTTAGATATGAAATAGGCAAGTATTTTGGATGCCTGCTAATTAAAACCCTACTTGGATTTGTGTTGCAACAGAGCTTGGGGAGTAGTTAGGCAAACACCAAGTGTAAGCCAGGCCTACCTAGAATGGGGCTCTCTCCTTCTCTAACAATGGTTAGCTCACATAGATGGTGAAAAGTCTCCTATTGTCTGGGCCAAAAGAGGTTGTTTGGCTTAGGCTACATTGGCTCGTGCTTTGAAATCCAGGTTCAATTCTCATTCCTAACTGACTACCACTGGTGTCACTATTACAGGTGCACATCTTTCCACTCTTTGCTGATGGAATGGATAGGGTACTATTTGTAATAACAATTCCTCTGATATCATTGGCCCGCTAACTCTAAATACATGATCTCTACCGCCTGACTTCCATCAGACAATGGCATAATAGATTCAATCAACTTTCATGTCCTAGCCACCACATGATTAGAACTAAGTTACTTAGTTGGTATGACTTACTTTTAAAACATGCCAATTATATTGTCAACTTCACAACAAAATAACCTACAATCTGAACTTCTGTGTGCCTGTCATCCCACCTGTATTTAACTTGAAAATGCAAGTTTTGCTTAACAAAAAGGGTCTTGTTTGGAGTGAGAAAAAGAAAAAAGATTTTTTTTTTCAAAGCAAAACAACTGTAACTTTGAAGGTTCTCCCCAGTCATGTAAAAAAGATTTCTCACATATCTACTTCCAGCAATGTTTACGCCATCATTGTGGTATATTTGGCATGCATCAAAGACCTTATGATGTACCCTCAATGAAGCACAAAAATAAAGCTGCTGAAATTGAACTGATTCATTGCAGCAGGTGCCATTTGTTAATTCCATCCAGGATAACATGGATTTGGGAATGGCTGTATATGTAGATGGAGCTAGAAGAAGCTGAGGTTTACGTTGTGATACAATTTTTAAACTCACATAAAATTTGCATCTCTGTGCTTCGAGTATAGAAATTCTGGATTTTTATTCTGGAATTGGAAACAGTGAAATAGTTTGCTTAAATCTATTTTTTTTTAAACTCCTGTTCTGGTGCAAATGACTTAATGCTTGAAAAACAGCACTTATCCAGCACTCTAGAACAATGTCCAAATAGTCATTAATCACAAACAAAAGTTAAGTGACATAGAACAAGTCTCACTCATTGTTTTCAACATCATTTACTAGGGAAAAATCTATCTGAATATATTTCAAGGAGCATTATATTCAAATAAATATTTGTCAAGCTGATATTTCACACATTACTAGTAGTGAGAAATATTTCCCACTATGTGCACTCTCGACCACTGTCTAAGCAAAATGAATAGTGTTTCTTTCAAAGCAAATGAGTGTGTCATAATTGCCAGAGACTTTAATTTGATCTTAGATGAAGTGCTTGAAAGAAACTGTAAATCCTCCACAAGACATTTAAAAGTGACAAGAGTTATTAAGGCCTGGTGGGAAACAAAGCTATAACTGATGTTTGTTCTCATTTCAGTATCTTATTCCATCAGGTAGATAGGGTTTAGGCATTTTACATGGGGCTCATCAGTCTTGTTCTCATGTAGATTTCTTCACCCTCCAATCTAATGTAGAATATAAGAGAAACACTAATTGGAAAACAAGACTTTTATAGACTCTTTCCAATTTCTAACACACAATTTGGGAGACAGAAAGAAATTGCCATCTAAGTGGAGAATGGCTATTTCTAATCTTAGATAAGAACTTCTGACAACTATTTAAAATTAGATATTAAAATGTGGGGAAATTAATACAGGTTCATTCAAGTCATCTGTTGCAGTTTAGGATATTATCAAATATTTCATTATGAATAGTTAAATTTCCCATACTACATTTTAAAAGAAACTATCAGAGATACAGATCATTGAGTCAGGCAAGTAAGACATCTGGGCTAAGCGCACACAGTCAAAAAGCCTGAGGCTGAGTGATACAGTCTTTGCAGGTTAGTTTAAGCTACAAATATTGAACCAATCAGCAAATGAACAGACATTCACTTTTGATTCATGAAATGCAGCCACATGCCTGTAGTGGCTCAAGCCAGAAGTGGGGAGGCGGGGGGGGGGGGCACTAAAGAATGGCTCTTTGGCATGTAGCCAGCCTTGGTTTTGTGTTCTCTTTCTCTTCCTGCTGCCCTTGAGGTCTCTGGGATTTGCAGTCCACAATCACAGCAGCACGACTCTGCAGGGTTGCTCATCACTTCCTCTTCCTGCTTCTAGGTGCCTCTCAAATTTGTAGTCCACAGTTGCAGCTAGCACTATGGAAGCCAGCAGTGCTGGGAACCTCTTTACTCAGGGGAAGGTGAGTTTAACCCCCTTCCTCAGAGCCCAGACCTCAGGCAAGGTTTGCCTAAAGGGGCCAGTGAGCCAGCCAGCGAGCCCAGTTAGCCAGCCCTCACTGAACCAGCTAGGGATCAGAGGGGAGCGGTCAGCCCTGCTCTCTGGAGAAGACAGCCCAGCCCAGGGCTGAAAAGCATGTTGGGATGCTGGGGGACTCTGTTTTAACTTGAACAAGGTAGGAGTCTGGGACAGAAGTTTCATAAACTGGTTTGACCTGAATCAAGTAAGTCTAATACTACATTCAACCACGTTTATCTTAAAACAGTTACAGCCACTTTGAAACTGATTTATGTGTAACTTCTGTCCCTAGCCCTAGAGAAGTTAAAGTACTCACTGAATTCTTTCTCTGACTGGGGAGTTTAAAGGACCAAAGCTGGAAATCCTTACCCAAGTAGGACACCAACAGAACCTGCAAACATTTTTCTATGGTGATAAGGACAGAGTGAAGGTAAAAAAAACCACTTCTAGATTTTGATCTGCTACTGTACTAAATAATTCAGATACTACATTTATCCAATCCAAGATAACTTTGAATTTAAGATGCCCCCAATAATTAAATTCTATACATGCAAAAATTATACATTTGTTATAATTTTTCCATGTATGGAATCTAATTTTTTTTTTGCAGGGGGGGGTCTCTTAAATTTGTCCCATCCCCCACCACTGCAATGGGGAAGCAGCAGTAGGGGGTTAAGTAACATAGAAAATGGGATGGGGGGGGGGGGACTGGCAGCCTGCCTCCTGCCCCTGCTCCTTGCTTATCCTGCCTGCTCCCCGCATGGCAGTTCCCCTGCCACCTGCCACCACTTATCCAATGCTGTGACTCTGGCTTCATTTCCATCCCAGGGCATAGAACACATGGATTAGCAGTGGCAGCAGCTCCAGCTCAGGCCCCGGCTCTAGCTCCGAGTCAAGGCCAGAGCCTGCCACAGCAGTTCCTCTGCCACATCACAATTACCCCCAAGCTCTCCCCTCTTCTCGGAGCATCCTCCCCCATGCTCCTTGGCCTGTGTGATTTCCCCCGAACTCCACAACCTCACCATGTAATTTTCCCCATCTTTGTGTCACCCCTCACTGCCACTACCTTCCATAGCACATGGTCTCCTCCATGTCAGGGCTGGAGTCAGAGTCAGAGCCAGAGCTGCAGCAGCCCCCTGCCCCAGGCCATACTTGAATCTAAGACAATGTTACTTTTTTACCTATGTTGAATAGGGGAAAAGTCTCATCTTAGATTCAAATATATGGTATGTATATTTTCCCCATAATACCCTAATAGTTGCTATTCCTGAAGGACGACAGTGATTCTTTTTATCTGATATCTTGCTTCACATGAAGTCTGACATTGAGTGTATTAAGAAAAAAAAAATGATACTCTTCAGAGTATCAGCGTATTTTAAACATATTCAGATGAAATAGGTAAAAATCCATTACACAGGAGAGGTGAAATAATTTTGAAACGGCCATTCTAGGAATCCACGCATCCCATACAAAATGGAGCCCTGAAAATTGCTCATTACAGGCAGATGTGGGACAGATTCAATAAGCAGAGTAACATCAGGGCCAAATATATACCTATAATGCCTGTTTTCTTGCGCCCGGGGGGGGGGGGGGGGGTTGAGAGCGGGGTTCGCTCTTTGTTTAGCTATTACTTTTGCTGTCAGAAACAATGGGTAGTGTGTGGTGATGATGCAAATAGATTGGGAACTGCATCCAAAATGGCTTTGGTTAATATTTGCCAAGATATCATTCAGTCCTCTCTGAAACTGGGAAAAAAACAAAAATAAAAATGTGTTCTGCTTTATTGCTTTAGAAACTACACAAACTACACTGTGCATGAAAGAGTGCTAATGACATTTTATAAAGAGCTCTTCACAACTGAATTACTTATAAAAGCTTTAATATTTTTCTTCATCTCCTTACATGCCTCTAGAAGAAAAACACTGTAAGAGAAATGAGAAAGCAGCATTTGTACTATGAATTACTGTTTAACAAAAGCATTTGCTACAATGGAAAATCTTTGTTATTTCAAGATACTTTCATTAACCAAAAAAAATAAAAAAGAAGAAAGATTTCAGAACATTGTGTATATTATAGAGACATCCAAAAATTAATCTGATCAGTTCTTAGGGCTAGATTTTGAGGCACAGCCTCAGAAGTGTAGGGCTGGAAGTGGCATGCTGGGACATTCAGTCTATAACCCTAAGCAGAAGAAGCACACACTGCCAGTCCTAGCAGTAGGTCAAAAGTCTAAGCTGAAATTTGTCCCTGACTTCCCTTTTGTCCAGGAAAGAATAGATAGGTAATTTAACATTGGCCCTTATCAGTGATACTATCATAGCTTCAGCATCAAGTCAGCTGAGTGTTAGGTGTTCTGACACTTATGTGGGTGATATACAGCAGACCAGTCTGAATTTTCCCCTTGCTCTATGTGCATATGCAAGTGAAGAAGTCAGAGCGAGAATCTCCCTTAATTTCCTAAGAATTCTACTCAAACCTTGACCCAGGGGTACAGGAGTTAAGGCAGTCATATTTGCTCTTTTATAAAAGTAGCAGGAAAAGGCAGAGAATACTTGGCACTTTGGTTATACACTTATCCTGGCATGCAGGGCCAAATACAGATGTGCAGGGAGGGTGAAGGTAGTGCAGGAGCCGGTTCTGGAGCATGGGGCCCAGTCCGTTCCATGGAATGGCCCCATGTCATCCATGTGGCCTGCGAGAAAAGTTGAGCAACACTGCTGTAGAGCCCTCACCCATGAAGTGAGATTCTCTTGCTGCTCAGGAGAGTGCCTAACTGTTGAGAAACAAAATAGCCCTGGGGATGAGGGTACACCTTCACCATCTCCTTCTGCAGCTGGGCAATGGGACAGGTAAGTGGGAAAGAGTCTTGGAGCAGGAAAATAATGAGGAGGAGGAAGCAGAACCCCATAGCCCTGGCTATATTATTACGTATTTTTTCAGGTAATAGCTGAATAATATATTATATATTGTTATTATATATATCATTATATATTATGAATAGCTGAATAATATATTATTATGTATTTTTATGATTATTATTATCATAAATTGTAACAGATAGATTTGTTACAGATACTCAAGGCACAGATACTCAAGAAAGAGCTTGGAGGTAAAACAACAATGATGTTCCTACCTAGAAGAACTGGTATATTTAATGCAGTTTCCATCATAAATATGCAAAGATATCATGAATAGTAGCATGCTCACAGGAATTAGAAATTACATGGGGCTACATCTATAATTCTATGCAATTCCTCAGTGAAAACATTAACCGCTGAACTATCATTGACTGTGTTTATAATACAACTAAGGGAGTGGGCGTCACAGGTGAAATAGATAAATATCTTCCTCCAAGGTCTAAAGTTTAATAAATTAAATATTATAAAGTAATTCCAAACATGGAACACTTGTATTATGCATTATTATCTAGAAGCTACAGCTCTGTAGAAATCTGAGACAGGAAGATTGTCAACGTAGAGAGGCATCTTTCCCCTGCAAGGGTGGATCAATGTCCTGGATACAGAGAAGGCAACTGAATTCTTCCCCAAATCCAGCAAACTGTCCTGCCCAGAGAAGAGGAATGAATCCTGCCTTTCACTTACTCTGCCATAGTCTTATTTCCTAGTGCAGTCAGTTGTCTAAAGCCTGGGGCGATTTTCTGTAGGTCCACTGGGCATACACTCATTCTCCTGAGGTACACATTTTCATTGATATGCAGTTCATTTTCCAAGAAAAGGAAGTCCAACAGAAAAGTAAGTGTATAAGTATCTTTCTCTCAGTTATTATTCTAACATTTTTAAAAATGTATATTAAAAGCCTTCACTACAGAGATGCAAGTTCCCAAGCAAGTCTTCAAACTTACTCTTGGAGAACTAAAGAGAACCTAAATATATATTCACTATGAGAAATAATGGGTTGCATGGATCCATACACATGGATCAGCACCTGCTTCAGCACGCAAGGGGAGAGAGCCCTCTGCTACATCCATTTGTGGAACATAACCTGCTCCCACAGACCACAAGATCTGCAAATTTGTTTGGTGTTCACGCAAGCCACACAAGGGTGGGTGTCACTTCTGTGTTCTTCTTCACACAGAGGACACTACACACAGCCTGGACAGGATTTCAGTTTGTTACAAGCAAAAGCTCCCCTGGAACCATGAAAACTGTATTTTTAATTCTTTGTTTGGTCATTCACCTCTTGCTCCTCTTCATGAAGAAATTTGGTCTCTGTGGAGCCCTTTTTCAGTGAAAGTTTTCTCTCTCTCTCTCAGACACAAACACCCTATTGGATCATGATGAGCAACAGCGTGTTCAGCAACCAGGTGACCAATTTGTTAACTTGATGTAACAGGTCTCTATCACAGAATATCTGCAAGCCAATAGATTTTAGAGAGACATAACCACAATAATAAGGCTGTCAAAGTACTATTGAATAGCTACAGCAAGCTCCCAGATAAATTTAAATGAGTGCAAGAGAATAACGCACCTCCAAAAATTCAATGACAGTAAATTACCATGAACTGAAGTCAGCAAGCCTAATCAGAAAGCACCTCTGGGGAGCTAGGGAGGTCACCAGACTGGACAGGGGCAGGGCCTGGGAGATATAGGCCCAGGGCTGAGCTTTAGCAGTCAATTTAGCCCTTCAGGCTAGGGGTGAAAGAGCTCTTAAGCTGAGCGCCTGCAGAGAACTGTTTGGATGTCTCCTGAACTGACAGAGCCTGCAAGTAAGACTTGTATAGCTAGCAGGGGGATATGACCAGAGTGGGGAAGTTTATGTTACAGCCAGAAAGCTCATGATTTTGTTTATAGTCTAAACTGGTGATTTGGGTGGGAGTAGAAAGGGGTGAGAGGAGGTCCTAGAATGCCAGGGAGTCACGTGAGGCTGTAGTTTTCTGAAGCATGGTGCAAGCTTCAGTGTAGTCCAAGAGGGGCAGAGATAGGGTTGGAGAGTTCACAGCCCAGAGTGGGGCAGCAACTAGTGCCAGGGGTCCACAGCCCAAGGGCAGAGATGAAAAGCCTATTTGAGGCAAATGAGTCCAAGGGGCCCGGACCCTGGGAGGGGCAGAGATAAGAGCCCAGGACAGAGAAGCAAAAGCTGGCACTCAAGAAGCTGGAACCAGTGCAATGGATCTAGGCAGATAAGGGCCAGCTAGAGGAAGTGGGCAGAAGCTGGGAAGGCCAAGGCCCTAAGAAAGGAGTGAAGGCCTGAGGTGGCGTGGTTTGGGGCAAAGTGGTCAACTAAACAATGACTGAAAGCACCTGCAGGGCATGGGCACAGCTGTAGGGGAGGTTCAGAAGCTGTGATTAGCCCATAAACCAATGGCTGCCCTTGGGAGGCACATACAGGTCAAGAGGGCCCACATAGTGGGAAGAACTGAGTATGAGTAGCGGGGTCCCAAAGGGATCCATAAGGAAAGAGGACAGATTGTATTTCACTCTAAGACCTTTGGGCAGCCTCACTTTACAAATGTTATTAATAAGATCAAGGCATTGCAGGAGAGACCTTGGAGTTATAGCAGATCATGGGGTTGAGTCATCACTAGGTGGTGTGACAGCCACCCCTGGAGCACTGATCCTATTACAGGGATATATTTTCTAATTTAGTTAAATTTACTTTTTTTTTTTTCATGTTGGGTAGGGGGTTGTAATACTATTCAAGTTTGGTAGGGTATCAGGGGAAAGACAACACTTGGCAAATGGCTACCTGGCTAGAATTTCAGAACTACATATTCATACCTGCCATGTCTCGAGAATAATGGAATATACAATAGAGAGGCAAATTTGGGAAGGAAGAACATCAGTGATGGCCAAGAAGATCCAGCTTTGCTAACAGCAAGGATTGAAGAAAAACAGAATGTTGTGTTTACATTGCGGGAAGGAAAAGAAAAGTTATAAATGAGAAGCATGGAATTTCTTCAGCCCAGGAGCTTAACACTTGCTAACACAATGAATAGTCCTATGTACAAACAAAATTCTTTTTGTGTACTGCAATATATGTCTCGTGTCATTGAAAATCATTCAGAAGCATTCCTATATTTATTAATAGCATTTTATGTTACATCTATTTGCAACCCTCTGGGAAACAATCATTATTCTTAAAAATTACATATATTAGGAGCTACTCTATATTTCTAACAGTATCCCCCTTAAACACGCTTAGAGTGAAAGACCTGCGAAGATGCCAGTGTACAGATTCACAGATAGCAGCTCATAAATATTCTCCACAATATCTAATGGTTATGAAGGATCTAAGCACGTTGAACCCATATTAAAACAAAGTGCAGCTATAGCATTGGATTTTCTTCATCCTTGACCCCAAATGACAATGTCAACAGAAATGTAATAATTATCCTTCTTGAACTGTCTCTATTATCTGTCTACTTTGTGATACGATCTGCTATAGATATTATCCATCTATAGTATGTATATACTGCTTCCCTGGCACTCTCTAGAACGTGAACAAGAAGAAAGTCATGGCTAACCACTTCTGCTCTGCATGTGCCAAACCTGGAAATAAAACAGTTCCAGATATACTCAGTGCTGCTTCACTCAAGCATCATGGAGAAGTTTTGAGTACAGTGGCAGGGTACCCTGAAGAATTTTCACTCCCTCATTTCCAGGTTTTGCACACGTGGACCAAAAGTAGATGGATAGCGTCTCCTCAATATCATTCTCAAGAGCACCAGAAAGGTGTGAATAACTAGCAGCTCTCAGGACTCAGTATCTGTCAGTCCTTCCCAGATAAAGTACGAATGGGTAAATTCTTATCTTTCTACCCTCCTGTGAACAGTTGTCTCAGGCTTTTGCTCTAGTTTAGTCTCACTCTGATGGGAGCCACCTTCCAATAGGTCTTCTCTAATGTTATTCTATAAGTCTTCGAAAGAAGAAATGACTGCCAAATATTCTTGTAACTGAGTAAGAGAGCTATTGCAACCCATATTAGAAAAAGACCCTATTCTTAAAAAAATCTTTCCAGAGCCACCCATCCTAGCCTTCAGACAAGCACCAAACCTCGCCAACCTCATCACCAGAAGCAAACTTCCTCAAGCCCAGAACACACCAAAAGGATCCAGACTGTGCCATGACAAGAAATGCAAAACCTGCCCCCACATCTCCACCACCCCCACTATTACTACACCCCACAACAGAGCCATCAGCATCCCTGGATCTTACAGCTGCACCTCCAGAAATGTGATATACCTCATCAAATGCACCAAATGCCCTGATGGAAGATATGTAGGAGAGACCAAACAACAACTGTGCACCAGAATGAACGCATACCGGAAATCCATCAAAGACAGAAATACCCAATTACCGGTGGGGGCACATTTCTCACAGGAGGGCCACTCTCTCTCCAATCTCTCAGTCCTGATCCTCAAGGGAAATTTACACAACACTTCCCAGAGATGAGCCTATGAGCTCCATTTCATCAACCTGCTGGATACTAGAGATCAGGGACTAAACATAGACATTGGATTTTTGATACATTATAATCTGCCTGGCAACTGACTCCCCAGCCCAGCCCAGCCCCTGGCTTTTTTACTTTTCATTCCATCCAGGAAGAGCACGCAGCAACTGCTGCAGCGTCCTTAGCCTGACGAAGGGTTTTTGAACCCGAAAGCTTGCTTAATAACTATTCTCCAACCATTTGGGTTGGTCTAATAAAAGATATCAAATTCACCCAAGGAACCTTGTCTGCCTATATCCTTAGACCAACATGGCTACAACCTAAACCCCTGCATATCTGAGAAGGTAATTTGTGCAATAGTTTTGTGCATTGCTCTCATTTTATAGCTTTATTGATTTGATTAATAGGCTGCAATAATTCAAAAAAGTGTAAGTAACTGAAACAAGATTTCCTCACCGTCCTATATTTCAAAATTAACCCAATATATTTTCTTAAAGTTGGCTCTAAATGTCACTGTCAAGCATCAGAACACATTTCATGGCCACAGTTGATCTAAACTCCTTAAAATATTATTTCCGTAATAAAAATTTATAAAACTTAAGCATAAACCACAACAGTGCCATTTTTCATGTTGCAGTCACTATGACAGGAATAAAGCTGGTGGAGCCAGTTTCTGGCTATTTCCATACATCCGTTGCAAGAATATGTGTGGCAGAATTAGAATGCTTTATATGTTCTCTTATTGCGTGGTATTGTGTTATAACCAGGGATCATGGTATTCTTTGTTTAAAAACTGCTAATTCTCTCATTTAAAAAATATGGCACCCCCTGGCAGCAGTGAGAAGCACAATTCTGTGCCAGGGTGATGCAGGGCTTGCAGCAGGAAAGAGCTTCCCCATCTGGCCCTACTCTGCCCTGCCACACTGGGTCCTGCCCCCTGGGCCATGGAGGCTGTGGGGATAAGGCAGAAGGGCAGGGAGCTTGAGCCCACAGCAGGCAGCCCAACTTATCTGGGGGGCATATGACCCACTTCCCCCTCAGGGGTGCATGCAGCAGCAGGAAGGCAGCCTCTCCTGCCCCACCCGTGACCCTGTTCAACTCTCCCACTCCCCACTGGGGCCCTGAGGCTGTGCATTCCAGTCCCAGGCTTCACAAACTGCGTGGTTCAACAGCAGTCCCAGCCCCAGTCATGCCCAACTCCCTCCCTCCCTTCCTCCCTCCCTCAGGGTCCTCAATCCCGCCCCCCCCCAACTTATCTGCTGGAGCGGCTCTCCAGGCTGTCTGGTGGCCATATACATGCACGTGGTGCCCCCTGCCTGACCACCCTTTTGCTGCTTCCCCAGCCCCTAGAAAGACAAAATAATTATGAAAAATGGGTGCCCATGGTGTAGATCATTAAGGTGTAGCTTTCATTTATGTAAATCTGTCAGTGATGTTCTGTCTTGTACTGAAGTAAGATCAGAATCTAGTCGATTCACTTAACAAAGTATATTTTTACTGCCTGACTTCATGTATAATCTTTAAATGATGATTTCTATTGTCTAATGAAATACAAGCAAATGCCATGTTTCATTGAACATTTTTAGTTTTCTCTGAGTATCCAATTAGCCTACAGTCTAAATCCTATGTCTCTACTGACAAACTTTCAAAAAGGAAGTAGTAGAATGACCAGTCAATCAAATAAAAGATTATTATAAACTGTTAAGAATCTCTGAACAAAAATGACAAAGCCATAAGGGAAATACAGAGTGCCCAAATGAAGGACTGACATAAGAGGGATAGGGGTAAAGAAGGGAACACAATTAGATTACATAGATACAATGTTAGCCATCTAAGCCCAGGGGTGGGGAAGTGGTGGGGGAAGGGGAGGGAGGGAGTTGTGATGCTGAGGGAGAAAGAGGATAGATACAAACAAATCTGTACAGAAGTCTGCAATGGTGGAGGGGGTGAGTTGAACAGGGAGTCACTCCATCCATGAAGCCCTATCACAGGGGTCCTTGCCGGGTGGAGTGTTCCATGGTTGGAAGTAGCTCTCAAAGTCTGTTAGGTGTAGAGTGGGGTTCAGGTGGTCCCCTCTGGGTCCGGTCCAGTGGCAGTCATTTTTGCAAGGTCAGTGTACTGGTGCTGGCCCATGTTGTGTTCGGTGTAGATGTTACGGGACCAGCGGATGGTGTCAGACACCATGAAGCTCTGAATTAGCTTGGCATGGCGGTAGGAGATGTGGAAGGCATGCCGGATGTTCCCATTGCTGGGGTCCCAGGCTCTGAGTGCTCCCACAATGAGCATGTTGACTATCATATTGTAGCCACAGTTCCTCAGGATATTGTCCAGTGGGGCGTACTTCTCTCGCTTGTGAGCCCAGGCGTCAGTGAAGGCTTGGCACCAGTTCTCAAAGGGGATGGTCACATCCACTATCATGATATTCTTGGCCTCCTCATTGGTGATGACAATGTTGGGGCACATCTGGCTCTCGCAGCCCAGAATGGTGAGGTTAATGGAGATCTCCCCCACTACAGCTGGGATGACCTTCACCATGCAGTCCTGGACAGCATTGTGGTGGAGCTGCCAGGATCTGGCATGCAGCTTGCAGAAGCACAGTGCATGGGGGAGGGTGTCTACCTTGTACCCACACCACCGGGACAAGAGGTCCCGGTGGCTGTAGCGGACAGCCCCGTTCAGTAGCAGGCTGTTGAGGCAGGGGCAGTGGAGGTACAGACAGACAAAACAGATCCCAGGTTTAAACATTATGAAATGTTGTCCTTCTTCAAAATTCATGCTTATTAGCAGTAAATCACTCTTCTCTATTTTAGAAGTAGTATAACACTAGACATTGACTTCTTTCCTTGTATTCATATTTAATGTTTTCATGATAATCCTATGCATGAAGAAATTCTAGTATAAGAAAAAAAAAACCCTAAAAATACATTTTTGTATATTAATTATTTAAAGAAAACATATTTGCCAGTTGGCAACATCCAGGACACTTCTGCAATTTGAATGAAGCTTTGATTTGACCTCTTGGAAAACAAAAGGAAGACAAAGTAATTTACAGTTCTGTTAAGTAAGATAGGAAATCATATTGTAAACTTTTTTGACTCAGTTAACTGAAACAAGCTGAAAGAAGAAAAATATTCATTTGTTTTATATGTGATGATATGCCTCACCACCTGCACCCCCTTTTCAAAATTTGTAGTTAATGCAGAATGGAACTGATGTTACTTATAACTGTGTATGGGTGTGGGTGTGGGTGTAGCTGTGGGTGTGTGCATGCACACACGCATGCACGCACACTTGCATATCATTCTATCTAGAGGCAGGTTGAAAATATACAAAAGTGTCATCATTAGTCGTTTGGTATGAGGGGTAACTTCTCTGGGCTAATAAAATGGGAGGTTAGAAGGGAACAGTTTGATGGATTCACTTCTTGAAATGAATATATCAAGTTACAAAAGCAAAGGAAAATTGGGAAAGAAATATTTGTTCAAAACTATGAGTACAGTTTGAATAGATTTGAAAAATAAACAATAGACTAGCTAATTGCCCATCATGAATGGTGGGTGGGCGGGAAAAGAGTGCCGCCACCCAGCGCCCATGGTGCCACTGCTCCGCCTCTGGCCCCCTGTGTCCCCCCCACCTCTGGCCCCACGTGCCTCTGCCACCCCTGCACCCCCCCCACTCCCCTGCCTCCAGCCCTGTGTGACCCCCCACCCCCTGCATCCCCCCCATCCCCTGCATCCATCCCTGTGGCCTCCCCCAGCCCCTGCCACTCCTGTTGAGGCCCTGTGTGCCCCCAACCCCATGCCCCTCCATCCTGTGCCACTGCTGGCTCCCAGGAATGAGGAGGAGGGAAGCTTGCATGCAGCAATACCTACCAACACCGAGTGGCGTGCAACATGCCACCCTCCCTGCTTCCCCTCCCCCTCTTCTCCCTCCCTCCCTCCTTCCTTCCCACCTCCTGCTCTCTGCCAGCTGTTGTCAGGGCTGGGCGGTGGTGGCAGCAGCAGAGGGGGGGGCACAGTGGGGCATTGCTGCCACTGGAAACCTCCCTTCCCCTTCCCACTCCCCTCCCTCCCTCCCTTCCTCAACTCTTCCCCGCCGCCTCCCCCTCTCTGCTGCCTGTTGTTGGGGAGGCAGTATGACAATCCCCTCACTCCATCTCTCTGTAATGCTCTGGGGCCTCACAACCAATCAGCGTGTGCCCTCTCGGTGGTGCAGGTGCAGTTGGCCCGGAGAGTTATGGACAGAGAGACAAATAGACAGACAAAGGCTTTTATTATATTAGAATATTTCACAAAAGACAGGATAGAAAGATTTTTATAGGATGGCTGCTAGAATATATTACAAATATTTGCATGGGGAAGAACTTTCTGATGAAAGATGGCAACTTACTATTTACTCTAGCAAAAAAAAAGAGGGGGGGAATAATCCAGTGCTGGGGATTTGAAGCAAACATTTTGATTAAAAAAATAAGGTACTTGTTTTTAATATATAAATTAAAAGCAAATAACACTTGGACAACTTATCTTGGGTAAAATGGATTCTTTTTCCACAGAAATCTCTAAATCTAGACCAGATAGCTCTCTTAGATATGCTATATTTAAATAGAAGCTGATTCTGAAATTACTAGATCAGGTTTTTTTTTAGCCTGTTAATTTGGTCCTACCAAGAGATCATTATGTTCTCTTCTAACTTTAGAACTAAGCTCAAAAACATGTAGATCATCTCCTCCCAAGCTCTAAACCCCAGAATTGTAACCTCCTATGACTATGATGGCCACTGGCTCTCCTAATTTATGCATCCACACCTATTTTTGCACCCCAGCACACCCTCAATTATTTTTTTAACCTTGAACCTTCTTCAAGAACTTTATGTAATATTCAAATAACATCAATTACTATTGCTAAAAGTGTATCATTTTTCTAGGAAATGACACTTTTCCCCCTCCCCAAAGCTACATTTCTGTGAATGTCATCCAAACTTATTTTCCCATACTGTTTGGTAAGGGAAGAAACAAAAAAGAAACATCTTTAAATACTTGTGTGTCAATAAGCTACTAACTTTTTTAACAGATGTGGTATGTAGCTAGCATTTCCTTAACAAAATGTAATTCAGTAAAAATGTTTCTGGAAACAGTTTGAGACAGTAGAGACTAAGGGCATGTACAGATATTACACTTAGATTGGTTTAAGTGAATATAGAACAATCTAAATTTGTAAACACACTGAAGTTCAGCATGCACGGACCAGTCTAAAAATGGCACAAATGACCTAGAATAGAGTGCATCTGAGGTACAGATTGAACTTTATTAGAAAATGTTAAAAGTCATGAGGCAAAAGTGACAAAGCTATAAGGGAAATATGGCGTGCATGAGCGAGGGACTAACATAAGAGGGATGGAGGTGAGGAGGGGAATGCAGCTAGGTTACAGAAAATACAATGTTAGCCAACTAAGCCCAGGGGTGGGGTGGAGGGTGTGGGAGTTGTTCTGAAATACTTCAAAGCAGCCTTGGCTCCCACTGGATAAGGCCTCAGCTGTGGTGTTTCCTGAGGTGCTATATTCTGTGAACACTTTAGGAACTTCCAACTTTAACTTACCACTTGACCACAGCATGCATCCCTCAGAGACACAGTAGTACACTCCCGCATCCAAACGTACAAATCAAACCAACACACATAATCCCAATCACACATGCACCAGACACTCACCAACACCATTCGAGCCTCATTTGAGCACTGAATCTCAGGGCAAAAACTTTTTAACTCCCCAAATCACACTGCTTCTACAAACCAATCAATCACTCGGGCTACATCAATCATTTTTCAATCCAATCTATTTGGGAGATATGCCTGTCACTCAATGCAGTGGTTACTTATTAAGTTCTCCACCATGGACCAATCATCCTATTAAGTACCACAGAGGGTAGTTTACATCTTTTTGGCTTCCACGTTGCTCTTAACGGAGCATGGTCCAGGATAGAAAAGTGGGTCATGGTTCAGGAGTTCAGTGTTTCTAGAACTCTCCTGACCCAATGTTTACTGAGTATGTGCAACTTTACAAAACTTACTCAACTTAAGAAAAATCACAAGCTAGGCCAGGGACATTATGGCTTTTTAGTCCAACAGGAGTGCCAAGACTTTTCAGCCCCTCATATGGTGATGTTTTCTGCCTTGCTGACACCATCCTGCCCTGTTCCACAGCACTCTCAGGTGGACAGTGGGTCCAGGATCACCCACCTGTTCAGCTTCTACACAGAGAAGTCCCTGGTCTTTACTCCTGAGCCTGGGAATTAGTGCGCCAGGTTTAAAGCCCCTGCACCTCTCCCTCCAAGTTTTTGTGTTGGGTTCTGCCCATGGGGCACTCCCCCTAATCCCACCCCCCACCACATTCTGGATCCTAACGGTCCCTCCACGTTATTTTGCCCCTTTCACAAACCAGCCCTGCCCCCATCCTCATCCAAAGGTTTGCTAGTTTTATTGATGGTTAGAGGGACCAAGTTCTGACATGAGCAACGTTCAAGAAAGTCCTCTTTAATAAAAACAAGGGAAGTTTGGCAACTGCAATGTTGTAAACTGAAGCATGTCTCTTTCTTGCACCCAACCCCCTTGCCTTGCATATCAGTGTGTGCCCCTTGGGAGAGTGGGAAAGGCATCCAGGCAGCCAGGGTTGTGAGTGGCCCCACCTGGGACACAGGGCTAGAGGAGCCCAGGACAGTAGATCCATTGCCTGATGCCAGGGCATGGGCACTCAGAGATTCAAAGCCCTCTGGCCTTACTGAACCAGGGAGGGCCCCAGTCCCCACAGACCAGGAGTTAGATGGCAAGGGCTTCACAGACCTATCATTTTGTGGAGCCTGTACTCCCAACATCATTGAGGAGCTCATTATCTCCAGCCTCCCCATGCTACATGTACTTATCATGTCTGCAAGCTGTGCCTCCTCTGCCCAGGCTTCAAGGAAGCCTCCCCATGATCTCACAGATGTTGTGGAAAATGCATGTGATGACACAGGCACAGCCAGTTCTCCTCCACTGATAGGTGTATACTGACAGCCCACTAGCATACCTTGAGATGGCCGAAGGTGCACTCCACAGTCATGCAGCACCTACTCAGGCAGTAGGTTTTCATAGATTTCATAGACATTAGGGCTGGAAGGGACCTTGGAAGATCATTGAGTCCAGCCCCCTGCCCCAGGGGCAGGAAATCAGCTGGGGTCATAGGATCCCAGCAAGATAAACATCCAAATTTCTCTTGAAGGCATTCAAAGTAGGTGCTTGAACCACGTCTAGCAGCAGTCTATTCTGGACCTTGGAGGCTTGGACAGTAAAGAAGTTATTTCTTATGTCCAGCCTGAAATGGTCATGGAGGAGTTTGTGACCATTTGACCTTGTCATCCTTTGGGGTGCTCTGGTGAACAGATGTTCCCCCAGATCCTGGTGAGCACCCCTTATAAACTTATAGGCAGCCACCAGATCACCCCTGAGCCTGCACTTTTCCAGGTTAAAGAGTCCCATAGCTCTCAGCCTCTCATCATAAGGTCTGTTTTCCTGACCTCTGATCATGCGTGTGGCTCTCTTCTGCACTCTCTCAAGCTTCGCCACATCGTTTTTGAATTGTGGAGCCCAAAACTGGATGCAGTACTCCAGCTGCATCCTCACCAAGGCCGAGTATAATGGGAGAATGATGTCCTGGGATTTACTTGAGAAGCATCTGTGGATGCAAGCCAGCGTTTTGCTCACTTTACTAGCTGCAGCATCACATTGATGGCTCATGTTCATCTTGTGCTCAATCATGACACGCAAGTCCCTTTCATTTGTAGTGCTAGCCAGTGTAGCACTGCTGAGCCTATAAGCATACTGCAGGTTTTTCTTCCCAAGGTGGAGAACCTTGCATTTTTTGGTGTTAAACATCATCATGTTCTCATCTGCCCACTTTCTGAGCCTGTCAAGGTCAGCTTGGATCACCCTCCTGTCCTCTGGTGTGGACGCTTTACCCCAAAGTTTGCTGCCTTTGGTGAACGTGACCAGTCCGCTTCTGATACCAATGCCCACATCATTAATGAAGATGTTAAATAGTGTTGGCCCAAGGACAGAGACTTGAGGGACCCCACAGGTCACAGTGCACCACAACAATTGACTTCCATCAACTACCACCCTCTTGGTCTGACCATGGAGCCAATTCCCCAGCCAGCAGATCGTGGTGAAGTGCTCCAATATGCTCCCACTAGTCAGTGTTCATGGTGTGGGCCCAGAACCAGTGCTTAGCAGTCTGGAGGTGGTGCCAGAGTACCCAAGCATCAATGGCATTTTGGGTGGTCTGGTCACATTGGCATATGGATGTTCATGGCCCAGTCCAGAATGTTTGGTGGGTGCAGGGTGTGGTAAGTGACCCCACCCAGATGGCCATACGTGATGTCCCACAGCCCCTGGTGAGATCTGCACAGAGTGACAAGCATGACACACCACATCTTCTGTGTGCCACCATAGTGTGCCAGGAGGTACTAAATAGTTCACAATGTAGCAATCCTAATACAGTAAAAACAACAGGAGATTCTAAATGTCTGTAATACTGGAATCATAGCACTCTGCATTGGAGTATGGGTTATGATAACTGTTTTAATAGTTCGTGATAATATATTGTAACAGTTTGGGACCCAAAGTGAATAATAGTTTCCAATTGAGACTGCAGTGTGCAATCCAGTGAACAGAATATGCAGTGTCATAAAAAGGCCAGGTCACTCTGTTATCATCCTTCTCCTCAGAGAAGTAGCTGTGGGAGCTGTTATATTTATTGTACAAGTGGTCTAAAAGTTAGTCTTACAGCTGACATGAATATATTCCAGCAATTAACAGTATTATGAGATTCTGAATTTCACCATAATAGTTCATAAATCTGTAACATAATGAACCACAACACTTAAACTTTGAAGTTAAAACAGATTAAAAAACAATTAGTTTTTTTAAGAGCTAGAATGGTCTATTATTAGATTTCAAATAGATTCTTTTACTGCCAGGAGGTAAGGAATTACAGTGAGTTTTAAAAGTGTGTGAAGATACCTTGGTGTGAAAAATGTGACTAAAAGTTAAGATAATGTTCCTGTACAATATGTTCAGACTGGGTGTGCCTACACATGCATTAGATCCGGGAGCAGTTTACTTGCAAGTGAACTACTCGTGAGTAAATGCTGCCAGGCAGGCGTCCACATCAGCGTTTCTTCTAAGCTGTGCAGCATGCAAGGTTGTCTATGCACGCTCATGCCGTGCTGCCAGGTGTGCTCATGTCACACTGCCAGGTGCGTCTGCATGGCCGCACAGCTTACAGAGAACGCCGATCCACATGTGCAGAGAAGTGGGAGCAGATTTGCTGCTAAAAGCAGCAAAGTGCTCCTGTTTCCTGGGGCCCTACAATGGGCCTCTACTGCCACCAGGAAGAGCTCTAGACTCCCCCTGGATGTTAGCCCAACAGCTGGCAGGAAGCACCAGGCCAGGAGACAGCTGTCTCCTGGCTGGGGCTGGAACATTTCACCCTGCCCCCAAGGAACTGCCTGCTTCCAGCACAGGGACAACATACCCCTGCCCTAGCAGAAGGGAGCTCCTGGCCCCAGCTCCCCAATCAGAGGGCAGGAGACTCAGAAAGTGCTGCAGGGGAGGGGTAAGTCCCAGCTCCCTGCCCCAATCTGCCAGTGGGGCAGCTAGTAGAGAGCTAGCTGCCACACCAGCAAATTGGGGAAAGGAAACCTGTTCCCTGCTCAGATCCATGATTGTGGAACTGGGTGGGGAAGACTGAGGCCCAGGGCCCCACTCTCCAGTCTGTTCCCCCGACTCTCCAGTCTGTTCCCCATCCAGCTCCTCAATCACAGAGTTGAGTGGGGAACAGGCTACCAGGCCTGGTCCCCATGCAGCTCTGTGATCATAGAGCTGAGCAGAGAACAGTTTCCTGAGCCCCTGCCAGCAGGGAGCTCCCAGTGCCAGCTCCACAACAGCTGGGCTGACTGTGGGAGATCCTTATCTCCCAGCCCTAGCTCCTGGTCACACTAGGAGATAAGGATCTCTCAGCCCCTGCTCCCTGATTGCCAGAGGGCTTGGAGTTCCCTGCTGCTGGGGCAAGGGGACATAGTCCCCTCCCAGTCTCCAGTGGTGGGGACTGACCCAGCAGCAGGCAGCTCCCAAGGGTAGGGAGAAATCTCTTGCTGCTTGGTGGCTAGCTGACTGGGAGCAGATTTACTCCCAGTCAGGCATCTACATGAGTGCTACTGCACAGTAACTAATCACAAATAAATTCACTACTTGTATTTGCAGGTAGCTAATTTACTCATGATTATTGAGGTTTACTGTATGGTAAGTATGTGAATGCTACTGAGTGGTAAAGTGTCTTGTGTAGATGCACCCATTGTGTTTGCCAATTATAGTGCACTTAATTGTGTTGTCTCGTATCAGTGTAAACTTAGGAGTAAATCCACTGAGGTTGATGCAAATGTAATTACATCTGCATAAATTTAGGTGATATCACTCAACAGATGTTTTAGAATAAGTGCATTTGACATGGCTGGAGAGCGTATATACAGAGAGCATCTACACAGAGAGAACATGTAGCTATGAAACACTGTCTAGAACAAATACAGAATGTAATTACCTCTCATGGATGGGGCAAGGGAGAAGTAGAAGAAGGAAAAAGAAGGAAATCTATGCACTTTTTGTCATAGTTTCCTTCCAAATTGTTCTGTAGCTGAAGAGTATTGCACTTCTTTCCCCACAGAAAAATAGATGACAATACCCTTTGCAAGTCCTATAGATCTAAAGCACACCGTCAAAATATACCCTTCAGCTGATAGTGGTGGGCTTCTATATTTCTGAAAAATGTATCATATTCTGATCGCAGATGCCACGTCTGGTTTAGGGACAGACTTTGTGGTTGTACTCCGAGCTTGCTCATGCCTGCATCCCTTCCCAACATGCAGATCCATTTTCCAATGAAGTGCTTTCCCTGAAATCTGAATGATACTGCAAAAGCAACCAAGTTACTGTTCAATGCAAACACATCTGCTTGGAGGATTCCCTCTACCAGATGGCAAGAAAAAGTTTGGCCCACAATTCCCAAGCCCCAAATCAGAAGAGGAAAGAAAGGAGAAGAGTGAATAACTCAACGTATTTTTTTCTTCTTCTTTTTACAATACTATGGTGCAGTTTTCTACAAAAGTTTTGTAACCATTCAGTTTATTGGTTTATCATTTTCTTCAACAGGTATATCATCCTATAACTGAATTTTTAGGGTAATTTTATTACTGACAAAACTAAAGGAATGAATTGCATATTCCCATTCTGAGGTTATCTATCAAGTCTCCAACTGTTGGTCTTAATAGTATTTCCAGAGGTGTAGCTGGCCAGTATTGCACCTTTGATAGTACTGCGCCTCCCGCCTCCCAAAACACACACACGCTTTGTTTTCCTGAGCTAGCTCCAGATCCAGCAGTAAGGAGGACACAGCAGCACTGGTGGTGCATGGTGAAAGAAAGGACACAGGTTCACTACGGGGAGAGATCGCCCCCCCCCCCCCACACACACACTTTTTTTTACCAACATGTGTCAAGCAGCCAAAAAAGCAACTGGTTTTTGACAGCAGAAAAAGGAATGACATCTCCCTTCCTCAACAGGAAACTTCCACTGTACACAGCCACCACTTCTCTGCCTTCCCTGCTGCTGCAGTCAGATCAGGGAAGGTTCAGGGTGGAGGGAGGAGAAGAGACAGGAGGGTTAGGTGCTCTCCCAGCTCCATTCTCTCATTCCCTTCAAGCCAGTCTTTTAAGCTTGTACCCTGTGCACCCATCCATTGTTACACTACTAAATTTGGCGTTGTGAGAAACAATACAAATTGTTGAAGATGGCTTTTCCCAAGCCCTACAGGGAACCTGGTAACTTTAGGCAGGCCCTCCACTTTCAGGAACCCTTAACTAACCAGGGGGGACTCCCCCTCCCCTGTGGGAATCCTCTTTTCCCTGCAACTTACGGCTCCCAGGCCTGGAAGGTGGCCCTTGTCCTCTGCGCCAAGCTGCTATCTCGCCTGCAGTGGGCTTCGTGGGGGGTTGCTGTTCCCTGGAACAGGGCTCCGCTATGCAGGACTTCTGGGGCCTCTGGCTCAGCCCTGTCTGCTGGCTCAGTAGCCCAATCGCTGTCTGGCTCCCTGGACTCAACCTTTTGCAATAGGTCGGAGGCCTGGGCTGCCTCATGCAGCACCAGGCTCGATCCACTCCCAGACCCTCCGTGCAGCACCTCCTGCACCAAGCTGCTCCCAGCCTCATTCCAGGTGGTCAGGACCTGAGCCATCCCAGGGGCTCCAAAGGTCCTACTCCATGCACCATCCTGTGCACCGTGTCTCTGGCCACACACCAGAGGTTGCAGACCTGAGCTGGCTCACGCAGCTCCCAGGGTCTGGATATTATGTGCCGCACTGCACACTGAGAGCCTAGCTGCTGGAGCCGTCCACTATTCCCCACTGATGGAAGTCTTCAAGGGTGCTTCTGGGCTGCTGCTTCACCCTGCTGAGCAGCTTTTCTAAGCCTCTCTCTTCTCTCTTCTCTGTCCTCATGCTGGGCACACAGTTCCTTTTATATGCTCCAGAGCTCCACCCCTGAAGTCTTCCGGACCTGAGTGTTGCAGTCTTCAATCAGGTCCGGGGGGGGGGGGGACTCTTCTTCCCTCCCCTCAGGAAAAGGGTGTGACTTACCTTCTCTTGCTGCCTTCTGATTGGTGGATGGGCTCCACCAATCAAAACAGCAAGATTTCAAGCTGGGACTCAACCCAAGCTCCAAAAGGCAAGCCTGCTACACAGTCATAGTATCATAGTAGCTAAGGCTGAAAGGGACCTAAACAGATCATCAAATCCGACACCCTGCCGTGGGCAGGAATGGATGCTGGGGTCATATGACCCCAGTCAGGTGCCTATCCAGCCTCCTCTTAAAGACCTCCAAGGTAAGAGTGAGCATCACTTCCCTTGGAAATTGGTTCCAGGTCCTAGACACCCTAACTGTAAAGTAATGCCTCCTGTTGTCTAGCCTGAACCTTCTCTCTATTAACTTGTGGCTGTCATTCCTAATTACCCCGGGTGGTGCCTGGGGGAACAGGGCATCTCCTATTCCCTGCTGATCCCCCCTGGTGAATTTGTAAACAGCCACCAGATCTTCCCTCAGCCTTCTCTTGTGGAGGCTGAATAGGTTCAAGCCCTCTAGTCTCTCCCTGTATGGCCTGCCCTGCTGCCCCCTGATCATGCGAGTGGCCCTCCTTTGCACCCTCTCAATGCTAGCCACATCTCTCTTGAAGTGCGGTGCCCAAAACTGGATACAGTACTCCAACAGCAGCCTGACCAATGCTGCATAAAGGGGGAGGATCACCTCCCTGGACCTGCTTGTGGTGCATCTGTGGATGCATGACAAGGTGTGGTTAGCCTTACTGACAGCTTCCTTGCACTGGCGGCTCATATTCAACTTGGAGTCAACAGTGACTCCAAGATCCCTTTCCGCCTCTTTTCTGATGGGAAGGGTGTTCCCCAGCCTATAGGTATGCTGCTGTTTCCTTCTCCCTAGATGCAGTACCCTGCACTTGTTCATGTTGAATTTCATCCTATTCTCATCTGCCCATCTCTGTAACCTGTCCAGATCTAGCTGGATTCTGTCCCTCCCTTCTGATGTGCCCACTTTGCCCCACATCTTGGTGTCATCAGTGAACTTGGACAACGTGCTTTCCACCCCCTCATCCAACTCATTGATAAAGATGTTGAACAGTATGGGCCTGAGGACTGAGCCCTGGGGAACTCCACTGCCCACATCCCTCCAGGTCAAAAATGACCCATCCACCACCACTCTATGTATGACCATCCAGCCAATTAGCCACCCATCTGACTGCGTAGGCATCAATACCACTGTCACCTAGTTTTTTTTATGAGAACGGGGTGAGAGACAGGGTCAATGGCCTTCTTAAAGTCCAGGAAGATGACACCCACCCCCACACCTTTGTCCAAGGATTTTGTAACTTGATCGTAAAAGGAAATAGCTTAGTCTGACAGGATCTTCCCTCAATGAACCCATGTTGGTTCCCCTGAGCATGATCTCCCCTGCTGGTCCCTTGCAGATGTACTCCTTGATAATTTTCTCAAAGATCTTCCCCAGGACTGAGGCAAGACTGACAGGCCTATAGTTACCTGGGTCCTCCTTTCTCCCTTTCTTGTAAATGGGGACCACATTGGCCTTTTTCCAGTCATCTGGCACCTGACCAGAGCTCCATGAATACTCATATAGCTGTGCCAGGGGCCCTGCAATGACCCCTGCCAATTCCCTCAGCACCTTTGGATGAGGAGCATCCAGGCCTGCCAATTTGAACACATCCAGCCTCTCCAGAAGTTCCCTAACGATGTCATCCCTAACCTTGGGCCTGGCAGTGCCTCTCCCATGTCCTTCCGTACTCCCAGTGGGGGAGTTGTCCCGGTCCCTGCTGAGAAAAATGGAGGCAAAGAATTTGTTAAAGAGGTCCGCTTTTTCATTTGAAACAATCACCAGATTGCCAAGCGCATCCTGCAGGGGCCCTACGTTACCCAGTGCCTTCTTCTTGCTCCCTATGTATTTGAAAAAGGACTGTTTGTTATCCTTAATCCTGCTTGCCAGCCCCAGTCCCATCTCAGTGTTGGCCTTCCTAACAGCTGCCTTACAGACTCGAGCAACGGAGGTATAATCCTCTTTGGTAATAGCCCCTAGCTTCCATTATATGTACGCCTCCCTTTTAGCCCTCAGGCATTCCTGAATGCCCTTGCTGAGCCATGGGGGCTTTTTAGCATTGGGACTGATTCCCTTTGGGCTTGGAGGATTGTTTCCTTGAGGAATGACCATCTGCCTTGGACTCCCATCTCCCTGAAACTTGGGGATCCCAATGTCTCTCATGCTAGTCTCCTTAACTCATTAAATTTGGCCCTCCTGAAGTCAAGGACTTCTGCCTTACTGCTAGTCCTTGACAACCTGTGCTGGATAGTGAATTCCAGCAGGCGATGATCACTATCACCAGGTAACTGAGAACCTACAATTCCCTCACCAGGTCATCATGTGGCAAGGACCAGGTCTAACAGGTCATTATCCCTGGTGGGACTGTGCACCTCCTGAGTTAGGTGGAGGTCCTGTATCTTGGCTAGGTATCTATGTGAGCAGTCAGACCTAGCTGACTACTCTTCCCAGCAGATGTCTGGGTAGTTCAGGTCACCCATAACTACCACATCTCTTGACTTGACAGCCTCCGCAAGCTGTCTTAAAAATTCCAGGCCCAACTCTTCCCCCTGATTGGGTGGCCTGTAATAGACACCTACCGTTAAGTCCCTTTCCCAACAAGGGGCATGTGTGCATGGTGTTTTAAAACAGGTTAAATGCTTTTGCAGTGCTTTAATGGTGTTGGTCTTTGCCCATGTAGGTGGCATATTGGGCAGTAATTCCAGCCGCTGTAGCAAATTCAGTGGCGTAACATGCCTTAAATGACTTTAGGGCACAGCAAACTAAAACACCTCCGAGGAGTTTTAGTTTGCTGCCCTACAGCCATGAAGTGAAGCACCGAGCTCTGTGCAGCTCAGGAACTGTGCAGGCGGCCCATGCATGCAGCCTAGCAGCAGCCCAGGAAGGCAGGTTCCACTGAAGAAAAAAAAAAGTGGCAAGCCTGATCTCCCCCCACACCCTACAGCCTAGCTGCCAGCATGAGCTATGCAGGGGCCCAGTCCTTTCCTCTGTGGCTGTGGTGCCCCCTGGGACCACCTGAGCTGGGTGCCTGTGGGCAGGTGCTGCCTGAGAATGGTGGCGGACCTCTGCCATGGAGGGAAGCACCAGCCCTCCCCAACCCAGGGACTTGCCAGTGGCTTGCCCTCCCCTCCCCGCCACTGGAGAGGCAGGTAAGATACAGGTATACATGACATGGAGGTTTACTTCACCCTAAACTGAAATGGTGCTTTTAAAAACCCACTGCTTCAATTTAGGGCCCCTGTTTCATTGACACACACCCCCTGGGTGGCAAGGAGAAGGGGGGGGGGAGGAGGAGGTGAGTTCTTAACTCCCTATGCAGGGGCTGCTGCAGTTGTAGCAGTGGCACAGATGGCTGCCACCTTAGCAGACACTGTCGTGGAGGCTGCAGAGTAAAAGGGCAGGCTCCCTGGGTGATGCCATTCTGGCACTGCTCTGATTTAGTGCCTAAGACTGGCGCCCTTTACCCTTTCTTCCCCAAGTATGATACTGTTTAGAACAGAGGAAGTACATTTTGTTTCTATTGTCTTACTTTTTTCATTTTGTTTTGTTTAGGAAGGGAGGGAAGGGTGCTCTGAAATGCTAGCACAGTTTAGTTTAATCTTTGGGGATATGTTTCCTTTCAAGTAAGAGGGGTCTCCTTTATTGCACAAGTAATCAGAGACTCAAGAGGAACTTCATATCCAAGGGCACTATTTAAGCCATACAGATGAATAATTAATGTCAGACTAACACAGCTAGCTACCTCTCTCTGCTCATTTAATTAAGTGGAAGGCAAGGTGGATTTGCACCTTATAGACAAACTAAATCAGAGCTATATATCATCAGCTTTGTGAGCCCAAACTTACTTCATCAAATGCTGTGAAAGAACATGCACAGAGAAGTATATAAAATGGAGAGAGTGCTTTGAATACAAAAGAGAAGAAGGGAGGAAAGTTTAGGGAGAGTGGGGAGTAATGCTGGGATATGCAAACAAATAATAAACCCATAGAGAAAAGGGAGTTGCATCTACACATTGCAATAACCTCTGGTGATGCAATAAACAGCATGTACATGTGTGCCCTGGACAGCAGCACTTTGAGCTGGAGAAGAGCAGCCCCAGGTTGGCATCAGGTTTTTGGGGGTCAGCCCCAAGCTCCAGGTGGCAGAGTTGGGCAGCAGAAAGAGAGCCATGTGGCTAGGTGGCAGGCATCCCCCACACTTTAGCACACTTGGGCAGTCCCCACTGGCTGCAGCAGGGAACAGAACCTGGACTCCGTGCTGGGAAGTAGGGGGCAGGGGAGGGAAGGCTGGAGGAGAGAGGAGGGGACCATGGGGGGACCCCATCCAGGCCCCATCTCTGCTTCCTCCCCCAGCCCCCTCCGAATGCCCCCCAACCTCTGCCCACTGTCCCAGTTCCCCCCCACCATTGCTGCCCTGCCCAGCCCCAGCTACCGGTTGTTTAAAAAAAGTATCTACTCACCAGGTGCTTCTAGGTGTGTGTGTGGGGGGGTGATCCCCACTGCTCCCCACTGGCCCATGCTGCTTGGGGGGCTCTGCCACAAGCCTCCAACCCCCACCCACTCTCCCAGCCCCCTGCCATGGCTGCCTCGCCTGCCCCAGCTCCAAACCCTTTAAAGAAAAAAGAAAAAAATCTCAAATTCACTGGTTGCTGCAGCAGCCTCAGGGCTTATGGGGGCTCATGGAAGAGCCCCCCACACAGCGCAGGGCAGTGGAATCACCCTTCCCCACTGGACACCACCCGGTGAGTCCGGGGGGGGGGGGGTGTTTTTTTTAAAGGGCTGGGAGCTGGGGTGGGCAGGGCAGCCATGCAGGGACTGGGAGAGCAGACGAGGGGCAGAGCCCCACCACATTGCATGAGGCAGTGGGGTTCAGCCCATGCCAGGCAGGAGCCAGTGGGTGGGGGCTTTTTTTTTTCAAAGAGCCGGAGCTGGGGCCAGGCGGGACAGCCATTGAGAGCAGGTGGGGGATGGGGCCTGTATGATTCAGAGATGTGACTGACGCAGCAGCAGCCGAATCTCTGAATCAGATTTGGCCAAATCGATTTGGGACAGTGATTCAAATCACCAAATCAAATCACTGTCCCCTGAATCAGCTGGATCCAAATACTAGCTGCTTTGCACAGACCTAACAATTACTCCACCATAAAATAGTACTGTCCTTGATAGTACTTAATTACAGCAGCCTTAATTAATTTATTGTACCCTAATAACAGTACACATGTAGACAGTAATGCTTTACTGTGGAGCTAGTTAGTCAACTGCAGTAAAGAGCATACATAGATTTCACCCAGTGTCACCAAAACTAATCCAGATAATGGGATAGGAATCTGTATGCCCTGTTTAGATAATTTTTAATTCAATACAGTCTCTACAGGATTTCTGGTTCTGAAATTTCCTGTTCAAATTAGTTTTGAATGTTTTGCTAATATGCTATATATTTCTAATTTAGTTTTATATAAGGTACAAATCTACCCTGCCTGCTATGATTAATGATTAATTAAATGTCATAGTGCTACCTACATAGAGAAATCTTTTTAGGGTAGGCATTAGGAGTTGGAAATGGTGTCCCAAAAATGAAACTATACAGGCCTGCTGCTGTCTTGTATATGAAGTATAGACATGGTTGATCACATGTAAAGAGAATTCACTGCCATAGCATTCCTGTTTTTTTATGACATTTAGTTAATATATCTCATCTTAAAAATAACCTCAACAAATAGTTAACATTTGTGCTTTCCACCATCTGTTCTGTGCAAGTAGTGTTCATGAAAGCTGCTTCAGGACATAGTTCAGGACAGTATCAGTATTCAGAATACCACTGAAGGGCTGTTTAAATCTCATTAGAGTCAATGCAAAATTTAGGCAGTGTGCTGAATACAGACAGATTTCAGCACATGATTAAAGTCTTCCTTGAATCAGGGTTTTACAACTAGATTTTTAGAGGACTTTAATCGAAAACAATGGGAGCTAGTCACTTAAACAGTATCTGATTGAATCCTTAGGCATCCGAATACCTTAAAAATAAAATCCTTAGTACCTAATCTTTATGTTTTAACTTAAATACAGAAGATTTGTGGTTCTTATATTTGATACAAATATGGCACCATCTTATCATTCTGTTCTCATCAAGTTAAATATCACATAGGAATTGGCTGTTTCTTCTCTTATAAAAAATCCAACACATTATTCTCTACCTTTTAAAATCTCTGCACCATTCAATGTCCCTTTGTGTACATTTTCCATCTTTATAAAGTTTGCTCCTTTATCTTTCTGACTCTTACCCATTTCATATATCTAGAATTCTGTTTGATTTTTTAAACATTATACTGAAGAAGATACTACTGTTCTATTCATAATACTGTAATCCCTAGCTCCTCTTCCTGATACATTTTTTTCTAAGCATGTGCCTTTCAGGGCATATTCTGTTTTCAGGTGTTTGGTCCCTTGCTCTATTACCATGCCTTTTCTATACTAAATCAAATAAGCCTCTTATTTCCTCACACTTATAGTCCATTTTAGTCTTTCTGAATCTGGTTGTCCCTTCTCCTTTGCGATGACCTCTCCTGCCCCTCAAACATTTTGCTTTCCTTTAAATTTATTGTATTGCTTATTCATTTCTCCAGGTACAGATTGCTTCTGTTTTAATCTTTGAACTCCATGTGATTTTATCTACACTGAAAAGTTTCTTTTCTCTGTTTTCAGGATACTTCTTCAACCTTTAAAGCCATTCCTGGGACCACTGGGCTGTGGGCACTTGGGTTTCAAGTCCCTGTGGGCACTTGGGTTTCAAGTCCCTGGCACTAATAATCAGCTGATTATGGGTCTCAGCCTAGGGACCACACCAGAATTGGTCTTGGAACCCCATGGGCAGAAAACCTTATATGCAGTTGCATGAACAGTTTTTTTTAAGGTCCTAGAGCTCAGGAATCCAAGAGAGGTTCCCTGGCCCCAGGGCCAGAAGTGATTCCCCAATTTTAGGGTTCCCATGTGCAAGGGATGCCAGAAAACCACATGTGCAACTGGGCTGCACACATGGTTTTTGATGATTCTAGTGTGCACAGATCCTAGGACCAGGGAACCTTTTCCCAATGCCAGGGTCTACGTGGCTGGGATGTGCCAAGTGCCCTTTTCTGCAGCTGCAGGACAAGGCAGTCAACCTGCCAGGTCCTAGGATGCCCCACCACTTCCCCTGGTGCCCCAGCCTCACTGATGATGAGCTCCATTGATCATTTAAATGGTGGGGTGCAGCTCCGTTCAGGGCTGTCATTGACAGTGCCCCAGTACGAGGATGACAGTATTCCAGTAGATAGGGAAGTCAGTGAGTCCAGAGATGACTGAAGAGATCAATTAAATGTTTGACTGCAGACATGTGAAATAGTCCCAGGAGGAAGGAGTGGATCCTAGTGATGCCAGGCCACAGCTTTTTCCCTTTGTCTCTCATATATCTGCCTCCATAGTAAGATGAGCTTGCCCAAAATGATAGATGCCTTGTCGTACATCATGGCACCACTGAGGATAATTTAGTGCTTTAGTCTAAAGGTTGATGTTAATATCGCATTTCTTCAGAGTGGCATTCAAGATGTCTTTGAATATCCTCTGGAGTGGTGACGATTGTTGAGTTGGGAGTTTAGGGCCTCTTTTGGTGGCTAGTTGTCAGGCATCCTTATGACGTATCCTATCAAATGGATCTGGTGCCATATAAATATGGATTCAGTTCAGAGCTGCACCACATGGCTGTCATGGGGGAGCAAGCCCTGCCATCCAGCTGGCATCTGGCTGCATGGCAGAAATTCTACCAGATGTTCAATTTAAGGCATGATGGAAATGAGCACAAAAATACTACACATATTTTGTGGAATAATTCTGTGGCTGGTTTTCTCTTCTGTCATGCCATTAATTGTCTGAACAGGTGGCTGGGTTACTGTTTAAGCAAGATTAACAAGTAGCATCTGCCAGGAGCCTTATATTTGTGTATTTTTTTATTTCATTCATATCATAAGGAAGACTCTGTACTTCCTAAAACACTCCAACATATTGTTCTACCATAGTTCTAACTTTTATTTATATATTTTCATTATTGAATACATTAAAAAAATGAGAAAGAGACAGGTTTAAGTGATGCAGGTTGGGTGCATCCCTGGGAACTTGAGGTGGAAGAAATCTTTGTCATATAAAGAGCTTTGCTCCATTTCTTCCCTGGTGAGGGCTCTTTGGGAGCCTAGGTACATTCCAGAGCAAGACTGTAATGATATGAATAGAAAGTTAGAAGGCAAAGGATAGGCTGGCACCAGGAAAATGCACATCATCCTTCTACATAAGATCAAGGAGATTTTAAAGGAAGCTAACAGACTACTCTTCACACTGAGGAACACAGAGGAAAGATAAAAAACATACCCTGACTCAACTAGTTTATTTTATAGTTTTATTCAGAGGGTATTTCTTTAAAAGTATATATTTTCATGCAGAGTTCTTTTTATTCAAAAGCAGACACTTAGGAGCATTCTGATAAATACAACAAAACAAAGATTTCTGGTGACTACAACATTGTAGAATGTCTCTACAGTATGATAAAGTATTGCAATGCAAATTACATTGATTTTATTCTATTTACTGTAAAAGAACACAAAATTCTTGACAGATTTTCCCATATGCATTCCTGAAAACATACAACTTTCTATTAGTTAGGCTAAATTATAAAACAGGATGCAAGAAGGGTGGAATAAAACTACTGCTAAAGAATATAATGTAATTTCTACAAAGCTATCTGTAGTATTGTATTATCCCTTGAAGTTGTTCATGCCCCTAAATAGAAGTGAAAAGACATCCCACTATTCTACAGCCTAAAGAGTGAGGAAATTATTGTCTTGTACATGATATAAATTCTTTTCTTATCCATACAGGAGCAGTGACATAAATCAACGTTTCAGTATCCTTCAGTGGAGTGACATCAATTGGCACCAGTTGCAGGCATGGTCCACTATCTACATTAGACTGAGATGTATAATTCTACCCTCATTCCTTACTGTTTGGTAAAATATTCAACATGGTTTGTGTGTGTCAGTCTAAAACATTATAGATTTTTCTTTTACTTTGGGAAAGAAGACATGTTGATTTAGCAAATGGCAGTTCTTTCTGATTAGACCATAACATTCGGTCTTGAATTTCAAGTCATCATAAAACTAAATCTTAAGAACATAAGAAGTGCCACACTGGGTCAGACGAGTGGTCCATCTAGGCTACCTAAACTTTCTCCAACAGTGGCAGTAGTAAATTATTTAGAGCAGGAGTGGGCAATTATTTTAGATGGAGGGCTGCTTAATGACTTTTGGTGAGCTGTCAAGGGCCTCAAGGGTAGTCCCACACCTTGACAGGTGCCCCACCCCCGATTGAAATCTTGGAACTGGAAGGCCCAGTCCTGAACCCCTGACCTTTGCCACCAGAAGTCCCTCTTTGCTCCCAGAAGCACTCATTTTGAGAGGGGAAGTTGCCATCTTGGAACCAGGAAAAAAAATCATATACTAAAAATAAAACATCTACTATAACATATTTTATTACAAAAAATGTTTTTGATCTGATTTATGTGTTTGCGTAGTATATAAAGAGGTGATTGCATAATAGCTCCAAATAAAGCCTTATATATATATATATATATATATATATATATATATATATATATATATATATATATTGTGTGGTGGGGGGTGAGGTGTGGTTGGGGTATGGGTGTGGAGAGTGTGCGTGGGAGGCATATGTGTGGGAGGTGGGGTTTGTAAAGAGATGTGGGGGTATAGCTGTGTATGTGGGAGGTGGGGTTTGTGGGGAAAGGGTGTGGGGAGTGGGGGGTGTAGGGTATTTGGGTGGGTGTGGCCTCCCCTGCCATATGCCCTCCCATAGCACACAGCCCCCACTGCCAGTGGCAGCAGCAGCAGTAGGTGGTGGGCCCTCAGGGTGCTCCTGGCCTATGGCAGGCAGAGTCCCCTGGCAGCGCGCAGCTCTGTCTGAATCCCAGGAGCTGCATGTGGTAACTCAGAGCCTGACTGGCCCAGCCCACTGGTGAACGACTTCAAGCCAAACTGTGTTGGCTCCATGCCAGCACATGGGGCTCCCAGCACTACAGGTGGGATCTGCATGCCATTTACTGAGGCCAGCCCCATGCCTCCATATGGGACTTCCAGCACTTCCATGGGGAGCTGTATGTGGAGGCATGGAGCCTGCCCAGCCTGATGGTGCACAGGTCAGGAGCCTCAGGGTGTTATGAGCCATTGGGGCAGATGGGCTCCATGCCTCCATGTGCAGCTCCCTGCTGGTCTCTTGGAAGCCCGACATGGAGGCATGGCACCAGCCTGACCCAATGGTGTGCAGCTTCTGCCTGCAGTGCCAGGAGACCCATGTCCTAGCATGGAACCAGCCTGATCCGGCTCAAAGGCACGCAAATGCAGCTCCTTGGATTCAGCCAGAGCCACATGCTGTTGTGGGGCTCAGCCAGCAATGGACCAGGAGCAGCCTGAGGGCCTCTGCTAGTGGCAGGGACTGTGCACCATGGGAGGGGCCCCACCCCCACCTACCCCTACCCACAAACCCCACCCTCACCCCACCTCCTGCAAGCAAGATCTCCCCTCCCTACTCCCCAGTTGTCCAATCATGTGCCATCACACTTGGTGCCTCTACATGGGTCTCCCAGATGGAGTGCCAGGAGCCCCACAGAGGTGGAAGCACAGAGCCCACCTGGTCCAATAGCACGTGACATCTGAAAACCTACCTCCCAACTGTTTTCAGAGGGGCAGCTGTGAACTGGTAATAATTGTTTTTGGAGAAGCCTCATGGGCTGGATAGAATGACCTGATGGGCTGGATCCATGAGAGGCAGTATTTTGCCCTCCCATGCTTTAAAGAGACAGTATATGAATAAGACATATCTAGATCCCTTGTTCATACCTTTTCTGGTATCCACTATTATTGATTTAGGGAATCAGAAGATACATCTCTGACTGTTCTGTTTAATAGCTATTAGTAGACCTATCATCTATGTATGTATCTAATCCTCTTTTGAACCTGGTTTTATAATCTATTGCTATGATGTTCTGTGGCAGTAATTTCCACAACTGAACTAGTTGTCCATAAAAAAAAGGACTTGGTTGACAAAACTTTCTTAACCAGCACTGGTGAGGCCACATCTGCAGTATTGTGTTCAGTCTTGGGCCCCCAACAGGAAGGGTGTAGACAAATTGGAGAGAGTCCAATGGAGGACAAAAAAAAATAGTAAGGGGACTGGGGTACATATCTTATGAGGAAAGACTGAAGGAACTAGGCTAATTTAGTCTAGAGAAGAGGAGACTGAGAGGAGATTTAATAGTAGCCTTTAGCGACCAGAAGGATGGAGCTGGACTGTTCTTGGTGGCGGCAGATAACAGAACAAGGAGTAATGGTTTCAAGTTGCAGCAAGGGAAGTTTAGGTTAGATATCAGGAAGAATTTTCTCAAGGAAGGAAGTAAAACACTGGAACAGGTTATCCAGAGAGCTGGTAGAAACTCTGTCCTTGGAAGTTTTCAAAACCCAGCTAAACAAGCTTTTGCTAGATGATCTTGTTGGGGCTGGTCCTGCTTTGAGCAGGAGTTTGGACTAGATGACCTCCTGAGGTCCCTTCCAACCCTAACTTTCTACAATTCTGTGAAACCACAAGTCCTGTTTCATGGTTTTAAGTACCAAGTGAGCATCGTTTCCAACTTTCATGGATGGTACCAACTGCCAGTTACACCAACCCTGGGAATACCAGCCTTTTCAACAGTTTCAGCTAGTCATGGAATTTAAGCTGGATAGCATTTCTGTAAAATCAAAATTTTACACTTATCCTTTGAAGAAAATTATACAAAGAAAAGTAGAAACTTCTACTAGAGTTGAGCACATGTAAGCCACTAGTACCTGATAACTCCATTCCAAATGTTTGGTGGGGAGATTGGATAGCAAGGGCCAGCTCAGAAAAATCCTAAAGAACTCGTTCTGAAAATTAATCTGAAATCAATGAAATCTAAATTCTCCACTAATTCTTCACAGAATTAACCTGAGTTAGAAAAGATGAGCTCAGTTACCAACTCCCTACCCTGCTGAAATACCTGTAAAGATAAAAATTATAATTTAAAGATACTCCTTAATTTAGAAGAGTAAACTGGGAGACAGTCCCTGAGTTAGGGAATAGCTGTTAGTTAGAGAGACTAAAGGACCACAGAGGCTTGTCTACTGCTCCATAATAAAACTCATTGTTTAGATCTTCCAAATCATGCCTGACTGTCTTCATTGAGCCCGGTGATCATTACAGCCATGATTCAGCCTAAATATCTCAGAGAACTAAGTGAACTCTTTCCTTTGATATAACTTCTGAAGTGATGGTAGGTATGTTAACCACAGCAGAAAGTCAACTTCCCTGGCCTGGGCAAGGAAAAGATGGATTAGGGCAAGACCAGCCTTCACCTTACCTTCCTCTACTCCTAAGGGTTTTTCCCCTCACGCTATAAACTGCCAATGCTTATAATTTTTTCCTCTGTCATTGACTGGATGACCTATGTAAGTAACCAGCAGAATTTGAATTTTAAGAATTACACTGTTTGAAATCCAAAGTGAAAAGCCAATCATCAAGCCGCAAACTTTCACTTTATGCTAGTAAGGCTTGAACCCTTCTATAGTTTTGGAGAAAGAAGATGAAAAGGCCATATGCATTAACATATGAAACATAACATGTTTGGGGTAATAGCTGCCTATTTTTATTCTGTATGGGTGAGTCCAGATGAGTGTGCACATGCATTTCCCTGAGGACATAAAGCAGCTGTACATGGTTGTACCACTGCTACTTGTCCCTGGGGAACACCCATGCACACACTTTCTGGCACATGGCAAGTTGCCCTGGGTTGGGTATGGGAGGCTGGGTCCAGAACCTGGACTGTCCCCAAGACACTTACCTGGGGTCCTGAGGGCCTCCTGGGATTCCAGCAGCAGTGATCCAGCAACAGGGAGTCTGGCTGGCAGCCAGAGTGTGGCTCCAGCCAGCCAGGCTCTGGTTTCGGGCAGCACATGTTGCTGCCATGTGCGCCACCCTGCTTTTTTCTAGCACATTTTTTTTTACACTGGGAGATCAAATTAGCAGTGCAAATTAGTGTGTGAGGCTTCGGATCGTGGTTTGGATCTAGGGCCACTTCAGATGCTATGGTGTCCAAAGCGCCATGCCCAAATTGAAGCACAGACTCAGTTAAGCTGTCCAAAGCAGCTCGGAGCATCCGAAGTGCTTCAGAAATGCTTTGGGTACTTCAGATAGCATAAGTGAAAATTAGAAGAGGGAGGGAGAGCGGGGGAGGGAGGGAGAGTGTGAGGGGGGAAGGGGGAGAGTGGGGGAAGACTGACATGTGTAGGTGACTAGCGAAAAAGATTTCTCTCTGGCTGCCTTTCCAATGACAGTGTCTGCAGGGTGGGACTAGAAACAGCATAAAAGCCTCTGTTTGGAGGCGTGCTATGCCTTTCCCTAGCTTGTTCCCTGTCACTAACTGTGTAAGAAAGGTACCCTCAGACTGAAGCAATTCAGTTGCTTGCTATACTCTGTAGTTGAACGATGCCTGCTTCTTTTTCTTGTTACAAAGGATTGGGTAGGATTTAGCTTATCTTAGCTTAGCTATTCTATTCAATTACTATTACTATTCAATTCATTTCTTTGAATTTATATTTGCTCTTTTTTTTTTTTTTTGGAAACTTTGAAAAAAGAAAGCCGTGTTTTCCCTGCCAGTTTGATCCATCACTGTGCAGGGAGGCACACAGATTGCTTGCACGCATGCATGCATGCACATGCGCACACACACACACACACAGATACACACTATAAATAAGAAAAATCAGATATTAATTGGAGAAGAAGACAGACAGACAGCACACAATTTTTTACATAACTCTTAACACTGAAGCAAACAATCAAAGAAGAGGCCAGCGCACACATACAACAGAGGGAATAAAACACACAATACAAAAGGATTGACACACACACAAAGACCTTTTGCAGCACAGGAAAGACCAATATGAAGTGTGCTGGAAAGGCAGGTTCCAGGTCTTCTGGCAGCGGGGGAGAGGGTGTAGAGGGAGAGCTAGAGCTGCAAGCCTCCCCATAACACAGACGTATTCTATTCCCGAGCAGCCATGACATCAGTGCTGCTAGTGGAAGCTAGGCAGTGGGAGCAGTGTCTGCACCTGATGTCCCTGCACCTGCACCACCTCCACTCAGTCCAGAAGTTGGCACCAGCAGTGGAATCACAGTCTCTTCCACCCCAATGTCATCTCTCAGAATGAGCCTCCCACTGCCTCCCACTGCCAGAGGAGGAGCTGGAGCTGGAACCAGGGATGCTGAGCACGCTGGCTCAAGCAATTCTGGGGACTGAGGGGGAATCAGAGTTTGTGCTCCACACCCTCAAGTTTCCCCTAGACCCAGGTCTCCTCCAGAAAGCAGCACCTCGGAGGAGGCTGAGGTTATGGAAGCAAGTGGCTCAGCTGAGACAGCTCCTCCTGCTGTTGAGCCTCAGCCTGCTGAGGAGTGGGATAAGGCAGGATCCTCAACCTCAACACCCTGCAGAGCCTGCCCACTCCTCCCACAGCTGGGGAGGTGGGGGGGGCAAGCAGCCCCTGAGCTGCGGGGGTCTGGTCCTTCCTTCTGCAGCAGCAGCACCCCTAGGGACCTCCTGGACAGGCTGCTAGCAGGTGGGTGCTGCTCTGGAGATGCCACTGCTGTGGAGGAAAGGTCCAGGGCCCCCCACAGCTCACGGCCCACTGGCAGCTCACCCCTGGCCACAGTTGAGGTGGGCAGGCTCCATGAGGAAAAAAGAAAAAAGGACCAGGCCCCTATCCACTTTTGTTCTTTTCCTCAGTGGAACCTGTTCATGCAAGCTGCTGCCAGGCCATGCAGCCCATCAGGCCCAATCCTTCCCTCTGTGATGGTGGCACCCCCCAGGGTTGCCTGGGCAGGGTGCTAGTTGTGTTGGTGCTGCCCCAGATCACAGGCAGCACCTGCCGGATTCAACTCTTCCCTGAGCCCGCACAGACAGCAGTGCCTGGAAGGAGGGAGCAGAGTTGGATCGAGCGAGTGCTGCCTGCACACTGGGGCAGCACCCACATAGCTAGCACCCCACCCGGGTGGCCCCAGGGGGCACCGCCACTGCAAAGGGAAGGACCAGTCCACCCCACAGCTCAAGGGCTGCACAGCCTGGTGGCAGCTCATGCAGGCAGGCTCTGCTGAGAAAAAAACAAAAAAACCAAAAAAAACTGCAAGGGGACTGATCCTTTTTTTTTTTTCCTGTGGAGCCTGCTTACCTCTCCCATGGTCAGGGGACAAGCTGTGGAGGGCCCCAAACGTTCCCTCCACAGTGGCGGCACCCCGCAGGGCCATCCAGGTGGGTAGCTAGTGGGTGAATGCTACCCCAGCTCTCAGGCAACACCCAGCCCGATCCAACTGTTCCCTGAGCCCATGCTGGGGAAGCACCTGCCTACTGGCAGCCCTCCCAGGTGGCCCCAGGGGGTGCTGTCATTGCAGAAGGAAGGACCAGGGCCCTCCGGGGCCACTCAGCCCATCGCCAGCTCACCACCCAGATGTGGGAGATGCGGGCAGGCTCCATAAGAAAAAAAGGTTCAGGACCCTCACTGCTTCCACCTTCAGCCCACCTCTCCCACAGTGTGGGGCAAGCTGTCAAAGGTTGCAATATTACAAATAAATACATTGCAAGTTAAATTACATGCAGACACGGTTGAGTTTGCAATGTAGCAAACTCATTTAAATTAAAAAAAAACAAACCCACACGTGTACAATGTGATGCAATTAAACTGCAAAACCCGCCAATTTTCATCACATGTATAAGTGCCCTTAGGCCATACCCAGATGAACAGGGGCATGCAGTCTTTAGCACTACAAATTTCTTTGTGGCACCACAAACTGCATGCAGGAAATGTTGAAACATGCCCTGCACTGAAAATTTGCAGTGCAGGACCAAGATTTGCTACTAGGAAATCACAGTAACAAAAAAAGCACTGGAAAAAATGCAGTGCATTGCACACAAGAGCAGTGTTCACCCAAAGACATGCAGGCTTTGTCCTCCAGGGAGATGCTGTGGCTACCATCCAGAGCATCTGCACTCCTTCAGTTGTGCCTCAGCTCCTCCAACATGCCAGGAGCTAGGAGAGGCTGGTAACGGGTAGTCTGCTTGAAGCGTGACGATTTGTCCCTCCACAAAGCACACATAAAGGGGCTACACTGCAGCAAAAAGTAGCAGCACAAATTTGTGCCACTATTATTTTTGCTACTGCATGCGCATGCCCCTGCACACCTGGACGCAGCCTTCAAGTGTTCCCTAAAACCAGCTCAATCATGCCTAATTTAGACTTCCATTCCATCTTCAAACTGCTTGGAGTAAAAATAAGTGATAGCACAGAATTCACAAAACTATTACTCACCTGGTCTGGAAATCAGATGTCATTACTGACACTACTGTCACTCAGATTACTAACTTAACCGTTACCTTGTTACTGTTATTCACCACTTGCATTTGTGTCCTTATTCATCTAGTATATATTATATATGAACTAAATTCTAGATTATTTGATTTCAGAGATTATCCTCCTGGTCTTTGCATAGTTCTTAATGCGATGGAGCCCAACATCACTGTTGGGAATCTTTAGATGCTACTAAAATAGAAATAAAATTACATCACCACTTACCTTGGCATGCACTTCTAACTGTGATGTAGCTGATAAATGGCTGAGCAGCTACCAACTGAAATTACTGTTACAGATCTACTAATTTGTCTCCATTAATCTAACCAAAGAATGCTCTGTGCAAGCACAGACCCGAGAGTGCACCTCGTCCAGTATACTGTCTCTGAAAGTGGGTAGATCTGCTTATTTTTCTACGTTTCCAAAAACAAGAAAATACTCCAGATTTATAAAATGCCAGCAACATTTTGGGGTTTTTTTCTGTAACTTCCCTGATCCTTCCCAACCTCCACATTTATTTCATCTACCTGCTGTCTCTTTTCTTGTTTGGTGTTTTCCAAAGTGTGCTTCCCTTATCTAGGTGCCCAAAGACATTAACTATGTTATCAAATTGCAACAGTGAGAGAGAAGGCAGGATCCCATGGCTATCATATAAGTGATATGAATAAATTCAGGTAATGTGGATTCTATTCTTAGTTCTGAAATGGATTCTTGTGTGACTCCCAGAAAGTCATTTAACCTCTGTTTTACCTCAGCTTCCTTCATCTAAAAACCAAAAATAATTACCTACATCATAGATGTCTTGAGAGACTCTGATCCTTAACTAAAATTTTGAAAAGTATATAGAGATCTACAATTGAAAATGGTCTTTAACACAGAGTACATTTTTGAACAGCTGCACTAGTTTTTTGACAAATTTAGAAGGGTTGTAAACAAATATACTTTAAATGGTATTTTGCCCATTCTGAGAAAGCACTTGGCTAAAAATTACTTAATAGTTTATATTATAATAATGTACTACTGAACCTCAAAGATAAAGAAACAGTGAATGAGATAAATTAGGATTGAAATAGCCACAGAAAGATTAAAAAAAAACAAAAAACACTTACCTTTAATTTACAAGATCGTGGTTCACAAGGGTATAAGGGTATATGACTATAACACTATGAATATCTAGTTCTGTGCAATTACAAAAAAAAAAAATTTTTTTCCACTGTGTCTACAAGTTCACACAAGCTTTCATGGAAAAAAGCCAGATTCTTTTTTTATTGAATTAGACTGAAGGTCAGTGATGGAAAAAAAAAACTTCAAAAATTTGCTTTCTAACCTTTTCAGGCTAGTATCTTGCATACTGGGAAAAAAATCAGAGCATTCAGCAATATAATATATAATCCTTCTTCTAGATACTGTCAGCAGCAACCATCGGGTTCAATTATCTAAGAGTTCCTTAGCAGTCAAGGCTGGCTCAAGCTTCCACTCAGAAATCTTGGAAAATGACATATCTCCTGGGCACATTGATAGATAATACTTCCCAGGAGTGTCTACATGTGCAATTAAAGTGCATGAATAAACTCCAGGATGTACTGCTTTTTGCTCTCAGGTGCATCATTTGAACATGTGCCTGGGAGCAAAAACCTCTGGAGCATATTACTCCAGAGTTTATTCATGTGCACCACATGGAGCCCAGTCAGAGCAGCCCAGGCTGGCAGGGGAACCAAGGTGTCAGCCTGCCAGCCCAGTGCTGCTCTGGCCAAGCTCCATGTGATGTGGAGCAGTTGACTGAGGCATGAAGGCCAGCCAGCTAGTTCTGCACTGAAGTACCCTCTGCCCCAGCCAGCTGGGGTAGCATCTATGCATGTGCCGCTTAACACAAAAAATCTTTATAGCAGGATAGTACTTGTATTTTTACTGCTGCTCTGGAGTTTATTACTTTTGTATGCCTTAATATACATGGGTGCATGTATAGATGCTGAGACATTTAATACTCAATTAATTAGTCAACTGCACAGTAAACATCTCAAATAGATGAGCTTCTCCTGCCTCCTCCCCCCATGCAAGAAGTTATCTCATTAAATAAAACAAAGAACAGATTTAGTGGGAATGGTAGAGGGAAAAGACAGTAATAATAAACCAACAGTATCTGCATCTATTTATTATGAAAAATTCATGTGTGTCAGGTTCTTGATAAGTCTTAAACTGAGTCCTCTACTCAAATGTACATAGCTGGACATTCATAGTGCATTCTTGTAGGAACCACTTCATCCCTCTTCTCTTCAACTGAAAGCCGACTGACTGTATGTTGTCTGAGGTTTGGCAGGGACTAAGGATCACTGTGTTTGGTGATGGTTGGTAAAGAGACAAAGAAAGGAGGAGTCTCTAAGGGAAATTCTGCTTGGTATTTTTTGTGAATGGATATAGGAGGATCTACCACCTGATCCAGCTGAAGAGATTACAACATTGGGCAAGATGAAGGTCATGTCACTGGAAGGGATAAAACCCCAACATACTAAAAGACTTGCTCTGGAGGCACAGATATCAGTCTGGCCCTGACCTTTGCTGAGGGCAGAATTCCTGCTAGGCAACACAGGTACACAGGAAAGCTGCAAGGAGCTATCACATACAGAGTAAAGTGTTGTTGGGTCCCAGGGATATCCAGAAGGATTTTGCAATTGTACTCAAGTATTAGCTAGTAAAGTACCAAAGCTTCAGGTAGAAGCCAATGGGGGTTGTATGGATGCCATGGGCAGGGTGCCTGGGAGGCACCCTGCAGTAGAAAAGGCTAAGGCCTAAAGAGAGAACACTGCAAGGTTCTTGGACCCAGGGGGCTGCATGGGACTGAAACCAAGCACTTAGTAGTAGGAGATAGCAGCCCTAAAGAGTCAGGGACTCAAGAGTTTAAACACAGTATAGGGCCAGGGGCCCATTGCAAGAGAGAACCAGGCCAGGGGCCCAGTGTAACAGAGGTAGGACCACAGAGGTTCCAACCTGGGTCAGGGACCCAATGGGCCAGAGCATCAGGGCAGAGGGGTTGGTGGACAAGATGACAGAGTAATATCTGTGAGACATGGGTGTGGCGATAGGGGCAGGAGGAGACCACAATTACAATCAGGCCTTAAGGCAATTAGAATCAGAGGGTCGGGGTTGGAGCTAATAGGGCCTCATATCAGAGAGCCCATATGACAGAAGTGTTAGAGTCCCACATAAAGAGGTTGTGCAGTGGGGTCAGAGCCCTGAATAAAGTGGGCCAATTTAGGTTAAGACCAAGAAGAAGAGCAGGCATCCTCCTCAGGGCAAAGAGCTGAGTCCAAGGAGTAGCAGAGCTACATGGAGCTCCCAGTCATCCTCTGAGGGCAGCCTCCTTTAACATCAAGGCATGGTAGGAAAGATGGTAAGGTGAGACCACGAGACACCAAAATGGGCAAGTAGAGCAGGATTAAGGTGGGAACTGTCATGGCCTCCCTCAGGGCCAGTCCTGTCATAGTCCCCTTCTCACCTCCACACCATGGCCACACCTCACCACACCCCACACCATTCTGCTCCCCCTCCCCCCGCCACCCACTCCCCAGCCTTACCTGCCAGGTCTGCCTTCCCATCCTGGCATGAACCCTCAAAGAAGGATTACTGTCTGCCTATTTGTGAGGTGAGCAATGTAACAGGCAGTGATGGTTTCCAGCAGCAGCACATGGCTGGTGGGGAAGGGGTCTGAGTTATAATATTTACAATACTTAGGAATTATAATATTTAATTATTTTAAGAGATTCCTGGGTAACACAACATACATTTCTTAACTTTACCTATTCACTTGAATGGAATATCCATTTTTCTATGACCAAACATAGTATAATTCACTAAATTACTTTCAAAGTTATTAGTTCAGTGCTTGATCATTGAAACTAATTACCTTACATTTATACAGCACTTTTGATACCAACAGAGAATGACACTTTGCACCTCATTCCTGGGTGATCATAAATCTTATCAGAGAAAGTTATACATATTCATTATTTAGCTCCCTGGTACAGTGATTATTCACTAGGTGGCTATTTTTAAGCATAGAAGAAGTGCAGCAGATTGTTATTTAATGTAATGAGGGAACATACAGTGGTATCTTAATTAAATTTATTTTCCGATATGTGACTATGACACTGTTCTTGAGAGCGGTCCTGGCTAATAGTAAGCTGATGATTTTCCTGTAATGCATTAGATGGTTGAGAAATGTCCAGATATAGCAGACAAACAACTAATAGAAGAAAAGAAGTTTGATTACAGTCAAGACCTACAAAAAGAGAGGATGGTCACTATTAATTTTAGGGTGGAAGAAGTATTTCAGGAATAAAGTAAGTTACACTCTATCATAAAATCAATATCAATGTTCAGTCCTGAGTTATTAGTGTCCAGCCAGCTTATTAATTTTTGTTTCCAAGCTTGCCTTTAAACGTGTATGGTAGATTTCCCTAGAGTTAATCTTTGTCAAGTATAGGTTGTAGTTGTTTGAGTCATCTAATCAGTTCCAGTGTGGGGAGGTAGGTGACCACCAGGGTGTGCAATCACTCGAGGGTTTCTTTCAGTATTGTAGCAAGTTACTGGAAGCTATTTGGAAAGAACTTTCAAATGTATAGTATGTTTCTCTTCTTTGTTGTCCTTGTTGTATAAAGGTAGATTTTAGGCTGGCCAGGTGGGCATCATGAGTGTTCTCCCCAGAGGAGATGGTATCTGAGGGCCTGACTGTAGATTACCACTTTTTTGGTGTGCTTGGGATGGTTGCTGGTCTTGTGAAAATAAGTATGGTGGTCCACGGGTTTTCTGTATATTGTTGTTTGTAAGGTGCCATCCTAGGTGTGGATTGTGGTGGCCAGAAAGTTGATGTTAATGTATTCCAGAGAAAAATTAATCAAGGGATAAAAGAAGTCACTAAGTGGTGGAAGTCACTAAGTGAATCCAAGCATTCAGTCCAAATGATGAAAATATCATCTTCTAAATACTGGTATAGCACAGGTTTGATGATGCAGTTTTCTAGAAATTTTTCCTCCACGTGGCTTATGCAGAAGTTGTCACATTGAGTGGCCATCTTTGTGCCCATAACTGTGCCTATTGTTGGGAGGAAATGTCAATTGTTGAATATGAAAATGAGGATGAAGTGGATGATTTGCACAGCATGTTGTTGCAAATCTGAGCATCCTCCATGTTCTTGTAGGTATTTCAGGCAGGCTATTGTGCCTTCATGATGTGGGATTTTTGCATACGGGCTGGTAACATCCACAGTTGCAAGTATAGCTTTGTCAGGAAAGTGGCTGATATTCTATTAAGGAAGCTAGTTATGTTCTGCTCTTTGAGTGACAAGTGGTTTCAGGATGGATTCTATGAATCCTGATAGCTCTACAGTGAGAACAGTACAATTTGATATGATTGGTATTCTAGGGCTATCTTGTTCATGAATCTTTGGGAGGATATAGAAAGTTTCTGGGGTAGGAGAGCTGGGAATTAGTGAAAGTAGTTTTTTTTTCTGAAGTTGATGTGGGCAACCATGAGGTATGCGAATAAATATATATAAAAAATCTTTGCCTCTTACATAATTTCTGAACCATTATAGCTACAACATAATTCTAACATTATAAAAAATATCTCCTTTGGAGTTTTATGCTTACAATATAATTGCCTACAGTCTCATGATATTTCCCTTTCATTTAACTAATCCAGTTTTTAATTAACATGTATATGATAGCATCACTGGGCACACACTTTTCTTTTCTAACTTCATTTCTTCATTTCCTAGATGTATGACTCTTTAAATAATTATATGGCTTCCTTCCATACCATACTGTATACAGCTACCTTTTCACATTTTCTCTCTTATATCTAAGCTCTTATGTCATCCCCTGTCCCAAATATCCTTCTCTCTGAATTGTCCATTTTCAGTTACTTTTATGTTTTCTTTCCACTGCAGAAAAGGAAAAAGAAGATGGGATAACAAAGTAAAAATGAAGGATTAACAGTTTTAATACAGCCACAGAATGCAGTGGACAAATAGTTTATCTAATCCAGTAGCTTGTCTCTGATAGTGGCCAGCACCAATAATAATACCTATGCCATGATCTGAAACCCCAGATTATTATTTTATATCCAGGGCCTAAAGGATTTAAATTTAATTCTATTTAATGCCAATAGATGTTCCCAGGGATAAGCCATTTTGAAATCTTTCTTAAGTTCTTGGGCAAAACTGTATCTTGTGGCACTGCTTTCTCCTGTTCAAGTTTCACTTCTTTTGAACAGCTTTACATTTGTTTCCTTTAAATGTTTTTGAGCCTGGGGCTCAAACTCAGGTTTCCCAGGTTTATGGGTAGAGGTCTATGTTGTGGCATCACCAAGCAGCAGACCTAGCACTGGACCCAGCCCAGCCTGAGCCTTCTTGTGGCTTCTCATTGGGGACCATATGACTAAAGGAAATACTCAAAGGAACAAGCCCTTGGTGGGAGAGATGCAAAAAACCTCCTACTTTTCCTAGCAGCAGTGCTTGTATCCTGGGTTTTTAGGTCCCTCCTGGTTCTTGTCTTGCTCCTGTCTCATCTCTGCCTTGGAAACCTTGTATCTTGCTTCTGCCCATCCTGTTGTGTGCTTTGGATTCCCTGGCTCCCGGCATCTGTCCTGACCTTGACCACAGACTGATCTTGATCCTTGGTGTTATCCCTCAAACTTAGATTTATACCTGGTATTCTGACTCTTGGCTCCTGAATCCTGACCCCTCACATGCATACCTGTGGCAGATAGAAGGACCCAAGCTGCATTTTCAGTTCCCTTCCAAGTTCTCCTATGAGTATGTCTAAAGAAAAATTATTGAACTGAAGATGTTTGCCTTCCCAATTCATCCAAACGCATATTTACATTAGGTTATCTTCTGAAAGCTGGGGTTCAGGGATACAGATTGGAAATGATGGAAGTGAAAGAAGAGGCCAATACCAAACTCCAGAGGAGAAAGAACAGAAGAGGAAGTGGGACCCAAACATGAAGGTAAGTGGGAAGGGGGAGGAGAGTGACAGAGGAAATAAGTGAGAAATAAGTAAGGAGGAAAAACAAACCTTGGGAGTTACCAGAATTATGGAGCTTTCAGCTCCTTACTCATCTTCTTTCTCAGAACGGTTGTCTCTCATTTGCTTCTGCCCTTGGCCTATTTATGAGCGAGGATGAATTTAAGAGAATAGGATGCTTTATGCAAATGAGAGGGCCATTCTTATATTGCCATTGTAAGTCAAGCTTTTGGGCATGCCCAAAGTGAGTTAGAAGGTTCCAGAAAGACACCTGAGTGAATTCAGACTTCTCCAAGGAGCTCATGCAATTAATTTAAAAGTTTTTTTTTCCCTTCTCTCCAGCCAAATCAGATTATTTCATGCTCTTACTACACATACTACCATGGATTAAAAGAATGAACCTAAACCACATTGTAGCATTGAGAAAATAAATAGTATTTTAAAAGGTGAAGATTTAGAGAAGAATCACTTCTAGAACCAGAAACGTTACAAGTCTTCTATCATAAACTTTCCTGTGCCTACTTTAAAGAAATAAATTGCTATAGTTTGCTATAATGACAATGGAATGAAATTTCTACTGTGTCCTGAAGTCATAATCACTTTGGGGAATTTGCTCATTAAAACAAGCTCCTGTTTGTCAGAACTGCAGTCCCTAGCATCATTCCAGGTAGCTATTAAAAATAAGGAGTTTAATTCTTACCCCTTTAAGTAGAGGTAGCCTAAAGTAGAGAGCCATTCAATCAATGTGGTGAATGGTTTCTCCACAATATTTCACTGAAAGAACCTATCTCTGTGCCTTCACCCAACAGAGATAAATGAAAACTGTTTCAGATATTATAGAAGAGAACCTGAAGGAGTGAATGAACTCATTAAACATTGGCTACTTTGTGACAGGATATGATGGACAAGCACTGAACAGGTTTGCAAAGCTAATTGCAGTTGACTGTCTTCCTTCCAGGTTTTCTGCTTTTCTCTATCCAAAACCTGTGGATTAGACTGTACACAAAGAATATGGATTGCAGTGTTTTCACAAGGGAATAATCAGTTTCCTGGATGCCAGCCATTAGATAATGATTCAACTTGCGGAACTTGCTGAGCCTCTGCATATTCCAGCCTGCATATACTAGACAAACATAACTGTGATGCAGCACTTCATAGCAGTGGGGATCACTTTGAAAGAAATGCTTCCTAGACTGGCTGTAATTTACTGAATAAGCAACTGCCAATCCCTTCAAAATATTACTCAAAAGAGATAGTAAACTTCCTGATGATTAGATAGGAAATATTATCATTGATGTGTTTCATCTTCAACTGATGCTAACAAAATACATAATTTGTAAGCAGTCCAATACTTATGCCTAATATTCTCTTACTAATGACAAAAGAATGTTCTGTTTCTTCAGATGTAAGCTTAGTTAAATTTAACTAACCAACGTGGAAGATTCTGGAGGGCTTAACTTAAAGCATGTATTTAAGTGTTTTCCTAAGAAGGAGTCTGAGGAAAGTCCCATCAACATAATGAACAATGAATCATAACCTGAAGATCTAGAATTTAGAGCAATGCTTGCAGTTCATACACTTTAAAAACCTATCCAAGGACCCAGAGAGGAATAGGTACATACAAGCAATTTTAACACAAAGTAGTTCAGAATTTAGAATTCTGATACCAAGTTATTTTGCAAAAATAATACACACTTAAAAAGATAGGCTTGAGTCAGATTCTTTGAGCTGATAAATCCATTTTGTGTCAAAGCACAAAATGAATTTATGCTAGGTGTCTAGAGATTCTCCTAGGAGAATTCCTTGTGTAGAGAGGCTCCCTCTTGGTAAAGCTAACAGATGCATCTCTGTTGTCTTCTATGCCAAATCTGCATAAAAGAAGAGGAAAAAGAATGAGGAAATGAAACAGAACAGTTTAAAATACTTGAAGGGGAAGAAGAACCATACTTTTTTTGCCACTGAAGATAGAACACAAAAGAATGGAGTTAAACTTTACTGCACAGTGATATTAAATGTCAGAAAAGGAATCTTAACTGTAACAATGCTAGGCCAATGGTAGGCTGGGCCAAAGCAGCCCAGGTAAGTTGTGGAATCTCCTTCATTGAGGATTTTTAAGAAGAGTCTAGATAAACATTTTTCTGAGTAACTTTACAAACAAACCCCCTTGTGCAAAGGGTTGGACTAGATGACCGTTAAAATTACTTCCAACCCTATGGGCATATCCACACATGTGAGCACATACACTTGCAGTGGTTCAAATAGAAGCGATGCAAATTTGAACTGGGGCTTTTTCCCTCAGCACACGTGCTTAGACATGCACTTTGCCGTGGGGCAAATTGTGCCACTTCAGGCAAAATAACCCTGCCTGGCTCCTCCCGGATCTGCAGCCAGGGAGAGCTGTGAGTGACTGTGGAGGGATGTGGGGGTCTGTGGGGTGTGTGGGTAGGTGTGGGTGGATTGTGGGGGGAGCTGCTCAGGAAGGGTGGGTCTCCTGTCCCCCACATGGCACAGTCCTCTGCACAGCTGATGGACTGCCCCCCACAGTGCTACAGCACTCCCACAGAGGCCACCCCCCCTGCAGGGACTACAGCCCCCCAAGAGGGGGCTACAGCACCCCCAACAAGGGTTACAACCCCATAGGGCCCACATGCCCCAGCCCCACTTGCTCCCCTAGTCCCCCAGATTGCTGCCCTGACTGGCCCCATCCCCCGCCAGCTCCTGCAGCATTCCCCAATGGCTGCCCCCCCCAGCCCTACCTCCCACCAACTCCTCCAGCTCCCCTGATGGCTGCCCTACCTGGCTCCATCCCTCGCTTGCACTCCCAGCCCCTGCCCCCCCATGGCTACCCCCCAGCCCCAGCCTCCCAGCATTTAAAAAAAAATTTAAAAGCCCCACACTTACCAGCAGTAGCAGGAGCTGTGGGGGCTCTGGGGTCATGTGGCAGACCCCCCCCCCGCATAGCATGAGGCAGCAGGGGACAGTGGGGCAAGTGAGGCAGCAATTGGGCAGGCTCAGGGGTAGGCAGAGAATGGGGCTGGGCAGGGCAGTGATCGGGGGGACTCGGGGGCCAGGCAAGGGAGGGGGCCAGTCAGGGCAGCAATGGGGGGGCTGGGGGAGCAGACAGGAGATGGAACTGGGCAGGGCAGTGATCTGGGGCTCAGGGGGGCAGGCAGGAAATGGGGCTGGGTGGGGCAGCTATCGGGGGGGCTTGAGACACTGCACAACGCACCTGTGCGCTTGTGTGGATGTGCCTAATGTTTCTATTATTCTGTGATTCTTTCTTTCCAGAAAGAACTATGTAACTAGGCCCCTTCTATGATCTGCATTATTGTGTTATTAAATGTGTACCTTAGCACAAAATGGGACCGTGAGAGTTTAGCTATGCCTGCCAAATTAATCACAGTCTCTCATTAATATCACCTGGTTAATTTTGTTTACTTCTTGTCTGTGACAACTTTGATGGAATAAGGTAGGGGAAAAAGCAGTCCTGAGAGACGAAGAAGATATCACACCTGTGGTTCAGCAAACTAACTCTTCTGCACAGTTATTATGTCTCTTTTCGACAACTAGCCTCTTGGATATATTTAGTTCCCTCTTTCTTTGGGAACTCTCAGTTTCTTGGTTGCTTGCCCCATTCTTCTTCGCACAGGTCCCAAGCAAATAGCAAGGCTTTGACCCCTTGTATTTTCTACAGATATCAAAATGTGGGGTTCACTTCCCTTTGTTAATCCCCATCCGGTCTTGTTTCTTTCACTCTTAGGTCCCCAGGAAGGTACTAGACATCCCCAGGTATTGGACTCACCAACTCGGAGGTCTCCATCATCCCCTTGCTTAAGCTTCACAGGTAAATCTTTCTCTGGGACGCTTCTTCCATTCCCTTCTCTCTTCCATCTGTCATCTCTCTCTCTTGTAGTCTCCCCATATTTTTTCTGGGTTTATTTCTTCTTCTTTTGGGAACCAATTCTGGGCTCCATTCCCCTTTAAATCCTTCCAGCCTTCCCCCACATCTCTTGCAGCAGGCACTCTCTCCTTGCTTTTGTTTTTGTTTTCATCTGGGTCCCTCTCTCCTCCATCCGGGTATCCCCACTCCTCTCTCTCCTCAGCTTATTGCCAACGTAAGTTCTCTGTTTTCCTTTACTCCCCCAGAGTTCTGTGATGGGGCAAACTTGTTGATCTGTCACATTTTAGTCCATTGATTCTAGAGAGGCAAACAATTGCAGCAGAAAAAGCACAATGCCATTCCTCAAAAACAGCAGATGCACTCAGAATGGAATTATTATGGAAGCTAAATTTCTTGTTCACTCAAAAGAAAGGTCTGGAGAACTTTTGTGGGAAGTGCAAGGAAACTTAGCCCGTACCCATGCTGTAGCTGTTCTGTGCAGATATGACCAATTTCAACTTCCAAGTTCTGCACGTCACAAGCACTCCATTCATCAATAAGACATAAAATAGTATTAATACTTATCAAAACTCCCAAACTCTGGGTAGCCCCAAATTGAATACCCCCTATAGAGTTTAACACTGACACTAAAAGTAAGCTTTGGCCTTTTTACTAGGGCTGTGCAAAGCTTTGGTCCCTGATTAGATTTGGCCCAATTCAGTGACTGTATTTCAAATCCAAATTGAATCAAGAGACCCTTTAATCTCTCCAAATCAAATTGGAACCCTCCAAATCCAATGGTGGAGTGGATGGAGCATCCCACAGGAGTGTGGAGGCCTCCCCAGCATGCTCAGCAGCAGACCCGGAAGTGGACCAGAAGCACTTCCAATCCACTTCTGCATCTACTGGGGAGCATGCAGCTTCTCCCCCCCAGCCCCATGCCCCCCGCAGCTCAGCGACTGGTTCCCCCAGACTCTGGGGATTCATAGATTCATAGATTCCAGGGTCATAAGGGACCTCAGTGGGCCATCTAGTCCAACCCCTTGCCCCTGGCAGGCAAGAAAAGGGTCACCAAACTTGATATCATATGATCCCAGCTAGGTGCCTGTCCAATCTCCTCTTGAAGACCCCCAAGGATGGGATGAATACCACCTCCTTTGGAAGTCCAGTCCAGATCCTGGCAACCCTGACGGTGAAGAACTTTTTTCTAATGTCCAGTCTAAACCTACTCTCCAATAGCTTATGGCTATTGTTCCTTGTTATTCCATGGGGTGCCCTGGTAAACAGATCATCGCCTACTTCATGTTGGTCCTCCCTTATGAATTTGTACACTGCCACAGGATCCCCTTTCAACCTTCTCTTGGAAAGGCTGAAAAAGTTAAGGTCCCTTAGCCTTTCCTCATAGGGCCTTCCCTGCAGGCCTCCAATCACAGGGGGACCCTGGAGAGGCACCCAGGGTCCCCCTGTGGCCAATCACCAAGCCAGGGGGTGTGGGGGGGCCCTCCAGTGTGCTCAGCGGTGGACCTCAGCGGTGGACCTTCTGGGCTCACTGATGAGCATGCACACCAGCCCCCTCCACCACAGCTTCTGTGGGATACTCCATCTGCTCTGCTCCAGCATTGCAGTGTTCATGAGCTACACCTGGTACCTCAAGGTATGTAGAAAAAACATTTAAATCTGTGTCTATTGCCAAATTGCTGATTCTCTGAATCACCATTGAATCTTCAGATTCAGATTTGGTTGAATTGAATTGGGGACAGTGATCCAAATCAACAAATCAAATCACTGTCCCTGATTTGGGATGAATCCAAATCTGAATCAAATATGGCCTGTTTTGCACACCCTTACTTTTTACCATCTGAGTTGAAAAATTTAATTTCTATGTTTTCCATAGTTGTTCCATTACATAGATGAAATCATGATCTGGGATAAAAGGACTGCATACTTCTAAAGGTAAAAAAGATGTGCAAATTTTTAGCTATAGATAATATTGTTTACCAGTTATAGGAAAGTAGCAAGCAGAAAATGTTGGTTTTTAGCAAGGCAATGAGAAAAGCGATCAGCTGTGGATATTTATTAATACCACAATTTATACATAACACACAGATTTGTTCCTCTGCTTACGGGAGGATTTTTATTTTCTAGCTGTTTTCAGTGCTCATCTAAAAACAATCTCTCTCATGTATCCATAACTTAATTGATAGGTCTCTGCTTTTGTTTTTTCTTGGTTTTCTTTTGTGACTGCAATATTAAGATATTTTTAAAAATCATTTGGATACAGTTTATATAAAAAAAATCAAATACAAAATAATGTTGTATTACACCAATAGGTCTCAAACTTTTTAGATCCAAGGCATCTCTTAGAAATGCCAGCTCTTAGCTTTCACTCATTTCCAGATTACAGAAAAATAGCAAAGCAATTCTTTTGTTGTGAAGAACTCAGACAGAACACAGCAGGTCAGAATGTGCTTGACACTATGGTTTCCTATTTGAAAGCTCAGGGTTTATGTTGTAAATCATGTGATTGTGCACACCTAGTATTATACAGCACCCTGTAGCACCCCTAAAAGGATTTCAAGGCACCCTGATTGAGAATCACTGTATTGTACAGCGCATGTATGTCTGATATTCCTAAGGAGAGATTTTGAAATTATATACTTCTTTTAAAGGAAAACACCTGATTACAATCATATTTTATTTATATATTTGAGGCTTGATTTTGCAACTCATATTTATGCTGTATAGCAATTAAATTTATGCCTAGTTCTGTTGGCTTCAGTGGGATGTTTGCATGATTAAGAATGGCAGAATTTGTCCAACAGTCAGCTTTTTCCATCTTGTTTATTGAGGAATTGAAAATCATCACACGCTACCTTCATGCAAGAGGGAGTTCAACCAAATTACATATTGCCTAAGTAATAGTAGTATAATTCCTTTAGGGTAAAATTCTCCTCTTAGACCCATATGGTGATTTTCAAGTTTGATATTCTACTCTTCTCACCTATGTATGATGCTGAAGTGATACAAAGGAAAGATAATATCTTTTTTTTCTGGAACTTTATGCTGCTATGGGGCATGAATGGCATTTTGCTCTATTAAGGACTGTGTCCTTCTAACCAGATTATTGTATAAACTAAATATCAGTTTAACATCAGCTTTAGAAAAGAGAATAGTGTGCTTTCCTGTAAAAAAATTGGTACAAAGCCTGCATGAAATAGCAAGGATTCTTTCTAAAACAAGGGCTTCGTACATAGAAATGAAAAGATCAATGCATTTTAAGCAATGGATTGGCAGAGTCAGTTTAAAACCATAAGGAAGTCAAAATCCTAAGCCTATTAAGCCTTTTCACTGTTACATTACCAAATGCATAAACTTTAGATGCAATGCTTTCATCATATGTTTGGAAAATCACATTTGATTCAAACAAAATATACACATGTAAAAGTCAGATTTTCTTGCCAAGCAGAAGTGGATTAAATTCATATGTTCTACTTTCCTTATATGCAAGAAGTATGAGACCGCCACTTTAAAAGCCCTTTGTTTCACAAACAAGAGACACTGCCATCTACTCATGTTTCTTCACTATACAAACCTACAGAAAATAAAACCAAATAAATCGTCTGCACATGCTTTGGAAAACTCACACAGCGGTTTTATACAGTTTGGATAGAACATTAAAATTGTTGCCCTCTTCTCTGAACTCTGTTTCAACAATTGCAAAAATAAACCTTCTTGTTTATAGTGACCCTGTAATAATTGCCTCATTAGGGCAGCAATCACATCTTCCTTGAGAGGATTTAACCTCAACAAGAATGAGAGCGCAGTAGTGAAATGACTGTAGGCAAGATTAGCAGTAGCAACTATAAAGCTGTGAATTTTAGTTTTCAATTATTTTAGCTATATTTGTAAATTTGGAAAGAAATCTGTGAAAATTAATTGTAAAAGAAAATGTTTAGGTCTTCAGTAGGTATAACTATTCAGTCCCAAGTGAAAAAAGATACTGAGGATCTACTTGATGTGGAATGGAAAATTGTTTACTGTCCTGAAACCTACTTCCTCCATCCTTGGTCTGAAACATTCTAAATTTGCAGAACTTCTAAGCATACTGCAAGAGATGGCCGTGTAAAGGAAATTTTGGAGAAAGCTGAATATATGCTTCTCACAATTTGCCCCAGGCCCCTGCAAAGCAAGGGCCCCCTGCCTCAGCTCCTGTGTGTACCGTTGGCCCCTATCCTGAGAAATTGCTCACCAGAATTCTTGGTATTTTTTCATAAAAAGGAGAGAAGTGGTGTATTAGAGTGTATGATGACACAGAATCATTCGCAACATGTAATTGTGGCATTATGAGAACCATCCCCGACCATGACGTAGATATTTTACATAGTTGTGCATGAAACAGATGCTAATTTGAGGCTTAAGTAATTGCTGCATTGATGTCCAAGTGGGTGTCTAAAACAATCACAGTAAGGTAACATCTTTCTTTATCTCTGGGCAGTCTAGGGCCTAGGCCAAGTAGCCCTGGTTATGCAGGGTCTGTTGTGAGGAAAGAAGGAACAGGGAAGGCTTTAAGCAGGGATTGGTGGCAGAGCAGGGCTGTTGTCACAGAAAGACCTCCAGGGGAAAGAGTTCAAGTCATGAGTGAAAGTAAGCTCTGTGGGTTCTTAAGGGCCCAAGTCAGAAATTAATTTCCAAGACTATAATAATTAAAATGATATATATTGTTTTCTTTATATTTGCCAAGGAAAATAACAACATTAGACATAACACTTATTTAGGTTCACATATTTCTCCATTTCAAAAAGGGCTTAAATGCAAAGTGTCTATATAGCTCTCGGGTTGGGGGGAAAGTAAATACTTCTTGATTGAAGAAGCTTGTGCTACAAACTGCAAATCTTGCTTTCAGTATTACAGAGGTGACTTGCTCTCTTCTGGTCCTTCACACAGGAGCAGTTGCTTACTAAGGCCCATAAGAATATGAACAGCCTCACAATGCCCCTTAATCAAGGGTTAAAGGCTAAATATACGAGTTTATTCTCCAGCAACAGTACAAAGACAATCCTTCTTCCTCTGTCTACTCTCTCTGCAGTTACTTTCTTTTTCCTTAAAGAGGGGAAGGGCGTGCTTATCCTCTGCCAGACCCACAAGCCTGAACCAAGTACAACCAAGTTTATGTAGGTGGGTTACGTAAGCACCAGCTAAGATTTTCAGGCAAGGTACCCCTAGAGAGTAATTTTCTGTGACAGTTATCCCAGGGAAAAGGCCTAGGAGTGGTGTGAGGCCAGGCCTTAAGGGAGAAATCCTTCCTTCCTGAGTAGTGAAGGAGGCCATCCAGCTGGCCACAACCAGAAGACCTGTGAGACTGAGCTGGGCCCCAGGAAACTGGTAGGAGAGAGAAGCTCTCTTACCATTTTCCTGCAAAAGAAGAGAAAGGAGAAAAGAGCTTGGGATGAAAAGGGGAGGCAGACACTGGACCAGTTTGGATGAGTGGTGAAAGGAAATAAGGAATTTGGAAGTGGAACAGGTGATGCAGGTGGCACATCACTTGCAGGGGATCAAGAATTTTCTGATCATGAAAACATCACAAAGGAAGCAAGCATTGTTGTAGCAGGAGAATGTGAAAATAAGTCAGGTTTAGCAGTGCAAGCTGAAGGAGATATAGCATCAAATGAGAAAAACGAGACAATTGATCTGGTTTCCCGATCTGTGCTAGAGCTTCACCAGGAAATGATTTCTAATGACCCAGCCACCTGGGGGCATCTCGATAGGTTGCAAAGGGATCTAATTGTGTCCAAGGGCCCACCATCCAAAGCTGCAAGCTTCCCACATAATTCCTCCAAATGGTCATTCCCTACATTCCCTAGGTTTGTCAGTGCTACACTGGCTAGCACTATGGATGAAAGGGACTTGGGGTTCATGATTGACCACAAGATGAACATGAACCATCAAGGTGGTGCAAAATGCTGGCTTGCATCCACAGATGCTTCTCAAGCAAATCCCAGGACGTCATTCTCCCCTTGTACTCAGCCTTGGTGAAGCTGCAGCTGGAGTACTGCATCCAGTTTTGGGCTCCACAATTCGAAAAGGATGTGGAGAAGCTTGAGAGAGTGCAGAGAAGGGCCACGCGCGTGGTCAGAGGTCAGGAAAACAGACCTTATGATGAGAGGCTGAGAGCCATGGCACTCTTCAGCCTGGAAAACCGCAGGCTCAGGTGTGATCTGATGGCCACCTATAAGTTTATCAGGGGTGCTCACAGGATCCGGGGGGGAATATCTGTTCACCAGAGCACCCCATTTGGATGTTTATCTTGCTGGGATCCTGTGACCCCTGCTGAGTTCCTGCCCCTGGGGTAGGAGCTGGACTCGATGATCTTCTGAGGTCCCTTCCAGCCCTAATGTCTATGAAATCTATGAAATCTATACATCTGTTTTCTGCAAAACTTTGTCCAATGATGAGAGTGTGAAAAGGGACTGGATCATTTGGAGCCACAAGGCAGCTGGCCTGTTCTGCTTTCCATGCTGTCTCTTCTGAAATCAGAACAAAAATCATGCCCTGTACCATTCCATATTCTGCCATGGAGATGTGAATAATAAGTGGAGAAAACTGTATAACAAAATGAAGAGTCAGAAAGACAATTCTGGTCATTTTCAAAATTATTTACAGTGGAAAGATCTTGCAAATACTTTAAGTGAAAAAGGAGCCATTGATAATGCTCTTGAAAAGGGTATACATTCAGAGAAGGAAAAGTGGCGTCAAGTGTTGCAAGATCTGGTTGATGTTACCCTGTTTCTGGCAGAGCAAAATTTGCCATTCTGAGGATCACATTTTACCCTAGAGCATGATATCTGCGGGTTGTTCCTTTCTACTGTACAGTTCATCAGTAAGTACAATCAAGATCTGAACTGCCACCTTGAAACTGTTATAGAGCATTGAATGGCTGGGGATAGAGTGCCAGCACACTACATGTCTTGAGTAGTCAGAATGAGTATGTGGAGGTGTGCCCAGAAAGTATTAAATACAGTTCTTGAGGAGGTGAGAAATGCTCGCTGCTAAGGAATTATTGTAGATGGGATGCCTTATGTCTTGCATACTAAGCAGTTGGTATTTATCATGAGATATGTACATAAAAAAGGTGGAAAATGGGACGTGCAGGAACAATTTCTGAAAATGGTAGACTGCGATAAAAAGAAAGGAGTAGACATCATGGAGCAGATAAAGAAACTACTAGCAGAGTGTAAGGTAGAGTTGTAGAACTCTAGAGGCCAAGGATACAACAGTGCTTCAAATATGTCTGGGAAATACCAGGGTGTGAAAACTAGGATACAGGATGACAATCCTCAGGCATTGGTTTCACCCTGCAGTGCACACTACCTGATCCTATGTGGTTCCCATGCCATGAAGAAGAGCTCTGAATTGTAAACATATTTTGGGAATGTTCAGAAGCTGTACACTGTATTTTAATGCAGTCCTGCAAGATGGAAAATTCTTCAGGAAACTGCAGGACTCTCTCTTCACTCTGTGTCTACAACTAGATAGAGCTTGAGAATCAATGCTATTCACCCCCTTGTGAAAAATCCTAAAGGGATGCTGGATTCTCTCTTCAAAATTGAGGAAGAATTGGACTTGACAGGAGAAACCCAGACCGATGTTTCAGGTCTCATTGAGTGGATACAATCCTTTGAGTTCATCCTTTTGACTACAGTGTGGTACAAGATATTGTATTCCATCAATATCCAAAGCAATCTTGTCCAAGGATCCAAGTTCACCATGGTAGAAGGGGTGCAACATGTCAAGAGCCTTCTGGAAGAAACTCAATGGTTGAATGATTCCTGGCCAAGTCTTCTCATGGAAGCTAAGGTCACTGCTGAGGGGGGCTAGGTATCACCACCGAGTTCAAGAGAACACACAGAAGAATCCAAAGGAGGAAGTATTTCCATGATGAGCCAGTCAATACAGAACACACAATCATTTCCCCTAAAGATAAATTCAGGGTTGAATCACAGCCATGGATATGCTCCTCTCAGATCTCTCAAGCCTAGCTGAGACCACGGGGAAACTCTCAAGCTTGTTCTCACTCATACTTGACTCACCAGCTGTTACAGAGGATGAAGAAATTGTGAAGCTTGCGGAGTCCCTGTCCACCACATACCCACGAGATGTGAGCAAGGATGAGTTGCAAGAAGAACTTTACCTGTTTTACAAAATCAGGAAAGACTCAAATTTGTGCACCTCTGGAGGAGCCATGGGCACAGCACTTGAGCTTCTCAACCAGATTTATGGCAAAGGGGTAGAATCTGTGTTCCCTCATATATGTATTTGCTTGAGAATGCTCATTGCTTTGCAGTCTCTGTTGCATCTGGGGAACACACTTTTAGTAAGCTTAAGATTATTAAGAAATACCTGTGGTAGTCAGCAATCGGAGAGGATAGGCTGAACCATTTGATCATTCTCTCAGTGGAGAATGCACTTGCAAAGCAAATAAATGATGATGATGTAATTGATGACTTTGCATCCATGAAGGGGAGATAGAAATACTTTACTTAAACTTTCCTCTTCTCATTTTGTTCTTAAGTTCCTAACTTTGTAGCATAAGTTTAATAAATGTTTCACTTGCAAACTGTTAATGTCATTTTGCTTCAGTAACCTGTCTCCAAATTAAATTCCCTCTGCCTAGCCTTCCTTGTCATGGGAACAAACAGGGAAAGCCCACTTGTTCCCACTTCCCAGAGTAAGGGAAGGAGGAACCGTATGTGAGAATTCTCACATGTGATGCGCATGTGCAACAATTCTTGCACATGGTCCCCCAGCTTTGTACACACACACATGGGTCCTTGTAGGGGGGCAGTGGTGGGGCCCCAAACATCACACCTGCCCCAGGCCCTATAGTCCCTCTAGGTGGCCCTAGCTGAGAGGGGAATTGATAGAAGCTTACCGCTACATTAAGGAAGTACATCAAGGGCTTGGTGAACACCTGTTCACCAAGGGCACCCTTGGGGAAAACGAGGAATAATGGTCATGAACTCCTGGAAGAGCATTTCATGCTCAACATTAGAAAGAACTTCTTCACAGCCAGGGTGTCCGGACTGTGGAATAGGCTCCCTCCAGAGGTGGTGCAATCACCTACCCTGGAAATCTTCAAGAGGAGACTGGACAGTCATCTTGCTGGGGGTCATCTGACCCAGGTTGTCTTTCGTGCTGGTGCGGGAGGCCCGATGAGCTCCTGAGGTCCCTTCCAGCCTTACAATCTATGAATTAGTTCCACACCTTCATTAAACGTTGTGTGAAAAAAAATTCCTTTTTTTAGTTTTAAACTTACTACTTCCTATTTTCCTTTTGTGACCCCTAGTGCTTGTATCAGAAAACAGTAAATAATAAATCCCTATCTGCTTTCTCCTCACCATCTAGTATTTTGTAAATTCTTATTGTGTCTGCCCTCAAGCATTTGTCTTCTAAACTGAACAGGCCTAGCTTCATTAGCCTCTTCTCACATGGAAGCCCCTCCACACCACTAATCATCTTGGATGATTTTCTCTGAACCTTCTCTAGTTCTTCTAGATCCTTTCTGAGGTGTGGGGACCAGAACTGGGCACAGTATTCAGTGTGGACACCATGGATTCATAAAAGATGCATAATGATATTTTTTTGTTTTGCTTACAAGTCCATTCTTAATAATCCCTGACATTTTGTTTGACTTCTTGTTAGCTGCTGAGGACTGAGCTGATGTTTTTATACCAAACTCTCTACAGTGACTCCCAGGTCTCTTTTCTGTGTGGTAATGGCTCATGTAGAGCCCTTCAAAATGTAAGTATAGTTTGGGTTATTTTTGTCCATGTGCATCACTTTACACGATCTACATTGAATTTCATCTGCCATTTAGTTCCCCGTTAGCTCAACAGTTCCAGATCCTTCTGCAGTTTCTCACAGTCCATCTTGGTCTTTATTATTTTGAATGATTTTGTTATCTGCAAATGTGGCCACCTGGCTGCTACACCCCTTTTTCCAGATCATTTATGAATATGCTAAACAGCACTGGTCCCAACTCAGATCCCTGGGGGGCCCTGTTGTTTACTTTTTTCCATTCTGAAAACTGACCATTTATACTCCCTATAATTCCATGTAATCCCATCCTTGAAAATACTAAATGAAAAAGAGAAGCTGGTTGAAGAGAACATACCTTTTCCAGCTTGGTAATCTAAGTGTTTAGAAACAAAACATACTCACCATGAAACATGCTTATTATCCTCTGCCTTGGAACTTGTGATTTACAAGAGTATGATGTGAATGTAAAGCATGGCCAGGCTTATCTGGGAGCATGATCCCTATTTTTGATAGTTACAAGTATCTATAACAATGCCAAGAGAGAAGAGATCAGACCTACTGCACTTACTGCTAAAAGATTTATCTTAAAAAATAAGCAGTTTTGACCCTGAAGCAGTTGGTAGCCTCCATTATAGTGAAAAATAGAGAGATATTTTGTGAAAAAAAATTCTGACCACCTCCATTTTGGAGTAAAGTGATAGGCTGCAATGCAGTGCACAGGTAAACAGTGAACCAGAGCTGCAACTGAATCACTACCTTAATGTTCTCTATTGCTTGTAAACTCTAGAACATTAGTATTCTTCCATACACTTCAGTATTACTAATTACTTGACTCAGTTTCAGGCAAATTATAGTTAGGATGGAGCATGCTCTGACACAAAAATGGCAGCATCAGCCTAGTTTGTTTTACATCTTTTGTTCAGAGGTCTTTGCTTATTAGAAGAATGCTGGTCTTAAATTTGTAAAATACTAATTGTAACACTGTTCATGTTTTGTTCAACGTGGCTTTATAAAACTCATAACTATAACAACATTTCATGTTTTTCCTGAAAATAGTTGAAGGTATCTGTAACTTCTAAACCTTTTAAACCAGAGCAACCAGCTGCATTCTTTTAAGTACTGTAGTTTTTAATGAAGTCACCATGTGCAATAGCAGTGGAAGTGCAGGATCCTGGGCTTATTCCTTGGACTGGGCTTATTCCTTGGACAGTGAATGAGGGAGAAACTGATTACTGTAAGTATTTGGAAATTGATTTGAAGTGATCGCCATGAAAAACTCAGGCTCAGATATGACCTTTTCAATTCTAACTATAAAGGAAGTGTCCTGTACCGTGCAAAACTTTCAATGTGGCCCATACAGGAGTGTATGCATGATACATAGGAAGAACAGTTCCCCTGTGCTTAGTTAGGTGGAGAGTCTGGCTTTCTGAAGTGAGTGTGGAGAGGATGCATGTAAACCACTGAGACTGCAGGAGGTATTTATTTTTATCAACTCAGCAAGAATTCCTTTTGGGAGCTCCCTGGCTCTAAGGAGAGCACAAAATAATCAACCCTTTGCCCCTCCCATCCCCAATGGTGGTCATGTCCTAGCTTCTTTCAGACAACTAGCTTTGCTAAGAGAAATCAGGGATTAAAGAATTCGAGCCAAACCCTAGTCAGAAGCTGGTGAATGAGGGGAAAGTTTTTTGTGTCTTTATTCCGTATTCAACCACATAAAATATTCCTGAGGATGATTCTATTCCCCATTTAAATATTGTACTATGACAGATGTAGTGGAAAATTTGCTAGGAAATAGCTTGATGTGTCTGGCAACAATGAAAAGAAAACTTCATTTCTTTGGTTTTCACTAAACAAAACATTAGTTCATTAAAATAAATTTTAAAAAGATTAAATTACTTACTTCTGGTTACAAACCTTAAATATCTTGTGAGGTATACAAAACTGCCAGGAATATAAACCCTACTGAAAGGATCAGAGGTGTTCTATGTACCATGGTAAAAGACGCTTCCTATTTCTCTTTATATGGAATTTGTACAGTACTATCAAAACAACTATACTTGGGGAAAAAAGTGTACACCTACTGTATAACACTTGTTTAATGGCTTTTGTATTGTAATGAAGATGGCAATTCCCAGGGAGAAGGAGAAGCCTTTGGCTTGTCAGCCTTAATGAAGTGCACTCAGTACATGTTTTCAATGAAGACAGATACCGATAAGAAGATAGGTAAAACTGATGAGTTTGGGACATATTTGCATAAACCGCTATTTAATGCCTTTGAAATGCTCACATTATAAATACAAAAGCCACACAATTTCACCCTAGCAGAATTACCACTTTAAGAAAGAGTTAGTTATCTTCATAAAATAAAATTTTGTATGCTGAGTATTTAATGGTGCTTCAGGGATTTCCCAGTTTATCAACTCTTTTCCCTCTAACAACACAACAAGCAACTTTATGGACCCAGCAGGCATGTCTACACATGCGTCCTACTGTGCAGTTGTTACTGTGTAGTCATTTAGTACTTACTTTAGTTCTGAATGATTGCACAGTAGCTGCCATTACTGTGCAGTCCCAGTGGCACACAGGTTGCTTCTGACCCTACTGCGCAGTAGCAACGTGCAGTAGTGTCAGCATCGTGGTTCATGCATGCCAGTGCTATGTTGCGATAGCGGCCAGCTCCGTAGCCAGTTACTATGGTGACATAGCATTTCATGTAGATGAGCCCAACAATATTTATCACACGTGTTAGCTGTATAGTTGCTATTTTTATCTTGCTTGTTGTGGATAAAAAAGAGCTAAAAAAGAGCTGAAAAAAACACAAGATAAATTATTACATTTAAAGTTAAGGCCTCTCAAATTCAGGAAATTCTTGTCTTTCTGTGCAGGTCAAGGAAGTGGTTCTCTTTCCCAGGTATCTTCTGCAAAGATACATCTGCAATATAATGTAGCTCCTCACTATTAGTGCTCACAGTGACATCCACTGGCATACTGCATTTCTGCATATAGAATGAGATTCAATTCAGACTTTGAAGTCATTTAATTCACCTCTCTTACATTCCCCAGTGCAACAAAATACTTAACATTGTCTAATGTTAAGCATGAAATTGTCCCACCAGTATACACTTACATGATTTACTGATTAGAGCCAGCCTACTGAGCACCTTGCTTGTCAAGGCCGGAAAGAATCAGTAAGTTCTCAGCCATTCAGCATGTTTTTCTCTCATATGTGTGGCTTGCAACAATAATGTCATGCACTACTTACCACAGTCCACAATTTCAAGACCACACGGGATTGGTTACACTGGGTTCCCAGTCATTTACCTCTTCCCCTCTAACCCCACATACTCTCAAAATCCTAACGTTTTTATTTTCATAGATTTTATAGATTTCACAGACATTAGGGCTGGAAGGGACCTTGAAGATTATCAGGTTCAGCCCCCGCCCCAGGGGCAGAAAGGCAGCTAGGGTCAAAGAATCCCAGCAAGATAAGCATCCAAACATTTCTTGAATTAGTCCAGAGTAGGTACCCGCACCACTTCTGAAGGGAGTCTATTCCAGGTCTTCGGGGCTTGGACAGTAAAGAATTTTTTTTCTTATGTCCAGCCTAAAGTGGTCTTGGAGTAGTTTATGACTGTTGGTCCTTGTTTTTCCTTGGGGCACTCTGGTGAACAGACATTCTCCCACATCCTGATGCACACCTCTTATGTGCTTATAAGCAGCCACCAGCAGCACGCCTTTTATGTACTTATAAGGAGCCCCCCTGAACCTGTGCTTTTCCAGACTGAAGAGTCCCATGGCTCAGCCTGTCTTCATAAGGCCTGTTATCTTGCCCTTTGATCATGTGCGTGGCTCTCCTCTGGACTTTTGTCCCCAAGTAGAAATATCATAAATTAATAACTGCCTGGAAGAAGAAGAGCATCTATGGAAGACAAAGAAAAAAGAGAAGGTTCAGTTTGTGAAATGAAGCTGAGATGTAAAATTAACCAAGAGTCTTGTGCTACTTTCTGGTTACATGCTGACAGGAGCTGAAACCCATGAGCCTTGAAACCCATGTCCCCAGTGACAACACCAGTGAAGATCTTTCACAGGAACATACACAATGTCCATGCTTTGGAGACCTAGGGGTGTGCAGACCAAGAGAGGCAATTGTGGTTCTCTGGCTTTTCCTCTTTATAAACTCTCATGAAAAAGAGCAGCACTCAAATCTGTGCTGACCTACTTTAATTATTTCCTACTTATTATCTTTCATTTTTGTGTAACTCAAACATTACAAGTTTCTGCACAGGCAGAAGCTAGTGTCAAAACACTGGAAGTACCACAGACAATTCCTGAACTCATTAGACTCCCATACAATTTGCAAACCCAAGAGGGTAGGATAATTTTAGATAAGGTTTAAATAACAACACTAATTTTTTAGTGGGTCTGATCTAAACTCAACCTCCAAACTTGTTAAAATTTGCCTTCACTTTGACTCTGATAGAGCAGACACTCTATGAATAATTGCTGTGGAAGGGCATCACTTTATTTTATCTTATGCACCATTAGCAAAATTGCCAACTGAGTTCTGATTCTCTAATCTCTATTTCTGGTGACAGCAAACAAAACAGAGGAGAGCTTTGATTTTCAAGCTCTAGGCTTTATCTTGTTTCCAGTGTTGATGGTTGGGAGAACCTTGTTTGGGTTTATAAACCAGGCAAATTTGATATAGTATGGTAAAAAGATAAGTACAAAAATCCTGAGATCTTTACACACACACACGTGCAGTTTAGTTTTTTAAACTACATTAATGTTCACATATCATCAAGACCTAAAATACATTGTTTTATCTCTACCTCCCACAACAAAGACAATATAATTCCTTACAGCTAGAAATATTATGTAACATTTACTTATGCAAGTATCCCCTAATCAGGCAAACAAGAAATCCCATTGAAATAAACAGGGCTACCTCCATGAGTAAATATTACTTGCCTAAGTAGTAATGATTTGTGTGATAAGGTCTGAGGTAGTTTTGATAGTCCTCCAGTTCTTTGACAAATAAGATTTCCCCTGATATTGTTCAGCTAAATGTCATGATGATCTTTATTCCAGCTCATTTTTTTTCTCATTTAAAACAAAAATGAATGGTGGTGTGTATGTAATGAACTGACATATTCAACTGGACTTTGTAATCTTGGCTTTTGAACATTTTTGTCTTTTAAATTGCAAAACTGCTATTTTTATCTTTCTCATCACAACACTGGAGTCATGAAAAAAAAAATGGTATTTTAATGCACATATGCCTCAGTTCTCTAGTCATCACTGTTCCATTTGTGTAACTTCAGTAGCTGAAAGCAGCAACATTTCACAGGCTACAGAGTCTCTAGCATAAGACACCAACTTGTAGGACGATGGGAGCTACATCATTCTTTCCTGCAGCCCCCACAAGCAAGGGGGAACCTGGCTAAAGCATACTGCACTACAGTTATGCTTCACTTAGGCAGCACTGGTTACATCACCTGAGCTACTCTAACTTGTTCCGGGGATCAGTGAAGAATTGACTCCAGGATCATGGAACAAGGTGATACACGTTTTTCCCTTCCATTCCAGCTTTCAGCAGTATTGGGCATGCTGTGTTTAGCCCACAGTGTAAACCTTATCTTTCTAGACAAGCAGCAAAAAAATTAAAAAATTCTCTCCATTCAGCCTAGTTTTTAGTCCTCTTTTACCTTAGTCTTCTCTCTTAATGTGAAATGCTTGTTTTTACCAACAATACCACTACCCCTACCTCCCTAGTATGTGTAAATATTATTTTTAATCATTTTTAATCTCATATTATTAGAAATTTTACAATAACCTTATATTTTGCTTCAAATTCACCCATAAGGCTACCTTCTGGAGAGTTCATTCTGTTGTCCAATATGTCCTTCATTGCACTCCAGTGGATTCCCTATAAATTCACACTTTTCCAATAAACAAACAGAGTTTAAATAACTTTTGGCATAGTTTTATGCATTTAGTAGTTCTATGGATCAATTAATGTTTCACCAAGCTGTAAGAGACATAGGTTGTTTAATATACTTAGCTTTGTAGTTCTACAAGTTTATATATAGTGCCACCTACTGGGCAAAAAGAATCATGTTCACTGTTCGGATTCATACATTGTGGTAGAAATACGAGCACCCCACCCTTCAAACGTTACACGCAGAATAACTGTATATACTTAAGGACCTACTTATATAAAGCAAGTGAATTTTGTGTCTGAACATATGAAGGGTTAGGGCAGCAAGCAGTGCAACTCCGGTTGCTCATAGATGTGAATATTACTATTGAGTGAGCAAAATAGTGTTGTGGGAATAATAGTTGAAAGTAATATTATGCATGTCTTAAGGAAATGCAAAAGTAGAATATCTGACAAACATATAATATCTATTTATCTTTGCTCTGAATTTAGAGTTTCCACAGCTGCAGTTTATTTCTACTATTTTAAACATCTATCATATAACCATGAAGCAGTAGATTACTTGGAAAAAATAGGACAAATGGAGGAGGCTGGTTGACTTTTAGTGCTATATTGAACTTCCCATTCCCAGGTTCTTCAACTGAGACATTAATTGAATGTAATTTTTGTAACAAAACTATGTTATTAAAACTTCTAAAATTATTTAACAACAATGAAATCTAGGGGTAGTGGGGTGTTAACTTCTAGCCTATGCTGGTGAATATCACTGCACATAAATGCCATGGAAACCAAAAAAGGGCAAAGACTGAAGAGTGAGAATAGAGGGACAGAAAAAAATGGCAGGTAAGATGTATGCTTCTGGAGGATAACAGCTACTCTGAGTGTTATAAAGTTGATAAAAATTATATAAAAAACACAAAGAGAACAGAGAGAGAGCTGTCATATCAAAGCAGCTATGACATACAGGAGCAAAGTAAAAGATGTGTATCTCCATATTGGCCAGTAATTAAACTTCTCATCAAAACACTGGAATCATAAAAAATATCATTTCTTTATAAGTAATTCTTTACTCCAGACACGTAATGGACAGATAGGTCTGGGGTGGAGTGAGGAAGAGCTTTCCCCCATGCATGTGAATAGGAAGACATGGGAAAAGGAGTACTTGGATTTCCCCTACCTGATCAGCACAGCTGTATCAGGATGTATGTTGTACCTAGTTCCTATAATCAGGAAGGAGAAATCTGAGCTACAGACAGAGACTTCTAAGTTACTTTTAACTGTACATTGCCCCTTAAATCATAGAAGAAAAGGGCCAGAAGGTACCTCAGGGGATTATCTAATCTAATTCCCAAGGAAGGATCATCCCAATTTAAACATCTGATTCTGCTTTTACAATCTTAGAGAATAGTCTACTACCATTCTTTTTATAACCAGTCTTCATTTACTGAAAAAATGCTACCAAATCCCCCCTCAGTTTTCTCTTCTTGAGACTAAATAAGCCCTGTTCTCCCAACTTTTCTTTATAATCCAGGTTTCCTAGACCTCTGAAGTGTTGTTTTCTGATGGGCCCTTTCCAATTTCTCTATGTCTTTCCTGAATTATGGTACCCCAAATGGGACGTGGTGAGCACATCTACATGTGCACCCAACTGTGCAGTTATTACTGTGCAGTCATTTAGTACTTGCTAAAACACTACTACTAAATTACTGTACAGTAACTGCCAGTACTACACAGTCCCAGCACTCCATGGGTCATTTCCGACCCTACTGTGCAGTAGCAATGAACAACTGAACAGTAGCTCATTGCTACTGCACAGAAGTGGTGGCATCATGGTTTGTTCCTGCCAATGCTACATCACCATAGCAATGAGCTACATCACAGTAGCTTATTGCTATGTTGCCGTAGTGTCTTGTATGGATGCACCCAGTAAGTACTCTAAATGAGGCCTTAGTGTTGAATAGTGTATAAAAAAATATTTCTCTTGACTTGCAAATGACACTCCCGTTAATACCTCCCACTATGCTATTGTCTGCGGGGGGAGGTTGCAACCAGAACATCCCGTTAACTCATGTTTAACTTGCAGTCCACTATAACCCCCAGGTGATTTTCTGCAGTACTGCAACTTAGCCAACCTTCCCTATTTCGTATTCATTAATTTGAATGTTCCATCCTAAGTGAAAGACTTTGCACCTTTTATTTTATTAATTTCAGATCATTTTTCCAGCTTATCTTCCAGAGTGTCTGCAACTCCACTCAGCTTGGTGTCATCTGAAAATCTGTGAAGTGTGCACTCAGTCCCATCCTCTAAATGATTAATGGATGTAACCCTGGGGAGTGCTACTTGATACCTCTTCCCAAGTAGTCAATGAGCTCCAGACTACTCTCTGAACTCGTTGACTGTTTAAAAAAAAAAAAAGTCCAAAGTTCTTCCTTCCTTTTTTCTTCTGGTTGGGAATGTTTCAATCAGTGGCAGGCTTCTGCTGAAGCTCAGGAGTGAAAGATGGTCAAATAGCGGATGATACCCTCAGGAAGAAGGAATATATTGTAATGGTACAAGCACTGATCATTGGAGCATTGGGTGCATGGGACCTGAACAAAGAGAGAGTTCTGTGAGCCTGCAGAGCGAACTGATGAGGCACCCCTTGTTATCTGACATTTCAATGATTGAAATACATCTACTTCAAACATATCATGAAACACCACCAATTCAAAGAAAGCAATCCAAAATCATGATCAAGAAGCAAGACACAGGGGATGACTGAAACCACCCCCAATATGTCTCCAAATGACAAAGACTTTTAGGGTGCAGACAGAAGTGAAGCTCTATAACTGAGAACACTTTCCAGAAAGCGTTCTGATTTACAACAAACAAACAGAAGTTTTGGAACAAACAGAAATTCACTGCTGGTTCCAGGGGGAGGGGAATCCAGCTGGTTTCCCCAGGCAATGACCCCTCCTGTCTCCCAGCCTGTCCCTTTTTCAGAATGGGGAAAGGGAGCAGACGAAGCTCATTCTAAGGGTTCCCCAGCCAGCTGTGGAGCCTGGGGTAGGTAAATTGAAGCCCCCCCATCTCAAGTAGGCTCCAATACACCAGCCCCACCTTCCATCAGGGGCTGAAAACCCCACAAACCACATTCCCTCTGCTCCTTTTCCCTACCTCCCATTCTGAAAACAGCTGCAGGCTGGCAGGCAGGTAAGCAGAAGTTACAGCGGATGCTGTATTTTGGAACATCTTCTTCTGACTCCTCATGCAATGAGGGCGTCAGATTTTCACCTGACCAGCCACTTTTGATGCTGTTTAAAGCCATGCATTTGTGTCTAGTCACAACTGTAAACTGCTTTCTGAGCCAGATAGGATGAAAATTGTCACTTCTGTCTACGCCCTTAATGCCTTGAGTGTTTCTCCATCCCAGCAATTGTATGCTTCATGATAAACCATTGTCTAAAAACGTCTTGCCACCTCACAAGTCTATGAATGCAACAACCATCTCTCCTCTGCCTAGCATTACACTGAAATACTTTCATCCCTTTACCCTGGGGTAATGTAGACTGCATGACCAACTGGAGGTTCTAGATCATGTCAACTTATACTAACTATTTACCATGTAGTTACCATGCACAAGGTTCTACATTTACTTAATCTCTACAAGTCCATGCAATCAGCTATGATTTTAACTTTCAGTAGTAAAGTTTTATTTCTTCATCAGGGAATTCTGATTCATCAAAATGAAACTCTTTGTGGTAACATACCAATAAAGTATTTAATAATGTCACCACTCTTCATGAGAGGATCTTAACATTATTTTAACATAGGCAAGGTGGATTACCCATATTCTACATTATACTTACTCTACTCCCCTACAGATGAAGAAGCTGAGATACAAAAGGGTTAAGGGAAAAAATTTCAGAAGCTTTTCATGGAAAATAGCTTTAAGTTGAAAGTCACCAGAGTTAGCAGCAGAACTAGAGACAGTTCTGAGCATGCCTCCTAACTGTGACTTCTCCTACCGCTTACGGTTGCCTGGAGCTGAGCAAAAACCACCCATCAAAGTCTGTCGACCCAGTCCGGAGCTGTATGTTAACCCATACACCTACTCTGAATTCATCCCCACTGTATGTTTTTAGACCTATTAGAGACCAAAAGTGAATGCTGTGGATGAGCCTGGAGAAACCTCCTAGGTTTCAGAGATTTCATAGATATCATAGACAAAAGGGCTGGAAGGGACCTCGGAAGATCATCGAGTCCAGCCCCTGCCCCAGGGGCAGGAAGTCACCAGGAGTCATAGTAACCCAGCAAGATAAACATCCAAATGTCTCTTGAAGGTGTTCAAGTAGATGCTTGAACCTCCTCCGGAGGCAGTCTATTCCAAACCTTGGGGGCTCAGACAGTAAAGAAGTTCTTCCTTATGTCCAGCCTGAAACAGACACGGAGGAGTTTGTGACCATTCAACCTTGTCATCCCTTTGGGCACTCTAGTGAACAGACATTCCCCAAGATCCTGGTGAGCACCCCTGATAAGCTTATAGGTGGCCATCAGATCACCCCTGAGCCTGCACTTTTCCAGACTGAATAGTCCCATGGTTCTCAGCCTCTCATCATAAGGTCTGTTTTCCTGACCTCTGATCATGCACGTGGCTGTCCTATGCACTCTCTCAAGCTTCACCACATCCTTTTTGAATTGTGGAGCCCAAAACTGGGTGAAGTACTCCAACTGTGGCCTCACCAAGGTCAAGTACAATGGGAGAATGACGTCCTGGGATTTGCTTGAGAAGCATCTATGGATGCAAGCCAGTGTTTTGCTCACTTTACTAGCCACAGCATCACCTTGAAGGCTCATGTTCATCTTGTGGTCAGTCATGACCCCCAAGTCCTTTTCATCCATAGTGCTAGCCATTGTAGCACTGCCGAGCCTATAAGCATGCTGCAGGTTTCTCTTCCCAACGTGGAGAACCTTGAATTTCTTGGTGTTAAACACCATCAGGTTCTCATCCACCCATTTCCTGAGCCTGTCAAGGTCAGCGTGGATCACCCTCCTGTCCTCAGGTGTGAACGCTTTATCCCAAAGTTTGCTGTCATCGGCGAACTTGGCCAGTCTGTTTCTGATACCAATGTCCACATCATTAATGAAGAGGTTGAATTGTGTTGGCCCAAGGACAGAGCCTTGAGGGACTCCACTAGTCACAGCACACCACGATCATTGACTTCTATCAAGCACCACCCTCTGGGTCCAACTGCGGAGCCAGTTCCCCAGCCAGTTGACTGTGGTAAAGCCGAGGCCACAGTTGGCCAGTTGTGCTAAGAGGTGATCATGGGATAGCAAATGAAAGGCTATTTTAAAGTCAAGATATACGACATCAATCTCTTCTCCCTTGTCCAGGTGATAGGTCACCTGATCATAGAAGGAAATAAGATTGGTCAAGCAAGACCTACCTGCAACAAACCCATGCTGGCTATCCCTCAGGATGTTGCCATTGACCAGTCTGTTAAGAATGGCCTCTCTGATAATGTTTTCTAAGACCTTCCCTGGGATAGAGGTCAGGGTGATGGGCCTATCGTTTGCTGGATCCACTTTCCTCCCTTTCTTGAAGATAGGCACCACATTGGCTTTCTTCCAATCTTCAGGTACTTCACCTGAGCACCAGGAGTTCTTGAAGATCAATGCCAGGGGCTGAGCTATGATGCTTACCAGCTCCTTGAGTACCCTGGGGTGTAAACTGTCAGGGCTGGCTGACTTGAAGGTATCCAGCCTCTCAAGGTGTTCCTTCACTAGGTCAGCATTGATGGAGGGTAAGGAATCTCCCTCACCCAAGCCTTCCCATCCTGTAATGGGTGAGCTTCTGTTTCTTGAGATGGCAGGGCAGGCTCAGGTGGACAGGGTATGCTCAGCAACCCGTGGTAGGCACATTTCCTCAGAGACCCATGGCAGACACAATAGAGAAAAATCCATAGAATAAAATCCTCAGAGGGGCCTGAACACTTTAGCACTTTCAACTGAAAGCTACTTTCAAGCAGGCAGTTTTGAAAATTTTACCCTTAACACTGTTATCTCAGTGTTCTCTGTAGAGGTTGGCATTTTTTTGCTGTGAAGAGCTGTCATCTCCTCTTGCTCTCTCAGGCACATGTACAGAGTCTGCCAAAACTATCTGTAATGTATTTGTACTCCAAATGCATTATGAGGAGGGAGCATATAACTCACCAAAGCCTTTTCTTTTTGGGAGTCATGGTTCCTCCTCATTTATCATTGTAGTTCAATGAGGCTAATGTAGCATTCCACCACAAACCATTAAGAACATACCTTTCATTTTTATAATGCCTTTCATCCAGGACAGCTGGACCCCAAGGTGCTTTACAGACTGTGTGGTGTAGTGTGATAATAAAGGTATATGGATCACTGCACTCACTCTGAAATATAACCCCCTCTAGGTTGGAATGCAGCACACATTTACCACTGCCAGAAAGGCTATGCAATATATTAAGACAGAAATGAAGAACAGTTTATCCTTTTGTAACCACAGTTGAGTAGTTGTGGTAGTACATATATTTGTGTGTAATGATTTAGCCAGCAAACCAGGGCTGGCACCAATATTCTCAATATAAACAGTACTTGAATTTCAGTGGCCACCAAGGCAAACTGTATTGTTAATCTCATTGGCTAGGGACAAACATTACACAAACTGGTTTAAGTAATCCGAAACTGGTTTAAACCTGTAACAGAGCATAAGTTAAGTGCACGTAAACCAGTTTCAAAATGTCTGAAACTGGTTTAAGATAAACCTGTTTGAATGTAGTATCAGGCTTAACTGATTTGGGTCAAACTGGTTAATGCAACATCTGTCCCAGACCCCTTCCTGGTTTAAATTGAACCAGAGTCCCCCAGCATCCCAGATGCTTTGCAGCTCTGGGCTGTGCTCTCTGCTGCAGAGAACAGAGCTGGCCCCTCTGCTCCCTAGCCACAGCTTCATCAGAGACTGCAGGCACAGCACGGTCTGCCTGGCTTCCCCCTGCCCTGCCCCCCAACACCTTGAAGCTTGCTGCTCAAGCAGGGACCCCCCTGCCCCATCTCCCACAGCACGCACCCCAGCCACATGGACCCTATGCATGTGGTATGCTGGTTAATGCTGAGAGAGGGGTGTGTGTGTGTGTGTGTGTGTGTGTGTGTGTGTGTGTGTGTGTGTGTGTGTGTCCAATTTCACTGGGATAGGCAGACAGAACAGTGTCTATTTAGAGCTTTTTATAGCTAATCAACAGGCCAGTTGGTAACGTTCCTCCATTCCTTCCTTGGAAAAAGCTGTTTAGAAAGAGTTTGAACTAATGAGAGAGGCTTTTGTTTTGTTGATGGACTGACAGACGTTGTGTTATCAGGCCCCTGCTGGCTTCCTCACCTGTCAGGTTTGCAAACCGTATGAAAGAAGCAGGGAGAGGGAGAGGGAGATTGAAAAGCTCAGTATCATCAACAGATGAGTGCACTGCACACACACACACCCTTTGCCTCAGAGTGCTAGGCAGGGGCTGGCAACACTCCCACCCCTTGAGCGCTGAGTAGGAAAAAGCCTGGGACTGTGCAAGCAGGGTGGGGGTTTAAACCCCTCCCTAATCAGAGCCTCCTGATGGGGCCTGGCCATGCCATCCCTCAGCTCAACATCGTGGAAGGGAAGGGAGGGCTGCTCTAGCACTTCCCCTCTCCCCCCCAGCTTCTAGCCTGAGCCACTGCAGGCATCTGCCTACATTTTCTCAGTCCAGAGGGAATGTCTGTGCAGGTTAGACTAACCTGCAAAGATTGAATCAATTCAGGCTCAGGCTTTTTGAATGTCTGTTCCTAGCCATTAGGGTCAGTTGTGAACTATAAATACCCAGTTCTGAGGCTGTTTCTATGCCGGCATAATTCTGATAGTCCGGGGGAAGGTTATTACTCTACCAGGCTGAAAAATTCTGAAGACACAAGTGCACAACATCTGGGAACAACCAAAGAGTAGGATGTTCTGAGCCTGCATCCTAACTGGGATCTGTTTAAGGAGGAAGCATAACAACAGAGTCCAAGGACATGCTTCCAGTCCTTTAGCAGAATCTGAAACCAGTACTATCACCTTTCTGCCCCGCTATCTGCCTGTCTCTTTCCATCTTTTGTCTTTTGCCCTGTACTTAAACCATGGGCTCATTCAGAATATCTTTTTGCTCTATGCTTGTACAGTGTCTAAGAAAATGGACCCTACTCCATGACTGGCAACCCTACATGCTACTGTACTACATACAATATAACAGATAATTCTGACCCATTAGGTTTGTTCTGCTTCATTTCATTAAACAAATATATTATGTTAAAAATCAATTAGGCCATAATATTTTAACACAGGGACAAAACTCTACTCCACTCTTGTGTGTGTGCCCAAATTTGTATTTGTATTTGATGTGCTCCAAGAACATTGTGGTTTTCAAATTCAGTCCTCAGTCAGCATAAGAGTTTTAATGGAGTCTTCTGAATGGGGTAATCCACCTTTTTTGGAATATCTTTTGCTTCTCATAGTACTTCAGCCAAAAGTTAGTTGAATAGCAAGTTCAGGGTGGAATGATGGTCTGATAAACTTTCAGTATATTTGAGGAAATTTTAAGAACAAATAATTCACCTATAACACTGCTCAAATACTACAAGAAGTAGCTTGCTGCTCTGTAAAAAAAATATTATATTTGTTCAATATATTTGTTGAATAGTATTTGACAAGTTTTAGAAACAAGTTAAGCTGGCTGTAAGATGCTCAGTATTTTGGAAATACTGGTTGTTGCTTCTTTACTTTAATATTATATATTACACTATTAATTTCAATTTATTCCTGCCCTGCATCTGCTTGTGGCATTAGGAATCCTAAAAATTATCCACATCACAAAACTGTAGGAATATGTAAAGTTATTATTTCCCCTTCTGCATTTTCACATGTCTGTACCCTCCTGGGTTTTATCAGGACAGAAATACTGAACATCACAGAAGCTATTGACATTTTCATAAGAATTGTCATTATGGACTAGACAGCCACTGGTCTAACATCCTGTCAATGACAGTGGCTAATACCAGGTACTTCAAATTTAAGATACCACAGCAGGCAGATATGGGCTAATCTGTGCCCCATATTTGGTCACCTCCTGGTCTCCAGTAATTAGAGACTGGCTAAAGCCCTGCTACGTGAGGTTTAGTATCCCTTCCAATAATACTTCTTTAATTATTATAATACTGTGCATGTCATTATAAAGATTGTTTTAATATGCCTCACAGACCATTTTATAATAGGCCCAAAAGTTCCATTGAGGGGGCCTGTACATGTCCAGACACACTGCTCTGATCCATTATAATTACGAAGCTAATTAGCATGCTCTAGCAACCTCCATGTTTCATGTATTCACTGTCTCGTGCGTCAAAATCGTGGTGGGCCACTTTGACTAAAGCTCGTCAAATGAGCATTAGTAATAGTGCCCCCACTGCCATTTTGAAGTGTGGGATGCTGAATACACGAGACACTGTGGGTGCTTAAATTAGAATGTCTCTTTGAGCCACTGTAATTAAAGCAAAAATTAGTTTTTTAATTGTACTGTCTGAAAGAGCATTTGTAGTTCAATAATATTTTGACCTCATATTTGTATGGAAAGATTTATTTTTGTAATTATTTAAAAAGTTAGCCTCTACTTGATTGCTCAAAGACATCTTGTTTTTATGTCACTTGCTAACATATAACCTATTTTCTGTAACTTCGTGAGACCCACTATTAGTCTTGTATTTTATAGTTTTAAATCTGGGCTAAGGTTATTTTATTATAACTCATGAGACCAAATTACCAAATCTAGCTTTTCTTTCAGGTGCTTCCCACTTAGCTATGTCTTTCCTATAATACCACATTATTCTGAGTCATTTAAGCTTTGTTTATGGAAGTTCACTCTATTACAACCAATAGATCTATCCAAGTTATGCTCTATTCTATTATGGTACAGCCTTAGTGCTTTTAGGTGAAGAAAAGGGATGACACATATAGTGCATAATTTAAATCAATATCATTTAGTTATAATTTCAGCAGCAGACAAGAGAAAAGATTAGGAATACTTCAGCTACACTGCAATAAATTAATACTGAAGACTCCACTGCAAAATAAAACAGTAAAAATACCACTGTCCCATGTTGCAAAGAGAAATAGGCCAAATTAAGGAATCCTCAGGAAAGCTGAGGAATTCATGCAATGCATTAAAGTGACATTTCAGCCATCTATGCAATAGGCTTTTTGAGAGAATGATGCAAAGAAATATACAGTCTCACCTGAACAAAATGCTAGAAGATAGACTCACTAAGTGAAAGGATCAGGGATGCCCAGGGATAACCTACTTGAGTTGTCAGATTCTTTCAGTCATTAGTACTATCATTCTATCTGTTGTTGGTCCACCCTTCCTATGGAAGGAAAGACTACCTCTGTTTGCTTGTACTCACACAGCAGTCTAGATTCATAGATGCTAGGGTCGGAAGGGACCTCAACAGATCATTGAGTACAACCCCCTGCCTAGGCAGGAAAGAGTGCTGGGGTCAGATAACCCCAGCCAGATGCCTATCCAGCCTTCTCTTAAAGACCCCCAAGGTAGGGGAGAGCATCACCTCCCTTGGAAGCCCATTCCAAATTTGGCCACTCTTACCGTGAAGAAGTTTTACCTGATATCTAGCCTAAATCTGTTCTCTGTTAGCCTGTGACCATTGTTCTTGTTACCTCAAGAGGCCCAGGTGAACCGAGCATCTCTGATCCCTTGCTGTGTCCCCCTCATGAATCTGTAGGCAGCCACAAGATCACCTCTCAGCCTTCTCTTGCTGAGGCTGAAAAGGTCCAGGTCCCTCAGTCTTTCATAGGGCCTGTCCTGTAAGCCCTGAACCATATGGGTGGCGTTCCTCTGGACACTGTCAAGTCTATCAACATCCTTCTTGAAGTATGGTGCCTAAAACCAGACACAATACTCCAACTACGATCTCACTAATGCTGCATAAAGGAGAAGTATCACCTTCTTGGTTCTATTTGTCATGCATCTGCTGATGCATGATAAAGTGCGGTTAGCTTTCCTGATGATTTTGTCACACTGACAACTTGTGTTCATCTTGGAGTCCACTATGACTCTGAGATCCCTTTCTGCTTCTGTGCTGCTGAGAGGGTCCTTCCCAGCCAGTAGGTGTCCTGGATATTCTTGCACCCTAGGCGCAGCACTCTGCACTTGTCCTTGTTCTACTGCATCCTATTGTGTACTGCCCACTTTTCTAACCTGTCCAGGTCTGCCTATAATCATTCCCTAACCTCCGGAATGTGCACCTCACCCCACAATTTAGTATCATCCGCAAACTTGGATAGAGTACGCTTCACACCCACATCCAAGTCACTGAAGACATTGAAGAGTACAGGTTCAAGGACTGAACTCTGCAGGACCCCACTACCCAAATCCTTCTGAGTTGACAACAACCCATCTACTACCTCTGGGTGTGACCGATAAGCCAATTTGCCACCCACCGAATCATGTAAACATCTATGTCACAGCCTCTTAATTTATTTATGAGAATGGGATGAGATACCATATCAAAGGCCTTGCTAAAATCCAAGAAAATGACATCCACCTCTACTCCTGCATCTAAGCATTTTCTGACCCTGTCATAAAATGAAACCAGACGAGTCAGGCATGATCTACCTTCTACGAATTCATGCTGGTTTCCCTGCTGCGTTATTTTTCCTGTTGGACTCCCACAAATATGATCCTTGATAATCTTTTCAACGATCTTACCAAAGATGGAGGTGTGACAGATTGGCCTATAATTACTTGGATCCTCCTTCCTCCCCTTCTTGAAAATAGGGACCACATTAGCCCTGTTCCAGTCCTGCAGGACCTGACCTGAGTGCCACGAGTGCTCAAACAGCAGTGCCAGCTGTTCTGCTATGACACTGGCCAATTCCTTCAGTACTCTCAGATGCAGCTCATCCGGGCCTGCTGACTTGAACGCATCCAGTCCATCCAGGTGACTCTGCACCAAGTCAGTGTCGACACTTGATGGGCTGGTGTCCCTCTGATGCCCATCTAAGAACCCATTAGGTGATTATCTTGAGGTCTGTTCAGGAACACTAAGCCAAAAACTTATTGAATAGCTTTGCCTTGTCCCCCTTGTCTGTCACTGATTGCTCCTTCTTGTTCAGTAGGGGTCCTATGCTTCCCTGAACCTTCCTTTTACTCCCTACATACCTAAAAAAAAGACATTTTGTTGTCTTTAATTTGTGTTGCCAGCCTCAGCTCTGTAGTTGCTTTGGCTTTTCTAACTGCCTTCCTGCAAGTGCGGGCCAAGTAGGTGTACTCCTCCTTGGTAGCTTCCCCCTGCTTCCACTGCCTATATGCCTTCTTTTTTGCCTTAGTCTCCCCTGGATTTCCCTGTTTAGCCAAGGAATTTTTTTTTACTCCTTTCCCACTTTTCCCTTGTACTGGGATAGTCTCCCTCTGTGCCCAAAGAATCACTTCCTTTAAGAACGACCACCCTTCATGGACTCCCATCTTGCCAATATTCTTATCCTGCAGTGCATTGTTGACTAGACTCCTAAGCACACTGAAGTTTTCCTTCCTAAAAGCAAGCACTTCCACCCTACTAGTTATCTTACCCTCCCTAGGCTGTATGGTGAATTAAATTGATTGGTGGTCACTATCCCCAAGGTAACCACGAATCTGCAGCTCCCCTACCAGGTCCTCCCCTGTAGCCAACACCAAGTCTAGTAAGGCATCCCCCCTAGTGTTAGCCTCCTGTGTGTTATCCCCCTAGTGTATACCTCCTGTGTTAGGTAAAGGTCCTGCATGCAAGTTAAGAACCTTTGTGAATGGTTGGATTTGGCTGATTCACCTTCGTGAATGGTTGGATTTGGCTGATTGCTCCTCCCAGCAGATGTCAGGATAGTTTAGGTCCTCCATGACAACCACGTCCCTAGACCGTACAGTCTCTGAGAGCTGCCTCAAGAATTTCAAGTCTAGCTTTTCCTCTTGATGTGGTGGCCTGTAGCAGACCTCCACCACCAAGTCCCTTTCCCCTCAACCTCCATGTATCCTGGGATAGTTGTCAGAGGGCTGGATGAGGTCAGGAATTGTCGCCATGACTCCCTGATCCTGACTCCGGGTAGGCAGCAGAACTTGCACACCATGGGATCCAGACTAGTCTTTATCTTGGAGCTAATTCCTAGCTCACTGTCATCTTCTTAGCCTAAAAGGGAAGATGAAACTAGAAACAAAGAGATGGTAAAAAGTATGGGCACATGAATAGAAATTATCATATGCTAGCCTTGGAAGAGGATAAGGAACCTGTATAGTTCTCTATAGTTTCGGGGGCAAAGACTACCTTTTATTCTGTTTATAAAGTTATTGGCATGATGTTGTATCAGAGGATAAATTGGTCCAGGGTTCCACAATAATAATTAATACCAAACGTCAGAGCTTCCTTTTAACTGAAAATAAAGCTAGTGGAGGCCTGCATTTCTGGAGTTCACTGGCCAGCATTCAAGTGTAGTCAGTCTAGAAATAAGCAAGTGTATAAATCATAAGATGTTATTCTTTTTTTTTGGCAGCACTTAGCAGTAGGCAAAAGTGAGTGAGTTTGGGGAAGAATAGCTCTGTAGTCCTGACTCTCCTTGAAGGCTCTCCTTCAAGAGCCTCAGAAGCCAATCTTTTCTGCAAGTATAAATCGCCTCTGAAAAAACAAGGCTATCTACACAGTACAGAAAGGAAAATTAAAGTTTTGTAACAAATTATGTAATGAAAGTTTTCACAAGCTTTAAGAGTCTCATTTTCAAATTGAGAAATGTGTTTTTCAATGTTTAGAACCAAAAGTAACATGAAAAAATGTTTAAAAATGGAAAATTCCTTTTTTCACTTGCATATATACAATATGACCTAGAACTGTCAAATAAATTTTGCCAATAAAATAATGAACTATTGATATATAGAAAGAGCATTTTTGATGGAAAAAAAATTAGACCAGAAAATGTCAGCCAGCTTTAGCCTGAAGTGCACTGTAAGAATAATCTTTTGCTTCCTGCTGGGGAGAGACTGAGGAAATAAAAAGATTTTTCTTTTTTTTTTTTTTTTTTTTTTTTTTGTCTCTGTCTACTCTGATTCTATTGTACAGTATTAAAAACAGCTACTCCCAAATGTTCATTATTCCAATTATCTTATGTATAAATTACCCCTGAATTTAAAGTTACATTTAACATAATGACTATTTATGTGAAGGGAACCCACAAATACATTTCTAGGTTTTTGCTTATACACCCAGAGTAATAAATATTTGGATCTTTTATTACAGAAAGCAGTGGGGGGAAAATAGTGTTATGAAATAATGGGAATACAATAGGATTAGATGATGGGAGAGGTAAAAAAAAGAACAAATAGGTCCCAAGAGGAATAATGTTCACATAAATGAATGCAGTAAGTTCTACTTTAGGTCTCATTACAAAGGATGGTTGAGCGAAGGATTGAATTACAGCTTGCAAAGGTGATTTGGGATCTAAAAAAATTGGTTTGTGGTAACCAGAGCCTTTGCTCACGCATTTTCTGATGAACACCATCCCTAGATTTGCTAAAGCCAATTCACTCTATGGAAGGAATAAAGCAGCTGGGAATAGCAAAAGCATTTCAACCACATTTTTCATTTTAAGCCCTCCTACAATATTGAACTGAAATGCAAGGAGTAAGCTACAGCACCTCACTTCTCTCTATCAAAACACTATCTTGTTGTTATATCAATGATCTAGCAAGTATTAATAAGAATAAAACAATGTCCACTCTAATTGGAGAAAAGACTAGGAAGTAAGGAAGAAAAGCTTTATAAACACTATGTTGGAGAAAGTAAAATCCAGGTAGGAATTGGGCAGAAGGAAGCAAAAACAGGAGACATGATTAAAGTATGAGAAAATTGGAACCAGCTACGAGTTCAGTAAAAACTCTTACCAAAAGCAATGTATTCAAGAATAAGCTGTTGGAAAGAGGTTCCGTTTGCCTTAAACATAGATCTCTGCTTCCACCTCTTGTTAGTTTTGGCATATATGCAATATTCTTGACTCACACATATTTAGAGTTGACAACATGAAAAAACATTTTGCTTCCTTGAAAATTCTGACTAATTCATTGGCTTCTGTGACCCTGTCACCCTGAGTATGGATAGCTCTGAAAAACAAATGTTTGCAGGAATGGGCACTATGCTCACTGGCTCCAATTTTCTTATTTAGATGGTGTTTCCTTGTTTTAATATTTTTCAAGCCAGAAGAGATGACGGATATGCTAGGTGTAATCTTGAGGTAGGAAATAACTGCTTGGACCCAGTATTTGAATTTTTAATACTCAGCCCTTCATAGTATCAGGGTAGATGGCCACAGAAAATTAAACTGTACACAGTTGTAAGCATCTTTCAAATATAAATTTTATTTTAGAGAAAATATCTGTTCTGTGATAAAAATTCCATGTCACTTTTACTGAGGATATGGGTTGTCTTAAGTGTCAATAGCTAATATTTCTAGGAGGTAGCGGAAAACCTCGACCAACAAAGCAATCCATTTCCCCAAGCCACGTAAACATCCTTTGACTTTTAAAAGGGATTTTCAAAAGAACTGAGGGAAAGATCTAATTCTCTGCACACTGAACACAACAGGCAAACTCCTACTAAGTTCAAAGAGAACAGCAGTAGAGCAATTCTTGTAGTCATAAAAATTCCACTTTACATTTCTCATGTAGAAAGATAATATGGATTTTCTTTCTTTTTTTATATATTTTTAAAATTGTCCTTATTTCAGAAGGATATCATATTCATGTTTGAGTTTGGCTCCACAGGCCAAATGAGTGGCATGAGGTCAGTCCACGGTCTTGATCATGTCTATGGACAGCCACCCATATGCCCTGATCCAGTGTATACTGCACCTGCCCCCCTGGGACATTGGTCTAAGCAGGTCACCTGGACAGCACATCCCAGGACCCATCCCTAGCAAGCCATACAGTCAGTGCAGGCCAGGACCTAGTGCCAGGAAGCACCAGAGTCTTATTTATTCTTCCACACCCCCATTAATTTCTAAATCACATAGCAGAGTTTTCCAAGACCCTTTTTGTTCTACCTTGAGTTGTACCCAAATCAAGTTTTCTCTTGCACTCTTTTACCTTTATTTCATCTACATTATCTGGCTCTTTTGATCTATGAATACTTTCCTTCCCTGACAACTCTTAATGTGTATAGATAGGAGTCAGAAATGTTTACATGATATCCCCTTTGCTGTCTCTTTGGAACAAAGAACTATGAAGCTTCCTTACCAAAATCTGGAAATTCAAGAGAAAAACAGATCATTCAAAGTGACCAGAAAGAAGCAAGTGTGACACAGAGCCTTCCCAGTCCTCAAAGGTGGCCCTAAACACTGGTTAGTACTTTCTTTGAAGTACTCTGCACTTTCAGTCATGCCCTTTTAATTAGCTTTGCAGCGAAGTCCCAGTATGACGGTGAAATCCAGTGCAGATACAGATGTGTGCTGGCATTTTGAGTGGAACCTAAGAAAATAAAGTATCTAATTGCCTTAGGGTGGAAGCAGATTCCCCAGCAATCTCTGGGGCACACTTTTGGAAGTGGGGAAAGTTGGGGTTCTCTGCTTCCAGAAAATCATCTCTGGCAATCTCTGGGACATCTGTCTAAAAGCAGGAAAAGTCTTTCCCTGCTTCCAGAGGCACATGCCAAAGATTTCCAGGGGCATGTTTGGGGCTGGAAGAAACCTTACAAGTTCATCGGGTCCAGCCTCCCTGCACTTGGGCAGGAAAGACTGCTGGGATCAGATGACCCCAGCAAGATGGGCATCGAGACACATTTTGAAGATCACCAGGGTCGATGACTGTACCACCTCTGGGGGGAGCCTGTTCCAAACCCTCAGCACTCAATTTGTAAAGAAGTTATTCCTTATGTCTAGCCTGAAGTGATCCTCAATCAGCTTGTGCCTGTTATTTCTTGTCCTCCCCTGAGGACCTGGTGAACAGATGCTCCCCTAGGCCCGGATGTACTCTCTTGATATACTTATAGGCTGCCAGCAAGTCCCCTCTGATTCTTCTCTTCTCCAGGCTGAACAGTCCCAAGTCTTTCAGCCTCTCCTCATAGGACCTGGTCTCTAAGCCTCTAATCATAGGCATGGTCCTCCTTTGGACTCTCTTGAGCTTCTCTACATCCTTCCTGTAGTGTAGCGCCCAGAACTGGATGCAGAACTTCAGCTGTGGTCTTACAAAGGCTGAGCAGAGAGGGAAGATGACATCCTTAGCTTTGCTCAAGATGCCTCAGTAGATGCATGCCAGTATTTGATTAGCTCTGCCAGCTACGGCATCGCATTGGTAGCTCATGTTCATTTGAGCCACCAATGTAATGTTGTCACATCCCAGCACAGCTGATCCACTTAATTTGGCAATATCTATTTCTAACCTTAGACCCCTTTGAAAATTATTTTTGATGAATTAGTATGGATCTAGACCTTAATATATGTAATCATTGATCATCTCATGTCCCTTTTTCAAAAGATTACAAGTGTCAAATCAGTTCAGTTTTCAACTCAGGCAACTACCAGTAGATAGATTCAAGGCAATGGGTGCATCTACATGTCACCATATGGCATCATTGCCATGGCGCTGTGCTTTAGTACTTCGTTTTGGAAGAAACTGGCATTTAGACCCACATGATTGCTACATTGCTGTAATGTGCCAAATGGCAAAATAGTGCGTCACTACAGTGATGTAGGGTGAAGTGTAGATGGACCCAGTATATAGTACTGGCCTATAGGGAAGGAATGACTTATCTACTCAGAAGAAGCTACATACCAGAAGTTGGATTTCACTATACAATCTCCCACTACCATCCCTGAAGGTATCCCAGTGGGGAGCATGATAAACAAAATCACGTGCCCGCCATTAAGTTGAATCTTCCCATCCCTGGGGGACAAAAAGAAGAAGAGGGTTAAAGCTACCTATTCTAGAGAAGTGTAATTTGCAATCAAGTCTAGACCTTAAAGTTGAGGACACTTATATGAAGTGACTCAACAATTTTTAAAGTCTTATCTATGTCCCAACAAACTGTGGCAGCATTCACTGGGGGCATCTACACATGCAATTAAAGTGATGCAACAAATTTCAGAATAGGTCACACCAGAGTTAACTGCTCCCAGAAGCAGTGTCTACACATGAGCCCAGGACCACAGCAATTAGAGCTGGGATGGAGCACCCCAAACTGGCAGGACACATGGGGGGCCAGCCCCAGGCTTTAGGTGGTGAGGGTGGGCAGGGGAGAGGATGGCAGGAGCCAGGGGTTTGGCCCTCATCCAGCTAGGCTGACCAGGAACAATTTGCACCTGGCAGTCACTGTCAGCATGAGCATTTGATCGCAATTATTACTCCACCATAAGATAGTACAGTCTCTAACATTACTATCTTACAGCAGAGTTAATTAATTTACTGCACCCTAACACCAGGGCATGTGTAAATGGTGATGATTTACTGTGGAGTTAATAAGCATACTCCGCAGTAGGTATATCTACACATGCGCCTTAATGCACAGTAGCCTATTTTACTTCACATTAAAGCAGCACGTACGAAAACATGCTATTAAACTAATATGCAGTAAAATAAGTTACTGTGCATTGTCACCTAAAAAGCATGTGCTTGTATTACTGCACATTAGGGCACCCTAATATGCATTAATTTAGTACATTGGGGTTACTAAATTTAATGCACATTAGGAAAAGTGTGTAGTAAAGTACACTCACTGGCGACAATCTGGTGTTTCTCTGCTCATCTTTCAACGTTACATCAAAGGGAGGAAACCTCTATTATGCAAACCCGTGATTCCCAACCAGAGTGCCACAAGATCTTTTTAAGGGTGTTGCAAAGTGTGAGAAGATAAGGACAGGCTCAAGCTCACCTCCTGCCTGGCCGTTCTTCCACCCCCACTGCAAGGAGATAATTAATGTAACAAATTACTTTTTGAAATGTGGTTCCACTCAGGTCATAGATGTTTTGGAAGGATACCTTGAGTCTAAAAAGGTTAAGAACCAATGATGTAAAGCAAGGATTAGATCTGACTCAGTACTGCAGGTGAGTAAAGGGATGATTATGTCCGTTAAAGATTAAAAAAAAAAAAAATAGTTGCACAGTGATTTAAATGTTCAATGGTAGCTATTCACTTAAGAAACTTCTGTTCATATTTTTCTGAAATGTTGATATGATGTGACTAGAAAGTAAGTGAAAGTACTCTCAAGCTGTAATACAGTATGTGCCCACTGATTTTTCACTATATTGAGCTACTATTAAAATGGACCATCCGCATCTGAAGCCTGAACAGGGTTTTTGTTTTGTTTTCAGATCCAGACAGATGTAAAAGCTTATTGAGCTTCAAATGCCTTTGGGTTGGTAGGCATGGTAAGTAGGGAATATCTGTAATTTTCATTGTGAATAAATATTTGCTGCAACATTCATCCCCGTTTTCTTCTCTGAACATTGATTATATGACAATATAGTCAATGTTTATTGGTTCTCCAACACCTGATCAAACATGCACCATTTACAAAAAAAGCTGTTTTAATCTAACTGCCAGACTTGCAAATTCAAGCTGGGCAGTCTGGAACCTGAGGGGGTCATACTAGAATCATGCCGTGCTACAATAATTTTCAGTTGACGTACACACCTTTACATACCCTAAGAGTCACTGGCAGTTCGGAGCAACACCACAGCTGCTATATATTGTGTCAGACCTACAATGGCCTCTAAAATCAGAAAGCTATGAACCAGCTCCCTTGACACCCTCACATCTTTTTGACACAGGTACAGGTGAGAATCCCACCTGTTTGGTTAATCAGTATCAGAAGAATAGCACACTACATTTACTTAAAGAACATGGATTCTCTTGCGTTTCCCTTGCAATATGCTTCCTATCAAAACAGTCAAGTCCCTGCTTCAGTTGAACATTATTGTATGGAAGAAACCTGTAATATATTGGACTGGACTAGCGTAGTGCTGTCACATGTAGCTTTGCAACCCAGTTGGGTGATCTGGGGGAACAAATTTGTTAATGAAAGCACAGTTTGACCCACTGAGTTGTAGTGCCAGTGTGTCCAAGATACTGATTAAATATTTAATACAGAAACCATCTGCCTGTTTACTAGCCATTCTATGAAGAATGTATTTAGTTCTTAAAGTAGACAGTGTTCATCAAATTTGCTAGATTAACACTAGATGGCAGCAAAAAGCCACTTTAGATTTAAAAATCAACTGCACTGGTGAGAGAATCTGCTATGGCAAACATTTCCTAACCATATGCATACTGTCAGAGAACTAATTTATTAGGAAGGTGATAGAGCTGTACTTATAGGCTGTTCAGTGCTGTACTTGCCCAAACAAAATTCTGGCCAAATCAAAGCCTAAGGCTCCCCGCATACATTAATTTTGAGTAACAACCCATTTACTCTCTGAACCCCTTCCGTTTCAGAAAGGTTAGAATGGGATTCAGCTATGACTCATACAGATATTACTCCATGAAGCTCTCATGTCAGGACCTGCCCTTTCACTATTTCATATTTATTATTCTGTCCGGGTCCAGTGGTAATTCTGGACCACTCTGTAACCTGAATCCCTCTAGCCAGGTGTGAACTGCCTGCTTTGATTTGAATAACTACCACTATGGGCTAAGGGATTTGCAAAGAGGAGTGAAGCTGAGTGCTGTGCATCAAGGAGCTTGCAGTCTTGATACATAATGTACAAAGAGTGGGCCTGGGGGGTAGAGAAAAAGGATGGCCTAGCACTGTTACTACTTACCATGCATCTACATAATTCCACCCTTTGTTTGGATTTCTTTTTTGTCTTCAAGGAAAGATTTTCAGAATCTAGTTATGGAACTTCTTGGACAAAAGGTTGCCTGCAAACACAGGAAACTGGATGCAGGGGCCTGGGAGGTCCCTTCTAGCCCACGTTTCTATGAATCACTTTCTGAGCGTGAGTTTAACATAAGAACACTTAAGAGATATTTAAGTATTAGGCAGCTCTGATATAAGCAGGAGAGAAGAACATCAAAAGGGTAGTTCATAATGTAGCTATCACAGAACAAAGCAGATGATTAGAAGAAAGAAACAGAAGCAGATAAGCAGGAAAGAGTCAAATTGGTTATGGAAAGGAGTATAGGAGTAAAGAGGATAAATGTGATGTAGTCAATGCACAGGCAGCCTAGCTATCTAGCTGCCTCAGACTGACTGGGCTTGCAGGATCCCAGATGTAGATTGATTAAACAATCAATTGCAAATCTGACTCATGTGCAGTCAATAATAGCACAACTGTTTTAAAGTGTTCTACAAATTGTTTAGTTGAACAGCTGTTTTACCTTTATAGATTAGAATGACGCATTGCAAGTGACATGGCATAGAGGGACAATTTTTAAAGGGCTATATCCCTTACAGGAATAGAAGGAGGTGGTTCACAGGTGAAAATGTCTCACTAATTGTTCTCCCTGCATGCATTCTGCTGAATGTAAGGAATAATTTGCTGAGCTTTGTTTCCTAAGGGCCTAATTGGGTACTCATGTGCATGTACATTTCTTACTAAGCACTGTCACCTAGCAGAGGGCCTGACTATGCATCCTTTTGACAGTACAGCATGTAGCTGTGCTGCAAAGTTTTGGGCTGTATACTCTTTGTGAATTGAATCTGGAGTTTGCAATTGCTATTAGGTGCTGTTATCACTCACTATTGGTACAGCAGGTAGCAGTGCTTATCAATTTTCAGTTCTAAGCTTAATTTTGGTTAGTTATAATTTCAGACTAGGATTTTCCATGCTTAATGTCTGCTTTCAATATATTTTTTGGGAAAAGTTTGAGCTAAAACATTTAGCTTTTCCATAGCTTAAGGAATATATATTTGACCCATTCTCTATTTCTTTGAGAATGTCTAGTGGTAGAATTATCCAGCACAGATTTTGCATATAGCCAGGGAGTGTCACCCATATAAGAAGTCAACCAAACTTTGCCCAGGCTGTGAACCTTCTAAAAGCTCAGCTTGCACAGTGAATATTTATTAGTTTGGCAGCTGAATTACCTGAAGATTGCATCTGTGGTGGGTTTTCTCCAACGTAGTGCTGAGCAGCGTTCCTTGTTGCTGCTGCCATACTTTGGGTAGAGGAACCAACGGCCCTGCTTCTTCTCCTGGCACTTCAGCAGGTTGCAGCTTGATTGGAATGAAGAAGGATGAGGTTGGGTGGCCACTGATGCATCCCCAGAACACAAGATATTCCTTTGGACACCCCCTCAGCAAATCAGCAGTGTGGGGTGGGCCCAACATTGACCTATCAGAAACAAGGGTTGGGGCTACTACAAAAAGACCACCTCCTTTCCCCCCTCCCTCCCTGGCTGGGAACCCTTCTCCTCCTGCCTGTGCATCATTCTACCTCTAGGCATAGTGAATAGAAATGCAAGGACAAATGATTGGCAAGTATTTCCATTAATAAACTGAAAAACAGGACGTTTGCAGTCTGTCCCTCATGTAGAAATGGACAGGGTACAAAGGGTTTAAAACCAGGATATTCCAGTATAAAATAGGACCAATGGTCATCCTAGGTGAGGATAGCATGTGTATGGAGAGGAGAGAACAGTGAAAGTGATGAGTGGTGTACACTGGGATAGCAAAGAAGAGTGGAAGAAACAGGAGTTGGAATAGGAACAAATGGAAACAGACTCGGTATACCCTGAGGGTATGTACAGACACTACACTTAGATCAATCTAACCCTAGTTAGGCCAACCTAAATGCCAAACTGTACATACATTTGGGGAGTTTAGAGCTGGCAAAAATATAGCTGGCCTGATCTGATGTATGTAATGCACTTTCTTAGGTTAATTAAGTTAGGTTAGCCTGTACCTGATCTAACCAAAACTGTGTCCATTTTCAGAGTGTAGCCCTAAAGCTAGGAGAGCCCACCTGCTCACCCCAACCCAGGAGCTGTGGTTTTCCTACCCCCTACCCTTATCAGCTATCTTTAGGCCTCCGACCCCCTCACCTGTCCAATCCCACCAACCCCCCATCCTCAGCCCTGCTAGCCCCCTTCCCCCTAATCCCACTGCTTCTCCACCCATGCCAACTTACTTAGATCATGTTCCCAGTACATCTCCCAGAATGGTGAATGTCTGCACAAGCAGGGACCCAATCTACAACCAAGTGGTTTATTTTAAGACGTGATCACAGATCAGATTCGGTGAAAGTATGCACATGCCCTGAAGAGTCTATGACCGTAAGTCATAAGACATACCATCATGTGTGCGTACTCTGCAAAGAAGTGTGCAGTTGAACCTAAAGTTCTGCACCTTTACTTTTTTCTGCTGTCAGCAAATAGCTGAGTAACTTACTGCAAAGTGCAGATCTCTCTCCTCTAGTCTATAAAGAAAAAGCCTACCACTGCACCCATTACTTTCTTTGCTTAAGTGATACCATTCTGTGCTGCCAGAAAAACTTCAGCAGTTTTTCAGACAGTGCAGTTCGTTCAATATTGAAATGCATCCCAAAATTGTGTCCATTTTGCTGAAATTTCATTTCTGAAGAAAGTTCCCAACAGCATGGAAATATTCCAGTTTAAAGAAAAACTTTTCATTTTGAACTTTAATGCTCTGAATTTTTTGGATTATTTCATACACTAAAAAATGTGAAAACAAAACAGCATTTCATTTTTATATACAACACAAAATACATATCATGTAAAGATATATTAGATATATGTTTGATAGATTTTTTTTTCTTCCATGGAGATTCTGAAATTATGGGAATTTGTTCCAAACTGAAACAAAAGCAGCATTTCAAACCCCCTTAAAATCCTCTGTGAAACAGGATTTCTGTATTCTCTTCAAATTCTAAATATGGTATAGTTTTGAATTAGATCATGACATGGTGTTTCCCACGGTACCCTTGTTTCATTCAGTTCACAGAATGCATGGTACTCTGGGAATGACTAAGAGCTGTATAGTGAATGAACTGTTGTCTGTAGGCCCTTTGCCCAACTTGTTGCAGAAGCTGGAAGGTGAAGCTAGAAGCTGAATGATGCTGGGGACTCAGGAAAAAAGAGAGGGTCTTGTGGTTTATGTACCCTGAAAAACTGAATTGTACCTTTCCTTCTGCAACTGAGTTTCTGTGGGATGCTGAGTAAGTAATCTAGGTTGCCTAACTTGCTTTTCTTTGTGGGAGAGGATAAGTTTATGACTCTGTGGGGGAACTGAATTTCAGAAGACCTGTGCACTAAAAAAAAAAAAAAAGCAAAAAAAAAAGGTCTGTGGAAGTCCACATTTACAAACCTTAAATACAAAATTGTTCAGTTACTCTGATAAATCTGGATAATGAGCAGAGGCATAACAAGGCGATCAGGCACCCAAGGCTGCCACCCACACTGGGGAAGCAGTGACTTCAGATTGCCAGCCCACAATTGTGCAGAAGTGGTGACAGCTGTATTTTTCTCCTACTCCTCTCCCACAATCAGCACTGGTCAACCCACCCTAGTTATGCCACTGATAATCGGCATCTCAAGTTGAACAACCAAAAGTCTGCGCTTATGACATTAGTGTCTGTGCCTTAGTCACCTACGTGGTAAAATAATGCTGTCTTCCTTTTTTTATGAAGAGAAATTAATGTGGAGCACTCAGGTGATATAGCAGCATAAACAAGCCTGTGAAATAGTGAATATTCAGTGTCCAAACCAGGGTCCTAATAGTGTGAAATAATAAGATCTGGGTCCAAATGCTGACTGAGAATAAAAAGTACCATTGTCTGTACTGAATGATGCAGGGGTCCTATAATAAAACAAGTGTGAACAAGTAATTAAAACTATCATAATGCACATGCACAAATTGGCAACACACAGACAACATTAATTCAACATCTAAGTAACTGGCATTTAACCTTAAACATAGTCTATTTAGCTGTAACTGATCCATGAGTTAGTCATCTCTCTGATCATCTTTTACAGCTTTTGTTCTATATTCTCTCCTACTGCCAAGTGCTCAGTGCTATCAGTTTTACATCAGCCTGACCCCCATTCCTCTGTGTTGCAATAATAGAAGCAAGTGGTATCAGGTCAGTGCACGCTTTACTGCTGCACTGCGAAACATAGCTCCAAAGATGTAAACAGTTTTCAAGGCTGATGAGTAACATACCCAGATATAGTACAAGCATTCGACAGACACTTCAAGTATATTATGAAAACCCCAATGTTTTTGTTAATTTAAAAGGTAAAGGCAGTGAATGGCCTTACTGCAAATGGTGGGCCTTTCTTGTTCAAACCATATCATCAATTGATGGGATGGATGGATGAATGAAAAGAAACATACTTTTTGTGTTCCCCGATTCTTTAAAGGTAGGAAGGTCTTTCTGCATCTCTGTACAGGAGTTGGGAGGGAGGTGACATTTTGTTTAAGTTCACAGGCAAAATGTCACAGAGTGCGAACACTGCATTCTCTTGTTTTATATGTGCTTCTTCTGGGTGACACTGTTTGCCTGGCTATGTATGGGGGGACGCATTATAGGGAAAGATGCTTCCCCACATCCTCAGCATGACCTGTGTGAAGACCAAGCAGAATTACAGCCCTGGTGCCTTGTACCCCAAGGCACCACTATGAAAGCATAGAAGAGATATGATCCCAGTTCACTATTTTCTACCTGTGCTGCAACTTGTTGTATGGTGGGGCTAAGCTATACTTTAGAAAAGGGTGCATTTACAGCCATAGCTGCTGCATAGCTTATAGCTAGGGACCTGCTCAACCCAAGGTGGCTGCTAGCCAATTGCACAAGGAAAATGTAGGCCTAGCAGCCGTTTTCATGGGTGGAGCATGGCAGGCCCCTTCATGCCTCTGATTGGTCAAGGGACCCCAGTGACCTTTCCCTCACCACTGACTGGCTGCAAGGGCTGTCTGTCATACAGCCTGCCCCCTTGCTCCAGATTGGTGGAGAGGTGGAGCTGTATGACAGACAGCCCTCCCAGCCAATCAGCAGTGAGGACTTGGGGTGGCAGCCATCTTGAGCTGCCTGTCATGCAAGTAGCCCCTCTCCCCGATTCCCCCCAGAGTGCTGTGCACCCGGGCTACAGCACGGTGAGGACTGCTGGCTCCCTCTAGGGAGCCAGTTTTTTATTTTCAATAAGTTTTCTTCTTTTTTTCTGCATTTTGCTGGCAATGCTGGATTTCATGAAATCTGTGAAATCATGATTTCAGTAGGTCGCTACTTATAGCTCTGACATACTCTTTTTCTGTGCTTCTCCTAGAGTGATGCAGCTGTGCACGGAGGCGTGCTGAAAACTATGCCTAAATGGCACGGTCATGCCCTTTGTTTGTTGTTTTGTTTAAACTAAAAATCAAAAGCCCTTTTGGCTAGTGTTTCACAAGCTGTGATCTGAAGACCACCAATGGTCTAAACCGAATTGTTGAAGACAATGCTAATCCTCCTTGTTTCCACCTGCTAAATCACATTAAGAGACAGCTAAAAATACATGAATATTTTTCTGGATATTATTGTTCCTCCCAAACACTGACAACAGCTGCCACAGAGACAGTTATATGATCTTGAATGAGCCCAGCATCAGTTCAAGGAACTCTAAATGGAAAAAGGAGGACAAATCTCTTTATTAAGAGGTAAAAAGTTTGAGGGGTCTAGACTGAGAAAGGCATGCCTAGCCTTCATGATATGGAAAAAAGAGCACAGCAGATATTGATACATATTTGCCCCCCTCCCCTGCTACACTTGGGAGAGTTCACTCACTATTAAATTATCCCATCTCATGACTACTGTCTCTGACATATTTGTCAACATTTTTCTTACCTCCCTGCCCCCACCTGTGTACAAAGTAGCAGGCATTCTCAACAAATGTATCCAAAAAGCATCCTGCCCTATAAAACACTTTAGCTCCTCTCCCCCCTCAACCATTTCAAGACACACACATTAAAATTGCTATGTACTATCAATATCTAGTCAACAGATAGTTCAGGAATAATTTATAAATGTTCCCAAAGCCTGTATTTATGAGAATTTTTTTTTTTTTTTTTTGCCAAAGAACAATGCCTCCCTCCTAGGTTATGCTTATGGACATGCCTTTGTCCAGACCAGGAAAACAAAGAAACTGTTGTTTGTTTTCTGTGCAAGCCCACTTTGCTTCCCCAGGGACAGTGGAAAATGCATTCCTTTCACTTCCTTTAATAGGATACTTCCTCATTTGCACCAAACAGCAATGACAGTGTAATAAGGAATAGAAAGACTGCTTATTTCAGGTTAGAGAGACGCACAGAGAGGAAGAGGGAGAATGAACTATGGTAAAAAAAGAAATGTAGGCAATTAATATTTTTTAGAAGTCCTATCTTAGAAGAGACTTGCTGGTATTAATGTTGAGCCAAGTTCTTAGTTAAATATTCAGGAAAAAATATAATTAATGTTAGTTACTCCAGATTTGCACTGTTATGACTGAGGATCCAATTCAATATATTGTGTTTATTGCACCCATTGGATGCTAGGTTTCAAGCTACTGCATACAAAAAAAAAAAGGTGGGGAAAGGAGGAAGTAGATTGTCAGCTGGCATAAACTGCCACAGCATACAGCCACACACACCATTTTGCACTAGCTGAGAATCTATCCCATTGGCAAGGTCAACATTTGGAATGCTTTGTATGGAAGTGTGCAAAGTCTGAGGGAGGATTTTCTCTGAGAGTTGGGATCCAGACTCCCCTTTGTGCCCCCGGACTCCTCCTTGAGAATCTCCATCCATTTGCCAGCAGTGCGGTAACTCTAGGACTCAGTTAACTGTGCTGAAGTGAATGCAGTCAAAGGTATGTATATGTACAGTATTTAAGTATGTAAGTCCATTATCTGGCTTGTATGCGCTGAGGAGCTTTTCAGCAATTTCTGTGATATTTCTCTTGCATGGAAAAAAAAGCTTTTCTCCTAGTAAAGGATGCACATAATGTGCAATGGTTACCAAACATACTTTAGAACTTTATAACAGAGAATTAAATTCCCATCTGGGAATCATTAAGCCTTGATTGAATTCTAAATAATTTCAAGCTTAGACTTGGCATTTTCCTTGTTTGTTTGAGTTGGCTACTAAGATTGATCACCTTGGAGAAGTTAATCAAAACAATGGCAAATCCAAAATCAGCCCATTTAATTCAATCTGCTGCTCTTAAGAATTTTACCTTTGTAAAAAACAGCAAACAATCCACTTAACTTTCCAATGAACATTGGTCTAAGTAGTATTGGTTCCAACCAATTGGAAAAAGTTAAAGCAGACTTGTAGAATACTTAATGCCTAGGTCATCAGTATTTTATTATTGTCTATGTGTTACAGTAGCACCTAAAGGCCCAAACATGCCTCTGTCTTCTTCCCTGGTCTTCTTTAGTTCCCTTGATTTTTATCTATTATCCTCCTTTCATATCCCAACTCTTTATCCTTACAACCCTTTTATTTTACCCCTCCTCACTCCATGCCTCAATCATTACCTCTTCCTATTTCAGAGCATCCCATGTCCCCAACTCCTTTACAAGCTTTTCTCTGAGGCATAGGACTAGAGTTCTGAGTATCTCTCCATAAAGACCTGTTATTGTCCCCTTCACTCATTCAAATGTCGTTGTCTTTACAGTCTATTTCTGCCTTCCTGTTGCTATAGGCAGACAAGGTTCTTTGGGTGAATCTAATATCTTTTATTAAACTAACTTAAATAGTTTGCAGGGGGCAGGGCGGGGAAATTAGCATGCTTTCGGGTTTAAAAACCCTTCATCAGGATGAGGAAAAATCTGCAGTTGGTGTGTGCTCTTCCTGGATGGAAACTATTCTATTTCCATACATATTTTTGTTGCTGTATTTCTTATTGGTGTTACATAAAGGCCAAATCAGGTAATGTGTGTCAGTCATTTTGATTCCAGCACTTAGGAGGAAGAAAACTGATTGCCTATGAATGATGTTCTCATGGCAGTGACAAACACGTTCTACTTAAAACAGATGTTGAGATGGCAACCCTACATAATAAAAGCCAAAGAGAAAAGATTTGGTCTTTGGAACGTGCTGACATCAAGCCTGATAGGCCCACCCAAGGCTCTCTTAAAGACAAATGTTTTTTTTTGATCCTGGGACTGGTTATAGCATGACAAGGACAGAAAGAGGTCAGATGTTTTTTAATAGGCCACAAAGTCCACTTACAAATAAAGCATCAAATTCATCCCTGAAATAACTCCAATGGATTATTATTCCCAGTAAAATTAAGTGCTGCAAAGGTAATTTCAAGGTATCTACATCTGAAAGGAATGCCACTGAAGCAATCCAAGAATTAACTGTAATTCTGTAATATCTGATCTGGAAACACTTGATCTGAAGTTAATTTTGCATGTGATAGCATCAGTATTTCATGATATAACTCCTGGTTTTGCTGCACATTAGAAAAGCATTACATCAGCACATTTAAGTCATCAAGGAAATATGCTTTTATTTTTGCACTGCTGTAGGTTTCATGGTTTGCTAGCTGAACAATCCAAAGGCATAAACAGAACTTGATGGCATTTTTCTTTGTCTAGTTGTAGAGAACTTTCTAGGCACCAGTGGGCAGAACTCTTCACAAGTTGGTACAAATGAGAAAACCAGAAAAGCTTGATATAAAGGAATATCTCTGGCACCTTCTTCTGCTGCTTTTATGCATCATTACAACATGCAGGAAGCTTGTGTAGTCTTCAGCTAAACAGACATCCGAAACTTCAGAAGCTTACCTGAAACGTTACTTAGGAAGGTAGCATGGGAGAGGTGGTCTGGGGGCTGTGGAGTGGAAGGGTGAGACTGAGGAAATGGAGAAACAGTAGTGCAGGAAACAAGAGTGAGCAGGGGAAGCTGAGTTGCAAAAGTAGGTGGAAGCATGGACTCATGGGGAGATATGGAGTGGCAGTGATGGGGGAACTGGGGACTCATCTCACAACTATGTGTTCTCCCTTCTGTAAAAAAAAAAGGAACCTGGAAGGTGCTGAGCATAAAAATAAAAATAAAGAGGAGTTGCAAGGGGGGGGGGGGGGGGAAATCAGGGATTTCTTGTTTCATAATAAACCTGAAATTCTTCAGTCTAACGCATGCAAATATTAACTCTTGAAGGGGGGGGGGGGGGGTCAATGTGTGTTGGGGACATGAGAACAATTCTCAGCCAGGGTTTGAGCATTAAGGTGTCCTGTCTGGGGAAGGGGAAGATGTTCAGTCTCCTCGGGAGTACAACTTGCATACAGAAGCAACTAAACCTGCAACTCTAGCCTTTCAGTGAATCATATTAACATAAATAAGCTAAATTTATTTAAGAGTTTCATTTACAAACTTCTCTCTCACTGTGCTAGGCACAGCACAGACACACAACACAAAGGCAATCCCTACCCCTATTTACAGTTTAAGCAAGTCTTCTGATGGCAAGTAGTTTCTGAAAATCCATTTTTGCCCTTGGATATTGCTATGCTTTTTAACTAACATTTCTTTCTTTCAGTAGAAAAATGCAAGTGGTGGCTTGGAAATTATACAACTCTTTCTGCATAAATAATCTTTTAGATTCATATTTATTTATAAAAGGCCCTAGTTTCATATGCTGTTCTTTTAACATCTTCCAACATACCAATGTGTTATGTTTTATGTCTTTCAAAACTTATCCTGGAACAGTCTATGATTATTAACACCCCCCTCAATTGACAGGATAATTGCCATCTTTTACTTCCAAATATCTAAAAGACAAGTCTATTTACCATTAAAGCAAAATGTAGAATATGCCATTGTCTTCTGTGGGAGTTAGATAAAACTCTAAATAATCTACAAATCCATGTGAACCAATTCAGAAGATAAATTGAGGGACATGTAGAATTTGAAAATTCCCTGTTTTTTATTTAGCCATCCCTTTACCAACTCTGCATAAGATGGCTGCATCAACTATAAATTTGTTTAGAGCTACATACATTTTTACCACAACAATTCAGCCCAATAATCTGTTTAGCAGACTGAATGTTGAAGCTAATAACATTTAGCACTTGTGCAACTTGTTACAAATTCAAACTGCTTTGCTTTTATAGGCAGTTCTGTGGCTCATCATGGATCTGATGAGATATACATCAAAATATGTAATCAAAATGTGAAATGCTGTAATTAGCTTGTGAAATAGACATTATTAGAGCTGAAAAAAAAAACATTCAGTCTTTGTCCAAAAATGGGACACAATTTTTCTGTAGAAATTTTCAGCAAGAAAATTATATTTTTCAACTAGCTATCATTGTTAATCCAATTTATGCCTAAATTTCCACATGAGCCAAAGGTCCAACTCAAATAAGAGGACTTGGGTTCTGCAACATCAAATGTTTCAGAATTCAGTTCCTACAATGAAATTCAATGCCCAAAGTTTTAGGCATTAGACTACTGAAATCATGATTTCATGGATGCCTACAGTCCTGGATGAGGTAGGGAGGGGTAAGAAGAGTTAGGTCCTCAGTAAGGTGACCCAACAAAGGGGGAAAATAATTGAGAGCTAGCTAATAAGAAAATACTAAGCACAGGGCTATGCTTAAAGTCCCACCTCTTTCTTGGAACTTATGCCCCTGAATCAGTGAGATGCTTCCATTTATTGGGATGCTAACCCAATATTGAGTGTAGGCAGCTGTAACATTGTTGCAAAAAGCCCATGCCTTGACAAAATGGCAGGGAAAGGTGAATATATAATATATAATAGCCGGGTAATAGAGTATTTACCCTGTGTTCTAGACCTTCTGCCTAAAAGAATCCAAACCTACATGTCTATATTCACAAAGAGATCATCAGGCTGTAGGCTGGCAGGGGTGAGGAGAGATGGAGAGAACACCCTTCACTCTTCCCATTCAAGCTGGCCCACAATGCAGCCAAGATTTATGGAGCCAGGTGTAGAAGAAGCAAATAATATGTTTGCTACCTAATGTTGACACTTGTACTAAAGACAGTTTGCTTGTTTCTTATTATATTTTATGTATATATAAAGTATTGGATGAAGATCATAAAATCAGAGAAAGTGTTTATGCTCTCTCTGGCCCAGAACAACCTAAAACCTGGTACTTGGAATACTCTTCTGAGAGGAAAGAGCAAGGAAGGAAGGAGATATAGGTCTGAAACCTCTTCGGCAACAACAACAAGAGAAAGAAATCAAGTTTTCAATATCTGTGAGGAGTGCTCTCCTCCTTCAACTTTAATATTAGGATTGGAACATCACTACCGAGTTTGGCAGTGATTTTCTGTCAAGGAACAAAAGAAGTGTGACCCATACCCTATTTTTGAGAAAATGGAGTTATGTACCACCTAGGAGCATTGCATAAGGCATCTAAGCTCCAGACAGGTGAGTATTTAAGACACACAGCTATCTTCTGCATTTCCCTATTGATTATCTTAGGCATGCTGAGTTTTGTACATTCATCCTAAGGCCCCCAACTCTCCCTATGCATTCCCCATTGCTTTGGGAAAGAGGCCAGATGCCTAAAAGTTCAGTGTTAAAGTGCTCAGAATTGCTTAAATGCCTTTATGAATCTTGGCTTCATGACCTATCTAAAGCCTTGTTGTAAGTCAACTGAGAAAACAAAAGCTTAATTAAATATCAGACTTTTCTAAATTCAAGTATTACTGTCTGTATACTGGATCACATAGGTAAAGGTTTGTTTCTCCTGTGCTATTATCTATGCCATTACCATTGTTATTGCTACATGGATACCACTAATATATACTTCATACAACAGGAAGAGAAGAAAAAGCTTTATCACAGCACTAGAGACACAAACTCTTTTTTCCCCTATCATTCAATCTCTTGAAAATCTCTTGTGAAAAAAATGATATAATTACATAGCAATTCATGATAGTGGCATGTTATTTTTAGTGTGTCTGGGAGAATGTGTTACTGAGTTTCTCCGAGTCTTGGAAATCTAATGTCAAATGTCCAGCTTTAATACAAACATTCAGAGCAATAGGCAACTCATGGCTCCTTTCAAATTAGACAGTTTTAAATGCCTTGAGATTCAGTTAAGCTACCCAAAAGGCATATTACATAGTTTAATATTATATATTATATATTTCCAGAGCCACAAGAGAATAAACTAAACTAATAATCTAATGACAGAAGTTATGGAGGTTGTAGAGAAGTTTTAGCCATCTCAAGATTACTGGAGTTGCAATTGCTATTATACTCATTTACTTCTATGTCAAACTAAGAAACTGAGCATACTTGTTACTCCTTGCGTAAAACCACAAGTGAGATACAATGGTCAGAGTGACTAATGAAGGCTACCTCTCAGTTTCTCAAGGCAGACATATGGGACAGCATGTTGAAGCTGTTGACACAGAAACAATGTTTTTACAGACCTATCTAAGCTTGACGCGAATTAAATTTGTAGATGTTCCACCTTCACAAATGGAACAGATCTAAACCTGGGATAAGACACCAAAGAGAGTCTGGCTTTGTTTGGAGAGAAAGCTTGTTTTCGTGCTCAGCCCTTATGCACACTTCACCAGTTGGCAAGCAAAATCAGATGAGTACACACAGATATGATACGAGCCCGCTGGAGTCTAAGTGCATGTAAACAGGCAGGGAAGGATATGGTTATGCTGATAGAAACACCCTACAAATATTGAGAATTACATGAGGTCACTGAGGTAAATTCAGTCTTGCACAAAGGCAATGGCAAACTGTAAGAGGTGCATGCTACGAGAAGTAGAAGGTTGTGGGTTAGCTCCTAATTGGCTGCTGCATCACTTAAAGTAATCCAAAAGAGGCAACAGCAGAAGTAAGGGCAAGTAGCAGGAAATAGATAAAACTCAGGAGCTGGGGGGGAAGGGGGCGAGATGGAGGATCCATAAGAATTGCTGTTTACTGGGTCAGACCATAGGTCCCTCTTGCCCAATATCCTGTGTCTACCAGGGGTGTCATCACTTACCCCTGGATACTGGAGCAGAGAGCAGCAGGAGCTTGCAGAGATGCCACAGACTCCTACTCTCCCCACCAACACCACCTTAATGTGGACCTGCAGCCTGCCCTGCCCACACCCCCCCACCCTTTATCATTACACACCACCAGCCACCATCTGCTGCTGCAACCACCTGCAGTGACAGAGGATGCACATGCCTCCCTCCCCAACCCCCTCAGCAAACACTACCTGCTTTCTTACTAGATGCTCTGGAAGTGCCCTTGTTTACCCTCCTGTGCTGAGTCCTCTTCTCCAACCCTGCTCCCAGTGTCTTGTATAAGGCTTGGGATTCCCCCCAAACCCAAACAGGGCAGGTGAAAAGACAAGGGCTTGGGCTCCAGCTCTAGGTCCACCAGCAGCTGCAGAGTAAGGCTGAGTAAGCCAGCAGCGTGCATCCCCTGCCCCTATTGTGTGCGTCTTTGTATACCTTTTTGTATTTAACCCCCAGACTCTCACACATACACCACCCCCAAAAAGTGCCCCCCTCACCCAGTGCAGCCAAAGGAGGCATCCTGGACCCTCCCCTGCAGGAAGCCACCCTCATTCAGCCAGGCAAAGGAGAAGTGCACAGCTCCCCATCACACACTCCCTTCTCACCTAGGCTACCATAGTGAGGCAGTGCTGAGGGGGCTGCCATACCAGTTGCCACCAACTAGGGGGCAGCCAATAAGATTGAGGAGAGCTTGCAGGTCCAGGGGGCCCCCCCAAATGGGGCCATAGGATCCCCAAACCCAATCAGGGCAGGCAAAAAGACAAGGGCTTGGGCTTCAGCTCCTCCAGCAGCTGCTCCACAGAGCTGGGAAAGGTAAAGGACCTCCCAGCAAGACAAGACTAACAATACCTGCAGGGACCAGCTGTGCCTCATTAACAGGCCCCCCATCCACTCAGCCTCCCCCAGCTCTGCAAACCGAGATGCTCAAATGAGCCACCATAGCTACACCCAAGCTGCTGCATGGAGCCAAGGCCCTCCACCACCTCTGCCCACACCACCTTGGGCAATCAGGGTCCCCTCCCCAGCATCAGGCAGCAGGGTGTGCTGCCACATGCCTGAGATAGAGCCCCTGCCCTTTCAAACATACAGGTGGGTGCTCACTCAGGCAGTGGGGGCCTGTGACAGGGGGCCTCCTCAGGGCCGAACTCCCTGGCCCACCCACCTGTTCTTGGGCCAACCACCTGCCTTCTCACCTGCCATGCCTTGGTGTTAATTGATTCACTGATTGATGTCAGTTAAGCAGGAGGCTGCCCATTTTAGTGCCCCGATGCCAGGGGGCGCTCTCTGTGGCTCCTATCCTCCCCAGTACCACAGCCCAAGCCTCGCAGATGGCATCTAGGTGTTCATCTCCTCACCAGTCCCACGCTGGGCCCCAGAATCATCCAAACAGGACCCCTCTATGATCCCTCCAATCAAGCAGCCTCTCCACCTTCATCCAGGCTACCTAGCCCCCCAAAGCCATTTTCCCCCTCTCAGATGTGGTCCCCCAGGACCTTCAGCTACTAGCCCTGGCCCACCTCCAGGCCAGTCGGGACCCCAGGCCCCTGGCGCTTGGGCATCCCTCGCAGTAGGCCCCTGGCCCTTTTGATCCTCCCGGTCCTGGCCCCAGCATGGGCCAGTTGAGGGTACTCTCTCATCCGGGTCAGGTCTCAAGGCCCTCGCTTTCTCCCAGGGTCCACCCTCTGGGCCCCTCAAACAAATACAGGGTTACCCACCCAGTGGTGGGGGCAAGGGGTTAAGGCACCCCTACCCACCTTTCACTGGGGTGGTAACTGGCCTGGCATTTCCTGGGGGCTCCCACACCACTGAGAGCCCCACCAGGCCACCCACTCCCAGCAGGGTGCAGTTTTAGGTCATGCCCAGGACCAGGAGCCTCCTTACCTTCCCCTACAGCTCCTCCCTTACCTCCAGATTGTTCTCAGCAACCCTCCAGCTAGACAATGTTACTGCCTGGCCCCCAGGCAGCCAAACTGCCCTGTTTATATAGGCAGCCCTTGCCTCCAAAATGGCTGCCCTCGTCAGGCACCTGGTGGCTGCCAGCTCCAGGCCCTTAAAGTGGCAGGCACACACAGTGCCCTGCCACAGGGCCCCAAGGATTATGACAGCCCCCAGACACTACAGCAAAGGAATTTTCTACCTTGTCATGGAGGCTGCTGTGCAGAAGGTGGTGGAGAAGGACTGCACTCTTGGAAGCAAGCAAAACCCCCTCATGTCCCTGGAGGATCTGGGCACCCAGAGGTTCCTCATCCCCATCCCTTCTTATCTCTCTAACTGGGCCCTCATGCTGTTCCTGAAAGGCCTTGGGGAGTCCTCTCCCTGGTCACCACCCTCCTACTGGGGTGCTGGGACCTCGGCCTCCACCACATCCAATCCTTCCCCTGCCATGTCACCATCCAGCTGGTGGCAGTGGCAAAGGTGAAGGCAGAGGTGTGGGGAGCGTCAATAAGGTCTTCTACACAGGCACTAGGGCACCTCCAAAAGTGTCTCTTCAACCAGCAATGGAGGCCACCATGGACCCCCGTCTAAACAGGGGTCCCACTGCCATCATCACCTCTGACACTTAATCTCCAGCATCCAGCGCCCCCACAAGCTCAGCCCCCCTCCCTCCCCCGCCCCCCCCCACTACAGCCATTAGGGACAGTGAGTCAGCTGAAGATAGGCTCTATCTCTGCTCTATGCAGCCATAACTCTGAAGAAATCTTTTCTTTTTCGTTCTGCCTTTAAAAAAAAAAAAAATGTGCATGTAAGAAAATACAGTGTCATGGATACAAAGCTATTGCGCTCTACTTTCTGCCTGCCACATTAGCAAAGAATGAGAGTGTGAAATTCTAATCAACCAATGGTCCATGTGATAATAGATTAAGTATATTTGAATTTGATTCTGCACCCATCTGACAAAAAGTTTCCTTTCTCAAGAAAGGTAATTAGCTATGTTAGTCTGAAGTCAAGCACAAGGCAGGGCAATATAGTCATTCATAGATAAAGCCTACTTTGTTAGATGCTAACACTGGAAGCTAGCAGTGGAAAACTTTGAACCTTTATCTGATCCTTTCACCTACACTAACCTCTGGTAGTCTATCTCTCTTTCCACTGCTAACACTGGAAGCTAGCAGTGGAAAACTTATAGATTCATAGATGTTAGGGTCGGAAGGAACCTCAATAGATCATCGAATCCGACTCCCTGCATAAGCAGGAAAGAGTGCTGGGTCTAGATGACCCCAGCTAGATGGTTAGCTAACCTCCTCTTGAAGACCCCCAGGGTAGGGGAGAGCACCACCTCCCTTGAGAGCCCGTTCCAGACCTTGGCCACTCGAACTGTGAAGAAGTTCTTCCTAATGTCCAATCTAAATCTGCTGTCTGCTAGCTTGTGGCCATTATTTCTTGTAACCCCCGGGGGCGCCTTGGTGAATAAAACCTCACCAATTCCTTTCTGTACCCCTGTGATGAACTTATAGGCAGCCACAAGGTCACCTCTCAACCTTCTCTTGCGGAGGCTGAAGAGGTTCAGGTTCTCTAGGCTCTCCTCATAAGGCTTGGTCTGTAAGCTCTTAACCATACGAGTGGCCCTTCTCTGCACTCTCTACAGGTTATCCGCATCCCTCTTGAAGTGCGGCGCCCAGAATTGGATGCAGTACTCCAACTGCGGTCTGACCAGCACCTGATAGAGGGGAAATATCACCTCCTTGGATCTATTCGTCATGCATCTGCTGATGCACAATAAAGTGCCATTGGCTTTTCTGATGGCTTCGTCACACTGCCGACTCATGTTCATCTTGGAGTCCACTAGGACTCCAAGATCCCTCTCCATTTCCATGCCACCCAGCAGGTCATTCCCTAGGCTGTAGGTGTGCTGGACATTTTTCCTCCCTAGGTGCAGCACTTTGCATTTCTCCTTGTTGAACTGCATTCTGTTGTTTTCTGCCCACTTGTTCAACCTGACCAGGTCTGCTTGCAGCTGTTCCCTGCCCTCTGGCGTGTCTACTTCTCCCCATAGCTTTGTGTCATCTGCAAACTTGGACGGAGTACATTTCACTCCCTCGTCCAAGTCGCTGATGAAGACATTAAAGAGTATCGGTCCAAGCACCGAGCCCTGCGGGACCCCACTGCCCACACCCTTCCAGGTCGAAACTGACCCATCCACCACGACTCTCTTCCATCTCATCCAGTTCTTCCAAGTGACTCTGCACCATCTCAGGGTCTACGCGTGGTAGTCTGGCGTCTTGCTGCTGCCTCTCTACAACCCCAGTGAGAGACTTGTCGTGCCCCTCGCTTAGGAACACTGAGGCAAAGAACTCATTGAGGAGTTCAGCCTTGTCCCCCCTGTCTGTCACCAATTGTTTCTGCCCATTTAGCAAGAGTCCTATTCCTCCCTGGGCCTTCCTTTTACTCCCTATATATCTAAAAAACAATTTCTTGTTGTCCTTTACTTGGGATGCCATCCTCAGCTCCATGGTAGCTTTGGCCTGTCTAACTGCCTCCCTACAAGTGCGAGCAGAGGAGGTATATTCGTCTTTGGTGATCTCTCCCTGTTTCCACTTTTTATGTGCTCCCCTTTTGGCCCTTAGGCTGCCCTGGATTTCTCTGGTCAGCCAAGAAAGCCTCCTGGCCCCTTTCCCTCTTTTTCCTCACATCAGGATCGTCTCAGTTTGTGCCCGAAGGATCATTTCCTTAAAGCACAGCCACCCTTCTTGGGCTCCCATCCCTTCAAAACTCCTACTCTGCAGTGCGTCCTTGACTAATCGCCTGAGTTCATTGAAATCAGCTTTCCTAAAGTCTAGCACTTTCACCCTACTAGTTACCTTACCCACTCAAACTTTGACCCTTTATCTGATCCTTTCACCAACACTAACCTCTGGTAGTCTCTCCCACAGGACCCGGTAGGTATTGGCATTAGTTGAATTCCGTGAGAAGAGTGCTTCATGGAAAGCCCTCACCCTTTCTTGCAGCTCACTGGGATCCTTGAAGGGGTTATCATTCTCCACCAGGAGGCAAGTGATGCACTTCTTGGCACCCATCCTTCTCTCCTAGGCATTAAAGAAGTGGAAGCCATGTTCCATCTCCTGGAGGAGCCGAACACACAAGCAGATGAACATGCCATAGGTGTGGTGGTCGCCCAGAACTCAGATCTCTTCCTACCTCTCCTGACACTCTCCACAAAGTTATGAGGTATCTGGGTCAGCAACCAGATGCCTCTCCAGGTCCAGCACTTCCCTCTTGACCTGCTCTCTAGCTACCTCCCAGTGTCAGGAGAGTCCCAAGTTGTAGCGGCAACAGTACTGCCTGATACTTACCTTTCCCATGTTCCACCATCTCCAAAGGTGATGGAGGGAAAGGCTGCTGCTGTTCATACCAGGCCAAACAGAACTCCTGGAAAGTGGTTTTGAGGCCCATGTCTTCCAGCAGGTTGTTACTGAAGTGCCAGTAGGCCAGCCCTGGATACTCAGCCTGCAGCATGACCCAACTATACACTAGATGATGGTTGCTGAAGGGGGTCAGCTTAGTGCTGAAGGCATGGACTTGAGCAGTGTTTAACACAGAGACGTTGATTCAATTCAGCATGACTGCTGCTCCTCCTCTCTGACAAGGGTAAACATGCTGGTGTCATCAGGGAATGCCAGACATCCACCAGGGAGTGGTCAGTGATGACCCCCACCCTGAGGATGTCCATGACAACCCAGCTCCACTCCCTGCCAGTGTGCTCTTGAACCTTGAGGGTGATGTTAAATTCCCCACCAAGGACAAAGCACTTAAAAGCCTCAGGTTGCTGCCTGCCCATCGAAATGCACAGGAACATAGAGGCTCACCAAGTTGAAGATGACCCCTGTATTTGGACCTGGAGACAAAGCAAGCAGCCTGGCACTACCTCAATGGCAAGAAGGACCTCCAGCTGCAGGCTTCACAAGAAGAGGGTCACTACCTCACAGGATGCTTCAATTAAGTGGCTGAATTAGACTCTGTCTCTCCACTCCAGCTGCCAGTTAGCTTCAGCAGACAGAGTTGTGTACCATATCTTGCAGGAAGAGCACAGAGTACATCCCCTTCTGGAGGATGAAGAGTACCTGGCAGCTGCAGAGACCCATCCTGCCACCACACACATTAAGGATCACCACAGTGAGGGATCTCATGGGTGAGGGATGTTGTTAGGCTTGGCAGAACTTTCATAGGAGGCAATGCCAGCCAAGGGGACCATCAGCAATCCCGATGTCCTCCCATAGGGGTAAAGCAGGTGTGGGCAATTATTTCAGGTGGAGGGCTGCTTACCAAGCTGTGGCAAGCTGCCGAGGGCCACCTGCCTTTTTACAGGTGCCGCGCCCCCGGTCACCATTTTGAGACTGGAAGTCCCTCTCCTAACCTCTGACTTTTGCCACTGGCAGTCCCTCTCCTTACCCCTAGAGGTACTTCTTTGGAGAATAGGATCTGCAAAGTGACATGTACAATCTTTTCGTATTTACTCATATAAAAGTTTAAAGAAGATAATGGATTTTCATGAAAATTGCAAAAAAAGATACATTTCAGTGAAATCAAGTATTTAATGTATCTGCTAGAAACCAACAAACTACAATATTTTCGCAATAGAAAAAACTAAATGCAAGATACAGATAAATTTGTCTAAGACAGGACCTGTATAAGCTGAAAAACCTCCACTAGCCAGAACGTTTCTATGGTTGTGGCTAGGTAGTTCCTGCTGTAAGAAAGAAAACTGTCTAAACTGGAACTTTTTATGGTCCTGTGCAGTTGGGTGTGAGACAGGTTTCACTGCATATCAAAATAGACCCTTCAGTTTCATTTTTGCTTTCTATAATGGCTTCAAAAATGATAGGCTCTAGTACTGTAATGAACATCCTCCCCTCCACCCCCACCCGCCATAAGATGAAAGAATAAATGTTAGTGAGGCTTATTGGGTGGCTGCAGAATGAAGCACTCAAAAACGTTCAGCGCTGGCATAACTCCCATTGATTCTAGTGCAGTTAGACCAGGACTAAATTAGGCCCATTCAGCAAAGCACATGCTTAAATATTGTATATAACTGAGGTTTCAAACTACAACAAACCAATGATTAGCTCCCAAAGAACTTTAGATCTATCTAGCCAGGGATAACAACTGGTGATTTTCTCTAGGATAAATACAAGGCATATTTGGACAAATTTAGACTGTGTCAAAAATGGAATCTGGAAGTTTTCAGCAAGTTTTCCCATGGAAAGCAGGCACTAGTTTAAAAAAAAAGAAAAAGAAAAGAAGTAGAAAACAGTTAAAAAACAGTTTAAATGAAAAATGATCCTAACCAATATGTTTTTATATAGTGACTCAACATTGGATAGGTTCCTTCATATATTATCATAACAATAAAAATGATGCCTAATATTTGCTTGTTTGTTTCCATTTTCCTTCCATTAAGAGAGAGAGGAAGAACTGTCTCCTTTTAAAAGTCATTTCCAAAATTAGTGGTTACAGTGGTAGAGGTAGAGGTAGAGATATGTAGCAATACATATAAGAAATGTGTCACTGAATCCTATGCTTAAACTTGTAACAACTGAGGAGCAAGATTCTTATCTGTACCTTTACCTAGACCTGTTTTTGCTCCAGAATTTTAAGACCAAAGAAGGGTGATATTCCTTAAAAATACACAGATCATAGATGCCAAAAAGATCACTCTCTATATATTGTCTGGTATATCTTGCAAAGAATCACAAAGGTTGCACGAGAGTATTGGATCTGAATTAAATAAAAACCTAAGAGGAGCCATAAGATAAGAATATATAAATTATTATAAGAGCAGGTTGCTTTTATATCCTTTCCCATTTAATTACAATCATTGTCATGAAAATGGATTATATAGTGCTGTTTTCTGTTCTCATTATCATCTTTGTCATAGGAATGAGAAATCCAAACTTTAATGCTTGTCAGTTTTAGTGGAACGCTGTGTAATTCTTTAACCTTTGTACAACTTTGTCATTTTATTGGCTGCCTATTTCACTTCTTTTGCATTTAAACCTCTATAGCCTGAAGTAATGAAGTGGAATGGGTAACCAATCCTAAAACAACATATTGAAAAGGTCAGAGCAGTTCAGCATTGTATAATCCATATAATAAATTAGACATCACAAAGCTTATTCCCATGAAAAATGCTAACAAAATATGCTAACATGAATTTATTTCAATAAAGATAATTTATATAGCGAAAGACTGACCTATTCTTCTTACAATTTTAATATTTTTATGACCTCCCAAGGTACTGTGCTGTAATATCAAATTGTTTCTTAAGGAATACATGTATATGTTTTTAATGAACTTTGGAGATACTTATTGAAAATATGCAGGAATAGTAATACTTGTACTAGAAATAATATTATTTATCGCCTTCCAATTCCTGCTCATTTTAAATACTAGGATATATTTACAAGGTACATTTAAAATATCAGAAGAACTAAAATGCATTCATACTTTACAAAGCCTAGAAAATATGCCCAGCATTTATATGATGAAAGTCCATTGTTAAGTATTTTTATTTAACCCCTAACCCAACAAAAACCTTTAAGCATTTGCTTAAATCCATGCTAGCAAAACAACAAAACTCTTACTAACTTCATATGCTCAACCATCCTTTCTAAATAAATCTGCCTTTCTAAATTGGGACTTTATGTATTCAAATATCATTGGTCAGATATTACAAATCTATAAAGCTGCAAATATTGTACAATTGCTATTGAGATACTTAATCTTAAGCCAAAATTGGCAAAAGTGTAAGCCTCTTCTACCTCCCCTTAACACCTAGGCCTTGATTCAGAAAAGCACTGATTACTTTGTGTTATGCACATAATCAGTATGACTACTTGCTTGGAGATCTGCACATATTACACATGTTCACTTAAAACTGGGGGTTTAGCCAAATGTAATGCCATGCATAGCTGAGCAAATAAAATGACAAGGAGTGGGGCAGGGAAGAGTGGTAGATATTTGTTCAAGTGTTTTAAATTGACTGATGTTGGTCCTAGCCACAGCTCTTCACATGAGCATTTAGGGAGGTGGAGTATAGAGAATTGCCTAGAAGCTCAAATGATTCAAATTCTATTTCTGGATCAGCCACTAGTTTACAAGACCATGGACTATTTTCTGTGCCTGTTTTTCTCTGTCTGTGACTCAGTCTGTAAAGTAGGAATGGTTGTACTGGTTTTTGTAAAGTTCTTTGAGACCTGTGGATCAAACCATTTGGTGTTTTAAAGATCAACTTTTCCTAGAAACTGTGTTTGTGGAAAGAACTTTAATTTTTCATTTTCTAAAATCAAATATTTATGTAAATTGAAATCTACATATGCAAGTACAATTCTATAACTGAAATCAAGGAGTATCCTATATTTTGTATAGCCAATCACATGAAAAAAACAAAAAATAAAAGCAACTCAAACTTTGAAAATTTAATCAGTTAACAGGTTAGCAAGGTTGCATTTTATTTGGAGGGGCAAGGGCAAGAGGGACACAGACACCAGGCTAAAGTAATATTAAATTCTAATATATCTTGTTGCGATTTTTTAACTCAGTCCTAGCACATCATTCTTTTTAATGTTTCTGATCTAAGACATTCACATTGCTGTTATCAAAATTCCCTCCCTCCTTTCTGATGCCAAGGTGCAATTACTCGTTGTTTATGAGTCTTCAGCAGGTTTTCGTCTTATGTTTAACATGCACATATTATTTATTGCATTCCTCTCACTTTGAAAGGTTTAATTTAAACAACAGCAATGGGGGGCAGTTAGATTTGTCTGCTCTTATGTATTTTTTGGATTCTATTCTGTTCTTTTCCAGTCTAGTAAAGCACGTGCTGAACTTTAAGGCTGAAAAAGATTCTAGTGACTCCAGCAGGATTATTCATTTGCTGCAGGCTATATACATGATGTATGAGGATCTCTCTCCTCACTTTTCCCCCCAACTCCAGGGCCTTGCTTTCAGGATCTTGTCTAATCATGTCACTATTTGAAATATATCAGTATATTCCATACTTCTGATTTGCAGTAACACAAATTAATATAGTTCCAAGCCTCACAAAACACAGCAATTAGATATCAATATACTCTTTATGCAAGTTAAAAAAATACTAAAGTTGAAAAGTTAGCATTCAAAATTTGAAACAAAATCCATGAATGGATCATGGATTGGGTCTCATTATAATTATGTCCTTAATTGCAAGATCACGTACCATTTTTTTACATAAGATGCCTGCTGCATTCAAAGAGAGGCTAGTTATCCAGAATTTCTTGTTTCCACTCCCTCAGGTCTCTCATGACTTACACCATTCAATCACTGTGCTAAATACAAGTTCATGGATGTTTCTGAGATGGTCTTACCTTAAGATCTGAGTGCTCATAATAGATTTAATCTCACAGGACTGCTGTAAAAATAAGTGGTATTTCTATCCTCATTTTAAAGGTAGGAAACTAAGATGAAAGAAATTAAAGCCAAAATTATTTTCTAATTAAAATAAAAGAGCAAAAACAACATAAAGGATGAAGTATGCTCAGCAGAGAGGCATTTTTTGCAGACCTGAGTTGCTAAAACTCAACATTAGTTCCAAACGCAGGAAGAACCTCAAATTGTTTTTGCGGTTGATATGTTTTCTTCGATCAAATGTATGGCTGGTATAGACTTAAACAAGCTTTGGGATATCATAGTACCCTTCCTCAGGCCTCTGCAGTAAGGGTACTGTGAGACCTAAAAATGGCCTGCATCTATACCAGCCATAGAGTTGGCCCAAAAAAGATACTGCCACATTAATTATTGCTTATCTCCTGGACCATCACGGTAACAACATCACCTCAACACTATTAAATTATTTTTCTATTTTTATTATGTGTATTGTTAAAGCTGTACACTTTGTGTTCAGATTCAGATTGTTTATCCTGTTCTAATATAGTACAGGTTCTTGTTTGCCCATGAACCCAGGCAATGCAAAAATAGATATTTTCCATCCTTACAATTTATGGGAATAGTTGACACAAAACTTGAATTGCTTATCATTTCCATTGTACACACCCCAAATTGGCTGAAAAATAAGCCCTCAGGATGGGAAAAAATATCAATGGTTTCCTAACTTCTATTTATTTTGGTCAGGAAATTACCATAATTTCAGATTCCAAATGTAGAGATTAATGCAATAAATATGCAAAATTGCACAACCACAGTTACAATGAGTTCTAAATGTTTTATTGCCAGGAAAGTGATGGTCCTCTATACTGCAAGTGACAGGTTTAATGAAAATAGGAAAGCATACTACATAACAAAAAGTTTCAAGTTGGCAATCAGAGATTAATATATTTTCTTTTAACAAAGATTCAACAAGGTTATTTTCATGTGACTGTTGCTTTAACCAAATAGATTTCTAAGATGGATGTTTGTTTTCCCTGGACTGTTGGGTGAAGAAAGATAAACAATATCCTAGGATAGTATTTAAAAATATTTGTGTAATACTGTTGTTGCCAAGACTTGAGGATGAATACTGAAGAATAGATGCCTTATTTTTCTTAGGTCATGTTGTGTCGTTGCATATTCCATAGTGAAAATATCAGATACACTGGAAGGACTGGTTACTCACCAGACATCAAGGTCTGATTTAATCACCTATTAAAGTCAGTGGAAAGAATCCCATAGTGGATGGATCAAGCCTTAAGCATCCATATAGCCCAGGTTTGTATGCTTTATAACCAACATGGTAATACAGGAACAGAGCAACAAAATCCAAAACGTTTAATAGTTTCTGCCTACAACAATGTCTGCTTTAAATAATAAAATTGGGTATTTATGAGGAATGGGGAGAAAAACTCAGGCCATATTGCTGGAAGGGCAAAATGGTTGTGCAGAGAAGGGTTGCAGAAAAAAGAAGGAAGGAATCACTGAGGGCATCTACACGTGCACTTTATTGCTCTTTAGTGCTGTTAACTCATTAGCTCCCCAGTAAAGTGTCACCATCTACACATTCGCTCATATTAGGACTCAGTAAATTAACTCCACCATAGGATAGTACTGTCTGGGACAAGTAGTATCCTATGGCAGCATTACTTATGCCATTGCAGGGCACATGTAAATGGTGATGGGGCTGACTGGAGCACGAGGGTGCTACAGTTCAGGGGATGCCTGCTGGGTAGCCCAACACCGTAGCAACCTCCTGCCCCAACCAGCCCCTCCACTACCTGTCCCCATCACTTGGAGCTTGGGGCTGACCCCTTGAGGCTGCTGACAGCCTGGGGCTGCTCTGCTCAGGCTCAGATTGCTGCTGTCTTGGGCGTATGTGTAAATGCTACATCTGGGAGCAGCTGACTCCAGCTGAATTCTGCCAAAGTTTATTGTGTCAAATTAGTTGATCGTGTAGATGCACCTGCTGAGGTATTTGAAGATTTGAAGATGGGGAGAAACAATATACAAGAGAAAAGTATGCAGAAGAGCATGGGCGACTGGTGCCATCTTAGTCAGAAGGAGCACATGACACCCCAGCAACCAGTCAGTGATTGAGGGGCACCCCCCCACAGCCAATCTCACCAACTGGGGAGGGGGGATCCTACCACGGCAAAACTCACTGACCAGAAAGTGGCCACAGTGCTCCTGGAAGCAGCCACGGCACTTCTGGAAGTGGCCATGGTGCTACATTAGGGGCTCCCAGTCTGTGGCTGGCACTCACAGCGGGGAAGCACCCACACTCCTTCTTGCCCCCCCTGCCCATTGCATAAGCAGGGAATACAGCCAGTCCAGAGGTGCACCAGCTTTCTCAGGGGGTGCACGTACACCCCTGTGCAAATGCTATGCATCACCACTGTAGAAGAGATAGATATGAATAAAAAGTTGATAAGAGAATCTGAGAGACTCCAAGGAAAGCAGAATAGCAGCCACTGCTAAGCAGGAACCCACACAGGTTAGAAAAGCTGCTGAAGGGAATCTAAAGGAGTCGAATGATAAGAGATGGGATTCTGGGGAAGAAAGAAGGCTACATTGCTGTAGATTATGTGCTGTAGACTAGTGGAATGGACCTAATGGTGGATTAGGAATGTGAGACTGAAGTATATCATTGTGGGGGACAGGGTGGATTATGAAGAAGGCATCTTGAGGAGGTGGGAAGACGGATTCATGGGATAATGGAATCACAAGCCAGGGAGGTGGTTATTAGGAGAAGGAACATCAGACACACAAGATTATCTTTAAACCTGCATATAGTCTTTGACTTCAATAGTAAAAAGTCAGGTGCTTGTGGCCAAGCCCATGAAAGTCTTTTGTAGGATCAGGGTCTAAATTACTAAAATTTACGGGTACCACCCTTTCCTCTGGTTCTCACCTGCCACAACTTGGATCTCAAAAAGGGAGGAAAGAGATTAATGAGATGTTAATTGGTACCCATGGAATAACCTGTCCCGATCTATTACATTGATCAATGCATTTTATTACTTTTCTTATCTTTTCCCTTACAGTGGCCCAGGTTGGAGATGGCAATAGGCTCGAGCCTCTCCCTGGACCACCCTGAGACTCAAGGGGAGACCTTCAGCTGCAGGATCTCCCAGGTAAGTGATGGCAGGTGGCCCAATGAGGTTAATTGCCTTGTTAATAGTCTATGTGTTGGGTGGTTTTGATTCCACATTGCAGATCACGTAGGGAGTCTCTGGCTTCCTCCCTCCACACGTAGTATTCAAAAACACAATCCCCACTCATTTGCTCAGGAGTCTTTAAAAGAAAATGAGAAGTCTAAAGGCCCAAGCCTTTGTATGCCGCCATTAATTGCCTCATTAGCAGAAGGCACTTCCCGCGTTCCTTGCTCTACGTGGGTGCATGCACCTGGAGAGAGCCTAGGATTATTGCCTCTCCAGGATTAGCCTCTAGTGTCCCCAGATTCCTCAGTTTCACTGGGTTCCAGCCCAGGAATGCCACTTTCCTTCACTGAGGGACCGACCTGCAAGTCTTGCTAGTTACGGTGGATCTCCCGCCAGATGCCTCCACCTTCCCTGCACTTCTTGGCACCACGGGGTTTGCCAGCAGGGTGGTTCTTCAGCCGTTGCCTGCCTCTCCCTTCAGGAATCCACCACCTTATGCCTCCACTCTCTCCACCTATCAAGCGCCGCAAAATTTACTGGCAGGATGATTTCTTCCGGGCGTAGCCCCACTGTTTCTCTTGGGAATCAGTCACTCAAAGTTTCTGCTTTGTGCATAATGAATATCACCGAACTTCCTGGGGTCCATCTGGGAGTCCCGTAAGTCCTCTTCTCTTCTTCCAAATTCCGTCATCCCTGACTGCCTCACTTGGTGCCCAAAGGCCTCTTCTTCAGGGTTTTCCCTTTCTTTTATTCCTAAAGCTTGCTTCCTATTGGCTGCCCATGCAGGGAGTAGGGGGAGTTCCCACAGCTGTTGAGGATCTTTCCCAAGTAACAGGGTTCCTAACAGGGACCCTGTTACAATCGGTATTAAATTAAAATGGTTAAAAACCTGGAGTGACTATAAAATGTTATCTGAATGCGAAGATATAACCCATGATGGCTTTTATGGTTTGTATTCCATATCATTTTCCTGAAACTTTGAATAAGTATATTTTGGTACAATGACTTTTAAATTAGATTATATCCAAGAGACTGATGGAATTACAGAACTATTCATTTGCATTGTTACTTCCAGCACAACAAAAACAATGGTTGATGGATTTTAATAAATTTTAGAGTTTGAATTTTAACAGTGCTGTATTTCTCTTGCGATACTCAAGAGCTGATAGAAAATCCTGATTTTTAGATGCAGTGGGCACATCTACATAAGACGCTATGTCACTGTAGCAATGCACTATGGCAACATAGCTTCTGCAGGCAAAAACCATGATGCCACAGCTATGCCATCATAGCAACACGCACCCTCAGTATAGTGCATCGCTGCAGCAATGTAGCAGCTAAAAATAACCATGTACGGCATAGTCAGTACAGTATGGGCTGTTACTGCACCATCATTTAGTAGTTCCAAAAGGACATACTAAATGATGGCATGGTAACAACAGCACCACAGGGCCATGTGTAGATGTGCCCAGTGATAATTCATTATAATCCATGAACATTTCTGACAAATAAAGCTAGAGCTATTTAGAGCCAAATTATTACTTAGTAAAAGTAGTATTGGAGTAACATCTGGAAATTCAATGATACCAGGGGCCAGATCATGTTTCATCTATTAGGTATGTAAGTGGAATCCTATTTTACCTTCTCCCAAAGAATCATTAGTGTATCTAATTTGTAATATTTCTTTGTCGTGCCCTTCAGACTTGATCACAAAAAGCACCAAGGATCCATTCACAGACCATGCTGGGACAAGAAATGCAAAACCGGTCAACATATCTCCACCAGCCCCACAATAACTACACCCCACAATAGAACCATCACCATTCCTGGATCCTACACCTGCACCTCCAGAAATGTAATATACCTCATCCAATGCACCAAATGCCCTGATAGAAAATATGTAGGAGAAACAAAACAACAACTGTGCACCAAAATGAACGGACGCTGAAAATCTAGCAAATACGAGATAATTCTTGTACAAGAATACCCAACTACCTGCGGGGGCACACTTCTCACAAGACAGTCACTCCCTCTCCGAACTCTCAGTTCTAATCCTCAAAGGGAACTTACAAAACACCTTTTGTAGTTAAGCCTACCAACTTCACTTCATAAATCTACTGGATACAAAAAATCATGGACTCAATATACAAGTACACCCCTGAAACACCGAAGATGCTGCATTTTAGCTGCTTTTGGATTTTCAATGTCTATATTGAGTCCATACAAAAAGCTAAGAACTTTTTTCCAACTACTCAGTTAGTCTAATAAAATATATCAAATCTACTCAAAGAACCTTGCCTACCTTTTAGGTGAATGGATTTTCAGAATGGATTGGGATCATATTTAGATGTCTCAAAGGTGGAACAGGATCCAACCCTGAGACTTTCGTGATAGATACTCCACAAACACAGAATAAACAACAAAAGAATGAAAGAGACTGGTAAGGGATGAGTAATTAAAAACATTATCCACTTTTTCCAGATGTGGATCAAGGTACAACAAGTACTTAACTTATCCATTCAAGATAATACAGAAAGCCTATGGTTAAGTAGGGAACTGAACCCAAATCTCTTAAGTTCCAGCTTAGTACCTAACCACTGGACTATAATGATCACTGGGTTCAATAAATAGAGACATACAAGAATGAGAAGAACTAACAACAAACTTTAAGTGTGGAGCAGTAGGCAAACTTCTGCAGGTCCTTTGTCTCTCTCTAATTGAGAAATGAGCTACTTAACTAGGAAACCATCTCCCAACTGCCCTAGTCCCTCAGTCTCCTTTTAGGTTGCTTCCTTAACTTATTACTTCTATCAATACAACTTCCCACTTAGCAACTACAAAAATAAATTAACATAAACTTCCATTAACACCCATCTACAGAGGAAAGGTTACTAGTACTGCACTCTGAAGTGCAACTTTATCACTCACTTTCCCTTTCACGCTTCTGCAGCTCTCTTAACATGTCTTCGAGAAACTGTCTTCTCAGATTGACAAATTATTGGTTTGGGTGGGGAGCTTTCCCTCCAAGCAGTGCTGATGCATAGGGGGTGCATGGGGGTGTGAGTGCCGGTGCACCCCCTGAGCAGCTGCGCTTGCTGCTTAAGTGATGGGCAGGGGGGGCAAGCAGGAACACCGGTACCCACCCCTTCAAGCGCCAGCCAATCGCTGCAGCCGCTACCAAAAGCAGCTGCAGCCACTCCCAGAAGCGGCTGCAGTGATCGGCCGTTGCGGGATTGGCCAGTTAGCAGGATCAGCCATGGAGGGGACCGCCCCGCCGGTTGGCAGGATCAGTCATGGGGGGACTTCTCCTGTTGGCCGGACTGGTCATGGGGCAGTGGGAGGGGGCACGTGCCCCCCACCCCGACTAAGGTGTCACCAGTCATCCATGCCTCCTTGATAGACTTAAATCTTTATACTGGGATCCAGTTGACTTGTGCTTTTGGCAACCGTGCTTTTGACCATCGTATTGAGTTAATTGCCTACAAACTGCTGAGGCTGATTCTTTTTTCTGCGTGATAATATTTGCATTTGTGTTTGAAGGAACTTTTCTTAAGGACATGGTTATGACTAGTGCTATGTATCAAATTATTTCTTAAGAAAATTGTCCAGAATAGGGCTGGGACAGCCAAGAAGCTCATCAGGAAGCCTGACTGTTGTACCTTCTTGTACTGCAAACACACATTTAAGTAGATTCAGTTTCTCACAAACTGTTGGGCATAAAATTGATGTCACCTCCCTTGGAACCACAATGAGTTTGTACAAATGTATATGTCTATATCAGACGTGAACAACACATCTCCCTTTCACTAGTTTATTTGTTCCTGAATGTACAGTTATTTTAATATTTGTTGGACTTAGTTTTGGACTAAATTTCAATTTTCTACATACCTATTCTAGTAAAATATTAACCTGAGCTCTTATGTTAAATTTAAATGAAACTATTGCTCCTTGCACTTCTACTGGTAAAATCCCATCTCTCTCATTGATCTCCCTTCATTTAGCTATATCTATATAAAATTCCTTTAGTGTTATCTCAGCTGTATGAACCTGAGGGGGGTTTTTTTTGTTTGTTTGAGATCTGTAGCACTTAGCAAAATAGTTCCTTTTTGAAGAAATTGCAGTTCAAACAGATCTTTCTAATCGCAGCACAAGGTTTTGGGTCATATTGCTTTTTACATTTGCTTTTTTAATTTATCACTCTCTTTGCCAATGAAAATTCCACCCTGTGAAGTGGCTTCTTACCAGCAAAAAGTTCTACTCTGTGAGGTGGCTTTTTCTGGCCACATTCTTTCATGCCTAATGCATGGACAATACACTTTTAGTGCATTCAGTTCTGCAGCTTCAGCCTTCACTGTTTCTGCTGCCCTGCACATTTCAATAGTCTTTCCTAGGGACAAGTCTCCCTCATGCAGAATGTTTTTCTTGTATGAAGTATTTGCAATGCCACAGATATTACTCTCTCTAATCAGAGAGACAGTCTCCAAAAGCACAGTTCTTACTCAGTCTCTTTAGTTCCATGACATAGCAATTTATACCATCTCCTGTTCTTTGTCTGCACATAAAAAATGAGTCTTTCAAGGATCTCTCTCTTTTTTTATTTATTTTTTTTTTTTTTGGCATGTAATACTCCTCAAATTTGAATAGTCTTACTCTTAACTGCATATTTTCACCTTCTGCCAAAATAAAGGTGTTTTAAAACTGCCAGGGCTTCCTCCCTCAAGGTGTGCAAGAAGATTGAGGATTTGACTTTGTCATTGTTCTCTTTTGCCTCTGTGGTTGTTAGACTCCTGTCAAAACTTTGTCTGTACACGCTCCAGTTCTTTAGTACATTGCCCAAAATAAGAAAGGCAGGTGGAGGTTGCAAATGTTTAATGACTAACTGTCTTTTTTACTTAGAACATAACTTAGAACTTGGAACATGGCCAGGAAGATCAGTTAGAGACCCTTGTCCTTCAACATGGCTGTGTTGCTCCACTTGCTCTCAGTTTCCAGCTTCTTTTTCAAATTGGAATTCAAATTTTTTAATGTTCTTTCATATTCACCACTTCTGATACTCTGTAAAGATGATCTTATTCAATAAATACAAGCATACAAGAATGATAAGTACTAACAACAAACATTAATTGTGGAGCAGTAGACATGCCTCTGCAGACCCTCTTCCTGTCTCTAACTGACTAACAAGCTACTAAACTGAGGAACTCTCTCTCAGTAATTCAGCTCCCTAAATCTTCTGGCAAGAAGCAACCCTAAATTATTATTTCTATCACTGCATGGATAACCTAGATCCTGCTTTACCTCTAAGACATCCAAGTCATGCTCAGAGAGCTTTTTCAGGATTTAAGTCTCTATACAAAATGTTGATCTAGCCTGCTTGAGTCCATGGAAAGCTGAGGCTCTCTCCTTCCCAGGATATATCAAGAGCCACAAACAAATACTGTAAGATAATAATACAACTTACACATCGCAGCCCAACTTTTTACTTTATACAATAATCAAGTACGAGACTTAAGTTAGTCAAACTTGGTCACATTGAGGTATTCCATGCTGAGTATCTGCCTCAGATGGCCTTTAAAAGAAGTCAGTTGTTCAGCTGTTTCCAAGAACAAGGCTGAGGAGATGTTTCAGGAACATGCCCTAGGGGGAAGAAAGTGTAGGCTATGGTAAAAGTAATTATTGTCCACAACAGGGGTCGGCAACCTATGTAGGCTGGAGTTGTGGCTTCAGCAGCATTCAGTGACAGGGCGGGGGCTGTATCTGCACTGTGCCAGAGTCATCCACCTGGAGCTCTAGTGGAGAAGGAGATGTCTTGGTGTCACATTGCAGTCAGCTGCTTGGGGTTCTGATGTAGGTCAGCTTTTGCAGTGCCATGCTCCAACTGAGGGCATATATGTCTGTGTTCACAGACCCAATAAAGTAGATTGGGTCACCACTAGGGCAATGCGAAGCTTCAGTCACTGATTTGATTTGGCAGAAATTTGGCCCAATTTGGTGGCTGAATCTCTGAATCCATATTGAATGAAGAGAGTCTTTAATCTCTCCAAATTGAATCAGAACCCTCTGAATCAATTTGGAGAGATTCAGATAGATTTGATGATTCAAACATAGACACATCTTTAAATGGTTTTTCTACATACCTCAAGGTACAAGGCTGCTTGTGAATGATGAGATGGTAGGGCAGATGAAGCATCCCACGGGAGTATGGGGGGCTTTGAGACTGGTGCCTCCTGGATCTGGGGGGGCACCTGGAATCCCCCTGTGGCCATTCAGAAAGTTGGAGGGCTGCGGGGAGGAGGTCCCCAGCACGCTCAGCAGTGGACCCAGAAGTGGACCAGAAGAATTTCTGGGGCTCCCTGCGCTCCTGTGAGACACTCCATCCACCCCACCATCTCAGTATTCATGAGTTGTGCCTGCTACCTCAAAGTATGTAGAAAAAAACATTTAAACTTGTGTCTACGGTCAAATCACTGATTCTCTGAATCAGCACCAAATCTTCAGATTTGGATTCAGCTGAATCGAATCAGGACAGTGATTCAAATCAATTAATCAAATCACTGTCCCCCAATTTGAGCCAAATCTTAATTGAATACAGCCCACTTCACAAGCCCCGAGTCACTACTTATGTGGGCATTGGCTGGTGCCAGTAACTGCACCAGGACCTGATCTAAGCAAGTTGTGGGGGGGGGGGGGTGAGGGGGAGAGGGAGGAGGGGCTAGCAGGCCCACTGTGGGGGATGGCAAATATGGGAACTAAAAAATAGTCCAGGCAGGGTTGGGGGGAGTAGGAAAACTGAAGTCCCAGGGCTGAAGCAAGCTGCTTGGCTTTCCCATCCCTGGGGCTGTGTTCTGAATGTAAATATGTTTGGTTAGGTAAGGCACAGGTTAACCTATCCTCATAGTACATCTCCTAATGTGAACTAAGCTGGATTAGGCCAGCCATTTTTTGGCTAGTCTAAACTCCCTGAACATACATAGAGCTCAGTACTATATAAAAAATAAACTAAGTAGGGTTAGATTCATAGATGCTAGGGTCGGAAGGGACCTCAATAGATCGTCGAGTCCGACCCCCTGCATAAGCAGGAAAGAGTGCTGGGTTCAGATGACCCCAGCTAGATGCTCATCTAACCTCCTCTTGAAAACCTCCAGGGTAGGGGAGAGCACCACCTCCCTTGGGAGCCCATTCCAGATTTTGGCCACTGTAACTGTGAAGAAGTTCCTCCTAGTGTCCAGTCTAAATCTGCTCTCTACTAGCTTGTGGCCATTATTTCTTGTGACCCTCCAGGGGCGCCTTGATGAGTAAAGCCTCACCAATTCCCTTCTGTGCCCCCATGATGAATTTATAGGCAGCCACAAAGTCACCTCTCAACCTTCTCTTCTGGAGGCTGAAGAGGTCCAGATGCCCTAGTCTCTCCTCATAGGGCTTGGCCTGCAAGCCCTTAACCATATGAGTGGCCCTTCTCTGGACCCTCTCCAGGTTATCCACATCTCTCTTGAAGTGTGGTGCCCAAAACTGGACGCAGTACTCCAACTGTGGTCTGACCAGCACCTGATAGAGGGGAAGTATCACCTCCGTGGCTCTATTTGTCAGGCACCTGTTGATGCATGATAAAGTGCAGTTAGCTTTTCTGATGACTTCATCACACTGACGACTCATGTTCACCTTGGAGTCCACTAGGACTCCAAGATCCCTTTCCGCTTCTGTGCTACCAAGCAGGTCATTTCCTAAGCAGTAGTTGTGCTGGACATTTTTCCGACCTAGGTGCAGCACTTTGCATTTCTCCTTGTTAAATTGCACTCTATTGATTTCTGCCCATTTGTCCAACCTGTCCAGGTCTGCCTGTAGTTGTTCCCTGCCCTCCAGTGTGTCCACTTCTCCCCAGTTTTGTATCATCTGCAAACTTGGACAGAGTACACTTCACTCCCTCGTCCAAGTCACCAATGAAGACATTGAAGAGTATCGGTCCAAGGACCGAGCCCTGTGGGACCCCACTGCCCACACCCTTCCAGGTCGATACTGACCCATCCACCACCACTCTCTGGGTATAACCCTCTAGCCAATTTGCCACCCACCAGACTATGTAATCATCCAAGTCACAGCCTCTTACTTTGTTCACTAGTAAGGGGTGGGATACCATATCGAAGGCCTTCCTGAAGTCTAAGTAGATGGTGTCAACCCCTACTCCTGCATCCAGGTGTTTTGTAACCTGGTCTTAAAAAGAGACGAGATTAATGAGGCATGATCTACCTGCTACGAACCCATGCTGGTTTCCCCTCAGTGTAATTTTTCCTGCTGGGCTCTTGCATATATAAGCCTTAATAATCTTTTCAAAGACTTTGCCAAGGATGGAGGTAAGACTGACTGGCCTATAGTTGCCTGGATCCTCCTTCCTCCCCTTCTTGAAAATAGGGGTCACATTGGCCCTTTTCCAGTCTTCCAGGACCTGGCCCATACACCATAAGTGTTCAAATATTCTTGCCAGTGGCTGTGCAATGACATCAGCCAGTGCCTTCAGTACCCTCAGATGGAGCTCATCCGGGCCTGCCGACTTAAACACATCCAGTTCTTCCAAGTGACTCTGCAACATCTCAGGATCTCTGCTTGGTAGTCTGGTGCCCTGCTGTTGTCTCTCTCCAATCCCAGTGAGAGACTTGTCTTGCCCCTCATTTAGGAACACTGAGGCAAAGAACTCATTGAGGAGTTCAGCCTTGTCCCCCCTGTCTGTCACCAATTGCTTTTGCCCATTCAGTAACGATCCTGTTCCACCCTGGGCCTTTCTTTTACTCCCTATATATGTGAAAGACATTTTTTTGTTATCCTTAACTTGGGATGCCATCTTCAGCTCCATGGTAGCTTTGGCCTTTCTAACTGCCTCCCTACAACTGCAAGCTGAGGAGGTATAGTCCTCTTTAGTAATCTCTCCCTGTTTCCACTGCTTATATGCCCCCTTTTTGCCCTTAGGCTGCTCTCGATTTTTTCTGGTCAGCCAGGGAAGCCTCTTAGCCCCTTTCTCCCCTTCCCCCCACATTGGGATCGTCTCCCTCTGTGCCCAAAGGATTGTTTCCTTAAGGCACAGCCACCCTTCCTGGCCTCCCATCTTGCAAATCTCTTACTCTGCAGTGCATCATAGACTAAACACCTGAGTTTGCTGAAGTCAGCCTTCCTAAAGTCTAACACTTCCACCCTACTAGTTACCTTACCCACTCTATGCCTTATGATGAATTCTATTATTTAGTGCTCACTATCCCCCAGGTGACCACTGATCTGTAGGTCCCCTACCATGTCATCCCCTGTTGCCAATACCCGGTACAGTAAGTCATTCCCCCTAATGGGACCATGTACCTCCTGTGTCAGGTGGAGGTCCTGTACACAGGATAGGAACCTGTGTGAACAGTGGGAATTTGCTGTCTGCATCTCCCAGCAGATGTCAGGGTAGTTTAAGTCCCCCATGACTACCGCCTCCCTAGCCTTTATGGTCTCTGAGAGCTGCCTCAGGAGTTCTGAATCTAGTTCTTCCTCTTGGTGTGGGGGTGTGTAACACACCCCTACCACCAAATCTCTTTCCCCTTGACCTCCATGTATCCTAACCCATAATACTTCTACTTTCTCCTCCTCTGATTCCATTTTGATAAGGGTCAATTTATAATTTCTACAATTTCTACTAGGTTGTCAGCCAGCGGGCTTTAAACTAGGCTCGTCGGGGGGAAGGGGAGTACGAGGGCACAGGAAGCTGTGGACCACCAAACCATGTGGCACCCACAAGGACAGACCAGCCTGAAGAAAGAGAGCATTGAGAACCTGAAAGCCATGGGGAGACCAGCACTACAGAACAGGTAAGAAACAAGAAGGTAAGAAACAATGGGCCCCTTGGGACTCGGAGCGGGGGGGCAGCAAAGGCACCAGTCGCAGGGCTCAAGTGCCTATATACTGATGCTAGGAGCATGGGGAACAAGCAGGATGAACTAGCGCTCCTGCTTGCACTAAACACCTATGACTTAGTGCGGCTAACAGAAACCTGGTGGGATTCATCCCATGACTGGGCGGTACATATTGAGGGCTATAGATTGTACAGAAAGGACAGGTCGGGGAAGGAAGGGGGGGGGGGGGTTGCACTTTATGTCAGTGAGCAATATACACCAACCCTCATCAAGACAGAATCCAAGGTTGAGGAAGTAGAAGGATTGTGGGTTAGGCTACATGGGGGGCAAGGAGAAAGGGATTTCGTGGTAGGGGTCTGCTACAGACCCCCACACCAAGGGGAAGAAATAGATGCGGGGCTCCTGAGGCAACTCTCGGAGACCATAAAAGCTAAAGAGGCGGTAGTCATGGGGGATCTAAACTACCCGGACATCTGCTGGGAGACGCAGACAGCAAGGTCCCATCGCTCTTTAATGTCTTCATCAGTGACTTGGACGAGGGAGTCAAATGTACTCTGTCCAAGTTTGCAGATGACACAAAGCTATGGGGGGGATGTAGACACGCCGGAGGGCAGGGAACAGCTGCAGGCAGACCTGGATAGGTTGGACAAGTGGGCAGAGAACAACAGGATGCAGTTCAACAAGGAGAAATGCAAAGTGCTGCACCTAGGGAGGAAAAATGTCCAGCACACCTACAGCCTAGGGAATGACCTACTGGGTGGCACAGAGGTGGAAAGGGATCTTGGAGTCCTAGTGGACTCCAAGATGAACATGAGCCGGCAGTGTGACGAAGCCATCAGAAAAGCCAATGGCACTTTATCGTGCATCAGCAGATGCATGACGAATAGGTCCAAGGAGGTGATACTTCCCCTCTATAGGGCGGTGGTCAGACCACAGTTGGAGTACTGTGTACAATTCTGGGTGCCACACTTCAAGAAGGATGCGGATAACCTGGAGAGGGTCCAGAGAAGGGCAACTCGTATGGTCAAGGGCCTGCAGACCAAGCCCTACGAGGAGAGACTAGAGAAACTGGACCTTTTCAGCCTCCGCAAGAGAAGGTTGAGAGGCGACCTTGTGGCTGCCTTTAAGTTCATCACAGGGGTACAGAAGGGAATTGGTGAGTATTTATTCACCAAGGCGCCCCCGGGGGTTACAAGAAACAATGGCCACAAGCTATCAGAGAACAGATTTGGATTGGACGTTAGGAGGAACTTCTTCACAGTTCGAGTGGCCAGGGTCTGGAACGGGCTCCCAAGGGAGGTGGTGCTCTCCCCTACCCTGGGGGTCTTCGAGAGGAGGTTAGATGAGTATCTAGCTGGGGTCATCTAGACCCAGCACTCTTTCCTGCTTATGCAGGGGGTCGGACTCGATGATCTATTGAGGTCCCTTCCAACCCTAACATCTATGAATCTATAACGCTCCTTGACATATAGCGCAATCCCTCCCCCTCTCCTCCCCACGCTATCCTTTCTGTACAGCTTATAGCCCTCAATATGTACTGCCCAGTCGTGGGTAGAGTCCCACCAGGTTTCTGTTAACCCCACTAAGTCGTAAGTGTTTTCTGCAAGCAGGAGTGCTAATGCATCCTGCTTGTTCCCCATGCTCCTAGCATTGGTGTATAGGCACTTGAGCCCTGTAACTGGCGCCTTTGTTGCCCCCCAGCTCTGATGCCCAATGGGCCCCTTATTGCTTACCTGTTTATTGTTTACCTGTGCTGTACTGCTGGCCGTCCCATGGATTGCAGATTCCTGATGTTTTCCTTCTTCTTCCTCCCCATCCCCCGTCTGAGCTAGTTTAAAGCCCGACATAAGAGATCAGCCAACCTGTTGGAGAAAAGACTTTTACCTTTCGCTGAGAGGTGAAGTCCATCGCACCCCAGGAAGTCCCTTGCCAGGAAGTGTGGGTCGTGGTCCAGGAAGCCAAATCCTGCACTATGGCACCAACTCCTGAGCCACAGGTTGACCTCTCTGATACAGGTGCTGTGATGCCTACTGCAACCTCTGACCAGGAGGATGCATGAAAAGACCACCTGTGCCCGTTTCTCTAAGCCTGGCCCCCAGAGCCCTGTAGTCACCCATGACATGGTCAGGACTACTCCTAGCCATGTCATTGGTTCCCAAATGGATGAGGACCATGAGATAGTAGTCTGAGAGCCAGATCAGGTCAGGAATCCTTGTCATGACATCCCGGATCTTGGCCCCTGGCAGGCAACGCCCTCACATGCCATGGGATCTGGACGGCAGATGTTTCCCTCTGCTCCTCTCAGTAGGGAGTCGCCCACTACGATGACCCGTCTCCTCTTCCTCTGGTAGCTTGTCTGGCCCTCAGCTTACTCAGGGATGGATTGGGGTACCTCCCATGCTGTTTCCTCCACTGCACTCTCCTCCAGTGCAGGCAGGGCTTTATATCTGTTCCCCAACTACACCAGTGGATCCATTTCTGTAGCGAGTGGCCTGGCCCTGGAGGTGACAGTCATCCATCCTTCTGTATCAGCTTCGGGGCTTCTGCAGTCTATTCCTCTGCCTGGTGTCTGGCTCTGCAGAGAAAGGAAGTACCCATCAATCTCCTCCTCAATTGCCCTGATCCCCCTCAGACTGCTCACCTCTGCTTGGAGTACTGCCACCTGCCCTTCCAGTGCCTCAACCCTGGCACATGTGGGACAGGTGAGGGGGGCCCGGGCCTCCCTCCTGTCCCTGGGCTTCTGAAAACCTGCCAGGTAGCCCCTGCACGCAGGGTGCCCAGGTGCCACCACCCCACCCCAAAGGCTCCCTGGGAGGTGGGCAGCATCGGGGCAGGGTCCCTGGCTGCTCTCCGAGTCACCACCCCCATCAAGATCCCCACACGTTCTCTCCCCTGGAAAGTCACTGGCCCCCTCCTGCTCTCCGCCCTGCACTAACTCTGACGCAAATGCTGGCATGCCCCCACAGAGCGCATCTGTTTGTGTGATCTGATAGCACGTGGCTTGGGAGTGCGGCTCCCAGCCTTCTCAACTAAGAGGCTCTGGGAGGCTTCCCCTCCAGGTCCTCTTCAGCTGCACTGGCCTCTGCCCCTCTTACCTTTCTCGCTGCTCCACTGCTGCTGTTGCTGCCTTCACTGCCCGGTAAGTCAATTTTCCAACTCAAGCCCCAACCAGTAAGGTCGAACTAAGTTTGCTGGACGCACATTCCCTGAGAGGTAGAGAGAATCCTCAGCAGCAGCTGGTACTAAACAGCCACAGAGAAAAGCCCATCTCCATCTTAAGATCCCATCTTAAGAGATCTCATGGTGGCCAGAGGACACAAAGACACATTGAAGGTATACCTCAAGAAAATAGATGCCAAAATAAAGAGCTGGGAGAAGCTAGCTGCCAACCAACTGCAATGACACCATAATCTCAACCAAGCAGTAGCCTAAGGTAAAGCATCTTGCCCTCGAAGCAGAGAATAGAGTGTTGAGAAAGGAAAAGGACATGAATCCCAGCCTGCAGCTGACTCTCTCCTGCAGAAAGACCTGTAACTTCTGCAGATAGATCTGTGGCCCAAGGATCGGACTTGTAATTTGTATTAAGACCCATCAATGAGCTGTGGTAGAAATCATTCTTAAATCAAGGGATGCCAATGAGTACTGAATATGTCCTGGAGGATACCATCTGAATTTTCAGTTAAGTCTGTTGATAATATCATGCCCACAATACATGGTTTGTTGGCTGCACAGGCTACTTTATGCAGCTATATCTCTAGAATCCTCAGTATCTGTCTCTCTTGAAAGGGCAGTAAATGGAAGTAAATTGTTTAATCTTCTTGACTACATCACTTAAGAATGGAAACATTCTTCAATCACAAATGATTTTGGGGATGCATGATGTTGCAATTTTTCCACACTCTGTGCAATCTCCACAGTCTTTGTCTGACTGTTGGTTTAAACAAGTAATTAAACTGTGCAGCAATGTGCAAATATGCATCTCTCTTACTGCCATCTTTTTTTCTCATTATTGGTATCAAGATCTGCTACATATCTTGTTGATCACTCATTACACCCACATTAATAACTTGTTGCATGGAAAGTAAAGATGCTACATGGCGGGGGGTGGGAGGAGGGAAACAATTTTATTCCAAATAACAGTGCTGCTTAATTACATGAGGCCGTCCCACTTCTACTCTGGCATGATCCAGATAGCTTCTTCAAACAAAGAGGCCCGGCAGTGGGCATCATTCAAATACCATTTGAATAGATATTACCTAATTGCTAAGACATTACAATCTCTGTTTCCTGATTGCTGGATTTTAACATCTGTATGATTTATACATTGCTTGTAGCAGCCATATGGACCAAGTACTGTGCCAATCCAAGTAAGCTGCCCCAAACAGCTTACACTAATCGAGTCTCTTCTGTGAATGTTTGTGAAATAAAAGCTTGAATAACCGTGGAACATGATTTTTTTCAGTTAACAGTTCATTTGGCCATCTAGTAAAACTTGAGCACATCAGCACAAAACAGAACATAAGCAAATTTTAAGAAATGTTAACAGAACACTTTATGAAGTGTTCATATAACTTCACTTAAAACTTTTGTACATGGATTATAAGACATTTCTGGAGCTGAAAGAAACAGAGACATCAGCCTCAGTTCAACTTTAATGGGCATAATAAAAGCCACTTTATTGTCATAGAAATATCACACTAGAGAGGAACTCTTAGCACCCATTTTGCTACATGCCCAGGCAACAATTGAACTCTGTTTCATCAGTAATCAAACAAGAAAGCAAGCAGAAAACTGAATTCCCTGGACACTGAAGAGGCTAAACCTATTTGGAGTAGGAAGGAAACATTATGTGATCTCATTGTAGTATTTCTAGGAAAGATGAGTCATGCAGTTTGACCAAATTTAGTATTGCTGTAGAGAAGCTAGCCTTTAATTGATGCATTTTTTCTCTTCTATGGAAGTGTCTCATGTTTTTTTCTTGAAGAAAGTCTGAGAAAAAAAAAAAAACACAGCTCCTTAAGAGTCAAGTAAACTTCACCAAAATATTCTGCTACTGGACACAATGCCTAGTATAAAGAATATATACTTCAAGCTCCAGTTTGGCAAATCATTTCCATCCATGAAATCGTTTTGCTTTCCATAGGGCTACCTGCATGCCTAATAGACTATTCCTGTGCCTAAATGCTTGTTAGCACAAAGCCTGAGTTTACCGCTGGTAATGTTCTAATAGTTTCTTATATCAGAGACAAATTTACCAGACAGAATTGCTTGGTGGGAGGGGGAGGAGCAGAACTCAGCAAAATCTTACAAGTATAAGGCCCTCTCATACATCAAGATCCATAGCCACCAGCCTTGAATTCATATCCACAAACCAAATAGAAAGAACCTTTTAAATACTGTCTTAATGAGAAATGTTAATTTCTACATGTGCCATTCATAATGCTTATCAAAAACAGAATGTCCTTGATTATTTCCTCCTTTAAGCAGGTTTTACATCTGTGCAACTTCATTTGCAATACTTTTGATTTATATAATGTAAAAGGAGTTATGAGAATCAAGACCTGTCATTTTAAGAGTCTGGGGAAGTAGCCAAAGGGCCTATACAAAGTTGCTTGCCAGTTATGTTTTAAAAAAAGTCATAGTTACTCATCATTCACCACAAGTTGAAACAGTTTTGATAACAGGGTTTCATTGGGTTATAAAATCTTTGTCTGCAAACTAATCAGGTTAAGCAGTGTTTAAACATAAATTGTAGCTACATTAGATAGATCAGTGTCAACTAGTTCTAAAAAGAAGGTTTTGAATCAAATATTTTATCAATCCTATCTCAATTCCCCTCCACCCCCATAACAGATAGCCTTAAATACATCTTGGGGTTTGCTTTTAAGGATATTTTCCCACAAATTAAGCTTCATCATATGCATGTTGGTGAAAAAGAGACAGGTTGTTAGATGGTGTAGTTTGGCATATGGCCTAGTGCTATGAAAATTCATACCACATGAGGATCTATCCCAAGTTGTCCTCAAATCCCCTCTCTTCATAAGCCCTGAGGTGTATGGAAATCATTGGCTTTGAAGGTGTAAAACATTATATGTAAAGCTAAGTATTTTATTACTGTTATTAATCCTACAGGAGCTCCCCCCCATTAAAATCAGTTGCTATAGGAATATCAACAACAGAAACTTGCCTGACCAACACGTTCTCTCATTCCTGTTGAAACTAAAGTGTGCCCTTAAGCCAAAGTTGTTATCATCTATAGAAATAGTATGCACTTTTACAGAAATGAATCAATTAAACATACACATTTTGTAAACACTTGAACAACCCATAGCACTGCATTTATACTGGAGAAAGCTTAAAAGAATAAATGTATTCTCATTAAAGTGGTACAGCGCTGTAGGAGTTTCTGGCAAGCCTTTAACATGTTTTTGTTATTATTGACTCACCTTGTTAGCACTAAAATAGGGCAAATTAAAATAATTCTGAAAAATCTACTGTGTTTTAAAGGCCTGATTTTCCAAAAGTTGAGGCCTGAGTTCCCTTCCTCATCTCCTCAGTATTACTTGCCCTCTCCTTTTAATCTTTGGAGGCCTTTTGTCAGGTCCCTAACTACCTACCCAGTAGAAGGCTGCTCAAAGAGACAAAGCCCTCTCTTGAGTAGTGCTCCCCTGTGATGCACATCTGAAACAATCATCTGTAGCTATAAAACTACCTACCCGGTAGATCTTCACCCTGCCCACACCCACCCTCGTAGCTTCTCTTGTATTCATGATTTCCTGTTCTAAAAAAAAAAAAAAAAAAAAAAAGATACTGTTTCCTACAATTTAGACCAAGGCTAAAGCTATCTAATGAGATTAAGCCCTCATGAGATCATTGACAATAGCCACTACTTCACTACTGTAATTCCCAGGGTAATGCAGGAAGGGTAACTTAAACTTCTGCTACAAACACATAATGACATTCTCATTTGAGTGGCTTACAGATCACTTCAGGTTTCACTAGTAATGCATGACAGTGGTGTATCTGATTGTAAGGAGGATTGATGTGCTGTGTGTTTAATTTCCTTAGCAGAATGAAGTCCCAATTTCATTGGGAGTTTTTGGTGCGGGCAGTAGAAGGTTTGAGGCTTATGCTTCAGCTTGAGACTTCTGAGCTTTATAAAATTTACTTTGGGAAGATGGCATGTTTAACTAACCCTACTCCATTTCCAAACTGTATACCTTTATGGAGTATATTATTCTTCTAGAAGAACTAAATGACATTGAAAAAAAGTAAATGGAAGGGGTTCTTGTGAACAGAAAGAACAGAATGGCCTTGATAATTTCCTCATTTAAGCAGGTTTTACATGTGTGCAAGTTCATTTCTTATTCCTATTGTGGAAAAAATACAGTATTCCTACCACCTGCCTCACAACTGAAGCTAATATTAGAATTGAGTTACAACAACACGGACATAGCAAGTCATCCCATTTTAGGAAACTAAAATGCTTCTGTTCCCTTTCAACAAAATTGCACCTACTTAATATTGTGAATTTAGAGAAAAATAAAGAGCTAGAGCTTTTTATTGTAGATCTCAGCAAGAATTCAACATGATTATCTGAATCAAAAATCTAGTTGCTTGATTTTATAGCCCTACAAACAAGAAAAGATTTAATTCCAAGTTTTCCAGTTCTTCTGGCTAGCTTTATAACTGATAATAAAACATTTTGCTGTGACATAGGAAAATCCAGTATTACAGAGGTCTGAATAAAGGCTGTATCCAAGCTCCGAGAACCAATGTTACACCCTCCTGAGATATTCTTTCGAGAGTGTCAATGAAGTTAAAAGCACCTGAGGAATTTAGAAATATGCTGCTACAGGAGATTGAACAAATGATCCTGAAAAAAACCCGAACAAGAGACTATTCCTAATTGGATTCTTACGGTGCTTACAGATGATCCTTTCATAGATTTGCTCTTAGAAAATGACATGTGGGAAGCTTCAGAGCTCCTTCACTACAGCACCAGTAATTAAAATCAGACCACTGTTTGTTGTTGCATACTTTAGAAGTGGCTGGTTCCCTGGATACTCAAAGGTGCTTTTCATCTCCCCCAAATGATATTAAGGTTTGAAATACCCTACCCTCTCTATTTCCAGGCTGTAGGTTTTATACATCAAAAATAGCCCCATCATTCTTGGCTGCTCTGTGTAGAGTCTGCCCCTTTGTAAAGGAATAGCATGAAGCATTCAGTTCATATTTGGAACTGAGCAGTTCTTTTAAGGCACAAAGGGGGAAAAAAAAGGAAGTTCTGGAGCTTGAAACTCCCTCAGGAACAGGCACATACCAAATACTAGTTTCAAGAATAGTGCACCATCCCACTCCATGTCCCCACCGGACAGTGCCCCAGGACTTTTGACAAGCCAGCCAGGACCAGGTGACAGAAGATGGGACTGTCCTGGTTTGCCTGGGATGTATGGTCACCTGAGCCATAAATCATATTTTGACAACATTTACTAAAATACAAATGACAGATCTAGGGAGTCATGCTCACTATAACTATCAAATAAGTATGAACAAATGTAATTTAACTGACCCATAAATAGATTAAGTTGCAAATGTATTTCTTTGAACTTTTCTTACTTTAAATATTTTGAAGGAAAGCTATTTTGCATTTGGAGTGTGTTTCTTCATAATGCAGAACATTACTACAGAACGTATGAGTTAGATGATAAGTTATTAAAGGAACCTATACAGCATCATACAGGCACTGGATGTGCTTTAGAAGCATAGGCATAAGTTGTTTTCATTGTTTGGTTTCACCAGTTTTGCAAACTGAAGCTCAAGGGATTTTCAGTCCCTCTGCAGGTTGTGACAGAGTGTGGTGGCTCTTCTAGAGGGCTGCTAGCAGGCTCTCAGCACTGAGAGCTCAGAAGCAAGCACTTTAATTCACTGGGTTCTGCACGCACTAATACTCAGAGGGTTACCACATTTTGAGTCATACAGTATTATTTGACTACAGCTGCATGAAAGATTGAGTCACCACCCAACATGTTTCCTTGTGATTAGACACTGCCTCACATGCTTTTGCCTTCTTCTGGCCTTACCACTTAACTGCAACAGCGATCTACATTTTCCGTGACTTGCCTAAAGGGCAGAATCCCATTCAGTGCTATTGCATCCAGCGTTTCAATGTTCAGGAACTCTCCCCAAGCTTTTTCAGGGTTGACCAGCCACTGCAGTTCCTCCCAGTAGAAACACTACAGTCCCTCTGCTTTAGAGAGAGAATCTCTCAGTCGTTCTCTCTAGTTGTCACTTGTCCAGGTCAGCCATCAAGTCCATTTGCTCACCCAGCAGTTCTGAGTCCTCTCCTACCCCTCAGTTTCAGCTCTGTCATCTACAAACCAAGTGATAAACCCTTCTCACCTTCCTTCTGCCCCAGCCTTCTCTGGATGTCTAAGCAAACCGAAGTCAACAAGTCAACCCTTTTGATACCCTCTCTCTACGTCATGTTCAAACCACTCTGCTGCTATCACAGCTCTCTGACTTCTTCAGAAAAATTCTGCACCTTTCATCATGTGTCAGCAGCTGTTGCCTTTTGGGCATTTTTAGACTGCTCACTCCCTTTTGCAGGTTTCTCCAGTAACTCCATTTCCTAGCCAACTCCAGGTGCAGCCAGGATTGGTAATAGAGCATACCAGCTCCGTTAACTTCTTTCTTCCCTGTCAGTAGGGATTATTATTATTGTTATTATTATGGTTGCTGTTCTTGATGTTAACAGTTACAACAAAATAAAAATCAGCAGTTCCTAATGTATTGGCTGGCGGCACTGTAAGGGAAAGTACACAAGGAAACAAAGTCCCCCTGGCATCCTTTCCATACATGACATCCTCTGTATTACCATTTTATCACAGATTTCGTGATTTTTGTTGTTTTCAGAATGCAACTTTAATCACGTGATATTCTCCACTTTCTTTCTAACTTTTTAGACTTTGTAGTTGTGCAGCAAGGCTGAGTCTTAAAAACTCAGAAACCAGAAGTCAAACAAAGGGAGTTCAGCATTTAATATTCTGATTTATGACTTTTTACTGTAGTCTTCTGTATTTTAAGGCCTGACTCAATGCTTTGAGCACATAATATTGCCAATGCTCCCTTCACATTTAAAGTTGCTCTCTTGTTTCCTAGCTTAAATTTCTTATTCTATATCCTTCCATGCTGCTTCTACCAAGCCCCAGGCTGCTCTCCTGTCTGGATCACAAATTCAATTGAATGCTCAGGTTATATCCTACTTGGCATCCCTCCTCACAAGCATTTTCTATCTACAGTTTCAACATGCATTACCTAAAGTGCCAGGAAAACATCCCAAATTTGAGTATTACTAAATCTTATTAACAGTTTCCCTCTTCCTATCCTTTGCAATTGGAATTTGGTTATTGGAAACCAAGCAGATGTGTTCGATTGTCAAAGACACAAACCCAAACATGCTCAAGATGGAAAAGACGTGCTGTTCACTTAGCAAAAGTCATATGGTGTAGAACAGACACTGAACATTAAATTTCTCTTCATACACTGTTCAGTCAACTTTTCTGAAATAACAAGAAGCTAAAAAAAATACTCCATGTAATGGCTTTACCATCAGTATCACAAAGCAGGATGATGCACATGATTTATCACTCATTTCCAAAAATAACAGGTATGCCTGTGTTACATTTTATGTGCACATCTCAAATATTCAGACAGAACATTTCAAGGAGGAAATATACTTCATTTCACAGATCCCCCATAATTCAACCATTTCCTGCTCTGCCTCCTGCTTCATGATCTCTCAAGAGCCCAGTGGCTTTTGTGTTAAAGTTGTTTAAAATGCAGATTGACTGATAGATATAGATGAGTTGATGGAAAAATACTAGAAAATATAAAAATATAAGATTTTAATATTTCAAGTTCATTTTACTTAGTTATTTAAAATATTTTATGAAAATGACATTGGAAACTTATCTGTTTTCAGAATATTTTGATGGGAGATCAACTTAGTTACAGTATTTTTAATTTCAAATGTTTGTCAAGTTCATTAAAAAAAATACTTAATAAGTCAGGCAGAAGACAGGGGAGACTGTCACCTAGTGACACACATGATGAAGTGGGCTGTCACCTATAAAAACTTATAGCTCTCTGAACAAGTTAATCTCTAAGGTGCCACCCTGCCTACCTTCTGCCTGACTTCACAGTTAACCACCTCCCTCTAAGTTAAAGTGTTATCATGTTTGATTGCCATTTGAATAATATTAATGGTGTCTAATTTTAATTAAGACATGCATACCACACACAGCTTTTTTCTGAGCCAAGTGGATTTCAACCAGAAGAAATCAATAGCCAATTATTCTATCTTAGGCTGTTCTGCCATTATATTTGATTTGTTGTGTGATGCAGAAAGAAATAATTTAAAATATATTTGAAAAAACTGCACACAGCATAGGTTTGTTATTTTGGAGTAACCAGGTAATAGCAATGAAACTATCAGCAGAGAACAATTTCTAAACCTTCTTGTAAGGTGTACACCTGTCAATTTTGGCAAATGAGAAAAAAAAAATCAAAGCCTTGTATCTCTCTGCATTCATGTGATTATTTCTCCTGTTGTTTATATGGTCACCATTCTCTTGTAATTATATTAGTATCTTACAAACCAATGTTTCCTCTTCCATGTTTGAAGGATGAAAAACAAAAAATGCATCACTGAGGTGTCACTTGCAGCTAATAGGAAAAAAAATTATTAACTAGCTATGACCCTTACTTCTTTAGTCCATTTTTCAGTTATTAGGTCACCTCAGTGTGGATGATAAATGGGAAACCTTTGATCAAACTTTTGAGTAGTGTTGATAACAGTGAACCAACTCATAGATATGTCCAATGTGGTCATTAATGTTGGGTATATAACTTGAAATATTTTAGATCAGATACATACAAATCTTGCGCTATCCAGAAACTAGCAGACACTTTTGAAAATACATGTGGTCCTGTTATTATATATTGTAAAAATGTCAAGACCTAATTCTGGTTTCCTTTAGATTCACTTTAGCCTAATTTAAGTCTCTTGATTTCAGAGGCATGCTCCTGATCCTTGCCAATTTGAGGCCTAATAGTAGACTTGATATTCCAGTGCTGGAGGTATCCACCTGTAGATGTCATCACAAGTAACACAAACAAGAAATGTCACAGTTCTGTTCCAGGAACAATCTAAATAAAGTCTCATTATGCAATGCCTTCATTATTTCATGGTTGGGTTACATTAGACATAATTTCCTACCAATTCAGTTAGTGCCAAGAATCCTAAAAAATGTCAGACAAGGTAAAGTAATTTCCATACTAATAGCTCTCACATGGCTACAGCAGTTTTAATAACGTTTTCTGATACCTGTCAATCTACTCATACACTTATCTTTCAAGCCACAATTTCTGAACGGGGAAGGGGAAATAAGTGTTATCTGAATTATCTTGTTCTACAGCTCTTAGGGTGGTGTTTGGATATGTATCTGACTGAGAAAGTTACTTTATAAGTTCAATCCCTCCTATCTAGTAACAGAAAAGAATCTAAAGAAAGACTTAAATATCCAAATAGAAAAGATTTCAATTGTGGTGTAATCAATGTGAGGTTTCTTCTCTAAATTCATCCCCTGGCAAATTATTCTAAACACTGTCATTAATGAGGGAAAACCTCCCCTTCAGATATGTTGAGATGGCATTTAGCCACTATAAATGCTTTCGACCCTGCAGCTAAGGCCATGTACAGAAGTTGTACATCACAGATTTCCTAGTAGAAAACATGAGTGTACAGTTGGAAACAAAAATGGTGGTTCCAAAAGAAAAATAATCCATTTACTACGCAGTAAAAGTCAAAGTACATTTTCCCAGTGCCATTTACTCTGTTCACTAAGAAGTGCTATGGAGGATCTGTCTGAGGTATGGATGCCCATTGATACTTGTCACCATTCTTTGCCTGCTCTATGATGGTATGCAAGTGGTGGTTCTCAGTAATGGATCTATTCCAGGTGCATTTGAGGTTAAAATGGGAGTTAAGCAAGGCTGCATCCTCACTCCAACACTCTTCTTGATATTCCTTACCGCAGTGCTACACCTGACCACCAACAAGCTTCCAACTGGAGTGGAGTTAAACTACTGAATGGATGGTAAACTGTTTAGTCTCAGCCTATTCTGAGCCAAAACCAAAACTACCTCAACCTCAATCACTCCAATACAGTGATGGCGCTGTAGTGTGTGCTCACTGGGAAGCAGACCTTCAGGCAATTGTCAACATCTTTACCGAGGCATACAAGAAAATGGGAACTGACACTTAACATTCAGAAGACTAAGGTTCTCCACCTAAAGCTCCTGATGAACAGCCCCCAGCTCTGGTAATCCAGATCCACAGTGAGGCTCTGGAGAGCACTGAGTATTTCCTGTACCTTGGAAGCTCTCTCTCGCAGAAGGCTGATGTCACGGCGGGGTCCTCGCGGAGGGCCGTGATCTCCTTGAGGCCCTCTCACCGCGCTACTCCGGCCCGAGGGCACCCTCCATTCTCGCCCGCCACGTCTTGATGGAATATATGTAATAGGGAGGCTGCCTTGTGTTTCCTTGGGCCTGTCAGCCCCTGGACCCCTCGTGGGTCTCCCCGTACAATGGCGCTACCTAAGCGCCCCAGCTTTATGGGCTATGCGTGGCTCCTACCAGCCCCTAATACCACGCCCCAAGCCTCGCAGATGTAAAGGATGTTGTTTGGTCTATACGCCCGCTTCCCAGGCCTCCTCTCTAATGTGGCCCACTCTGGGCTCCCTCTCTCGTGCCCAGCCTCTTGCTGGGACTCTCGCCTGGCCCACTCTGGGCCTCCTCTGCCGGTGTGGTTCCGCTCCGGGACTCTCCAGCGGGCCTCCGGTCCTATGGGCCAACCGCATGGATACCCTCCCTGACTCTGGCTCCCTGCGCTGCTACTCCCTGTCTTCTCGGGGCAACCGCAGCGCCCTGCCTTGGTCTGAGGGGGATTGCCGCACTAGCCTGCGGCCGGGCTCGCTATGCCCGTGCGCCCACACTAGGCTACTCAATAGTACACAAGGGCGTTCCCCCTCTCTGGGGCTCGCCGCGCCCACACTGGGCTGCTCAATAACGTGCAAGGGCGTTCCCCCTCTCTGGGGGGGCTCGCCACGCCCACACTGGGCTACTCAATAAAACACAATGGCGTTCCCTCTCTCTGGGGCTCACCGCGCCCACACTGGGCTACTCAATAACGTCCAAGGGCGTTCCCCCTCTCTGGGGGCTCGCCGCGCCCACACTGGGCTACTCAATAATAACGCCCCTTTCCTGGGGCCGGGGGCTATGTTCCCCCCACACGCAATCCGGGGTCTTGGTCCCCGTCTGCAACCTACGGGTTGCGCCCGCGACCCACTGGCCGCGCTCCTCGCCGCCAGCTGCTCACGCAGTGGCGTGCGAGCTGCGCCTTCGGGGTCTATGCTCCCCCACACGCAATCCGGGGTCTAGGTCCCCGTCTGCAACCTACGGGTTGCGCCCGCGACCTACTGGCCGCGCTCCTCGCCACCAGTTGCTCACACACTGGCATGCGAGTAATTGAGGCCTCCTCCAACCCCTACAGCCTCGCCCAAGCCTCCAGGTGTAATAACACAAACACAAAGCAAAACCACAAGCCCCTAGGCTGTAACACAAATGCAAGCCGCATGGCCATAACTCATCAGCATAGCTCAAGCCTCCAGGGCTATCATGAGCTGTACTTGCAACTTAGACTCCTTCCCATATTTCGGCCGAGGGAGCTCCTGCTTCTCCGGCTGCTGACAGAGAACTGCCAGCCTGGCTTCGGCCCTGGGCTTTGTAAGGGCCAGGCCCTGCCCCCTACAGGCAGCTGGCTCCCCTTAGTTGCTCCGGCAACCCACAGCTGCGCTCATTACCTGAGCAAGCCTCAGCTGGGCTTGTTATGTCAGGCCAGGGCACGCTCACTCGCTCCCTGGCAGTTCCTCCTTTCTAGGAGCAGGGGCACTGAGGTGCCCTGCGACAGCTGACATCAACAAAAAAATCTAACACAGCCTCAAATGTGCAAGTGCAGCCTTTGGATGCCTAGAGAAACAGGAGTTCAAAGATTATAACATAAGATTCAAAACCAAGCTCATGGTTTATCAAGTAGTCATGATCCCTACCTTACTGTATAGAACTGAGACATGGGCAACATACAAGAGAAACCTCAAGTTGCTAGAGAAATGCCATCAACACTTCATGAGAAAGTTCCTTTGAATCCAGAGGGAAGACAGATGCACTAACACTAGCGTCCTCCCACAAGCACATGCTATGAGCATCAAGATGATGATCATCTGACGTCAACTTTGCTGGGCCAGCCACGTCATCTGAATGTCTGACTCCAGATTTCCAAAGCAAGTTTTTTTTCTCTCAGCTCAGTCAAGGCATATGCTCAAGAAGAGGGCCATGTCCTCGAGGCCAACTTGAAAAAAATGCAGTACTGACATCATCTTATGGAAGAATATCACCCAGGACTACCAAAATGGAGGAAGAATCTGCTGCAAGGATCTTAGTACTTTGACACTTCACAACGACAACAGGAGATGGAAAAGCGGGAGTGGCAGAAATGTGTGTCACAGACCGAAATAAGAATCCAGAGCCACCCACATGGAAACACGTGCCCAAGTTGCAAAGAACTTGTTAATCCTGGATTGATCTCATCAGCCATCTCTAGACCCACAGATAAGGCAGTCATGGAAGACAGTTATCCTCAACCGTGAGGGACTGCTGATGATGATACTTTCCCATGTCTTGACTCCTCCCAGAGACCAGGAGGAGGTGAGTGGTCGAGAAATGTTCCCCGCACTTCCCAAAACCACGGTCACCTTGGTCTGGGGAAGACAGAGGGGGCAGCCACTGCTTGTTCCTCATTTGGTCTTCACACTGGGGTCCCTGGTGTAAGAAGCAGATAAGGGGCTTTGCTCCATTCCTCCTGTGGAGCTGAAGTAGCCACTGCTCCCCATACTTTCCCCAGATCAGGAGTGGGAGAGAGGGAAATTTCAATCTGAAGACCTGTACAGCTCCATGTTCCAGAAACATTTCTAAAGGTGGACAGTTTCCACCACTGAAAACAAATGCTTGTTCATGGCCTAAGTGTTTCATGATATTCTCCAGCACAGCAAAATTTCTTAAAGGGCTCATAGGACCTTCCCACTCAAGGGATCTCAATTTTTTGCTTTCATCCTCAGTGAAACTACATGTTCATTTCTTTGTCTCTATAAGAAAGTGCCTATCTTACAGCTATAACATCAGCTAAAAGATCCTCCCTCATCACAACAGTTTAGCTTAAATATTTTTTTTACCCAAGCAGTTTTGGAGATTCACACTAGTTAAGTTATTCAATTTAAATACTCTCCCCAAAGGGTCTTGTTACATATGAGGTAGGCTGTTCCCTCCATTCCATAGATGTTAGATGAGCCTTGACTTTAAAAATTATCCCCAATATCAAAGTGGACTGTGACATGAGGTTTTGTGCATATTTTTTCCCCACTCTGTGAAATACTATGGGTATCTGCAACAGTTTGTTAGTCAATCCTTTCAAAAGGCTCCAAGCACACACCTCCTATCTAGTGTACTGCATGAGAGTCTCCCACAGTGGACTGCCAACAAGAAAAGTTACTTACCTGTTCCTTAACTGGACATTTTCCAGATAGGCTGTCCTTATCTAAATTCCACTACCTACATCCCTTTCCCTCTGCTTTGCATTCAGATGTTTCACTATATTTGGATCACCTTATGTATCATCATTTCTGTGCATGAGGTTAACTAGGATACACGTGGACTAAAAGCATACTGCTGGCAAAACCTCTGGGAATACACACAGGCGTGGAATTTCAGAGAACTCCAGTCACTGAACTGGTAAGTAATTTTGTTTTTGCGGGCTCAGCACCTTGTGAATTATGAGCATGGAGTATTAACCAGTGGGCAAATAGGAGGAAAATTGGATCATCTGAGCTGAGAGGACAATTTGGAAACTATATTAGTTCAAAGTGAATAAACCTGGATCTCCTCTCACACCAGCATAAATCAGGAGCAAGACCATTTCAGGTCAGTATCATTAATCTAAGTAAATCTGCTGTAAATGTCAGGAGAACCAGGCCCAATATATTGTACTGGAGTCTCAATTCTCTCTTCATTTGTGTTTGCTTTTCCTGAAAAAACTTCAAAAGTAAAATGCAAACATGTTATTAAAAATGAGAAGATAATGTATCTGCTACAACCTGCTACAGATATGCTTATTATGAAGGGGTTTCTTTCTAGCTTTATGCATATGTAATCCAAAGGAAGTTAGAGGAAATACAGTGAATTATCCTTCAATCCCTCCTTCACTCTTAATCTTTGGGCCTAATTCTCTTCCCCTACCCATTTTACCCCTCTGTAACCCCATCAATCTCAGTGGAGTGACTCCAAATTTATATTATGGTAATAAAGATTAGAACCTGTGTCTGGCTGTATTAAGATGCTTTACTTTACAGCCTCCTGTTAATTGCTTTTTGGATTGCACCCCTTTCCTGGTGGCCACATGCAGTAAAAGAAGAATCACCTGGTTGTTATTTCCTGAAAGCAAATAGAGACTGCTGTGGCAGCTGACTCCTTGTGGATTGCAGTGGTCTCTGCAGACCACTCTAAACACACTTTTTTGAGTTGGTGCAACTATTCTAATTAAAGGTGTCATTTTTCTTATCGTCACAGTTACACCTATAGAACACTTGATATGGAAGTGGGTGTCATAAAATGTATTTGAACAGGATAATTTCTTGCCCTACCTTTAAGGGATTCAGCTATATACACTCTTATATTACTGTATCACTGTCCACAATGCCAAGGGCTTTTGCCATTTTAACTATACCAATATAAAGCGGTAAAACTTCTTTGTGTATATCCTGAATCTGGAATCTATCTGGCAGAAGGTAGCATGTTGTGAGCTGTGTAGGATGTCAAGGAGTTCACAAACAAGACAAATCCAACCTTGCCTATGGTTAAGTGAAACAGGGTGTGCTGTTCTTGCTGTCTCTGAGGCCTTTGGCTGACAGCTAATGCCTGAAGCTTGACTCATAGCTGCTAAACAAATCAGTGATTTCCACATATACCAGATCAAAAGTCTCCCCTTCTTGTTCAACATACCACACCACGAGTTATTTCTGCATCATGCAGATGGTCAGTCTCATTGCCAGGTTACATGAAAAGACACAGATATACAACAAATCCAGGCTTAGGTATCATCAGACCAAGTTAAATTACATACACTCTCAAAGAGAAAGTGACTTTCAGTCTACATTGTGGCAGCCTACAAGGAAGTGGATGTATTCTTGGCAGGCCAGAGAGAGGCCCCCAGTAAGGTTCTGGAGAAATCAGCCTCAGAAAGAGAGCAAGCTCTTACACAGTACCTGCAAAATAAAATTTCACTCCTGCACATGTTCCTTTGACCATTGGTGTATTAGTTCAATTTATTCTGTACATAAGTAAATGCCAGATTGGTATCAGATTACACATTTTCCATTTATGTACAACTTATAACTGTCTTACATCCAATATACAAGTGGCAGCACCACTTAGGTCAATGTTGACTATGACAAGATTTGCACCATTAGACTACACTTGTCAGAAATTCTCAGTTAAGGTTTTTGGAAGGCATCCTGGTAAAAATGGGTCCTGAAGGATTTAGAGCAAGAGTTCATTTTTAAGCTTCATGCAGCTAAGAATACTGTCAGGGAAGACAATTCTTGTGTAGAAGTCAGAATTGAATAAAACATTAAATGTTCAGATCTAACTGGACTTACATGTGATTCTTTTGTGCTTTGCTTTGCTCTGCTCATGCACCTGAAAATCCATCACTGCATTTACTTGTGTAACACACCCTCATTCAATCCTTAAGATTGAATCTCAAAGAAAAAGTGAGGTGGAGGAGTGTAACAGGAAGTCAAGCCCCTGTTTCGGAGAAGGCTGGAAAAGCCTGGACAGCCAACCTGTCCCTTTAAGGCTAGAACCCATTGGGCCAGTGAGAGCCAGAGACAAGAAACAATCTTGGAGGAGGCAAGGAAAGCAAAGTGGCAAGCTTTACCTGTAGCATGAATACTGCAGGGACATCAGGGCTAGGGACAGAAGTTACACATAAACCGGTTTAAGTGAACAGGTTCAGGTTTAAACCTGTAACAGAAAAGATGTTCAGTGAACATAAAACAGTTTCAAAATGGCTGAAACTGGTTTAAGGTAAACCTGATGGAATGTAGTGTCAGACTTAACTAACTTAAGTTAAACTGGTTTATGGAACTTCTGTCCCCAGACTCCCTCCTGATTCAACTTAACTCACACTCCTCCAGCATCCCAGGATGCTGTGCAGCCCTGGACTTTGCTCTCTGCTCCAGCAGAGCAGGGCTGGCCCTGCCCCCAGCTGCCAGCACAGATTTTTCCATCCCCACCAGTCAGGAGCTGGGTGGATTCCCCCAGTCCCACTCCCCACCCCTTCTTTGACTGGGGAATCGACCTAGCTCCCAGCCAGAGCAGCCCAAGTAAAGTCCCCACTTCGGGCTCCCCGCCTCCACTGGACATAGCCGGGGGGGGTGCAACCACACTCCCTCCCCCACTCCTGCCTTAGCTTGTCCACTGGTGGGGGAGGGAGCACAGCCATGGAATTGCCTCAGCTCCCAGCTTGAGTGAAAGAAATAAAGCCCCCACTGTGGGTTCTACCCCTCCACCCCATGCCAGGCACAGGTGGCTGGGTGTCTGGAACAGGGGTGGAAAAGCAGCGGGAGAAAATTGCCATTTTTTCCTCCCCACTCCCTTCTCAGCTGGCCTGCCAGATAGGAAGAAAATATCACTGGGTGATTAGAACAAGCTCCCGGCTGCAGGGAAGCCTGCAATGGAGGCTTTACTCCCCAACCCAAGCCAGAAGCTGGGGCAATCACCCAGCAATGTCTGCTACTCAACCAACAGGCCATCTGAGGAGGGATTGAGGGGAAAAATGGCCCCCACTGAGGGCTCTCCCCTGCACCTGACACATCCCAGCTGGGGGTTCAAAGCTAGTGGGGGGGCATCTCCCCTCCCATTCCCTCCTCATCTGGCCTGCTGGCCAAGAAGGGGGCATGGACAGGTGAGCAGCCCAGCTCCTGGCTCCAGGTGCAGGGGTGGGGAGAAGAAATGCCCCACTTGAGTTTCCTCCTCTTCACTTCCCCCAACACGGGGGAGACCCCAGCTGGGGGTCCAGTGCCAGGTGGAGAGAGGGTTTTTCTGGTGCAGACAGAGGAGGGGGCATGGCGGAGGGGACCAGCTCTGGGCATGGGGAGAGAGGGAGAAGCACCCTAATAGATGCTACCCCCATTTCCCCTTCCCTCTTCACAGGGGAGACCCTGCCTGGGGGTCCGGTGGGAGGGGTTCCTCCCATGGCCCTCCTCAGCTGACTGGAGGCTAAAGTGAGGGCAGGCATGGCTGGGGAAATCACCCATTTCCCAGCTCTCTGCACTGGCCAGAAGACTGGGAAGCATGTTCTATCACCCCCTGGCTCCTGGTATGGGCCACTGTAGGGGTCTGGCTGCCTTTCACTTTTGAAAAGCGAATGTCAGTTCACTTTATTATCAGTTCAATCTAAGCAGTTTACATAAAATTGAAAAAATTGAATCAATTCAGCTTTGGATTTTTTGGTTGTTTGTACTTATTCCAGAAGACTCCTGCCAGGTGGAGCAGAGTAGGTAAGGTGACCAGAAAGGGGAAAGGACTAGAAAGTATAAATACTCACCCCAAAGGAGAAAGGAACAGTTAATCCCTGACTCTGGAAAAGACTGGATCACCCTTACCAAATGGAGGAAAGGCTGCAATGGATGGATGGATGGATGAATAGATGGATAGAGTAAATAACCCTGGACAGTGAACAAGTTTTATCTGAGACATTTTTTCCTTGTTTATTTGAGTAGCAGGCAGGAGGGGCAAAACCTTGATTTGTGGACTGTGTCTTTTTATGCTGAGGTGGCAAGGAACTTAAGTTGAAATTTCTGTTTGACTGACACCCAATGGACCAGGAGAGGCTACAAAAAAAGAGACAAGGTTTCATAACAACATGCTTCAAAATCCTGTGTGATAGCCTTCCACTGGAGGAGGCCAGAGGCACAAGCATGAAAACCCTAAGGCAGGAACCCAAGCAAGGTGCCTGGGCCTGAGGACTTGCTGGTCTGGCCTAAAAGGTTTTGGCTGAATCCAAGGCTTTGGACTCTAAACCCCTGAGAAGAAGAAACCTAGAAGTGGCTTCCAGACAGAGAGTCTGGAGGTCCCTGATCCACAGCAACTGGGGTCCAGAACAGACTGGAATCAAGGGCTGAGCTGAAGAATCTGTGTTTGAGATAAGGCAGCCAAGAAGTTAGTAGACACCAGAAGCCCTGCTGGTCTGGTGAGACCTTAACATTAAGTTCCTTCCCTCCACCCCTCCCCTTTCATTGCTTTGAAACTGCAGGGATCCCCCTGGAACACTTTTCCCAGCAAGGTGTGGCAGGAAAGTTGAGACTGGGGAGATTTCTAAACAGAGCTCGCCGTACTGAGAAAGAGCCTCTACACTCTAATCCTGTCACAAAGAGGATCCAACCACCTTTTGTATTAACAGTTTTCTAGGGTTTCAAGCAGGGTGGAATAGGATCACACTTAGGTACCTAAATCTACTTAGAAACCCAATAGGATCTCACCATAAGGCTAGGGACAGAAATTACACATAAAACAATTTAAGTGACTGGAAACCAGTTTAAGCCTAAACAGAAATTCACTGCACATAGACCAGTTTCAAAACAGTTGAAACCAGTTTAAGACAGACCTGGAAGGATGTAGCATCCATCTTAATTGATTTAGGTTAAACTGGTCTATTGAACTTGTCCCAGTTTTCCTCCCAACTCAAGTTACTTTGCAGTCTCCCAGCATCCCAGATTGCTTTGCACTTCCCCCATAATCCACCCTCCCCGCTTGCATGAAAGCACACTGTAATTCAGACATGAACAGCTCATACCCCTGGCAGCTGGGGGGGCACAGCTGCGTCAACGGTGGCAGGAGTGAGGCAGCAGGAGCCTGCCGGCAGTGAGCAGGGAGCTCCCACAGGCACTGCCAGAGCTGTTGGCAGCGGGGGGGTGGAGGGGTGGTGAGCACCAACCACAAATCGACTACCACCTGCAGATGCCACTGGCAGCATCACCAGTGGCCAGGGGCGATCATGAACTGCTTGCAGATGCTGCCAGTGGTGCTGGCAGTGGGGTGGCAAGCAGCAACTGCCCACAGATGCCTTTTTGCAGGGGATGCACCACCACATGCTGGCGGTGCATGTGCATCTGCATGCACCCTTTATGCGTCACCCCTGAATTCAGATGAGCTGTCAGCCACAGGTGGAGCGTGTGTGCAAAAGGAGTGTGTGTAACTCAGGAATTTTATATCATTACATAAAATCCAGAGGCAGTTGAGGGGTGGTGGAGGGAATCAGCACTCAGAAAAAGGAAGGATTAGGCCCCTCCGAGCTCCAGGGAATGGCAGGCACCCTGTAGCTGGTTCCCAATGTAATTTCTGCAATCAAGCTAGACCATTCACTGGAGCTCCAAGGGCTGGGAGATGGCAGCTGCCAGATCTTCCAATCTCAGGGCTGCACTGGGCTGGGAGATCACAGCTGCCACAGTCTCCCTGGCTTGGGGCTGTGCTGGGCTGGGAGATCACAGCTTCTGTGATCTCTAAGCCCTGCACAACCCTGAGGCTGGGAGATCACAGTAGTTACCACAGGGCCGCTCAGCTCCATTTGGAAGCTGCAGGAGCCCATAGGGCACATGGGAGACATGTGGGATCAGTCCCTATCTGCTGACCTGGCCAGTTCAGGCAGTGTGCCTGCTCCCCCTCATCCCCTTTGCCCCCCTACACCTCCCCCCCCCCCAAAGGGAAGGTGAACTTCTGTTATGTTCAATCCCAGTTTAACCTATGCCACTTATGGAAACCCACATAGGATTGAGTAATTTGGCCACACAGTTTTTGACTATCTGTACTTAGCCTAAGTGTACATCTATGCTGAAGTCATGTGTGTTGGGAACAAAAAAAAAACATTGAGCCCTGTTGTTTTGAAATATTTGTACTTTATTTATTTTATTTCATTTTATTTATTTACTGTGAGAATTCTGAAAAATCCTATGGATCCCGCTTCTTTTTTCTCCCCGCTGATTGGCTAACAGGCAGGATAAAATCACCTGTTCTGGACTGCTACTAGAAACCTACTTAGTTTAAGCCAGGGACAGGGCCTCATTAAGACATCGGCAAACTAGGCACGTGCCTAGGGCCCTAAGTGAAGAAGGGGCCTAGTTGTGCTTATTTTACATATTATAATTATTGAGTGAAAAAAGTAATATACAAATTTCATCTTCAGCTGAAGAAAAAACACTCACTGACACTCAACAGATCCTATGTCAAAAGCAAAAACATACACAGTATTAAGTAGTAGCCCACAAGTTTGTTTTCCTAGGGCCCACTAAAGGGTTAATCAGGCCCAGGCCAGGAGTGCCAAACATATGGCCTGCAGGCCAGATCCAGCCCATGATCTAGTCCAGGGACCACTAGAACTGACCCCATATACTGGCCCTGGCTTGATATGCTGTATGTGGTGCACAGGCTGGACCCGGTACCCTGTTCCCTGCACACAGTACAGGGCACCAGCATGCAGCACGTGGTGGCCCACCAGACTGGCCCTGTCCACTGGCTCTGGAGCTGGTCCTATCAGGTCTTACCTGAGCTAGTGCACAGTGCCAATTTGGCAGGGTGTAGCATGCAGCACATGTCCCATGCCAGCCACAGTGCTATGAGAAGCATGTGCAACCAATCTGGTCCCACAAGCAGCAGAAGGGGTCCAGCATGCAGGCTGCATGCAGCACCCTAGACTAACCCCCCATGCTGCCCTGCATGCCTTGTGCAAAATAAGCTCCAGGACTGTTATGTGCCATGTGTGGCATGCACGTGGGGTTTGTCCCAGTCCAGCACACAGATCAGCCAGAAGGCAAGATAACTTAACACCCCTGCTTTAAGCTACCTTGGTTGTCTCTGCAGGACACCATGATTGCATAGTGTATTGTCACTAGTGCAGTAGTTTTTAAGCTTCCTAAAGTCATGGAACCTTTTCATATCGCTTCTACTTCTGTGCTTCATGGGCTATGTGAGCTGACTCAAAGCCAGGCTACCTGGCCCAGCATAGATCTCCCAACACACTCTGCCATTACTCCCAATCTTATTGTGAAACCCTAATGAGGCTTACTGTGGAGTCCCAGGATTCCACAAAACACAATCTGAAAACTTTTGCCTGAGTAGAAGCAGGTAGATAGTTTTCTGAAGGGGAGAAGAGCGGATGGGTGGAGGGGCACCTTGAAAAAAAACTTACCTATCTATTCTTGTAATACCTAGTCTAGTAAAAAAAGAAAAGGGAATGGAAGCAATAAGACATGAATAAGACAACAGTGTTTCAGGCAAGTATACAGCAAAGTTAAGCATATTATAGATAGATTAAAAATAAGGAGATCCCAGAACAAGCCTGTAGGCATGCTGATAAAACACAGCATGATGAGTGGGCATGTGGATGGAAATGCTGCTAATATACCAAATTCATGAGCAGGGGCTACTGATGAGAATGTAGGAAACTGGGGAAACACACAAATAAACTATGCTTAGAAAAATACTGATTGTATTGTCTTTTCATTTCTTTTTTTTTCAATGGCTGATTACTTCCCAAACACTATAAAGTTTGTAAATGTATTGCATGCATGCAAAGACATTGGTAACAGTGTTGCACATGAAGGAGTCTGTCATTAATTATATTTCAAGCAATTACTTTGATATAATCTTTCTTTTGTTTACAGTAGGCTACCATGAACAAGGATGTCCCTCAGGAAAAAAGATTTGAGGAGGAGAAAGAATGTAAGAAAAACCTCTGAAAACAATATTTGGCTGGAAGCTTTTCCCTAAGAAAAAAAAAAAATGAATCATACACAAAGTTTCTCTACAATAAAAGAAATCTGTTTATTTGCCAAGCAGGTTTGTTATAAAGTGGACAGGAAACACAGGACAAAAAGAGGTGGGATCCAGGGGATTTCTCAGAACTTTCAAAAATGTATAATGAAATACTGCATTATTTTGAAACAACTTTCCTCTATATATGTATTGTTTCCAGTAGGTTTGTTCTTCTGAGGCAATTGATGGTATAATCTCTGGCTGAATGTTCAAAAGCTTTTTGGTGTTAGCCTTGATCCTTAAATGCAAGGAAAAAGGAATGTATTTTATTCATTTCCTTTGTGTAACTGCTTCCCATAAGAATGAAACTAAGATTCATTTCATAACAAGGAAAAATTATGTTGAAACTATCTTGACAAGCCTTAAATAATCTGGATAGTGTCCTATTATGGCAAAATTGATAATATCAACATGTTAATTTATTGAATAGAACCAGGTTCTGCAATTGTTACTTATCTGAATAAACTTAGTCAAATGAATTGGCATGCTCCCATGATAGGGTAAATCAATCCTAATGAGACTATTTAAATTGGCAAGTGGTATCTACAGGAACAAAGAAATGGAAGGGATCTCTCAGGCAATCAAGTCAAGTCCATCTTGTTCACAGGGAACTGCTTATCCTTAGTGCTAGGGACAGACATTACACATAAACCGGTTTAAGTGATCAGCACCTGATTTAAATCTGTAACAGAACAGATGTTCAGCACACATAAACCGGTTTAAAAAAGGCTTAAACTGGTTTGAGATAAACCTGATTGAATGTAGTATCAGACTTAACTGATTTGGATCAAACCAGTTTATTCAATGTCTGTCCCAGACCGTTTGCTGGTTTAAGATAAACTAAATACCCCCAGCATCCTGGAATGCTCTCTGAGCTAGGTGTGGCTCTCTGCTCCACAGCAGGCACTGGCAACATGTAGGGGGTGCAAGCAGGTGCACGTGCACTCCCTGAGATCAGCCATGCACCACCTAGAAGTGCCACCTGTGAAACCGGAAGTGCCACTGGAAGTGCACCTTTGGTTTTGCCAATTTTGCAGCTGGCTCAGCGATCGGCTGCTGGGGGACCCCGCCCCCCCACCAGCTGTAGCAGAAAGCCCCCTTTTCCTCTTGCCTGCAGTTGCTCTCCCCTCCTTGTATATGTTTTTTTTTTTCTTTTTCTACCTTTTCTTCCTTCCTCTCTCTTTCACTTTAACATAAGGAATTGTGTTTTAAAATTTGTATGTATGCATTTTGTATCTCCCCTTGTAGTTTGGTATTTTTATTTATTTGTGTGCCATGGCATTTGTAGCTTATATTTTATACTCCTCACCTTTCAACTTTCAACTAAATGTGTTTAGTTTCATAAGTAAGTTATACATTGTAACAACGTTAACAAGGGCAGGAATCAAACTGCCCTTCCCTGTATCAGGCTGGCCCCTGAAAGAGCAAATGAATCAGTGATTGAATGTGAAACATAGTAGCAGACAGCAATTATCACCTGGAAGCTGCAGATCAACCAAGGGAAGAACTCAATAGAAGACAATGTAACAACCGGGAAATCTCTAAACCTCACTGATCAAGGGCTAGAAGCCCTGGCCTGAGTTAATCAATGCCGGGTACCAACTTTTGGACTGAGTATCTCCAGATCAACCGCTCCCAGAGCCCTATTCAAAATTCATCAACGGACTCCCAAACCTGCACGTACATGCGGATGACCCCTGGGGCTGACAGATGCTGTCCAGTAGCCACCAAGGGGGGGGGGGGGAAGTCCCACGACGGTCAAAGACCCCTGGATTGGGAAACCTGAAAACTGGGGAGTCACCAAAGTCTGCCAGGGACAGATAAAAGGCAGTGAAAAATGACCCTCAGTGCCGCCCTCTTGATCTCCAACTCGACTAGACCTGTCCAGCCAGAAGGACCAGCCGGCGACCCCCTTCTGGAAGATAACACCATGTTGCAAGAAGCCTCAACGACAGACTCCAGCACTTGTAGGATAGGTATACCTGACTCTGTAGCCTGCTACTGTGTGTGTGTGTGTGTGTGTGTGTGTGTGTGTGTGTGTGTGTGTGTGTGTGTGTGTTTGTGCGCATGTGTGTGTGTGGGGGGACCAGCCCCAAGGTTTATGATTACAGTGTTTCAATCTGCCTAATAAACTAGAATTTTAAGGATCCCGAGTTGGACATTTGTAGCCAACACAGCAGCAATCTGGTGCTCCCACAAACTTGGGAGGCACCAGTTGCCCATGACAGCAGGGCTGGCCCCTCCCCTCTGCTCCCTGCTTGTAGCTCTGGCAGAGACTTGCAGGCACAGCAGGGCCTGCCTGGCTTTCCCCTGCCCTACCACCCTCCTTGCTGCTTGCTACTCAAGCAGGGATCCCCCCACCTCCCTCCCTCCTATCTCCCACAGCAAGGAGCCCTACCCTATGGACCCTAGGCATGTGGTATGCTAGCTAATGCAGACGTGTGTGTGTGTCTCCAGTTTCACTGGGATGGGCATACACAACAGTGACCACTTAGTTTGCAGCTAATCAACAGGTCAGCTGGTAAGCTGTTTAAGAAGAGTTTGAAGTAATGGGAAAGGCTATTATTTTGCTAATTGAGTGATAAACATTGTTATCAGCCCCCTGCTGGCTTGCTTACCTGTCAGTTTGCTGAAGACAGCATAAAGAAGCAGGGAGGGAGATTGAAAAGCTTCATATCATCAACAGATGCATGCACTGTACCCCACCCCACCTTGCCTCAAACTTCTAGCAGGGGGCTGGGATCTGGCAACACTCCCACCCCTTGAGCAGCAAGCGCAGAAAAGCTTAGGATGGTGCAGGCAGACCTCCCTAATCAAAACATCCGGACAGGGCCTGGCCATGTCCTGCTCAGCTTAGCACCTTGCAAGGGAAGGCAGGGCAGTTCTAGTGCCCCCTGTCTGCTAGACTGAGCCATTACAGGCATGTGCCTGAATTTCCTCAGTCCAGAGAGAATGTCCGTCTGTCCATTACAAACTGGTTCAGCATAGCCAGGTTAGACTAACCTGCAAAGACTGAACCAATTCCGGCTCAGACTTTTTAAATGCCTGTCCCTAGCCTAGGAGTCCAAGTTAATTCCAGTCCCTCTTGCATAGCACAGCCACAGATCACCTGGAACCCCCCCCCCCCCCCCCTCTAGAATGCATCTCAGGAAGACAGTGGGAGGGAAAAGGTGCCACCAACGAGGCTGAGAAGCCAAAGGTTTGATTGGGGCCAGAGGGTATTGCATTCTTTAATACCCAAATCTACATCTCAAGTCAGAAAGATGGCTGTGAGTTAGGTAGCAGTAACACTGAAAAGTATTCCTAAGAAATCTGAAAACTGCATTTTTTAGTGGAAGACAGTATAGGATTGGGAGTGTACAAACATGGAGAATGAAGCCTGAGAGATTTATGTAGATAGCTGTTGATCTATAAACATGACAGTCTTCATGTTTTTAGGTGTATCTAATGTCATGTCTAATACTACTGAGCAGCACCGGAGGCCTCTAACCTGTCTACTGTATCTCATTGCCAAGGTTTGAAAGGGAAGGAGTGGGAAGTAGGACTCTAAGCAGGACAGCAGTATAGCAATTCATAATCTGTAAAACTGTAGATCATAATCTGGCTAGTAGTCCTTATAGTATTATATCTAGGATGACCATGCTTCCCAATTTGGCTGAGAAAGTCCTGAATTTCATGGGCCATCTCACTGTCCTGGATCATTGGTGAAAATGGAAACAAGTCCCAGATTGGTGCCACCTCTCCTGCACTGCCTGACCTGGCTATTTCTGAACAGCAGCTGGAGGTGGGGGGCAAGCTGGCTTGTGTTGAGCTGGGTAACACTCCTTCTGACTGGGGTGGGGATCAACCAGTTCAGGGTTGGATGGGGTAGGTGGAGGGAGAGCGGTGCTGTTAGCATGGGTTACTTATATTTGTGTGCGTGTATGTATGTGTGTATGGTGCCCTGGGCACACTTGTATTTTGGGGCCCTTCTGTGCCCTCCTGAGCATCAACTGGAGGTGAGGGGTTTGGCTGGGCTGAGCACTGTTCCTTCTGCCTGGGACAGGAATCAGTTGAGGGCAGAAGGGAGGGCAATGTCCGAGGTGTCCTTAAAAATAATACAGTCACTCTATTTATATCCTACAAGCCCCAACTATATTATATGTGTTTTTAATGAAGTCGCCCTAGCATTAAAAAAAAAAAACTATCTTCATTTTTTGAATGTATCTCTTTGCCTTCAGCCATGTCTACACTGACCCATGTTGCACCTGGGTATGCCATGTGAAGCATGTCCCTCCGTCTCACTCCTACTCTGCACACACCAAATATACAATGTAGCCACCATAGAGTGGCCCTGAGCATGTGCCCAGCACAGAAATGCCCATGAATACACATTAAGGGCTGCTTTTAGCCAACCACAGAACGGAAGCAAATGAAAGGTACATAGTTCACATCCAGCCTCCTTAGTATGGCCTGGAGGCTCTGTGAACATACACTTAACTATAAAATTACAATATGTGAAAATCCTATTGTTGATGCTTTGCAGGTTTTCCCTGTAAAGGCTGAAAAGTATTACAATAGGGCTGTTCAAATTCAGTGCTGATGCAAGAGTCTGATTTGTATGTGACTAGATAGCTGAGTTTTATTAATACCTGCCTATACTATTTTTTAATGTATTTATCGCCCCCCCACCCCCCTTCCCTCCCAATTCCTTGGACGGTGAACAGAAGCCTTTATCTAATAATACAGGAAATTGGAGCCATGTAGCAAAGGAGAAAATATTTCTAACATGGTTATGTAAGACCATGCCAAGGCATGAGGCAAATCATGGTCCCTAATGTCTGGAGTTATCCACGTCAAACAGAAGCCAACTGTGGCAAAAACCATTGCCATATTAGAAAGATGGACACAGAAGAGACAGAATGCTAGGTACCTGAAGAAAGTGGGAATAAAGAACAGAAAGACAGAAAATATTTGTGGGTGTTTGAAGAATGTCCATAGAAGATTTTAAAAATAAACTGGTAATTTGAATTGGGTTCTGGATTGCATGGACAGCCAGGAATGTTTTTTGAAGATTGTGGGATATATGCTCATAACTTCCCTATAGATGAGAAGTTGCACATCTCAGGTAGGGATTCTCATACAAACCTCACTCTGGGTCTTATCTTAGGAAAACAGTTCGGAGATGAAAGGAGTTTTCCTTCCTAACTTAAGGTTGTGACAAACAGCATCACATTCACAGCTCTCTCAGAAATTATTCTAAACAAAATAGGCAGGTGGAATTATTTCCACTAAATATAGACAAAACATACCATCTGGCCGCTTCCAATGAAAGAAAGAGGGATGCTAATTAGCATTCATAAAAAATAAAAAAGGCTTGGAGCGCTTAGATGAAAGGGGGTATAAGTCATAAGTGAAAATTATCTTTTATTATAAATAACTTCTTTATAAAATAATTGTGATTGATTTAAAATCTATTTATTGCCTAATTTTGAATTGCAATTGGAAGCTTAGGTTCCCATGAAACTCTCTGCTTGAGTTCCTAGGCTGCTTAACATATAGAGAAAAAGGCTTCCCTATGAAAATTCAAAGGTAAGTGGGCATCTAAGACCCTGCAGCTCCTTTGACTATCACATCCTGGTATAAAATGACAGTATACAGCCAATGGAAGTATTTTATCTCTGCCTTTCCCCCACCTCTGACCCATTAAAATACTTTGCATCTGGGTATTTAAATACGTTGCACAGCTGTCTTCTAGTCTTTGCTTTTTACATCTGCTTGTTTGTTTTCCTGATTTTATTTTTCAGATTGCTATTTTGTATAAGCAGAATTATCCTTTTATGTCTCCTCTGTTTCTGTTGTTTCTTCTCAGTGTTATAAACTGAGTCATCTGTGGTACTTCTGTCAATTATATATTTATATTCTACTAGGTATCCCGCAATGAAGATAAGGAACCGATGGTAGAATATTTAACTGATATTGTATATTTTAAAACATTTGCCTGAAATTAACTAAGTCTTTCAAATCCCTGGCAGACACATGACTGCCTGAAATTTATAATAAATCCAAGGGTAACAGAGATACAATGCAGAGCACTGATGATATGACAAAATAAATGTCTAGTGTAGCTGACATTTTTTTGTCAGATAATCTGAATAATTTTGTGCTAAAGCTGTTAACAACTCAGAGTGAGTGATCCCAGAGAACTCAGATTTGAATTCATCAATGTTTCTTTGTCTTTGGATTAGAATGTGTACAAAATTAAAGGATGCAAAATGACCTTTGGAAAAAAAAAGTAACTTGGAGTGCAACAACATGTTATGTCTTAGAAACAAAAGTCGGCCAAGGATTCCAAGCTGTTTCCTGGATAGCTATGGATTACTGAGGTTTGTGTGTTCTGAACCACTTAGCAAATCAGATAAAAACTAATGCCCCAATTCAGCAAAGTGCTTAAAACACAAGCTGAACTCCAGGCATACACTTATGTGCTTTGCTATATAGGAATGGCCCAAAGAACATACCTAATTGCTTTGATAAAGCAGAGCCTAACAAACTGAGAAAGGGCCATGACACTGACAGTCCCTATGGGAGAAAAGGTATGAATTAGCAGGCAAAATTACCTTAAAATATTAAAAAGCTTTATTGCTGCAATTTCCAAATCTGCAGTTTCCAAATTCTTAATACAGCCCTGATCCTGTAACCTGTTTCACAAGGGCTATGGCCTGTATCCACATGCAGCCCGACCTGCGTGGCACAACATGTAGGATCTGAATCTAATACATTAAGAGCCCTATCTCAGGTTACTTCAATGTAGTTAATCACATTTATTTTTCTCATATTGATTCTGCAAAAGGTGAATAGTACAGTAGTGTTGAAAGCGAGGCAGCATGACCTAGTCAACTGAGCACAAAGTTAGAAAACAGAAAATAATGAATTCTAATCCTACTTTTTAGTGAAGTTGTTTAGGGCAATTTTTTTAAGTAGTCTTTAATTTTGAGGAGGTGTTTTTCTTTCTTTTCTTTTTTTTTTTTTTAATGCAGTTTGAACCTGACTTATTTGTGATGCTCAGACCTCACATTTCCAAAGGACTTCACTGGAAGTTTACAAAGTATACATAATCCACTATAAATAATCCACAAGTGGGCTTCCTAGTGTGAGCTAAACTAAAATTCCTAGGAAAAATTCTGACTATGTTATAAGAAAACAGCATACATATCTTTGAAATGGAGGTCCTAAAAAGCCAAAAAAAAAAAACCTTTGAATGAATGTCTAAGCCTTTATAGTACTTACCTTAATCAAATCTCCTTATGTTTTTATATTTGCAGACTGTTAAGATTCCTTGTGGAAATCAAAATAAATGATGTCTACTGTTATACAATTAATCTTCCTGGATCAAGAAAAGAAAAAAGTACCAATCCGATTAGTCTAGCATGATCTGAATTCTTTCGTTTCCAAATTAAAACTGAGTGGCCCTGCTTCATATAACCACACTAACATTCACGAAGCTGGCAAAGAATTAAGACTAAACAAGGAACTCTTAAAAGATTTGTTTCAATATTGTCTCTCACCGTTACTAAATGAAATGCCCATTTTTGTAAAGCAATATCATATAATGTATAAGCAGTGTGTGTGTGTAAAAGCAATATTGTGTTTTGTGTGTGTGTGTATATATATATATATATATTATGTTATTATGTTATTATGTTATATTATGTTATTTTTATTATGTATATGTATATTATATGTCTGTGTGTATGACATATACACACAGACATATAATATTGCTTTAAAATTGGGATTTCATCTAGTATTCTATCATATTGTTAATATATAGCATATTATATCTTATTAACATACAAAATGATGTATTATAAATATAACAGGAACAATATTTTAGCAGGATCATATGGCACTCATATGTTCGGTTTTTGAAGTATCAGACTGCTGACTGTATGGTCCTCTTCACTTGAAACAAGAAAATCAGTATTGTTGCAAGGAACAATTTGTAATGAGGTTGTTCTTGCTCATACAGTACAATAATACAACATAATTGCATGGCACCAGAAATAGAACTGAGAACATCCTACTGCAGAACTTATACTTGAGCTTATAACAATCCATGTCCTTTTTGCTGGTCAGTACTCCAGATTCATCAATTTTTAAAGAAAGGAAAAGCCATTAGATCATTTAGTATGGCCTCCTCTGTAGCACAGATACATTGATTTTCAGTTATCCCTGAAATGAGCCTATAAGTTGTGTTTTTCTAAGGACGTGACTGCAACTGTGGTTTGTTATAAGTCAGCTCCTCCAAGGTCAATAGGGTTACTGAAGGCTAAGAAAGGCCCTTCTTCACCACCTGGAATTAGACTACACTCACACTCATTCTCATTATTGTTTTTAAGTATTTATGTTGTGATTGTACCTGCAGCCACAATCACGGACAAGATGTCAATTGTGCTAGACATTGTATAAAAACAGAGCAAATTTGGGATCCCTTCCTCAAGGCACTTACAACTGAAATAATTCTCTCCACTCAGTTCTTTTTCTGTACTCTTGACAATCCTGGGACCAGCAAATTTCACCTGGAATGAACCTTATGTATGGGGCTGAGGTATAATGAAGTATTATGATTACTAAATTACTAAAATTCTAATTGAAAAACTATTAAAGGATCTACAATTAATTCCTATCAGTAATTTATTGCAATGAAGAATTAAACTTCCTACAAAATCTATCTTGTTCTTCAAGTACAGTGTAAAAAGAAGAGAAAAAAAAAGGAGTTCTTCCACTGATCAGCTCTGAGGGCCATGGCTCCTCCAAGATACCATTCCACAACTTCAGCAGGTGCCAATGAAAAGCCCTGGTGAATATATGCTTGTTTAACTATGTATGGCTAGTTCTTTATTTGGGCCCATAAAATGTACTATTTTCTTGTATCCACATTTTAGTTATGGGTGAAGTTTAGTCATTATGGGTCCTTACAGATATGGAAAAAAACTAAACAAAACAGTGCTTTACTTTCAACTTGGCATGCCCCTGCACTGAGCACAGCATATGCCCAGAAGAGGAATCACATCAGCTTGACTTGCCTTGCCCAACATCTGTGCGGTTCAAGCACTTCAGTGGAGCTTTTTGGCAATTTTATTTAATACTTTCCATTAAAGTGCTGTTTTTTGGAGGAGGGCGTTCCGCATTTGTCAGCACCTGTAGGGTATTTAACCACCTAATGTGACACTGCCAAATGGCTTATATCTGTAACTGTTGGGGATGGTGAAGAACAACATTATCCTGAAGGAACTCTGGGAGTTGTTGTGCCTTGAGAACTCCCTCTCATGCAAAGGGAAAGCAGCTACCAGGACATTACCTAGCAGGAGTATTTTGTGCTCCCTAGACAGCTGCCAGTTCTCTTTGCTGGTGTTTGAGATACATGGACTACGTCCTCCCCTCCAAACCTCTTTCTGAGGGTAAAGAGTAGAGCTGAAACTATCCCCCTGGGGATAGGCACAGGATGCACGAAGGCTTCTTGTACCTTCCTGTTGTTTTACACATGAACTAAGAATACTCTTTTGTGGGCTTAAACTGCATGAGAAAAGCAGATTTGCCAAAAATCTGGCTCATTGGAATGACCACAAAGGTCATGCAATATGTATAACTATATTACTGTTTTACTGTATTACAAGCATCCTTTACCTCAAGTAAAACTACTTGTAATATATATAAAGTATGATGAAGCAATTCACCTCCTACTGAATAGGGACCTGTCCAGTACCAAGCCATTAGCGATCACCACGCAATTTCAAATTAAAGGTGGAAATGGCCAATATCTGGCAAGAAAGCAATGTTCAATTCCCCTGGCTCTAATTCCAACCCAAAGATATTGAGAATATGTCCTGCTTTATGGGGAAAGGTAAATCACACCCAGCGTAGTCCCATTCTAGCAGCCATAACATCTGCAGGGTGGTGAGATGCATGACCTGTTGATTAGTAGAGTACTAGGTGAGGCTCTGAGGCCAGCTTTATCTTCTGCGTTCTGGAGTTAACTATGTGGCATTTCAGAAAATTATAAGAAAGTGCTTTCCAGTTTTTGCAAACTGTTCTGGAAGGAACTGCTTTTTACCTACAACAAAAGAACAGCTTTGTTTCTTAACTGAGCTAAGGAGAAGCCAAAACGCACTAATTTCTCTTCACTTGTAAAACATTTAATATATCACTACCCACAGCCTATAATTTCAGAACTCCTAGGATTTGTATTTTAAAAGCATAATTGAATCTCCTTGGCAGGGCCCCTGTAACTTCCAGTGAAAATGGTATAAAATGCTTTCTTTTCATGTAAAAAGAAATCCTCCTTAAATTAAAAGCAGTTGATATTAGCTCCTTTGCCCATAATAATATCTACTATTAAGATGACAGCTAAAATATAAGGTGTTCCTGCATTTCAAGGGATGTGAGGAGAGGAAGGGCTTTGGGAGGGGGGGGGAGGGGGGAGCTATTTTAATGATGCCAAGCTGAAGTCATAATATGCTTTGTCAAAACAGCAGTCTGATCATCTTCAAATGGAACATATTTTTTATTTGAAATTCACTTAATACATCTGTGTCATAACAGATCATGTCATAATAACCTGATGCCTAAGCGACCAAAGAAGGCAAGGTGGAAGTATGTGTGTCATACTGTATCAGTACTTTTTTTAAGGTACTAAAATAATTTAAATTGCTGTGCTCACTTACAAGGTTTCCTTGCTATTCCACAGATAACTGGGGATAGGAAGGAGATTCAAGCCTCTCTTCCATTCTATACAACTATAAAACTTCAGGGTGTGAGTTATTCATTAAATAATGGGAGAATGAGGGTAATACCCAGCTTCAGGTCAGCAGCAAACTCCCCAGCTCTCTCATTGCCAAAGTGAAGATCTCAGATGGAAAAAAAGTAATTGTAGAGAGCAGGACCCTGGCAAAACAAGAGCTGGCGTTGGTAGGAAGAGGGAAATGTTCTGATGAATTGGAAATACTATAATCTGCACGAGCGGGTGTTTGTCTACCCTTGGATTGTTAATGATTGTCAATGCAGTGTGCATAATCAAGGCTACTATGAACTCTCCTAAACACTACTTCACTACCTCGTAGTCCCACTGGACTCCTCTAGCATGGTTTGCTATAAATCTCTTCTCTTATCCACTACTGGCCAGCAGACTGCATCTCACCTGGACAAACCATGTCATAGTAACCAGATCCTGGCCGTAGCTGCTACAGTGCTCTAGAACTCTACTTGGAATGAAATCAAACAGCTCCAGCTGGTGCCATGGGCAGCCATAGCACAGGCTAGCAGGAATTTATCAACCTACTCTTCCTGTCTGCATTAACTCCCTATCCTACACCAGGCCTAAATGAAGGTTTCACATTGAATTTCAAAGTCCTTAGTACAGTGCTCAGTGGATTGACACTTTGCTTTGAAACCAGGATCTACCTTATCAAGGAGAGACATCAGAGCAAATGGAATTACTGATGACTGAAGTGAGATCCATAAAGGGGACAAAAGTTACCTAGTAACTGAGCCCCAGCTATTCTATTTCATCTCATGGAAGATGAGAAAAAAATCATGCATCTTGGTATCTTTAGGACAAACACAATAGGAAAGGAGTATCAGCGGACAAGGAACACCTTTCCATTCGCTAAGATACCAAAACCTTTTAAGCTATGCTTATGGAACAACTTTGAAAAGTGAGGACAGACTGTTAAGTGTTATGATAACAATTCTGCAGGCTGACCACTATTGCTTCTTGGTGCTCCCCATGTCTGTATTGTCTCTCAAGTTGGATGGTAAGTCCTTCAGAGCAGAAAGACTATAAACCCTTTGGTGTTAGGACTGATTTGAGCTACATGTGTGCACAGAGCCTAGCACACTACAGCTTTAATCCCCTCGGTACAAATAAACATATTATATTATGGTAGAATTGTATGACCAGAAGAAATCTCAAAAGGACATAAAGTCTATCTCCCTGTTGTCTGGCAGAATTAAGTATGCCTAGATTATTGCTGACAAATCCTGTCCAAACTGCCCTTCAAAATCATCAGCGAAGGAGATTTCACAATCTCTCTAGATAACCTTTTACAGTTCTTCACCATGCTTCTGGTTAGACAGTTTTTTCCTTAGATCTAGGGAACCACTGAATAATTATGATTACATTTTGGCTTTGTTTTATTCTTTTTGTCTCTAGTTATCTGCAGAAGTCTATGCTGAACAGGGCATACTAACTAAATGCAATACTGTATCTAAAAGCCTTGTCATGTGTTCAACTTGCAACAGTTGCAGACCACTGGAATGTAGTGACCTATTGATGTTAGTACAGGTTGGGAAATAGCCCCTGCCTGAAAGAGAACAATTTTGCAACACCCAGGGTGCGTCCAGATGAGTACACCCATGCGGTATGTGGTGCCACAAACACATCTGCAGCTCCACATGCCACACAGTCAGGTGTTGTCTGCACTGCAAGGGTGTGTTGTCCATGCATGCACTACTCTGCTTTTTTTCACCACAGGTTTTTTTGATACCCAGGGTCAAAAAAACACAGTGCTGGCCCCAGCCTCCCCTACTGCCCCTGGGTTAAGTTGCCAAGTGACAAAATGCTTGTGGCACAAGCATTCCCCACAGACAAGTAGCTGTAGCACAAGATGCACCGCTGCTACTTGTCCCCAGGAAACTGAACTTCCGCACTCATCTGGACATGGTCCAGGAGGGCACTGAACCTGCTAAACTTCCTCAGTGTGCATCTGCTTGCATTTTAACTGCACTTAGTAAGTGTTAAGTTGAATGTGGGACACTATCCTAAGCCTCAGTGCAGCAACTTTACATAAAAGCATCTCAGTCACACATTGTGTTACCACCACCACCATACTTCTCAGTGCCAGTTTCTTGGGTGACAGAATTGTATTAGATCAATTACTATCACAGAACTATAGCTACACAGGAAAGAAATTTGGGGCAGTTCAAAATTGAAAACTCAGGAAATCTATGGGTATGCTGAGGGACCACTGGCAGAATAGTAAAAATGTGTGGGGCAATGTTTCCTCATTCCTTCTTTCCTTTCTTCCTTCCTTCACCAGTGGTTGTGGGCAGTGCTTCCGGCCTTTTACCGCAGCGTGGTACGAGCCTGGCAGGCCGCCTTCCGCCTCCAGGCTTGAGCCCGGACCCTGTGTTTCCCGCAGCTGCTGAGGGAGCCTCTGGTGCACAACTCAGCCCTGTCGTGCTCTGTGCCGAGCCTGGCCTCTGCCAGCCTTACAGCCACCCTCATCCAGGTGCGTGTCCTCTGCTTGCACCATCTCCTTGACCCCGCTCGGTCAGCCTGGCTCTTGCCCGAGGCTCTGGCCTCACGGCTGGGCGTGCGCTCCGTCCACACCATGGGTCATCTCCTGCGTGACATCCGCGCTGCCCTCCCACCGGCAGCAGCAGCCACCTTGGATGAACATCTCCGGGCATGCCAGATCCCCCAAGCCGCGGATGCTGCGAACGAGGCTTTCCCTCCGCTGTCAGTCACCCCGGCTGTGGCCGCGGAGTTGGCCGGTGGGCCGGGCACACTGTTGCGGCTCCCCATGCCTCCCGATAGTGACACGGGTTGTCCCTTTGCTTCTCTATCGTGTAGAGGCTTGTATATCTGGGTGGTTTGCATCCGCCATGCTCAGGTGTTGGCAGGCCACCCCAATACATCATGGCGACGGTGCCTGGGGCCACCGGCTTCCCCACTGGCCCACCCGGCGTGGCGCACATTGTATAAGCTGCCAACCGCCAAGAAGACTGGTGACCTGTAGTGGTGGTTGCTGCACGGCATCCTAGCCACTGGCACGTTTGCGTCCCACTTTGACCCAGCCGCCTCGACGGCCTGCACCTTCTGCCCTGGGGTCATGGATGAGGATCTCTTTCATGCCTTCCTGGACTGTCCCCGCCTGCGGCTGCTCTTTGCCAGCCTCGAGCCGCCGCTGCGGGCACTGGGCAGGAGCTTCTCGGAGACTACCTATGTGTGCTCCTACCCATACCGGGAGGCCAAGTGGGGCGCCATCTGCCTGGCCAACCTCTTGCTGGGCCAGGCCAAGATGGCCATCCTCAAGAGCCGCTGCAACCGGCTTGCCGGCACCGGCTTAGACAATGCCCTGCGGCTCTTCGGCCTCCTCGTGCGGGTGCGCCTCTCTCTGGAGTTTGAGCACGCTGTGCTCCGGTGGAGGGTGCCCGCCTTTGAGGCACTCTGGGCCCTCGAGGGAGCGCTGTGCCACGTGGCCGTCTCAAATACGCGCTCTGTTGTCTTGACCGGTCTGGGCGACCGGGCAGGCGCAGTGGCCGACTGTGGCTTCCAGCTTGTGCCGTGCCCTGGGCCCTCACCAGGCTGCTTTTGTTTTTCTCAGGGTGAGATGCTGAAGATTTTTGCACGTGTACTATGGGACAGGGAAGGGTGCAACTGTTCGTTTCTCAAGGGATATATATATGGCATGTTAGACATGATGTGTACTACTGCGAAGGTGTTTGTCACGGTGTGATGTTCTGAATGTCCTGGAATGGTTTCTCTTTGGTGTAGTTTGATGGTTTTTTGCTTTCTGTACCTGATCTTTCATGAAATAAAGTAGTTAAAAGTCCTTTCTTCCTTCCTTCACCAGTGGTTGTGTCTAAATAGGCATTTCACTGTTCCCCAGAATACTATGATTCCCTCTATTACTGCCAAGATAAAGAAAAAGGGTTTTTTTGCTAATGTGCATAACACTTGTAACATAGCAAGTAGTTTCTTTTACAACATTACTACTAAAAAAATGATTTGACTGAAGAGTCAGAGCATAGGAATTTTGTGACTTTTCTCCCCTACCTTCTGTTTTAGATCTCAGTACCATGTTGGAGAAATAAAATGTGAAATAATCTATTGTGGAATAGTCTTTGGTTTGTTTCCATTAGCATAACTAAGATGAAGCAGCCAGGACAGCACCCCAGGGTGCCGACTTGTGTGGGGAGGGACAAAAAATAACAGCTGCCACCCCAGACACACAATCATGCCAATGGCACTAGCAGCCAAGAGTTGCCACTGCCCTCATGTGCCACTGTTGCCCCAGGCTCTCAGCTGCCCTGTTAACCACTGTTTGTTTCCTTTGAACCCATGCAACGTAAATGTAAATGCTCTACATATATTTCTTTTTAGAAGAATATTCCATATAAATTCAGTCGAGTGTAGAGCCCAAGATGGTATGAAGACAGATAAATGAGGATGCATTAAGAATATTTCTACAGTGCAGTCATGGGGAATGGCTGTAGCACATATAGACATAAATGAAGTACTTTTACTCTAGCAAACTCCCAGGCATATAGCTATGAATCTACAAGCATCAGTGCAGGCTGTACAAGACTAGAGATAAGGAAAAAGAAACCTCTTTACAAGTTGAGTCCTGAGGGTTTGGAAAAGGCTTTCCCTAGAGGTGGTACAATCATCTACTCTGGTGATCTTCAAAAAGTGTCTTGATGCCCATCTTACTAGGGTCATCTGCTAGTGACCTGCCCAAGTGCAGTGGGGCTGGACCCAATGGTCTTTAAAGTCCCTTCCAGCCTTGCAACTATGAAACTATAAGTCCATGTGGGACTAGGTACTTAGCAGTTGAACCTGTTGCTACCAGTTTCATTGTTATTGGTACCCAAGATCACAGATTAAAGCTAGCTTGAGTATATCTAGTTGTGCTTCAAACACACCTCTGACTAAAGGATAGATAAACTCTTAATCAAACCAGCAATATGCAAAAAAATCCACTTCTCAAAAAGAACACTACTATTATAGTGTTGAGCAAACACTGACCATATGCAGGACAGATGTGCAATATGGCCAGTGACACAGTCAGAAGATGAGTTAGACTGGCTTCCCCATTCTGCTTCTCAATGCTCCACCTCCAGGGCTCCCGGATGATAGGGAGCTGCTCTTAGAGAAAAGATTGTGTATAACATGCTTGACTGAGCTGTTTTGCACCTGTGTTTTAATCAATCCCTTGTGAACATGTAAACTCCCTTTTTGTTCCCTTGGAAAAGTTCCTGAGGTGCACATCAAGTTCAGAGAAGAAGGAAAATGACACTACATCCCTGAAATGAGAAAGCAATTACTGAAATGAGAAAACAATCAGAGGCTATGAATACATGCTATATGCATGGTCACAGAAGCTATCAGAACAGGAATACGAGCCTGTCATCAAGTTAATATGATTCATTTTATCAGCATGTGGGCAGATTTTATTGCAAAAGAACCACTAGCAATCTGTGAATTGATTGCAAGTTAATTACAAGCAAATAAGGAGGTGTCTTTAGTACTGCTTCGTACTTTTTTCCCTATACAGTTATGAAACTCTATTTGAGAGAAACAAAACAGGGCTCTCAATCATCATTTAAAATAACTGCCTTTCTTTTAGATATTGCCTCTTTTCCACCATATAAAATGTTCCCAATGTAAAAACCACTTCAAATTCCATGCAGTTATCAGACTTCTCGTCAAGGAATCATACTATGAATGAAAATGACTCACCCCATAAAACGGTAGCCCCTTCAGCAAGGAATACCTGCACAATGCCCAACAGCAGTGTGATTTTAAAAAGAAAAAAAGAAAATATCCTGACATTGTGCTACTGCTCACAAAAAATAAAATTCAGTTTTTCCCTACGCCTATTACTTGAGTCACAGAACTGCACACTGCAGCCCAGCAAACTGCAACCCTGCGGCTCATTATGTGGCTTTATGAAAGGTAGATGGAGCCATATACAATGAGTACAATATCATTCTAATTTACCACGGTGCTACAAGATTCCTTAGTGTTTGTAATACTCCCCAAGATGTGCTGATGAAAACTGTTATAGAAGAAGGAAGAATAACTGTTGATTTTTTAAGTTCTGCAGAGCAATCTGGCCTTGTTTATAGCCCAGCACAATGGGACCCCAGATATGACTGTGGTCCTAAAGTGCTATTGTCATATAAATGTTTAATAGTAATCTGTTCAAGATGCTGTAGTTTGTTTTGATAAGAAATAGTGACTAATAAAGCTGGCTTAAAGTTTTTGTTTTAATCTATCTGCTTCTTAACCTGCTATAGTTAGGGTTATTTGAAACACAATAATGCTTCATCCCAGTTTGAATTGGCAATTTCCATCATTTGTTGTGCAATGAATGGCAAAGCTAGTTACAGTAAATATGCTAAATGAGAATAATTCATTTCATTGCAGAGATATCCATTACAGACAAATAAAACTAGCATTAACATGTTGTATCCTTTATGATACACAGGGATGTTTGATAATGTCCTTGTTTCTATGCTTGAAACAGAAATGGATCATGACCTAGGAAATGTAGCCATAGTCATGGCTAGCAGGATTCCAACATTTACAGAATCTGTTTATTTCTTGAAGTAGAGGAAAAACAGTAATATAATTGTATGAACTAATCTTAGAGACCTAAGACCTATGAACTAAAGACCTAGGCCTGATTGTAACAATCAGTGACCCAAACCTGTTCCCACTAAAATCAGTGGCAAAACTCCTATTGACTTCAATTACAACAGAATTGTCCTTAGTCTTGCTTGACATTATAGTCATTGAAAGATATTTATAAAGCTACAATGAACACCAGGATCCAAAAAACCCAGAAATTATGGTTGAGAACCCAAAACTCATCACATCTATTTTGCAGCTTCAACTGTGCAGCCTGCATGGAAAGATGTTTTCCATTTTAAAATACTTAATTTAATTCTTCTCCAAATGCAATAAAGTTGTTTGGAGATTGACATGTTGTGGATTTCAGTATGTATGAAGCAAATACATGAGCAAATAATGAGCAAATATTGCATAACTCTTTGAACAAATGCCATGTTCCAGATTTTCCAAGGATTTTCTTTAGAAACTACATAGTTCACTCTTTTTTGTTTTTCTTTTGTAGCTACTAGGTGATGGAACAATCATTCCATGCCATATCTCAGAATTGATTTCTGCCTTCACTAATATACCTATGACTATTCAATTCAATAAAATTATTAAAGATTTCAGTTGTTTCAGTTATTCTTTTAGGGACAGCTTGCAAGCCAGAAGGTGTTCAGCACTTTTTGGAACTCAGGGCTCCTTGTGGTATTTTGCTTTGCTCTGATCTTTGTAACTGATCTCACTTCTCAGGATATCAATTCACTCATCAAGGTTTGACTTTTTAACATGCTGTCATAACAACTTTTATTTTTCTGTTGGGCACCATTTGTCAACTGGTATTAATATGCTCCTGAACTCATTGCCCAACAGAGCTTTCTTTACCTGGTCTTTGAACTTCTCATGATTCATCAGTTAGTAAATGCCTCTTTTAAAAATCACCAACCTCAGAAGGATGTTGCAAGCATTGTTTCATTAATGTCTGAAATTGCTGTGTTCCTACTTAAATATTCATATGATACATATTTATGAGTTTTATTGGTCAGCTTATTTCATTAGTAGTTGGCTCTGTGTGTTATTAATGACTGAGTTTATTTAGTTGCATTAAGAATCATTTGGTTGTGAAGTGGTTACCTGTTTCTTATTTTTAAACAAAATCCTGCTTCCATTAAATTAAATGGTAAAACTCCTCTCAACTGCAGTAGTGTCAAATGAGACAATTTAGCACTCATTAAAGGAACTCATTTGGCTAAGGAAAATGTAGTGTCAGATTACCGCTAGTCTGCTTGGTTCTCTTATACCTTCTCCTCAAAACCTCTTTTTCTGTCTCAAGTATTCTTCAGCCTTCTCCTTCCCCAAGACCTCTGTGTTGGCAATATTTTTTCTCTGAGATACATTACATGATTCTTGCCCTTCAACCCATATTTCTCTTGATCTTTTTGTATTATTTCTCTGCTGCCCAAGTGATGCTTGTGGCACTGCTCTTTCCAGTTTTAAGTTATTAGGCTTTATTATCCTATTGCAAATTTCCCTAGCAGGAAGCAGGGTGTCCAACTTCTAGAATCAGCAGCACAAGATGTTTCCACACAGTGGGCACATCTACACATGCATTAATGCACAGTGGTTACTGCACATTAGTTTAATACCTGTAATAATAGGTACTAACTAACTTCATTGGAACCAAACTGCTTGGGATTCCCCTGATAGTCGGTACACCTGCAACCTACAACACACTGTAGTTATACTGTAAAGAGAAAGAAGGAAGTGAATAACTTAATGCTGCATTTGGCAACACTATCTTCTATGGATATTAATTATGAGGAACTACAAAAGTAAGTTATACAGACAGCAGTCTAAATTGATGACAATGTTATCCTCAAGCTTATCCTCAACCTCAAGCTGCCCCTTCTCCTCCAACAGACCTATTACTCTATGGTGAAGATCCTGTGGGGTCATGATAACTGGGAGAAAAATGCACTCTTACATCCTAAAGCTTCCCAACAGAGGTGAAAGGGACAATATTTTAGTTTTGCTCAACCCCTGCTCAGCCTACATGTCACTGAAGTGGGAGAAATTATATTTTATGTTAAAACAATTTGATCAACCAGCCATGTTGTAAGGCTGTTGTTATATGAGATGTTTTAGATTCTGGATAGGTTTACATACACCACAGTACAAAGTGGAGTATCAGGGTGTTCTTTTAAGGTGTACTTTACCACTAAAACTTACAGGAAACCTGATTTTGCTATATCCTATGCTGGTCTCAGTAAGTGGTTAACTGAAGATCAAAAGTAAAAACTAATTAAGTGAGCAGAGAATCAAGCCCAGTCTGTGTTTAAAGAAAAAAACTATGACAGGCTTACGTAAACTATTTAACTAGTGAATTTGTTTTTCAGCAGGATGTAGAGTAATAGCTTGAAAAATATTATTTTGGGTTTCCTTAGATCTCATCTTTATAAGTCATGATTAATTGAAATCATCTGCTAACTATAATTTGTTAATTTACCATAATCCACTCCTTGTGTGTAAGTGTCTGAATGTGCAAATCTGCCAGAAAAAATATGCTTCATAAAATACTAAGAGATTGTTAACATCATTAGTATTCTGGAAATGGAAAATTTTTATACTTAATCCCCCCCAAATGCTTGGGAGGAGAAGCCAGGAAAATGAGTGCCACATGCCACAAAGAAATGAGGCTGTATTTGCACAGTAAATAAATTATGAATAAACTATTAGACCAGCCTGTTAGAAATTCAGGAGATATGTTCCACAAAAAAAGAAGAAAGAGCCACTTCCTAGAGGCATTGAGTGTTGGTTGCAGTGAAGGTTGGGGGATTTGACGAGGATGTGCCAATGCTCCTGTTGAAACAGAAACTCAGAAGTTCCTGGCCAGAGACTCGTTACCCCTCTGCTCAGGAGTCAGGAAAGAATTTCACTTAATAGTCAAATTGGTATTCATGGGGGTGGGGGTTGCCTTTCCCTGTAGTGGGGGGAGTAGTCCTCTTCCTGGGATCTCTCAAGAGTATATTAATAACATTTGTAGGAGCAGGATGCTGGCCTTTATGGTCTGTCTGTAGCAGATTAGGTTATTGTGTCTTGGGTTTTGCATCAGGGTTGACTCTATACTTTTGCTAAGAGGTAAGATGGTAGATTTGTTCAGGATGGTTTGGATAGGGATAATCCTGCCTCAGACAGGGGGTTAAACTAGATGACCTCTAGAGGTCCTTTCAGCCCTACTTCCTTATGATTTCCTGTGAATTATTGTGATACTAAAGTCAAGCAGTATGACTTTTTGAAAACGTATCATTTCTACAAAAAAAAACAAAGTTTATATTAAATTCAACAATTTTTACACTGTTTAGGTTCTGATCCCCCTGGAAGACGTCCTATCATTTGAATAAATACTCATCGCAAATGGCACTCTGCTTTGGCTCTTAATGAATAAAAGTAAGATTTCAAAACTGTGTAGAAGAGGAAGTGAAAATATTGTAGCTGTATGAAACCACAAAGTTAAATTTAATCATGTAAACTTGCCAGGACTCCATAGCTTGACATCTCTATTTCTGGGGGTGGAGTGGAAGGGAGGGAAATGCTGTGAGATTTTTTGTTCAACGCAAGTGGGAGCACAAGTGTGGGTTCATCGAGAATCCACCAGTGGCAGAAAAAAGATGTCACTATAAACAGTGGTGTCAGTACTGTAGTTAGTCGTGGAGGGTCGCTGAGGGAACAAAACTTAGAAGCTCTAGTGTACAGTACAGAATAGAGAGCACACTTGAGTCTAAACCCCCACTATAGCATTTGATTTCTGTGAAAGATTTCAGTCCTTATATAAAAATCAGAAGACAAAATTGAGTGGTATCAGGAAGTCCATGGCTACAGCATCCTCCGAGTCATGGGTTCATTGTGTCAAATGCACTGGCTCTTAGTGGTGACACATGTCTCAGGAATGTCAATTTATATCTTTCCTAAGGTCCCAATATAGAGATACTCAGTTTTACTAGTGGACCCCAGGGAGTGACTATGAAAATAACTGTTGCCCTCTTTAGGAGAACAGAGAGAGAGGGCATGACCTACACTTATTTTGAAACTAAAGGGCTGTGACTGACTGCACTAGCTGGTCCATTTGAACTGAGAAAGGTGCTGGTAGTAATAAGTGATTCACAGAATCCTTGTCCCTGTTTGTTTACTTGGCTCAAACTTACCTTTGGGACGTGATATGCTGTAGGTCAGCAGTAGGCGAAGGTCAAGGAAGGCAGGAGAAGGAAACTTTTACTGGAATTTGAAATTCAGTCCTAATGAGCTTGAGAATTCACAGCAAATGAAACCCTGCAAAGGAAGCCCTATAGACACAGAACACTGCCATCAATTTAGATTTATTTTTGTATTTCCTGCTGGCCGGCTATCAGAGCTCTTAATTCATTTTTTCCCATGTTTTCAGTGAAGAGTGATGTTACCAAAAGAGTGGTAGTAATTTCCAATCTTGAAGGACCCTTCTTCCCCTAACTCACTTGAGTGTTCAGTTGTTGACTTTAGACCTACAATTTTGTTTTGTTTTTAATGAAAATATAGCCAGGGATGCAAGCAAATGATGACAGTAAATCAAGATTTCTTAGTACCTAACATTTTAGAATTAAATATTTTGGGTCAGTTTCTTACAGATTAAGAGTCTCATACTGAATAGTACCAAATAATTTTCGTATAGGCAGACGTGACAGCACCACCTATAGTAAAGCTGATTAATGGTTTCCATTCTTTCAGCTGCTGGTATCCTTGCTGAACTTTAAGCACTTTGTTAAAATATATCTTTCAGACTGACTTGCTCTCTCTCTTTCTCACTTCAGCTAAAATTGTCCATCTGTTTTCAAAAGCACAGTTAGGGGAAATTATGTTGATTGGCCCTCACTGAAAAATTCTGGAGATCTTTACTCAAGAAACTCTGATGCCCATTCTTTGTATATGTCCTTACAATATCATGGAAGGATAGTTTTTTTTTGGTACAATGACGCTTGCCATTTGCCGTTTCCTTGAAAAATCCATTCACATTTGGCCAAGTTATGAATAAGCTTTTATATGAAAAATTTCAAGGCACCAAAAAGGAGAACATCAAGACTTGTCTCCCTGGTATTAATCCTGAGGGTGGTAGGCCTCCTGACTGAAATGCAGAGAGACTAGAGACAGACTGGAGAGGAGAAAGCAGTATGTTGGGACAAGGAGATTAGAGACAGACTGAGACTGAAGGCTGCCAGAAAGTGAGTGAGAGAGAACTGGGAAATGAATGGTAGTGCAGCATCTAAATACTTTAAAAAACTGAGACAAAATTGTATATTTAGCCACAAAATATTAACAAACATGGGCACTGGTAGCAGAGATTTTTCATGTGTCTTTACATTCCATGTTAAGATGAAGGTGCAACCTATAAGGGTGAGATGTAGCTCCTTTTCCATGGCCATTCCACATTTAGCCTATTTTATTTAGACAGGAAAAGTAGCAAGTTATTGGTGATGGGTTTTTTAATGTAGCTACCATTTCCTGGGAACTAATCTGAGAGAAATGAATTCACTTTAAGTAAGCCAAAGAACAATCATCATGTGGTAACAGATTTCTAAATTACTTATAAAAAAGCAATTAGATGTTTGAAACAGAAAATAACAAAAAAGCCCTCATCTTTCTGTGGCTTGTTTCTATTGTTACTGGAATGGTGCTGATAGGTATTGGCATTCATTTTTATTTTCAGTGTTATAAGGATAAATGTTTCAACAAAAGCATCATTTCTGTATAGACTAGAGACTGCTCTCTGGTGCAACAACAGAACTGAAGGTTTAATTAAAAAACACAAGCCTGTTCTGGCTTTAAAGTCATTGTTATAGCATCATAAAAGGACAGTATAAAACAGCAGTTTAGGCAAATTTATCATAGTATTTTTACCTGATTCATATGCTGACCAAATAGGCATAGTTTCTGAAGTTTGCGACTCTTTGCTGACATCTAAAGGCTCCACCTCTCTAATGAATTTGAAGATTTTTTTTTTTTAATTAACAAATGTATCTTCATCATACCAGGATATAAAATTGCAAATGAAATCCCTGTGGTCTGAAAATGCGGTTTAACACCTTGGAAACTTTCTTTTATTTCAGTAGAACCCAGGGTCATCTGGAAAATATTTCAGCCTTTGATCCATTATACGTCAAGTGTTCAGTTGCTCCAGCAGCGGGAAGGGTGGGATGCCTCATTTCCAGCCTTCCACGTGTTATCAGAACAAGTCGAGGAGTGTTCTGTTTACCAGCAGACAAATGATTTTCAGATGGCAGTCAAAGAAAAATCTCCTCCAAGTAAATTCATGACCCATTCAGTTTATAAAAGCTCCAAAATGCCATTTGTTAGTCTCAGGAAAGCCAAAAAGGCAAAGGTTCGATATGCCAACCTTGTTTACCTGTTCTCCTAATTTCAGTGCAAAATATTTCTGGTTTTTCATTGTATTCATAAAAATAAATTCTTAGCCAGGGCCAGAGCTCTCTGGTTCAGGAACTCACAGATTGGACTCATTTTGTTGTTCAGAGAGATTTTCTATTTCCCCTCTTTAAGCTTCTTGCAAAGAATCTAATCATTTGTGAGTTCACACTATGCCCTGTGCCACTGTTATGCTGATTTCTTCTTTTATAATTTTACAGTCTGATCCTGCAGACCTTGCCCACTTGGAATAATCCTTATTTACATGAGTAATTCTGTTGAAGTCAATGGGGCACCTTACATAAGTACTGCTCGGCATGAAAAATGGATGTCAGGATCAGGCGTTCTCTAGGTACTGCAGACTGTGGGGTTTTTTTCCATTGCAGCATTAAAATGTATCTTGGGGAACAAAGTTGCTTTGAGTTCTAGTGCCTTCAATTTTAACATCTTTGAAGCTGCACACTGCTGTCAGAGGGAATTCATAAGTTTGTATGAATTGAATCCACAGAAGGGAAGCAAAAGCAGTAAATATACCTCTCTTTGCCAGAAGGCTGAATATTTTTTATCATCTTTTAATCCATACACATGTATCCCCTCGTCATAAATCTGTGCAGCATTAAAGGTATTTGTGAATACTGAATTTCTTTTGCTTTGCCTTTAACATCATACCATGGCTCTGGGAAGTGGTTCAAGACAAATTCCCTAGTGGTGTGAAATGGTCCAGCTCCACAGAAAGCAATGGGGCTGAAGCTGCACCAATTTACACCTGAAGAGAACACAATCCAATCTATAAGAGCACTGTCTTGCTGAGCCTGTGACAACACAAATTCACTGTGACGACAGGTACTGAAGTCTGTATGAACAGAAGACAACACATGGGATATTCTAATACCAATGTTTTATTTCAGATCAAATTGTACTTGGCCCTCATCGGGATCTTGAATGCAATGAAAGGGGACAAGTATAAGGAGAATTCCTCCAGTTACACAACCTAGGTGGGGTCACCCTTATAGCCCATGCCACTGACCTGCACATGGGGGCACAACACATGAGGACAGTAATCTGTCCTATGGTCCCTACACAATGATTATATGTCCCTACACACATAGCACAGGGCTGTCCCTGAAAGGTGTTTTTTTTTCCCCACTAGCTATTGACATCAGTAGTCATTCATACTATAAAGCAATAGGCTGCGTTTTTCTCTCCGTAAAATGCCTCTTCAACATGTGCAGTTGTGATGGTGATAAGATAGTTAGCGTGTGCTGGGAATCTGGAAAGGTAACTTCACAGACTTGCCCTGGAGCTAGGAATACCTGTTCCAGAGGCACTATATTTTCTAATTTGCCTGACTGACAGGGTGCAACTGGAGCTTGGCATCTAGCCAAATAGATGTGTGACAGTTCACTGCAATGTTAAGAGGATGTTGTGAGGGAAGAACCTCGACTGCTTTATAAGCCTCAAAAGAAAAATGACATTAGTCTCTGTTTGCACAACTTTATTCACACAAGCAACTTGTAGACTTTCAGCCTTTCAGGTGGCCAGTTCTGAAGGTCACCCTGGCTTTCCCAGAAGTGTATTGGGGGAAAGTTGTCCTACTGGAGAATGCACTCCTCTAATTTGATGCATACTCTGTGGAAGTGTCAGTTCTCTGTGAGTGGTAGCAAATGTTTAGACCCAGAGATTATCTAGGAGGCTCTTGGTTGCTATGGTAACCAGGAGATCATGATAAACTAGTACAGAATAGCCGACATCCACAATCCACAAAAAAATTAAGTAGTTCAGGACAATGAAATCAATGACTCCCTTTGCTGTGTGGGATAGAAGCTCAGCTAAGTGGAATCACAAAATGCAACAAGAAAGCCTGAACAGCAGTGAGTGGTGTTTGCATCTTAACTCTAGTACACACATACCAGAAAGACTCAAATGAATGTGTCTTTAGGACAGGAGACTATACTACATACTCAGGCAAGCTAAGGAAGTACAGGGTGCATGAATGGACTGGAATGTGGACAGAAAACTGACTGGAGCATTGGGCTCAGAGAGTAGTAATCAATGGCTCAATGTCTAGTTAGCAACCAGTATCAAATGGAGTGCCCCAGGGGTCAGTCCTGGGGTTGGCTTTGTTTGATGTCTTCATCAACAACCTGGAAGATGGCATTGAGTGCACCCTCAGCAAGTCTGCAGATGACACCAAACGGGGGGGGAGTAGTAGATACACTGGAGGGTAGGGCTAGGAGTCAGACTGACCTAGACAAATTGGAGGATTGGGCCAAAAAAATCTCATGAGGTTCAACAAGGACAAGTGCAACATCCTGCACTTAGGATGGAACAGTCTAATGCACCAGTACAAGCTGGAGGTGACTGGCTGGGCAGGAGCTCTGTAGCAAAGGACCTGGGGATTACAGTGGACAATAAGATGAATATGAGTCAGCAGTGTGTGCTTGTTGCCTTATTGATCTAGTTGGGGCTGGTCCTGCTTTGAGCCAGGGGTTGGACTAGATGACCTCCTGAGGTCCCTCCCAGCCCTATCTTTTTATGATTCTATGATTCTATGATACCGTGTCTGAACTAAAATGGTATATATAGATATATCACACTGAATTAGCCAATTGCTTCAGACCATGATATCCACGTGAAGATAAAAACCCTGAAAGTTGTGCCTCTTATAGTTTAATTTCCTGTACTTAGTACAAGTATAAAATGTTCTATGTAATACTGTTACCAAGAACCGGTTACCTGAATATTCTCTTCCCAGTATTTAAAGAGAGTCAATTCAAGTGTGTAAACAGAAAGGTTCAGATAATATCACAAGACTATTAATCAAAGTATAGCAGGGTAGCTCCAAACCCAATGCAGCCACAATGGTGGTATGGTGTGTTGATGCTGCAGCAGCAGATATTTTTGCATCCCCCTACAAATGCTATACATTCTTCTGAAACCAACTGTACACAGAAGTTATATTAACCTTAGACTTTAACGGCATCTTGATTATATGTAAAATACCTTCTTATATTCACCTTTCTTGTTAGAGTATAAATTTTCACCTCAGATTCCAGGTCATGATTTCTATATGGAGAACAGTGTAACAGTGTTACTACAAACGTTACACTCTGAGTCTCAGAACTCTTTTATCTTCCTCTTATGTGTCACATTGGCTACCAAACTGTAATGCAAATAATTCAGTCTAGTAAGGCAATTATTCGTGGTAAATGAAGTAACATTGGCAGTGAGGTACACTGCTCCATCAAGAGAACCCTTTGTTAGTTCTTCTGCCCCAACACTGAGACTAAGTACAGACATTTGTGGGAGGTTAATAGGATCAAAATGGTTACCTGATATTAGGTAAGTCAAGATGGGGGCGGTGGGGGGGGGCTAAAAGAGGGGTTGGGGATCCAGCAGGCTGGAGGGGATTGGGAGTCTGCCAGGGAGTAGGGGAGAGGCATGACCCATGAAGGGTAGAGGGCAGACATGACCTGCAGGTGGGATGGGCAGGGTCAGTTTGACCCATGGGTAGGGCAGGGGGGCAGGGATGACCCCTGGGTGCGGTGGGCAGGGTAGGTGCAACCTGCAATGGGTGGGGAGCAGGTGCAACCCGCAAATGGGGTGGGGACCCCCCAGTGAACCTACACCCTCATCCCTTCTGCCCTTCCCCCAACCAGGACTTACTTGCTTGGCTCTGGCAGCAGCAAATGGTGATAAAAGAGACTGCACCCAGAGTGGCTTGTGAAATGAGGGCTGAGAGGGCTGGCTGGTTGGTGGCGGCAGGGGGATGAGCAAAGGGCCGGGGGGGAAAATAGCCCAGTGCAGGGAGGGGGGAAAAGAGCATCCAAGGGACTGGGGCTAGTGGCTGGGTTTTCCCAGCCCCTGGGCTGTGCAGGGAAAGTACAGAAGTTTCATGTATCTGTTTGATCTAAATTGAATAATTTTGATACTATATCAATCCGGGTTAAACCACATTCTACAATTTTAAGACTGGTTTGTATGCATGGAACTTCTGTACAGTTACAGGTTTAGACTTATTGCCAGTCACTGAGACTGGGTCTATAAGTGTAAGGTTGGCACAAGGATGAGCTAAGTTTAAATTTTAACCTCCCTGAATGTCTGTATTTAGCCTGAGAAGTGGTTATAGGTACGTAATATTCCTGTCAAGGAGAAATCTGCTCACAAAAGCTATAAGCATAGTAATCCAACAGACTGATATTTTACTACTGAGTAACTGAATATTCTGAATTTGATGCATAGGCAATGAAACCCTCATAGTGTATTAATTTTGAATGTAAGATTTTCACTGTTAAAACCCTCCTTATAACAGGTGTGTATCAATATTCATAAATGCTAATTTACAATCACATGTACAACATTTATTTTAACTGCTGCTGTATAAAGTAGCTTAGCCCATTCTCATAGGTGTGGACAAGGACAAGGAAACAAAGGAGACCAATAAAACCCCAGTTATACCACAAGGAGCTGCTACACAATTTTTCCTTCACAGATCTGTTGCTGTACTTAAATTCCTGATTTTTTCTTTTTAAACTGTTGATTTTGGCTTGGGTTACATATGTTACCAATCTCTCTTGCTATAAATTATTTAATTATCATAGTGTTGTTACTACAAGTCTCTCTGAAAAAGAAACAACCCTGGGTGTGTTCTGAAACGACACAGAGAAAGTGGCAAAACCCCAAAATAATTTCAACCTATTTTAAATCTTTACTTGCCACCTTGAAATGAAATTTGTTTTGAGCTTGTCCCTCAACAAAAATCAGAATGAAATGACTTTCCTATGAAGTAGAATAGGTTTGTTGGTTTTCCTTTTTAATTAAACAACAACAACACAAGACTGGATAGATTAATTTAGGGATCAGCTCCACAAACTGCCAAATATTCTAGTCTTAATTCAGCAAAACACTTAACTATGTGCCTAACTTTAAGCAAATGATCAGTTCTGATGAAGTGAGCTAAAGTATTGCTGGGTCTGAGCCAGTACACTCAGCAGCTTGCAGGATTAAAACCTAAGTTATTTAATGCAGCTACAAAGTAAACCAGATCATATAGAGAATGTCCTGTCCCACAAGACCAGGACTATTTCTTAAACTCAGATATGTGCTGAATAGTTCAAATACAATTCACATGTTTCAGAATGTGACAGTCTAGCAATCACTGGTATGATGGGAAACTCTCCACAGTTTTTCTGCCCTTCCATCTACTTTGGATGAATCATATTAAGTGCAATTGACAGTCCTACTTATCCAAACCAGCAAGAATGGAAACATTTGATCAGAGAGGCAATTTGTGTAATTTAGGTGGTTTTCTTGTTTGGGAAACTACCCTATTGGTATCTATGGGATTAGGGAAGCCAGTTTAATTTGTTTCTGGCCATGAGAGACAAGCAATGTAAAAGACATTCATTTTCCAGCTCTTTCCTCTTCTCTGGGACACAAAGAAAAACAGGACTTCACAAAGTTTTATGTTGTAGGCATATTAACCTTTTGCAGATTAAAAATACATTTCTTCTTACTCAAAAATAACTTTTACTAATGGAACCTTTCCAGCTTTTCACATTTCTGTCCTCAGCTTCCAATCTTAACTCTTAAGACCTTTCACCCTGTAGCAGGTGCTCAGAGAGACTATAATATCTCCTGTATCATTATTATGCTGGGCTCTGTACAAACATGGAACAAGAAGATGATCCCTGACCAAAAGCACTTACTGTCTAATAGTATGACAAGAGACAACAGGCAGAAACAGATGGATGGTTGGGTACCAGGAGACAATATTGGTCAGCATGCCAAGCAAAAACATCCTAGCCATTATCAGAGTATTGAAGGCACCCTGCCAAAGGAGAATTTTAGGGAGAGATTTAAAGCAAAAATAATGCCAGAGCTATGGGGATTTGAAGGGGGGGGAGGGGGCGTGGAGGGGGAGAGTGTATGTAAGAATGGGAGGCAGAATGGGAAAAAGCAAAAAACAAGTGTTTGAAAATTTAACTATTATGTAAGAAGCCCTGGCACCCTGGCTTGTTAGGATGTGGGACCAATTTCTTAATTCTGAATGAGAGGAAGGAAGAGGATAGGTCATGAAGGGCCTTGAAAATCAAGACAAGTTGTTTTGGTTTGATACAATAGAGAAGGAAGAGCCAGTGGAAGGATGTAAAGGAAGGGTGACATAGTCAAAGTGACAAGTTAGGAAAAATGGCCTTTTCAGAAGCATTATGAATGGACAGACATGGGATAAGATTGCATTTGTCACCACCACAGAAAACAATGTTTCAGAAATCAGGACAGGTGATGACAGAAGCCTGGGCAAGAGATTTAGTTGAAAGACGAAAGGGGGCTAACCATATCACAGACCTCTTATGTAGGAAAAAATCAGCAAAATTTAAATATAGCCCGGATATGAGAACATAGAGTGAGGACAGAGTTAAAGTTCATGCAATTGTTTCAGGTCTGAGGACAAGCAGGGTAGTATATTGTCCATTTTGATCAAGGAAGAAGGTAGCAGAGACAGCTTTGGGGATGTAATTAAGAGCTATGATTTAGCTATTTTGACTTTGTGGTCATGGCTGGAAATACATGAAGAGCTACCAAAAAACAAACTGGGTTTGTCTACATGAGACACTTTATTGTGCAGTAGACTGATCTACTACATAGTTAAGCATCACTGTCTGCATGTGTGCACATTTACTGTGCAATAAATTAGTCTACTGTGCAGTTAGCTACTATTTGTAAATACAGGTGGTAAACTAACTGTACAGTAAATACGGTGGTGTAGTGCATGTGTAGACACTGATAGGGAGCAAATTTACACCCGGTCAGCACCAACACAGGGGACAGGGAACTCCCCCGGTCCTGGTGCTACTTACCTACTATCTCTCCACAGAAGCTGGCAACCCAGCAGCACAGGGATAGAATATCTTTCTGCCCCGCTCCTGTCCCAGTGCTTCTCAGCTCCCAGATCCCCACAGGAGCCCCTTGGGCTGGCTGGGAACTGTCCCACTTCAAGGGCAGCTCCCAGCCAGCTGCAGGCTGTGCAAGGATTTTCCCTTGGCAGCCTGGGGCTGACCAGGAACTGTCCATTCTGGGGCTGGTCCCAGCCAGCAACGGGCTACTCAGGGAAGGTCCTCTGGGCATGGGGCTTGTCCCTATGTGCAGGGGGCCAAGATAGCTCTGAGGTGGCAGCTGTCTCCCAGGCCCCTGCAAGGCAGGATGTGCACAAGGTCAGGAGACAGCTGCCACTGCTTTTGGCAGAAGTCTCCTAGCCCAATGCACATGGGGACCAGGTCCGTGCTCATTACCAGGCCCTGGGCTAATACCCAGAGAACCTGGAGCTCCCCCTGGCTGCTGCAGGGGACCATAGCAGGATTGGAGCGGCCCTGGACCAGAATACTCCTGTTGAGAGCAAATTTGATCTCAACAGGGAGCACATGTAGACATGCTCCCCAGGAAGGATTACTGTGCAATATTGTATTGCGCAGTTTGCCTTTAAAGCATCAATTGCACATACAGATGCAACCAATCAAATTTGGTATGGATCAATGAAGAATTATATCTTTGGTATCCCCACACAAAATCAGAAGGGTGCTGAGGAGAATCCTTCAAAGCACATGCTGAAGGTGGATTAGAAATACAGTAAGAGAACCAAGATAGGACAGTCATATAAACCTTTAAATAACATGATTTCTTGTAGATTAGAATTACATTTAGGTGCCTAAATTCACAGGTGCATTAATAGATGGAACAGAATCTGACCCAAAATTCCAGGCTGGTCAAGACTTTGATGAAGCTAGTTTCTCTTGATTACAAGCATACAGCATGGATTGGAGAGGACCTCAGCTGGGATTAGAATAGAGGAAATTTAGACAATCATTTTAAAAGGCATGCTCAATGAATTTAGAGATTAAAGCAAGATGCTTCTGTTGGGATGGTGAGGACAGAGAATGCTCACAGGGATTTCTCAAGGGTCCAGAGGTGAAAATCTATGCGTACATAACAAGTCAGATACTAAAGAAGCCAGAACACCATCTTTCTTTGTCAGTTTCTTTCAGCTTTGATACCTTGGTGGCAAGCACACTTTGCAGTTTATGAGTATCTACTTCAGTAAAGTAGATTTTACTCAACCAATTCCAGGAACATGAAGTGGATGAACAATGATGTATTTTAGAAGAAAAACTTGTGTCAAGTTTGCATCAGTAATGTATCCAACTCCTGTGGCAGCATTTGGGCTGCAGGTTTAATCTATGTGCAACATCTGAAGTGAAGGAACCGGTGACATAATCAATGACAAAGGATAAAAATTGCTATCATGAAGATCTCAACACCCTTAATAGCAAAATGGTTAATTATACAGACATGCGACAAATGCCACAGTGCAGTTGTGTTTAATGTTACATTATACTGGCTCTGTTACTTACTTGTGCTGGACTGACTTTCACATTATGAATGTAAACATAGGGTAGATAATTACTAGAGACATCTGCACAGATTCTCTCAAGGGGGGGATGAACATTTTTATCAAACAGAAATAAATTTATTATTGTATGTATTAAGCTTCCATTATGTAACAAGAGAACAAATTTACAGGGAGAGAAGAACATAAAAATCAGTTGTAAAACCCCTAATCATTTCCTTATTGGTGTTTTGTAGATAGTATAGTAGCATAGATTACCTTGTGCTGAATATTTATTTACAGTATATTGTTAAATGCATAGACAGAACTCTTGATACCAATATAGAGACATATCTATAGATATTTTAAGTTATACTGTATAGACAGACAAATATTCATGTAAAATTCATGGTAGATTTGCACCTTATAGACTAACCAAAGTAGATGTAAACCAACAGGGAGTTGAAGAATAGTTATAAGAGTATTGTAAGCTTTCCTTCCCAAACAAGCAGCTGTTCAGAATGTAAATGTATATTCAAATAGGCTATATGGTAGTCAAATATAGATATAAAATATCATTATATGTGTGATCTGTTTGGAAAAATATATTCACATGAACAATGCAAAATTAACAAGAAATTCAAAGCTTTAAAATATTTCAATGTGAGCTTTAAACAAAAATAATTAAATCCATTGATTCTTCTGAAAAAAAATGTTGTAGAGTCGTTTTTATTTGTTTTCTGCTTCATTTTTTCAATCCCCTCCACCCCAGCCCCAGACACCATAAAACTTTTAATTTAAATGTATGGTTACATATGCTACGCTGATTTAAGTGGGGCTTTGTTTGAAGACATATATATACATTTTTGCAGATTGTGACTGAAGTGGGATTTTACAAAATCAGTGAATTTAAAAACTGAATTTTTCATATTTCAACATCAAATACTCCAATTTTTAAAGGCTTGTTTTTCATCTGAAAAGTTAACAATTCTACAGGGAGAGGGGGAACTTTCACAGAAACTATGACACATAAAGGAACAGGCTGCTTTTGAATTTGGAATATCCAAGATTTTTAACCTCCCCGGATTTTTTCCCAGCCTTGTCTGAAACATTCACCCAGTTCTACTTATTTTCTTTATGGAAATGGTATTAAATCCAATAAAATTGCTTGAAAAAATGCACTATTCATATGAGAAATAGGTAATCAGCCTATGCCCACATAGTTCTCTCACAGTGGGAAAATTCTTAGAAAAAATTCTTTGAAAAAGAATTTTACAAAAGCAGCGTTTGGAAAGCCCAGGAAAAAGAATTTAAAAAATAGTAATTTGATGTTTTCAGCTGTACTTATTGACAGATATTTATGGTACTTGTATGAATCCCTTCACCATTATATGGGAGTACCTTATAATATTATTGAATTAATCCTGAACATGCTGGTGAAAAAGGGAAGCACTGGTATCTCAATTTTACACATAAGGAATTAAAGCATAGAGGGCATGTCTGTGATACTCCATCTTATTTAAATAGTCTGCAAGGAACACTGCACTTAGAGATAAACCAGCTATCTCTTCATGGCACTGCACTGTGCTATGTAGACATATGCATTCACAAGACTACAGAGAAGCACAGTAAATAATTGATCCTACGCTTCCCAAATCCCCATACTAGTATCTTAACCACCAGAAGTCATCCTGTCTCTCAAATAACTTTCTAACTTTGAGTTAAGTCCAGAGTAAAGCAGAAATAATGGTAGAGTGTGTGTGTGTGTATGTGTGTGTGTGTGTGTGTGTGTGTAATGTATCTGTATATATGTCTGTGTGCATGCATGTGTGTATGTTCATCTCAGGTTGCAATTCTTTCCACAGTTTTCTCAACCTCTCAGAGGAAAGCTCCACTCTCTCTTAGAGGTAGAAAATAGCATGACTCAAGGTGAACTAACTGGAACTAGTGACACAGGAATAACTAGCAGATATTCCATTGGAGACCTGATAATTAACTCTACGAGATGTCAAAAGTGTTGTTGTTTTTTTTGATGAAGAGAGGCAAATTTAATGCAGTCTGAGCAGGAGAAAAAATATTCAGCTGTGCTACAGTGCCTCCACCTACATGCCTAATATTCTTTGATATTTTTTTCAATGGTATGATCAACCTCCTCAAATGAAATAAGGGATGATGTACATTTCCCATCTTGACAAACACCAACATTTACATTTAGGCTCTGCCAGAAAGAATTATATAATTTTATCTAAAAGAAATGAGAGAGTTTGGGAGTTTGGAAATGTTAATACATTGGATTAATTACATTTAATACATTTCAAAGCAAAAAGCTAGCTCTTGATTTTCTTCCTTGAATATATTCAGCTTTGAAAAATTTAGGACCAGTGGGAAAATTCACTATGAGCCTGATCATATACTATTGAAGTTAATCAGAGTCTTGCTGTTCACTTTGTGGAGAACAGGATTGAAAATACTTACATATGTTATAGTAAAATGTACTTGTATTTATATATTTGTAGTTCTGTTGGCTGTGGAATATTATATTTTGTTAAAGTACCTCAGTTGCATGAAAAAACCCAGCCTCCATCCTCCCTCCCCCACCCCTACCCCCATCTCTGACAGACATATAGCAAATAGCATCAGTGCTGGGGGAAAAAAAAAACTTCACCCCTTCATGTTCGATCTAGCTCTGGTCACAAAAACATGAATCAGAGCACTCCAGAATACTGATGAGTGTGAATCATATGACAGAAGACCATAAGAGCACAAGAAGTGCCTTACTGGACCACACCAACGTGCAGAGAGACATAGATAGCTGTGTTAGTCTGAAATCAAGTAGAAGGAAGGGTAGATTTCCACCTTATAAACTAACTACATTTTCCATCTAGCCCAGTATCCTCTTTCCAAGGAATGAATGCTTTAGATGGAGAGCACTGAATCAGGTATATCTAGAGTGATCTATCTCTTATTCATTACTTTCCCTGGCTTCCACTATCATTGGTTTCAGGATGCCAGAGGAAACATCTCCAAATTCTGTTTAACTGTCATTAATAGATCTGTCATCCATGAATTTGGTCTCCTATTGAACCTGGACAACCTATCGTTCACTAAACCTCCTGTGGCAATGGGTTCTGCAAATTACCTGTATAACCACTTAAAAAATTGCTTTCTCTTGGAGATTTTAAACCTACCTCCTAGTAATTTCAGTGTGTGCCCCTAGCTCTCGTATTCTGGGACTTGGTGAAGAATGGTTCCCTGTTCACTTTGTCCATATCTCTTCAAGGTTTTATAGACCTCTTTCATATCCCACCTTAGCCTTCTCCTTTTCAAAGTGAAGAGTCCTGGCCTTTTTGCTCTCTCCTGGTATGGCAACTGCTACCAACCTCTGGTTATTTTGGATGCCTTTATGTGTACCTTTCTAATTCTACTACATCTGTTTTGAGATATACAGACCAAAATTGTACACAGTATTCAAGATTAGGATGCACTATGAATTTGTGCAGTGGCATGATAATGTTGATGATTCCTAACATTTTATTGACTTTTTGGCTGCTACTGCACATTGAGTTGTTGTTTTCAGAGAACTACCTACGATGACGCCAAGGTTTCTTTCCCGAGTCGTAACAGCTGGTTCAGAACATGACAAATCTGAAGTTTTCCAGACATTGAGACAAGTGGATGACCCTGAGCTACAAATTCTTTCTATTTCTCAAAGAAGTACCCAACATGCTACTGGCCAAGGTCTGAATAATTACAATGAGCACGGTACACTTTTCTGACATATTTTGTATTGGTATCATAAAGCCCCAGTCTCAATTTTCTTCTTCTCAAGGCATGTCCTCATGTACATTTACAATGGCTTAAAGTTGCAACTATACATTCAGCAGGAATAGGCCAGCATCTACATGTGCAGGCATTAAAATGCATTAACACAGTGTTTGGACTGACTTGGGGATAAAGTTAATCCCAAGTCAGTCCACACACACAGTGTTACTGTGCAGTACATTGTCTACATGTCCATTATTGTGCAGTAACTAATCAGGCGTAAATTTGCTACCTGCATGATGCAGGTATCGAATTTACGCCCGAGTTGACATAAGTTGCCATACTTACTGCACAGTAAATGTGCATGTACAAAGGCACCCACAATGTAAATGTTTCCACACATTATTTACAACTCTCAGTTACACCAAAAATTGATAGAGTTATTCTGAATTCACACTTGTGAAACTAAGGGCATGTTTCAACAACAGATTTACCATGCCAGGCAGTAGGGCACTGTTTAAGGACACTACTGCCTTGCACATTATGTCTGTGTTTTAAGCATGCCCTAAGCTCAAAAATCGCTTCCCTTTCCCTAAAGCAGCCAACACTGAAGACAGGATGAAATCTCAGTCTAACTGAAGCCAAAGGGAGTTTTCCACTGACTCCAATATAGCCAGGAGTTCATCCCAGGTACATATACAACAAACACTGGCATGCAAATTGGTATGGTGCAATACCAACAGCTCACCATTTCATTCTTCTTACTGTCTTAAAAGCATATGCCTGTGGCATCTTGCCAGTGATTGCTGCAATGACTGGAAGCTTTATAGGTTTTGTCCCCTGTGTGAACTCTCCTGAATTTCCTTCTACCCTTTTCATATGTTTGTTGCTTCACTATTATTATTTTCTATTTTGCTATTGTCATTCTTACAGCTTATCTCTAAAAGCATTCATAGAAAATTGTTCTATGTTTTAGTTCCTTTGATTTTAGTAAGGTACAAGGTGAAGATGTCTTTTCCTTTGTTTTGCACTCAGTTTTTTAACAAGCCATTTTGTTAATCATCCCTAGTGGTCTTTAAGAAAAAGGCAGCAATGTAATAACTAGGTCCCAATTGTACACATGTAACTAAGTGCATGAGTGGTCATACTAAAGTTAATGGGATTACTCATATAAGCAAAGTTATGCATGGTCAGAAGTGTTTGCATGATATCGGCCTTAAATTATACACTGTGTTAGGGCAAGAACTGTTTTGCAGTATGTTGTGTTTGAGCAGTATGTAGAAGAGAAGTCCTTGATCCTTGAGCGGTCATACCTCCAGAAACTACCATAATACAAATGTAAAACAATAGCAGGAACAGCAGCCTACTGTAGATGGTTAAGGGAACAGACAACCATGATTAAATTGTAAAAGTATGTGCAGAAGTACCATTTGCTACCATCTGGTTTGTCCTCTTATATTATTGTAGCTGGTGCAAATCTTATTGGATTTCATGTTTGGCAAATCTCATTGATAAAACTTTATTATAAATAAAAAAAAAAAAACAATTGAGAGCTGGTCCTGATTTTCAAAACTGAAAAACATAGGATTTTTTTATATTTCTATATTTTCTGTATAAAATTTTTTATATCTTTTTTCTTTTCCCCCTACATTTTCAACAAGCAGTAGAACTAGCTTTCTTTTGTGAGATTATGCAGACATCTTAACCACAGAAATTTATATCAGGTATGTTTGGAGACAAATACATTTATCATGAGATGAATCTGTTAAACAATATGATTGTAATCTGTGGATTTACTAGTCTCATGCTACTGCAGATTTTTGAATTGACTGGTTACAATGGCCGCTGTAGAAACATTTCAAAGGCACAAGATGTTTATCTATGCTACATAAAAAAGGAGATATGAGTATATTCTTCCTTTGAAAATAAAAACTGTTCTACTTTTGGAAGGAATGAAGTAATAGTTACCAACCCCCTTGAGGTAGCCAATTTGAATCAGATTTAATTCAAATAACATATATGTGTGGGGAACAGAATAGAAGCCTTGTACATGCACTACTATAAATAATGGGCCAAAACCTGACACCAGAGCAACTCCTCTCATGTAACTGAACCCCAATGCAAACTAAACCATTGCAGAATGTTTCCCATAATATTTGAAATGAAAAGGAGAGTGATTCTGAAGTAAGCAGTTATTCACTGAAACTGGAATCCACTTGGTCTGCAAAGTACCCAGTATTTAGATTCTACTATAGTTGCTCAGAAAGTAAAATCAACTCCCCCTAATCCAGGACCAAGGAGCAGTGCTGGGCTGGAACTACAGACACCTCTTCTCCATGATACCTGCATGGTATACTAGACATAATGGATCAGGATAAGATGGCCCTCCACATTGGCCTGCAATGCAGACTTTTCTACAGCAGTAAGCAACCTCATGACCACTCGGAAAATTGTTGCATGAAGTCAGCTTTAGAGTGGTCAGCTTTAGAGTGGTCTCCTGAAACCAGAGGAAAGTCACCCCGCATTGTAGGATGATAGACTATCATGTTATGACTCACCCTTGGGTGGTGGGGAGCAGAAGCAGCACTCATTTATGACTCACTGTATTGTATAATGGCTTGGAAAATCATTTTACTGCACCCTGTACAAATACATATTGAAAGTATATCAAATATGTTGAAATAATTGGAACACAATTAGAATGTTCTAAGCCAAAAGAAAGAGAGAAAGGTTGCTCATTATGAGGCTCTTTTCTTCACTGAGATAACCTATTAGCAGACTTGTTCAGTGTTTTCTTTGAAGTAGTCAAGGCTTAAAACGTTTGGCTAAATATAGAAAGGTGTGAATGGGGGGTGGGGTTGGGGTTGGGGTTGAGGCGTTTTTGTTTTGTTTTGTTAGTTTTTACTTCTAAAAAGAAACTGGGAAAATTTTGGTTTACTGACAGCCTTGCTTGGGAGTGACTATTTCCAGCTCGTCATCAAAAAAATGCAAGTTATTCTGAAGCTGTAGGGACAAACAGATTTTGGAGTAAAAAGTATGTGTGTGTGTGTTTGTGTGTGTGTGTGTGTGTGTGTGTGTGTGTGTGTGTGTGTGTGTGTGTGTGTGTGTGTCTATTTCTTCAAACTCCAGACATGTCTTCCCTTCTAACAGGAAAAATATTCAAAGCTTGGTATTAAGATCAATGTTCCCTGACTAAAATATACTGCAAAATGCATTCTCTAGTTAACTGATGGTTGGTCCAGGAGTAGGAAAATTGTGGCCTTCCCAGTCTGAATAGACATTGTGTAAGGCCTTGAATAAGACATTTAGGGCTGAATATGACTGGAACTGAATTTACAACCCCATATTTGGTGTCTAAGGGCATGTCTCTAGTGCCAAGTTAACATGCCAAATGGCACTAAACTGACATGTGTCATAACCGTGCTACACTGGGGTGTGGGGAGGGGGCACATCTACATGTGCAACTAATTTGCTTTAAGGTTATTGCATAGTAAAATAAGGCATAGTAAGATGAGGCTGGGAATGCATCTACACGTGCACCCTGTCAGGCACAGATTTGCACCCAACAGGAGCAGTCAGGCACAGGGCTGCTCCTGCCCTGCTCTGGCCCCCTGCAGCAGCCAGGGAGAGCTGCAGGCTCCAGCTGCAGCTGCCTGAGTGTCAAGGGACTCTGGGGGCAGGCTCAGCCTGGCAGCGGGCTCTGAGAGCAGCCTCAGGCTGGGAGGGGTGTCTGGGGGAAAACTCAGTCTGGCAGGGGGCTCCAGACACAGGCTCAGACTGGCCAGAGGCTCCAGGGGGGGCAGACACAGCCTCACATGGGGTGCTGTTTTGGGAGCCTGTTGCCAATGTGTCATCAACGCTCCTTGCCCCCCACCTGGAAGCAGCCGACAGGCACCATGTCCACAAGGTACACACGGACCACCTCCTTCTCCATGCTCTACAGTAGGGTCCCTGGGCAGCTGCCCATGAACCCCAACTCTAAGACCACATACACTACAGACAGTTTGTAACAAACACCAAACTTCCCTCCATAGCACAATGACAGACCTCCCCACCCTCCCTCATGCAACAACAGACCTGCTTCTTTCCCAACAGCACACTTCTTTCCTCTCTCCCTCCCCCGCTCCCAGCATTACACCCCTCCCTAACCCCAATCCACACCAACAATAAAGGTCCTGTTTCCCATTCAACTATGTTTAATGTGTTTTCTGAACTGTAAGGGGAGGGAACAATGAGGTGAAGGTGTCCATGGTGCAGATCCTGGGCAGAGGCACCTGGCACCCCAGCCTCTGGTGGCACCACTGTGAGTATGGACACTGTGGCAAGGCTGGTAGCCTGGGGGCTTGACCACAGGTAAAGGTGGGCCTGTCTAGCCTGCCCTGCCTGCTCCCCGTCCTCCACCATGGGGCTGGGGCTAGCAGGACCCATGTGCAGAGATGGCCCAGCTGCAGACAGCTTCCACTCAGGGGCTGCATGGAGGCTGAATGAGCAGGGGGTCACAGCCCAGGCCAGGAGCCAGGCCACTGGGGGACCCAGCTGAGTAGCAGGGGTCCCTGGCCACTGCTGGCAGTGCTGGACCTCATCCCAAGTGCTGTGGGTAGCTTTGTGCTGGGCTGTGGGTGGCTGCCAGGGCCCAGGTGGGGCCAGGGCCAAGGGCTAGGCACTGGGTGGCATGAAGCTGATTGTTGGGGCCAGGATAGTGTCCAGCACCCAGCAGTCATAGTTTCATAGTCTGTAGGGTCAGAAGGGACCTGAGCAGATCATCAAGTCCGACCCCTTGCCATGGCAGGAAAGAGCACTGGGATCAAATGACCCCAGCAAGGTGTTCTTCCAGCCTCCTCTTGAAGACCCCCAAGGTAGGAGCCAGCACCACTTCTCTTAGAAGTTGATTCCAGATCCTAGCTGCCCTGACGGTGAAGTAGTGACTCCTGATGTCTAGCCTGAATCTACCCTCTGCCAGCTTGTGACCGTTATTTCTTGTCACTCCTGGTAGTGCTCGAGGGAACAGGGACTCCCCCAATGCCTGCTGGTCCCCTCTGACTAGTTTGTAAATGGCCACTAGATCCCCCCTCAGCCTTCTCTTGTGGAGGCTGAACAGGTTCAGGTCCCTTAGACCCTCCTCGTAGGGCCTGCCCTGCTGCCCCCTGATAATGTGAGTGGCCCTCCTCTGAACCCTCTCCATGTTGTCCTCCTGAAGTGCGGCACCCAGAACTGGACGCAATACTCCAAATGCAGCCTGACCAGTGTCGCCTAGAGGGGGAGGATCATCTCCTTGGACCTGCTTGAGATGCACCTGTGGATGCATGACAGGGTACGGTTGGCCTTCCTGACCGCGTCCCCACACTGCCAGTTCTTCCTCCCCAGGTGCAGTAACTTGCATTTGTCAGTGTTGAAACCCATCCTGTTCTCATTCGCCCGCCCCTGTAACCTGTCTAGGTCCAATTGCAGCCTATTCCTCCCTTCTAGTGTGCCCACTTCTCCCCACATCTTAGTGTTCTCTGCAAATTTGAACAGGGTGCTTTTTACACCCTTGTCCAAGTTGCTGATGAAGATGTTGAACACTGCAGGCCTGAGGACCGAGACCTGGGGGACCCCACTGCCCACATCCCTCCAGGTTGAAAATGGCCCATCCACCACCGCTCTCTGGGTGTGGCCCTCCAGCCAGTTAGTGACACATTTGACTGTGTAGGTGTTGACACCACAGTCCCCTATTTTTTTAATGAGAATGGGGTGAGAGACAGTGTCGAAGGCCTTCCTAAAGTCCAGAAAGACTACATCCACTGCTACCCCTGCATCTAAGGATTTTGTGACCTGGTCATAGAAGGCCACCAGGTTGGTCTGACAGGACCTACCTCTAATGAACCCATGTTGGTTGCCCCTAAGCATAACCTCCCCTCCTGGCCCCTCACGGACATGCTCCGGGATAATTCTCTCAAAAAGCTTACCCAGGATGGAGGTAAGACTAACTGGCCTATAGTTCCCTGGGTCCTCCTTCCTTCCTTTTTTGAAACTGGGAACCACATTGGCCCTTTTCCAGTCCTCTGGCACCTCGTCAGAGCACCATGAGTGCTCATAAAGCTGTGCCAGAGGTCCCACAATGACCTCTGCTAATTCCCTCAGCACTCTGGGGTGGAGATGATCAGGACCAGCTGATTTAAATACATCCAGTCCCTCCAGAAGTTCCCTGACTAGGTCCTCACTGACCCTAGGCCTGGGTGCACCTCCCCTGGAATCTACGGGGGTCCCGGGGGGGGTGGTGACCCCATCCCTGCTCAGAAAAATGGAGGCAAAGAAATTGTTAAATAGATTAGCTTTGTTCTCTTTTGCAATGACCAGATTTCCTAGCATGTCTTGCAGAGGCCCCACGTTACCCGGTACCTTCTTTTTTCCCGCTATGTATTTAAAAAATTACTTCTTGTTGTCCTTGATCTGGGTAGCTAGTCCCAATTCCATCTCTGCCTTGGCGTTCCTGACCACCCCTCTGCAGCCCTGAGCAGCTGAAGTATAGTCCTCCCTGGTGATGGCCCCTCCCTTCCATTAGGTGTACACCTCCTTTTTAGTTAGGAGACGTTCCCGTATGCTTTTGGTGAGCCATGGGAGCTTTTGCAACCTCTTGCCCCCTTTGATCCATGTTGAGATTACCTCCCTTTGGGCTTGAAGAATTGTCTCCTTAAGGAATGACCACTCTTCTTGGACACCTGACTCCTCTCCCCTCTGGGACCTCAATACCTCCCTGACTATTCTCCTTACCTCATTGAAGTCCGCCCTCCTGAAGTCCAGGCCTGCTGCCTTGCTGCAAGCCTTTGCCACCTTGCGCTGGATGATGAATTGCAGCAGGTGATGATCACTGTCGCCCAGGTGGTCAAGCACCCACAGACCCCTCACTAGGTCATTGCCCGTGGCCAGAACCAGGTCCAACAAGGCATCTCCCCTGGTGGGGTTGTGCATCTCCTGGGTTAGATGGAGGTCCTGTATCTCAGCTAAGAACCTACATGAGTGGTCAGACCTGGCTGACTGTTCTTCCAAGCAGATGTCTGGAAATTTCAGGTCACCTATGATGGCCACATCCTTTGACCTAGCTACCTCCGTGAGCTGACTTAACAATTCCAGGTCTAGCTCTTCCCCTTGGTTCGGTGGTCTGTAGTAGACCCCCACTGTTAAGTCCCTTTCTCCTTGACTTCCTTGTATTCTAACCCAGAGCACTTCAGTGTGCCCCTCCTCTGACCCCGTGCTACTTGTTGAGGATGTGTATTTCTCCTTGACGTAGAGTGCCACACCCCCCCTTTCCTTCCTGTCCTATCCCTCCTGTACAGCCTGTACAGCCTCCCTCATTGGCCTGCACTGCTTGGTCCAGCTGCTCCTAGGCCTTGTGTATCCTAATGAGGAGGGCAGCCTGCTTCTCCTCAATGGCAAGGAGCCTTTCCTGGAAGGCGTGGTCCTCTGGGTCCCTCTCCTGCTCCAGGTCCTGGATTCACCAGGTCCATGACCCAGTCGTCTGTGCTGTGACCAGCAGCTCCAGCAGCAGGATCCAGTCTTATATCCTCCACTGACAAAGGCAATGCATGCAGAGGGCACCAGCTATTGGTGGCTCTGTCTTTGCACATCCCCACCAGTGACTGGTGTTTCTCCCCTGCACGTAGCTGCTGGATCTGCAGATCAAGGACAGAGAATCTCTTTGTGAAAGTTTGAACTATTTCAGAGATAATATGCACTGTACTGAGGGGCTGTGCACTGCCTGGCCTCAGATCAGGGGTCATGTGCACACAGGGGCCCCAGGACCATGGAAGTTGGACAAATGGGCCCTGACACAGGTGGCCACTGATCAAGCCCTCCATCCCTGTTCCCTCCACAGGAACAGGCTAGCCACTTCCCACTTGTGGCAGGCAGCCTTCCTTTGCTCTGGCCTCCCCAAGTTGTACCAGGGCTGGCTCCTGCCAGCAGCTGCCATGGCAACTCCAGACCAGCTCACCCCCTGCTCCTACCATGCAGTTTGCTTCAGTGTCACCAGGGACACAAAGCCCAGGTTTGGAGGGCAAGGGACTGGGACACAGAGTTGGTGATACTCCTGCCTCCGCCTCCCCCACCCCCCTAGGGCCAGGACCCCAACCATGCCCCTGGTCAGAGTCCCCTGAACACACTGCAATGAGCTATTTAAATGCACCAAGGGGTGTCTGACCCATTACACACTACTGCTCCTGGTCACCAAAATGCCTCATGCACAGCTGAGAATCTAGTATGAAGCCATGAATTTCAACAGTGTCCCAAGTGAGCCCATGCTTCCCTGCAATGTGTGCTGCCACCTACACTATAAGTCCCTGACCCATGGCCAAGGAGAAGATCACTGCTGCTGTCAACATGTTTCTCTGCATGTAACAGGGCCCTGGCTGTCTAGCTGGAAGGGTGCTGGCCACTCAAGGAAGTCCTACTTCCCACTTCCCTATGTGCTGAGGGGAGGAATGCCAGTGCCCAGTGGGGGGAACTCAGCCCAGGGGTGTGTAGCCCAAAGGGTGGACAGTTGAGCTGGTGTGTGCATAGGTGGCCACAACATCCCCTTCCCCACCCGTGCCAATGGCCCTCATCACCAATGGTCCCAATGGTCTGACTCAGTCTCTGGTGGCAACAAAGTGGTCCAGCTGCCTGCAGGGCATGGAGTCACAGCACCTGGCTGTCTGGGCAGTGGCCCCCTCTGTGGAGGAGCTGGAGCTACTTATCATTGGGGTCATGCCTGTCCTAGCCTCCCTGCTTGGGGTGCGTACATGGAGTTGGTAGGGGATGTCTTGGCACAGGCTGCTTGCACTGCCATCTGAAGCTGACAGTGGGGAGAGTGCTAGGTTCTGCTGCTGGTGCCTTGAGGGGCCATTCCCCAGATATTCCTCATCAGCACTGGCCCACAGCACAGACTCTGGCAGCCCACCTGTACTCAAGTACACATGGTGGCCCTTACCCTCGCAGCCAAGATATGGTTCAGTTACTGCATGGAGGGCATGGTCCTACAGGCAGCTCCAGACTGGCAGTTGTGGTCCCTGACACAGATACACACTGATCCTACAGGTACTTGACCTTGATGCAGCACTGTTGTCCAGACCACTGATGCTTCCGTATGCAGGCCACCGTGAGGCATGGTTCCAGAATGCTCTGAGGTCATTAATCTCTTGCTCAATCCAGTTGGGACCCCATAGTGATGTCTTCAGTGTTGGGGACTCTGCCATCACAGGTGCTGCCAGACCTCAGAGGCTCAGGCAGGGACTCTGGGTGGTGTTTGGGCTTACCATGTGCCAACAGTAGAGGAGTACAGTGTCTGGGGGCAAGGCAGATGGAGGCATGGGTCCCAAGGGGCAGAGCCATGGTCTTCAGTACTGCTACAGCCAGTCTGTGCCCACAGCAGAGGGGTCCAGTGCCTGGCACAGGCCCCAGGGATCTGGAGACCAACCTGGGCCAGCTACGGAGACATCTTTGCCATGAGGCTAGAGAAACTCCCAGCCACATGGCTCTGCCACAAGCAAAAGGCTAGCTCCCTGCTGGGGTGGCTGGCTGGGAACAGATTTGCTCCTGGTCAGTGTCTACATGTGCACTGCTCTGCAGTAGCTGATGTGCAGTTAATCTAGTACCTGTATTTCTTGGTATTAGCAAACCATCGATTAGCCTAATTTATTACACAATTAGGGTTAAGCACATATAGACAGTGAGTCTTTACTGTGCATTAGAATAGTCTAATACACAGTAAAGAAGTATCTCATGTAGATATGTCCTGGGCATACAACCTCTCAAACAGGATATACTGTAGTGTTTGCAAGACACTGCATCTGGGCTCTGCATCTCATTGGTGGTTAGGGCACTTATTTAGGGCTGGACTCAATGATCTCTTGAGGTCCCTTCCAGCCTCTAATGTCTATGAAATCTATGAAATCATGTTTGCCCTTCAGTATTCATGTGTGATTCATGGTTGTAAACTCTCAGGGTTATTTCTATTCTTCATCCTGTGTCCATTTAATATAGATTACATCAGTACTGATGAAAGAAACAACCAAAACCTAGCAATGCTGAATGTCCTCCCAGCTGAATGCCTTAAACCCTGACTATCTTCATGCCATAGGAACAGGCTGTGTTCCCTCCTTCAAGTGTGGCCTGGCTTCAAGAGGAGAAAGGTATATGCTCCCTTCTGTGGCAACCTTGTCTACTCTCCATGGGAAATGTGGTTGAAATCCCCTCAGGCTGAGGTAGGCCGATAACCCAAGTCTCCCACTTCCTGGTTATGTGCTTTACTGTCTAATTTATTATAAAAGACATGGGTACCACAGTCCCTTCCACACCACATTTGAATGAAAGTGCCTCTGTTTTTGCTTTGGGGGCTGAATCTAACGCTATCACTGTATGTAAGGCATGGACTGAATACATCTACCAGATCAGGCTGATAAGTATGCTCTTTCCTAGATCTCCAACCTTATAGTTTCATAGTTGTAAGGATCAGAAGGGACCTCAGTAGATCATCAAGTATGACCTCCTGCCCTGGGCAGGAAAGACTGCTGGGGGCATATGACCTCAGCCAGGTGGAAACTTGGACTAGCTGTTTGAAGAAAGTGTTATCCACCATTTCCTCCTGGTCTGCTCTCCCATCTAACCTTAACCCAGAGACTTTCAAAAGGCCTTTCTCCACTTCCATACTGAAGCTATATGCAATCATATGGCTCTTCTACATAAAGTGCACCTCCTCCCCAACATTTTGCATGCATCCATGACAATGTACCAATCATGCAAGCTATTCCACCAAGTCTCTGTTATTCTAATTACATCATAGTGCCATGACTTCCAATTCTTCTTGCTAGTTAACCAGGCTCAGTGCATTTGTGTAAGAGGCACCTGAGGTAACTAGTTGATTAACTTGATTTCCTCAGGAAGTATGAGACGACTTCCCCTGAAAGAGGGAAGCTGAAAGCACATTTCACCCCAGGTGGGACTTGAGCACACAATCCCTAGTTTAGGAGGCCAGTGCCTTAGTCATTAGGCTGCTGGGGCTTGTACTAGTGAGCTTGTGAGTTTTCTTATTTACAATTTACCTCTTTGAGGACACATGGCAGGTAAACCAGACTGAGATTTTGCCAAAAGATTTTCAGAAGAATTTTTCATTCTCTCTGCAAGAACAACTTATTCTTTTATAACATCTGAAGCACACAGACCTATATAAAACACTGGAATTACCTATACAGTTGCTTCAGCTTCCTCCCCACTCTTGAGAATATGTTATTTGGTCAGAATCATGTAAAGACTTAATTTATTTCTTTTTTCACTTCACACAGAACTTCAAGTCTCTTGACCTGTGCATTTAGTGTTCTACCACTCTATAAAATTACAGTTAAAAGAACCTTCCTTTTTCCAGACCTCTCTGTTAGATGGCTCCCTTGATTAGCCTCATCAGGTAATCTGTCTCCTGTGCCAGATACAGGTACATAGTATGGAAATTAGTCCATTTATCATAGTCCTCCCTCCAGTAAATGTATGTAGAAAAGAAAACCCCAGGAGCTCAAGTAACAAAAAACACAAGATGAAACAAGTAAATAAGTCATACATAATATTCCATAAGCAAAATGCAGATTCCTGTCAGGTGTATATCAAACTTACGTCCTATCTCTAATTTACATGGCCACCTAATGCTTACTCCATAGACCAATGAAGTCAATGAAAAATGTTCCAAATTATAACAAAGCCTTTGGATCAACCCCTAATTTTGGGTAACATCTATTTTGATTCTAATAATATTTAAAAAATAAACTTGATGTCAAGTCGTAGAATTCTTAAAACATGAACAGTCTCTAATGTCATATATATCTTCTCTGCGACCACCCTCACTACACTATGTTAAGGAATACATAATACAGCATGCAAAAAGGACCATTGCTTAGCATTATGAACAATATAGATATCTCTTCTGTATTGCTTGATACTGAATGTGACCTCCAGGCTGCCAAAGTCCAAAATAGTAAAAGCAAAACTGAATGAACATCATACCAGTTTGGACCGCATAGAGAGCTGTCTTAAAATGGTGACAGCAACCATCTTCATGCATTAACACTAATAAAAAAAAACAAACTTCAAATTGGATTTAAATTTTTTTTTAAGCAGGAAAAGGGCCATAAAAATATTTAATCTTGCAGAGGTTATGTAAAAACATCCCAGTCTCACCTTTCTCTTTTATATTTTAAAATTTTGCTAACAATTTAGCTGGATGCTAGAGTGAAAAATGCCACACTTACAATCTTTAGGAGAGCACAGTCCAACAAAATAACAACTAAGTGGCATTCATAGATTCATAGATATTAGGGGCTGGAAGGGACATCTCAAGATCATCAGATCCAGCCCTCCTGTGCTTGGGCAGGAAAGACTGTTGGGGTCAGATGACCCCAACAAGGTGAGCATCCAAACTTTTTGAAGATAGCCAGAGTAGGTGATTGTACCACTTCTGGGGGGACTCTATTCCAGACCCTGGACACTCAAGTTGTAAAGAACTTTTTCCTTATTTCTAATCTAAAATGGTCTTCTGGCAATTTATGACCATTAGTCCTAATTGTCCCCTGGGGAGCCCTGGTGAATGGTTTTCACAGTCCATGATGTTTGCCTCTTATATACTTATAGGCTGCCACCAGGTCCCCTCTGAGTCTTCTCTTCTTCAGGCTGAACAGACCCATGTCCATGCCCCTCATCCTATAGCCTAGTCTCCATACCTCTAACCATACGTGTAGCCCTCCTTTGGACTCTCTCAAGCCTTTTCACATCCTTCCTCAAGTGCGGTGGCCAGACTGGATGCAGTACTCCAGCTGTGGTCTCACCAAGGCTGTATAAAGTGGGAGGATGACATCCTTAGTCTTGTTTGAGATGCATTGGTAGATGCATGCCAGTGTTTTGTTCGCTTTGCTGGCTATGGCATCACATTGGTGGCTCATGTGTGTTCTGTGGTCTATCAAGACCCCCAGGTCTCTTTTATTATGGTGCTAGTAAGTGTAGTACTGCCGAGCCTGTAAGCATGTTGCGGGTTGTTTCCCCCCAGGTGAAACACCTTACATAAAATAAAAATGTTAATGAAAAAGATTTTTCCAACTTTGAGCTCTGTCACTTTCAGCAATAGAATGAAATAATCATGAGGGATAAAATAAGTATTCTGAAATACTAAGGAAAAAGGGTGACATTTTTGAGCTGGAACCCAAAGTCCGGCCTTTATTCCTACAAAAAAGAATGAGAGTGCAGTGTTTTTTTGTCTTCAGAGAAAAGAAGAATAACATTCAGAGAAAACAAAGCCTTAATATACTTATTTTTCATTCTGTTCCTTAAGTCGGGGTTGGAGGGAGAACGAAATTAACCATTCCCCTTACCAGTTCTTTCATCCTGGTGACAACTCAGTTTTGCCAGACAGGCTCCAGACATCTGGGATTGAAACCATAGATAAACCATTTGGGATTCATGCATAGACTTGGGATGGACTCTTAACTTATTCTGTCTTTTCAACTTTTGGAGCAACATGTGGAAACTTGGTTTTGACTTCCAAGCCAAATCCATTCCCTCATATACTATGGATGTAATGGAGCACAGAATTGTTTTTCCAGCAATAGGATAAAAAAAAAAGATACTTGTTTTCAGAGCAGATGAACAAAGATCTCTCTCCACTGATGTCAGTATTCATATCTGTCCTGGTACATGATGTGTCATTGCTCTCTGAAACAAAATGTTATTGCACATTAGCATTAAATAAAAGGTTAAAAGGAAATCTCTAGGGGCAGAAGTTACACATAAACTGGTTTAAGTGATCAGAAACTAGTTTAAACCTGTAACAGAATAGAAGTTGAGTGCACAGGCTGGGGACCAACTGGCTGAGCAGCAGCTCTGCAAAAGGGCCTGGGGGTTACAGTGGACAACAAGCTGAATATGAGCCAACAGTGTGCCTTTGGTGCAAAGAAGGTAGGAGTGTTGCCAGCAGGTCAAGAGAAGTGATTATTTCCCTGTATTCACCAGTGGTGAGGTCATATCTGGAGTACTGTGTTCCGTTTTGGGCACCCCACTACAAAAAGGATGTGTACAAATTAGAGAAAGTCCAACTGAAGGCAACAAAAATGGTGAAGGGGAGGGGCATATGACATATGAGGACAGACTGAGGGAACTGGGCTTATTTAGTCTAGCAAAGAGGCAACTGAGAGGGGATTCAATAGCAGCCTTCAACTACCTGAAGGGAGGTATGAAAGAGGATGGAGCTGGACTGTTCTCAGTGGTGGCAGATGACAGAACAAGGAGCAATGGTCTCAACTTTCAGGAGGGAAGTTTAGGCTAGACATTAGGAAGAATGTTTTCACTAGGAGGGTACTAAAACACTGAAACAGGTTACCTAGAGAGGTGGTGGACTCTTCATCCTTGGTGGTTTTTAATATCCGGCTAGACAATGCTTTGGCTGGGATGATCTAGTTGGGGATGATCCTGCCTTGAGCAGGGGGTTGGACTAGATGACCTCCTAAGCTCCCTTCCAACCCTAACTTTCTATGATTCTATGAAACCAGTTTCAAAATGGCCAAAACTGGTTTAAGATAAACCTCATTGAATGTAGTACCAGACTTAACTGATTTGGATCAAACTGGTTTACAGAACTTCTGTCCCAGACCCCTTCCTGGTTTAAGTAAAATCAGAGTTCCCCAGCATGCTTTGCAGCCATGGGCTGGGCTGTCTGCTGCAGAGCGCAGGGCTGGCCTCACCCCTCTGCTCTCCAGCTGGAGCATGGGCAGGCGGTGTGGCCAAACGCCAGCTCAGCATGGCCCCCTAAGGCAAAGGAGGCAGAGAGGTGGTTTACTCCCCCATCCGGTCTGCCTGGATGGGGTATAGCAGGCTCTGTCAGGCATTCCCCCCCCCCACCTCACCACTCAAGCAGCAGAGGGCATGGCCAGCCCCAGCAGCAGCCTGAAGCAAATGGGGAGATGGAGGGAGGCTTAATTTCCCCTGTCCCTGCCTAGAAGACCCTTCCCCCTGGCCAGGGTCTTCCAGGCAGGGGCACAGCAGCCTCCATCAGGCATTTTGCCCCACTCAATGCTCAAGCAGTGGGCAAGATGGCCAGCCCTAGCAGGAGCCTGAAGTGAACCCCCCATTTGGTTCAGGCTGCTGCCAGGGCTGGCCACACCCCCTGCCACTCAAGCAGTGAGGGTGGAGGTGTGAAATGCCTGGCAGGGTCTACTATGTCCCCCCTCAGCTCAGCTTCCCTCCAGCTGAGGACTCACTGTAGCACCCCCAGCTTCTGACCTGAGCCTCTGCAGGCATGTGGCTGCATTTCCAAAATCAGAAGTGAATCTCTATGCACTTGTTTGCCAGTTCAGTCACACAGGTTAGACTAACCTGCACAGATTGAATTGAATCAGGTTCAGGCTTTTTGAACGTCTGTGCTTAGCCTAGTAGGTCTGTTTCTTGCTCTGATATGAAGGACATAGATGTTGTTAAAGCCCACCAACATCACTGGGGCCTATATACCAGTCCATAAAACAACCCCAAGCATCAATAAGTTGAACAAACTCTGCAGATTTATTTCTACATTTGGTCATCTCCATGCAGCCTGCTGGGGATTTTGGCCAATATTTTCAAATTAAGCTGTCTAATTTTAGGTAGCTAATGGCCTGATATTTAAAGTCAATAAGCACTTGCAGCTTCCATTGACTGATATTTGGTTGTGTTCAGCAGATCTGAAAATCAGGTCATCAAATCTATATTTAAGAACCCAAGGAAGTTGGCCTGATTTTCAGAAGCGCTATTCAAGTCCCTGAGAGCTGTTGATGTTCAGAAAATAGAGTCACTTATTTAAACTCGGCTTGAAAATTTAGGAATGTCATTTGGATTACATGGGTATAACAGAGCAGAAGTTTGGTCCACAGGTTTTAAATATGACAATGTTAATTGGGTCATGTCTGCTGCCATAGAAACTGCAGTATATGGATTTTTAAGAGGTTTAGTATCTGCTCTGTTTCTCTGAAGTTCTTCATGTTAAGAATACACATCTCTTATATTCAGAAACTCTTTTGAGGTTTCATACATAATGTAATTAAAAATAGTCACACTATCCTGGGGCTATTGGGGGCAGTGGTGGTACATGAAGTAATGGTTAAGCACTGAATAAAAAGCTGTGCCTGACAAAAGAGTAAATACTGTCATGAAAGAGGCTGTAGGGAGAAACAGAGAATTGGATGACAATTATTATCTAGAACATGATTCTGTTGAAGTGAGTTAATGACAGAACCCCATTGGCTTTCTGGGAGCAAAGCAAACCCAGAACAGAAACTGCCTAAGTAGTGAGCCTGATGAGATTTCATTACATAATTTCAAAATATGAAGGATAAAAACAGGAGTCTAAATGACATCTACACATGTTGGGTATCATTAATAAGTTATAAGGGATAAATAAATAAAGCCTAACATATCTGATGCATCTCTGTACTTTTCAGGATATGAACAGTGGAAAGGAGACTTAAACACAGAATGGGTGCCATGAAGGAGCAGTGGTTCAGCACATTAAACTGAATCTATTTAGAATGGCAGCCTCATTCTGTTCCACATCAACCATTGGGGTTTTATCTGGGTAAAGGAGGACAGAAATTGACTCCTTGTTTATTAGTAAAATGCTAGGGATCAGATTCACAGATGGTAATGGATGCTATGCCTCTGATGGTTTGAATTTTGTTCTCAAGTCTCATATTAGGGACATTGCCACTTTATCCAAGAGCCATAGAACTTATCACTAATGTTGACTTTTTTAATGTTTTAATGTTAAATCTCAGGTTTCTCTTCCCTTCTCCTTCCCCACATGCTCTTTTTAAAAGTTTTTTATTTATTTATTTATTCTGAGAAACATAACTCAAAAGAAATAATGTGTGCATTTTGTTCAGAAAAAAAGTAAGATTAGTGATCACTAGTTATAGAAGGAGAGACAGTCCCAGAAATAGCTCAAGCCAAAGACTTTGAAGATTCAGACCAGAAACATAACGTAATTCGATAATAATACAGGCCCCTGGCTAACTTCCTCTGTTTAAAGAATGATTTATTCTTTTTGTTTCCATTTGGTAGCTGCAATAAGAACCCATAGCCCATTGCAGGGATGTAAGAATGGCAATTCCAACTGAAAAACCGTCAACAAAAAATATACAAACAGACATAGACAAACACAGCTCAGCAATTTTCACTACTGATTTACCTATATGGATAAATCCCATGCACCCCAAAAACATAATAATATAATTTAATATCTTAACCACCTTGCTCAACCCTAGAATCAGAGTCAAAGCATATCAGAACAGGCCTCACCTGGAGTACTGTGTCCAATTTTGACCCTCTCACTTCAAATAAGATGTGGGCAAATTAGAAAGAGTCCAGCAGAAACCAACAAAAATGATGTGTTTGAGAAACATGACTTATGAGGAAAGGCTGAAAGAACTAACATAATTTCAGAGAGCAATCACTGAGAGCAAAAAGGGAAGTTTGTGAGCAGTTCATTGGGAGCAAGAGGAAGAAGGGGAAGAGGAAGAGGACCCAGGCAACAGGCATCAGATCCTGTTCTAGGAAAGCCAGGGCTCCTGTGGGCACAGACAGAAGTGACAATTTTCACCAGATCTGGCCACAGAAAGTGATCTATAACTGTAACCAAACACAAATTCACAGCTGCAGACTGCTTTAAAAATGGCTGATTGAGTGAAAATCTGAACTCACATTGCATGAGGTTAGATAAAACCATTTCAAAACAGAGCATCTTCTGTAACTTCTGTCTGTGCTGCCTCCAGGCCTCAAATTGTTTTCAGAATGAGAGCGGGGAAAGGGAGTGGAGGGAGTTCAGTCTGGGTTTTTTTCAGCCCCCACTGGAGAGTGGGGCAAGTGTTTTGGAACCCCCCTGAGGTGGGGAGGGGGGGCCTTCACTTCACCCAGCCCACTCCAGCTCTGGCTGGGAAACCCCTAGAATGATCTCCCTTGGCTCCCTGCCACCCTCTCATTCTGAAAACTTTGCAGCTTTGCAGGGAGGAGGGGCCATTGCTAGGGGAAACTGGCTGCAGGCTCACAGCTGGAAGCTAGATTCTCCTCCACCCTGGAACCAATAGTTAACTTCTGTTTGGTCCATGGGGTCATTGTAACTCATAACACTTCCTGCAAAGTATTCTCTGTTCTAGTGGTGAGCTTCACTTCTGCCTGTGCCCTGTGTGTTTAGCTTGCTGAGTGTTTGTTTGGTAGGCTGTGTGTTTGAACATATGGTCTGGGCAGCTGGGTGTGCTGATAGTTGAGTGATTGCTGTATGGTTGCTGCCTGTGTCTGACAACAACCATAACCAAGGGGCAGCACCAGGGGGGTTATAAAAGAAGGCTCCCCAAGTGACCAGGAAGCAAGTAAACAGGGGAAGCAAACAGGGCAGTTTGCAAGCAGTTCACAGGCCAGTTCACAAGTCAGTTTGCCACCCCCCTCTTTGAAAAGGAACCTTTAAGGTAAGTTCTTTCTTAAATTAAAAGTAACTAACCTACATATATTTAGTGTATTTGGACAAACCACCACAGTTAGACAAATACTTAAGTCCCTTATTTAACTAGAGTCCAGAGTGAGGGGAAGTTTGCTAGGGATTTTGCACAGAAACTCTCTCACACCTTTCTGCACTGTAAGCTTGGTGAGTGGAAGCAGGTTATCAGGGAAAAGAGAAACTTTTGGGACCAAGGAGCAGTGAGCAGGCCAGTTTGCAGGGGTGTTTTCTAGGGAAGATCTGCTTGGAAAGAGGGGCAGGGAGAAAGAGGTGGTGGATTAAGAGACCCAGAGAAATGCCTGGAGGATGTTGCAATGCCAGACCACTGACACTGCCAGCTCTTCCTCTGCTAGCACCTGTGAGGTTCTGTCCAGGTAGGCTTCCACCGAGGTCCTGGTTTGGCACTGTAGAAACTACAGTTTACAGGTTCCTTCCAGTGACAGCCAGGTGGGAGAGAGTACCTGCTCTCTGAGTGCTGCCTCCTGGCGGTGTCCCTCATGAAGCAGGCAAGAGAGCTACAGGAGGAGATGGCAAGGCTGTGAAGCATCCTCCGCCATGAGGAGATCATCAGTTAGGTGCAGGAGGAGACCTCCAGAATTGTGGAGGAAGGGACTTCCAGAGGCAGCATGAGAGAAAGAAGGAAGAGGATGTAGACTCTCAGGAATGTGGAAGTTGGAAGATTGTGACCTCTGGCAGTAACCAGAACTCTTCATCTTCACCTGCAGCAGTTTGCCTAAACAACAGATATGGAGCCCTAGGAACAGAAGAGGAGAAACATGGTGCTTTAGTTGAACAGGTCAGGCCAGGCAACTCCAAGGTTGAAAGGATCGAGACCACTGCCAAAAAGATGAAGTGATGGATGGTGGTGGTGATTAGAGACTCCATCTGGCAGCCTGGCCTGTTGTCTCAGGAGGTCTGCTCCTTGCCTGGAGCCTGGAACTTGGGATATCATGGAACGATTACTGAGACTCATCCTGCTCTTTGACTATTACCCCATGCTGTTCATCCATAAGGAGAATAATAATACTGCCAGGGGTGACCCTCAGTAGATCAAAAGTGACTATAGGGCTCTGGGTGCAAGGGTGAATGGGACAGGGGCTCCTGTGGAGTTCTCCTTAATCTTTATGATTAAAGGGAAGGGTCCAGGAGAAAGAGCATCCTGAAGATCAATGTATGGCTGCACAGATGCTGTCACCAGCAGGGATTTGGCTTCTTTGACCATGTTGTTCGAAGAAGACATTTTGTTCGAAGAAGAAGGATTGCTGGGAAGAATTTGGATCCACCTAACAAAGAGAGTGAATAGCATCTTTGCAGACAGGTTTACTAACCTGGTGAGGAGGGCTTTAAACTAGGTTTACCAGGGGATGGAGACCAAAGGCCTGAAGTAAGTGTGGAAGCAGGTGACCCGAAGAAAGCACAAGCAGAAATGGGCAACAGGGGAGCCCTTCTCATTCTTCCTGAAAAAAGTAGGGCAATTGCCTAGTTACCTCAGGTGCCTGTACATGAATGCAGAGCCTCAATAACAAGCTGGAAGAATTGGAAATCCTCACACAGTCACAGAATTATGATGTGGCTGGAATAACAGATAGTTTGTGGGACAGCCTATCTAAGTGGAGTACTGGAGTCATGGACATGTAATAAACTTTTTAGGAAGGACAGGCAGAGGAGAAGAAGAGGAGGAGTTGCACTTTGTGTAAAAGAGCTGTGTATGATTGCTCAGAGCTCCAGTATGGAAATAGGCCTGTTGAAAGTCTCTTGTTAGGGTCAGAGGGAAGAGCAACAGAGATGATGTTGTGTCTGCTATAGGCCACCAGACAAGTAGGATCAGGTGGATGAAGCTTTCTTCGAACAGCTAGCAGAAGTTTCCCAGTCAGAGGCCCTGGTTCTTATGGAGGACTTCAGTTACCCTGACATCTGCTGGGAGGGCAATACAGCAGTGCACAGGCAATCCAAAAAGTTTTTGGAACATGCTGGGGACAACTTCCTGATGTAGGTGTCAGAGAGGCCAACTAGGGACCATTCTGTTCTTTATCTGTTGCTCACAAACAGGGAAGAATTGGTAGGGAATGAAGAAGTGGATGGCAACTTGGGCAGCTGCGGCCATGAGGTGATTGAGTTCAGGATCCTGAGGAAAGGAAGGAAGGAGAGCAACACAGTAAGGACCCTGGACTATAGAAAAGCAGACTTTTACTCACTCAGGGAACTGATGGTTAGGATCCCCTGGGAGGCTAATCGAAGGGGGGGGGGGGGAAGGAGTCCAGGAAAGCTAGTTATATTAAAAAAAAACAAAACACACACACACACAAAAAAAACAAAAAAACATACTGAGGAAGAACAGACCATCCCAAAATGGAGGAAGACTAGCAAGTATAGCAGAAGATCAGCTTGGCTCAGCAGGGAAATTTTCAATAAGCTAAAACACAAAAAGGAAGCTTACAAGAAGTGGAAACTTGGACAAAAGACTAGGGACGATTATAAGAGTACTGCTGAGGCATGCAGGAATGAAATCAGAAACACCAAAGTGCAAATGGAATTTCAGCTAACAAGGAATGTGAAGAGTAACGAGAGGAGTTTCTACAAGTATGACAGCACCAAGAGGAAGGTCAGGGAAGGTATGGGTCCCTTACTGAATGGGGGAGGCAATCACGTGGCAAGTGATGCAGAAAAGGCTGAAGTACTCAACGCCCTTTTCAGCTCTGTCTTCATAGGCAAGGTCAGCTCCCAGACTACTGCACTAGTCAGCAAAGTTTAGGGAGGGGCTGAGCAGCCCTCCATGGTGAAAGAACAGGTTAGGGACTATTTAGAAAAGTTGGATGTGTACATGCCCATGGGGCCAGATGCAATGCATGCAAGGGTGCCGAGGGAGTTGGTAGATGGGATTGCAGAGACTCTGGCCATTATCTTTGAAAAGTCATGGCAATTGGGAGAGGTCCCAGAAGACTAGAAAAGGGCAAATATACTGCCCATCTTGAAGAAAGCGAAAGAGGAGGATCCAGGGAACTACAGACTGTTTCACCTCAGTCCCTGGAAAAATAATGAAGCAGGTCCTCAAGGAACCCATTTCTAAGCACTTGGAGGAGAACAAGGTGATTAGGAAAAGCCAGCAAGCATTCACAAAGGGCAAGACATGTCTAACCAACCTGACTGCCTTTTATGATGATATGACTGGCTCTGTGGATGCGGGGAGACAAGTGGATTTGATATGCCTTGACATTAGCAAAGCTTTTGACACAGTCTTTCACAATATTCTTGCAAACAGGCTAAGGAAGTGTGGGCTGGATGAGTGGACTGTAAGGTGGATAGAAAACTGGCAGGATTATCAGCCACAATGGGTAGAAATTCATGGCTTGATATCTAGCTGTCAGCTAGTCTCAAGTGAAATGTCCCAGGTGCCAGTTTTGTTTAATATCTTCATCAATGACCTGGAAGATGGGATGGAGTGCACCCTCAGCAAGTTTGCAGATGACACCAAACTGGGGAGATTTGTAGATACACTAAAGAGTAGGGCTAGGATTCAGAGACACTTTGAGAAATTGGAGGATTGGACCAAAAGAAATCTCAAGAGGTTCAGTCAGGACAAATGAAAAGTCCTTCACTTAGGACAAAACAATCCCATGCAGCAGTACAGAGAAGGGAGTGACCAGCTAAACAACAGCTCTGCAGAAAAAGACTGGGGGGTTACAGTGGACAATAAGCTGAATATGAGCTAACAGTGTGCCCTTGTTTCCAAGAAGGCTAAGGGCATACTGGGCTGTATTAAAAGGAGCATTACCAGTAGATTGAAGGCAGTGATTATTCACCTCTGTTTGTCACTAGTGAGGCCACATCTGGAGTACTGCATCCAGTTTTGCTGCCCTCCTACCCCCACTACAGAAAGGATGTATACAAATTGGAAAGCATCCAGTGGAGGGCAATGAAAATTATTAGGGAGCTGGGGCATATGACTTATGAGGAGAAGCTGAGGCAACTGGGCTTATTTAGTCTAGAGAAGGGAAGACTACAAGTGCATTAAAGTCCTTTTTCTAATGCACATTAAATGTATTACCTCCAATACTAAATAAATATGCATTAGGCTGTCTTACTGCACAGTAACAAATGCTCATGGTTTTTAAGTGACGCTTAATATGCAGCAGCCTATTTTACTTTCATTAGCATAATCACATAGATTTTTATATGATGCTTTAATGCACAGTAAAATAGGTACTGCTCATTAAAGTGCACATGTAGATGCACCTACTCAGAGGGGATTTAATAGCAGCTTTCAACTACCTGGAGGGTGGTTATAAAGTGGATAGAGCTAGACTATTCTCAGTGGTGGCAGATGACAGAACAAGGTGCAATGGTCCCAAGTTGCAGCAAGGGAAGTTTGGGTTAGATATTAGGAAAAACTTTTTTCACTAGGAGGGTAGAAAAGCACTGGAACAGGTTACCCAGAGAGGCTGTGGAATCTCCATCCTCAGAGGTTTTTAAGACCAAGCTAGACAAAGCCTTGGCTAGGATGATATAGTTGGGGACAATCCTGCTTTGAACAGGGGGCTGGTCTAGATAACCTCCTGAGGTCCCTTTCAACCTATAATTTTATTTAGTCCCTTTTATGTGATCATCTCCCAGGCAGATAGTATCATAGTAGCTAGGGTCAGGAGGGACCTGAACAGATCATCTAGCCTGACCCCCTGCCACAGGCAGGAATGAATGCCGGGTTCACAAGACCCCAGACAGGTGATCATCCAACCTCCTCTTGAATATGTGCAAGGTAGGGGCAAGGACCACTTCCCTGGGAAGTTAGTTCCAGATTTTGGCCACCCTAACTGTAAACTATTGCCTTCTGATCTCTAATCTAAACCTATTCTCCATCAGCTCATTACCATTGTTCCTTGTCACCCCAGGTGGTGCTGGGGAGAAAAGGGCTCTACCTGTTTGCTGTTGATCTCCCTTGATGAGCTTGTAGGCAGCCACCAGGTCCCCCCTCAGCCTCCTCTTGCCAAGGCTGAACATGTTCAGGTCCCTCAGTCTCTCCTCATAGGGCCTGTCCTGCTGCTTTCACACCAAGCAGGTGGCTCTCCTCTGAACCCTCTCCAGGCTGGCCACATCCCTTTTGAAGTGCGGCACCCAGAACTGGATGCAGTACTCCAACTGCGGCCTGACCAAAGTCGCATAGAGGGGGAGTATCACCTCTCTGGACTGGCTTGAGATGCACCTTTGGATGCATGACAAGTTATGGCTGGCCTTGCTGGCTGTGGGCTGCGGGCTGGCATTGGCGGCTCAGGTTCAGCTTTCCACCTCTGTGCTTTCAAGAAGGGAATTCCCCAGTCTGTGTGTATGCTGTGGACTCCTCCTCCCAAGGTGCAGCACCCTGCATTTGTCTATGTTGAACCCCATCCTATTCTCATCTGCCCACTTTTGTAATCTGTCTAAATCTAGTTGCAGCCTCTCTCTCCCTTCAAGTGTGTCTACATCGCCCCACATCTTAGTGTAATCAGTAAACTTGGACAATGTGCTTTCCACCTCCTTGTCCAAGTCACTGATGAAGATGTTAAACAGTGCAGGCTCAAGGACCGAGCTCTGGGGTACCCCACTGCTCACATCTCACCAGGTTGAGTACAACACATCCACCACTAGCCTCTGGGTGCGCCCCATCAGCCAATTTTTTTAGCCATCCAACTGTGCAGGCATCAATGCCACAGTTGCTTAATTTATTGATGAGGACGGGGTGAGAGACAATGTCAAAGGCCTTCTTAAAGTTGAGAAAGACTATGTCCATGGTGACATCATCATCCAAGGATTTAGTTACTTGGTCATAAAAGTCAATTGGGTTGGTCAGGCAGGACCTGCCTTTGATGAACCCATGCTGATTGCCCCTGAGCATGGTCTCCCCTGCTGGCCCCCCACAGATGTGCTCCTTGATGATTCTCTCCAAGATCTTCCCGAGCACCGAGATAAGGCTTACAGGCCTATAATTACTTGGGTCCTCCTTCCTCCCTTTCTTGAAAATTGGGACCACATTAGCCAGTTTCCAACCCCTCGGCACCTGGCCAGATGACCACGAATGCTCATACAGCCGGGCCAAGGGCTCCGCGATGGCCCCTGCCAGCTCCCTCAACACCCTTGGGGAAGGGCATCTGGACCTGCAGATTTTAAAATGTCTAGCCCTTCCAGAAGAACCCGAACTATATCTGCGCTGACTGAAGGCCTGACAGAGCTATCCCCAAGATTTTCCCTACCTCTGGTAGGTGAGATATCTCGGTCCCTGTTCAAGAAAACAGAGGCAAAGAAACTGTTAAAAATATCAGCTTTCTTGTCTGGCATGGCCACAAGATTACCATTTGTGTCTTGCAGGGGTCCTACACTTCCTGGTGCCCTCTTCTTGCTCCCAATGTACTTGAAAAAGGACTTTTTGTTGTCCTTAATCCTGGATGCTAGCCTGAGTGCCATCTCTGCCTTGGCCTTCCTAATAGCCCTCCTACACTCCCGGGCCAAGGAGGAGTACTCCTCCTTGGTGATAGCTCTTCCCTCCCACTGGTTGTACACCTCCCTTTTAGTCCTCAGGCATTGCTGAATGCCCTTGCTGAGCCAAGGGGGTTTCTGAGCACTCTTACCCGCCTTGCTTCTCTCAGGGACTGTTATCCTTTGGGCCTGGAGGCTCGTCCCCTTAAGGTATGACCATCCCTTGTGGACTCCCATCTCCTCTACCTTCTGGGCCCTAAGCACCTCCCCCATTAGTCTCCTAAGCTCATTGAAGTTGGCCCTTCTGAAGTCAAGGGCTTTAGCCTTGGTGTAAGCCCTTGACACCCTGCGGTGGATAGTGAAATCCAGCAGGTGGTGATCGCTATTGCCCAGGTGGTCAAGGACCTGCAGTCCCACTCACCAGGTCATCCCCCATGGCCAGGACCAGGTCCAGAAAGACATTATCCAGGAAGTGCACAGCCCCACTAGGGGTAAGGTAAAGGTCCTGTAATACAGCCAGGAACCTACGCAAACAGTCAGACCTGGCTGTCTGCTGCTCCCAGCAAATGTCTGGGTAGTTTAGTTCACCCATGACAATAACATCCCTTGACCTAACCACCTCCATAAGCTAACTGGAGAAGTCCTGGTCCAGCCCTTCCCCCTGGTTGGGTAGTCTGTAGTAGACACCCACCGTAAGGTCCCTTTTGTCATGCCCCCCTTGTAGTTTGACCCATAGTGTCTCTGCCCGACCCTCCTCTAACCCAAAGCTAATCCTTGATGATGTGAGGTGCTCTTTGACACAGAGCACAACCCCCCCCCCCCCACCTTTCCTCTCTGTTCTGTCTCTTCTATATAGGGTGTATTCCCGAATGCCCGCTGCCCAGTCGTAGGTAGGGTCCCACCAGGTTTCCCTTAGCCCTACTAAGTCTAGGTTCTTACTCACTCACAATTAGGAGGCATAGTTCCTCCTGCTTACTCCCCATACTACAAGCATTAGTGTAGAGGCACCTGAGGCCTCCTGAGGGTGTACATGCCTCCCTCCCACTCCCAGGACAGTTGTGGCCCCCTACTCCCAGGACATTGATGGTTACCTGGGCTTCCCTTCCTCTTGTCACCCTGCATGCTAGTGAAGCATTCTGTCCACTTGAAACGGCCCCTTCCCCCAGTGAAGCTAGTTTAAAGCCCGTCATATGAGATCAACCCACCTAGAGGAAAGTATACATCTGCCCTTAGGGGAGAGGTAAAGTCCATCACACCCCAGCACGCCCTTCTTACAAAAACATGGGTCGTTGTCAAAAAACCTGAAGCCTGCCTTATGGCACCAGCTCCGAAGCCGCTGGTTAACCACATCAATGCAGGCTTCATGATGCCTACCCCATCTACTTACTGGGAGAATGGAGGAAAATACCACCTGGGCTCCTGCCTTCTTCAGTTGGTGTCCCAAGGCCTTGGTGTTATCCGGCTTGCCCTTACATGCATCATTTGTACTCACATGGACCACAACCAGTGGGTAGTAGTCAAAGGGCTTTATGATTTTAGGGATTGTCTCTGTGACATTGCAAATCCTTGCCAGGCATGCAGCAGACCTGCTGTGACCAGGGCTCCAAGTGACAGATTGGACCATCGGTTCCCCTCAGGATGGAGTCCCCAAAGACCAGAACTTTGTGTCTCCTTCTCGGGATGTGCCTCTTCTGAGCCAGTGATGTAGGTCAAGCGGCTTCAATTTCTCTGTGGACCTGTTCTTCTGCCTCCTCCTCCATGGGGTCAGGGCTGCATACCTGTTCCTGAGGGGTGTCTGGGCAGCAGGCACAGCAGTTGTATGAGCTGCCCTGGCCTTGACAGGAACCTGCTGCCACCGATTAATTGGGCGCTGTGCACGCGGGGTCTCTCCGGTGGATTCCTGTCCCTGCAGAGAATGGAAATACATATCAATTTCATCCTCCACTGCCCAGATTCCTCACAGCATGCTCACCTCAGCCTGGAGCTCTGCCACCTGCCCCTCCAGAGCCTGAAGACGCTCACGAGAGGGGCAGGCGGGGGAGTCACTAGACCTCAGTCCCACCCCTGGGGATCCCACCCAGCCACTCCCACAGCTCGGGCGCAGGTGGTCGCCAGGGCCCCCAAGGGCCCTGTCTGTGTGGAAGCCTCAGAGGAGCCCCTGAAGGGCAGCACCACTGGGGCAGGGCCCCTGGCAGCACTGCGAGTCGTCACCATGGCTCTCAGATAGTTCTCACCTCTCTCCTTGTTGGTGGAGACTCCTCCCTCCTGAGGAAGACTCTCTTGCTGCCCTGCCTGCTTCTGCCTGCGTGAACGCCAGCACAAATGCTGGCACACCCTTACAGAGCGCGCCTGTTTGCGCACTCTGTTCACACGTGGCTCCCTGCCCTGCTCAGCAAAGAAGGATCTGGGGGCTTCCCCTCCGGATCCTCTGCAGCTGCACTGGCTCCTGCCCCACTTACCTTTGGGAGGGGGTCAGCTGCTGCTGCTGCTGCCCCCGCTGTTGCTTCTCAGCCTCTGCCACCTCAGGTATGTTGCAGGGGGCACACATGTGCTGAGAGCCTGCACGTGTGCCCAGTCAGCCTCCTCTCCCTCCTTCTGCACCCAACTGCAGATAAGGTGTTACAATTGCCAATGATAAGGCATTACAATTGCCAATGACTACTCAGTGGAGAAGAGTCACAAAATAGTCTGGTCTTGAATCTAGGAAGCTTGGAGTCTACCTTGATGGCAAAATAAGAGACTGCAGGTGCCCCGCCCCTTCAATCTGTAACTTTTTTTGTTAAACAAACACAATAAAGGTGGAAGGATGAGCTAGGAAATAACAATAAAAACACAAGGGCCAGAGTAAAAAAGGTCAAGGAAAGTTTGGGTTGCAGGAACATAGCATCACTGCTATCATACCACAGGCAGTAAAGAAAGAAATGATGGCTGTGGTCATTGTACCATTAACTGTGGGAGCCATGAGGGTTGCTAGCATTGATACAATGTATCCTGCTAGTTAAAAGAATATGGTCTCATGCACTTGGATCACATGTGTGCCATGCATGGAATCTGTGTGGACAAGCATGTGAAAAATAAACCCTTATTTAAACAAAAACAAAGATTCTATTAATTAAAAATGAATCTAAAAATTAAAATTAATTTGGATAGGATAGGTAAGTTACTTGTATGCCATGTGTCAGTGTCCCAGAAGGTGTAACTCAGTGTAGTTTCATTTGGGTCTGTTATGCTGTGCTGAATTTACCAGCTAAACCTCTGGCCCATTAGAATAGCATAAATTCCTTCCCTGTACATAATGAATGCTGCTTCGCTATGGACAGCTGTTAGATCTGCCAGCTGGTGGTTATGGCCAACCAACCATAGGCTAACTTTACTGTGCTTAGGAGCCTAGTCAATGACACACTGAAGGATAAGAGTATTGGCAAGATGGAAGTCCAGGAAGGGTGGTCGTTCCTAAAGGAAGTGATTCTTTGGGCACAGAGGGAGACTATCCTAATACAAAGGAAAAGTGGGAAAGGAGGCAAAAAACTTCCTTGGCTAAACAGGGAAACCCAGGGGAGACTAAGGCAAAAAAGAAGCCATATAGGTGGTGGAAGCAGAGGGAAACTACCAAAGAGGAGTATAGCTACTTGGCCTGCACTTGCAGGGAGGCAGTTAGAAAAGCCAAAGCAACTACAGAGCTGAGGATGGCAATACAAATTAAAGACAACAAAAAATATGTTTTTAGATATGTAGGGAGTAAAAGGAAGGTGCAGGGCAGCATAGGACCCCTACTGAACAAGAAGGAGCACTTAGTGACAGACAGGGGGGACAAGGCTGAGCTATTCAATGAGTTTTTGCCTCGGTGTTACTGAACAGGGGTCAAGATAAGTCTCCTAATGGGTTCTTAGATGGGCATCAGAGGGAGACCAGCCCACCAACTGTTGACGCTGACTTGGTGCAGAGTCACTTGGATGGACTGGATGTGTTCAAGTCAGCAGGCCTGGATGAGCTGCATCCGAGGGTACTGAAGGAATTAGCCAGTGTCATGGCAGAACCACTGGCACGGCTGTTTGAGTGCTTGTGGAGCTCAGGTCAGGTCCTGGAGGACTGGAAAAGGGCCAGTGTGGTCCCTATTTTCAAGAAAGGGAGGAAGGAGGATCCAAGTAATTATAGTCCAGTCTGTCTCACCTCCATCCTTGGTAAGGTCTTTGAAAAGATTATCAAGGATCATATTTGTGGGAATCCAGAAAGGAAAATAATGCAGCAGGGAAACCAGCATGGATTTGTAGCAGGTAGAGCATGCCTGACCAGTCTGGTTTCATTTTATGACAGGGTCACAAAATGCTTAGATGCTGCAGTAGCGGTGGATGTCATTTTCTTGGATTTTACCAAGGCATTCAATACAGTATCTCATCTCATTCTCATAAATAAATTAAGAGGCTGTGACATAGATGTTTACATGGTCCGGTGGGTGGCAAATTGGCTTAGCGGTTGCACCCAGAGTGGTAGTAGACAGGTCAGTATCGACCTGGAAGGATGTAGGTAGTGGGGTCCCACAGGGTTCGGTTCATGGACCTGTACTCTGCAATATCTTCATCAGTGACTTGGATGTGGGTGTGAAGCGTACTCTGTCCAAGTCTGCGGATGATACTAAATTGTGGGGTGAGGTGCACACTCCAGAGGGTAGGGAACGATTGCAGGCAGACCTGGACAGGTTAGAAAAGAGGGCAGTACACAATAGGATGCAGTAGAACAAGGACAAGTGCAGAGTGCTGCACCTAGGGTGTAAGAATATCCAGCACACCTACTGGCTGAGAAGGACCCTCTCAGCAGCACAGAAGCAGAAAGGGATCTCATAGTCATAGTGGACACGAGTCGTCAGTGTGACAAAATCATCAGCAAAGCTAACCACACTTTATCATGCATCAGCAGATACATGACAAATAGAACCAAGGAGGTGATACTTCCACTCTATGCGGCATTGGTCAGATCGCAGTTGGAGTACTGCATCCAGTTTTGAGTGCTGTACTTCAAGAAGGATGTTGATAGACTCAAGAGGGTCCAGAGGAGGGCCACTCATATGGTTAGGGGCTTACAGGACAAGCCCTATGAGGAGAGACTGAGGGACCTGGACCTCTTCAACCAACTCAAGAGAAGGCTGAGAGGTGATCTTGTGGCTGCCTACAAATTCATGAAGGGGACGCAGCAAGGGATTGGAGATGCTCTGTTTTAGGTTAGATACCAGGAAAAACTTCTTCACAGTAAGGGTGAAACAGCTTTCATGTGTTAGAAAGATTTTTCTCAGTCTACTCTACTCCAGGGATACTAAGCTTTCTACCCCTGTGAACAATAACATGAATCATCTGGTCATTTTATACTTTGAGAATTATATGGATGAGATATTTATTTATGGAAATGTAAATAAGAGATGTCATGGTCAGTGTGGGTAACTCAAAATGTTAAAATTAATGTTTGTAGTGACCACTTAATGCAGAAATATTTCAGTGAGCCAAAGCAAAGACACCCACAGTGCCTCACCTCCATTAAAACATAATACCACAAAGATACTTCACTCTTTCTCAAAGAGGAATTTAGCTTAAACTTTATATGCAGCCAATTTCTATCTATGCCAGCATCTGTACAGAAGGAAGATGTTCCTGCCCACACAGACACATCAGTCAATCCTCTATTTCACATATAGACATTCAAGTAATAGCTCATATTAATTGGGCATGAACCTATATCAGAAAGTACACGTCCAAATCAGAACTTTCCTTGAATCTTGAACTGTTCACATCTGGAGTCATCCATCTGTATAATGATGCTGTGATCTATATTTCATGAGCTGATAGTCTTTGAGCGATAAGCATTCTTCAGTCCCCTAATGTAATAGTTTTTAATCTTTTTTTAAAAAAATCTATAGAATGCCTTAGAGTCTTTCCCTACATCTACCAATGACTCCACTAGCCATTTAGCAACATAAGGTCAGAGTGGTTGAAAAAATGCTGCATTTATCCCTAACCTCAGGACTGAGAACTCCTTTTCTAGGGGTGTGCAATGACTCAGTATGAGGAATAACCATAACAATGAATGACTAAAGGAGGCCCTGTATTTATTTGCATACCACATGCATCTCTTCCCCAGAACTTAGTGACTGAAAATTAGGGCATGTGTCTTCAACAAGGAAACTCCAAACAACTTGTTTTTGTTCTGGAGACTCTGGTACTGCAGAGTTCCCTTGTCAGCCCCTACTGCTGCTGCATGAGATGTCTGCCTCCCTAACAGCTGGTTAACCCTCTAATAGCCTTTTACAATGTCAGCCTACATCAGTGGTCACCAGCCAGTGTAAGGGTGGACAAAATGTGGCCTGCGGGCCGGATGGTCACCAGGTCATTCTGTCCGACCCATGGGGCCCCTAAAAAATTTAGAAAATTAATATTTATCTGCCCTGGCTGCCTGTCATGCTGCCTTCAATGGCATGCCAAAACTCAGTATGCAGCCCTCCACCTGAAATAGTTGCCCGATACTGATCCAGTGGATCTCAATCCACCAGTAGATCTCAGAGCCTCTTGCAGTAGATCTTGGAGCCTCTTGGAGTTGATCTGAGGCTGGGGTGGGAGGCTGAGTGCCCATGTGCATGCATGTGCATGCCCCAACCCAGCAGGTCAGTCCATGGGGGAGGGAAGGGGGCAGGGGCTAGATAGAGGCCCCCACAGTGAGGGACAGTGCCACAGAGGCAGGAGCAGGGTAAGTTGAGTGGGGCCCCGGCCAGTTAGGGAGGCATACCCCCAAATAATTTTCTCTTCCTCTCCCTCGATCTGCCCCCTCTCCCTCCCTATAGACTTAACTGCTGGGCAGGGGGGGAAGGGAAGGATGGTGGTGGTGGCACACAGTAGATCTTGGGTTGCCTTTTAAATGCCAAAGGTGATCTCCTAGTTAAAAAGGTTGGAGACCACTGTTCTACATACAATTTGGAGGTGGCTGCAGGAAAGTTAACCCCAACTCTATTGGTGAATAAGGCTGAGGGGTCACTTCCCTGCCCCTCTCCCCCTGAATAAGATACACCCCCTGCCATGACTGGGTAAAGATTATATGACAAGTAAGAGTCTGCTGGCCCCTCACTCATGTTCTCTATTTTTAATCTTTTTTCTTCATTTTGCTTTCCTCAAACAAGGTGTGTGTTTTATTTAGAAGTATGTGGAATGTGAATAAATATAGTGGGGGATGCGGGGGTGGGGGAGGGAGTGAGCCTTGCAGCAACCAGCCCAGCAGGATTTACATTCTTATTGAAAAACATCCTTATTCTTCAGATGCCATCCAGAGGCTGCCAACTTCCTCACTGTGGTGACCATGGCAAAGGAGTGAAATCCTACAGCCAGCTTAAAGAAGTGGCCCTCTCTGTTAGACAACAATAGTGAATCAGTAGCATGCTGTGGGTGACATATTTTGTTCTCCTTGTCAACTTCAGTTTTAATTTTTTAATTTCCTGTGGGAGTAATACCAAATGCCTTGTGGGTAATATGATGCCCATAAGTCATGGGTTAGGGACCATAGGCTTAGAAGAAATGAGGTAGATGATGTTTTAGTATGTTTGAAAAATGATGAAGAAAAAGAAACAACATTGTTGGATTCTGCAGTGAAAAACAGTGGGGAAGAAGCAAATCAAGAACAACAATTTGCATGCCAAGGTTTGTGTTTTTCAGCTGCTTTTACAACTGTCAAATGTATGCAAGATACTTTTGAAAAACAGATTACAATCCAATATTAGATAAAACAAGATGGGTGAAGTTAGCAAGCACCAGAAAAGGAAATGGTTACAATAACATGCGTTACAGAACAGTGTTACTCATTTAGGCAAACACAACATTTGATGGACCAATTAAATCATTTTTGTTGTCTTGCTCAAAAACTAATTGCTGGCCCACTTCTTGTTCATATCCAAGTACAGACGTGAATAAGAAGACAATATCAGCATAACAGATGAAGAACTAGATGGTGATACATATATAAGGGACATCATGGAAAGAGTGACTAAAGATGAAATAACCAGATAAGCGGGGCATCAAAGACTAGCATCACAGACAGAGCAGTATGTTGGGGTGTCCACCCACAGTGATGATCCAAAAATTCTTTGTTCAAAGAAAGAATAGCATGAAAGAACCCCTCAGGGCTGTAGCTTTTTATGGAAGCAGTTTTGATTTCATAGATTTCATAGATTTCATAGACATTAGGGCTGGAAGGGACCTCGGAAGATCATCGAGTCCAGCCCCCCGCCCAAAGGGCAGGACGTCAGCTGGGGTCATAGGATCCCAGCAAGATAAGCATCCAGTTTCATCTTGAAGGTGTTCAATGAAGGCGCTTGAACAACCTCCGGCGGCAGGCTGTTCCAGACCTTGGGGGCTCGGACAGTAAAGAAATTCTTCCTTATGTCCAGCCTGAAACGATCTTGTAGTAGTTTGTGACCATTCGTCCTCGTCATCCCTTGGGGCGCTCTGGTGAACAAACGTTCCCCCAGATACTGGTGATCACCCCTGATAAACTTGTAGGTGGCCATCAGATCACCCCTGAGCCTGCGCTTTTCCAGGCTAAAGAGCCCCAGGGCTCTCAGCCTGTCATCGTAGGGTCTGCTTCCCTGACCCCTGATCATGCGCGTGGCTCTTCTCTGGACTCTCTCAAGCTTCTCCACATCCTTTTTGAATTGTGGAGCCCAAAACTGGACGCAGTACTCCAGCTGCGGCCTCACTAAGGCCGAGTACAGGGGGAGAATGACGTCCCGGGATTTGCTTGAGAAGCATCTATGGATGCAAGCCAGCGTTTTGGTCGCTTTACTAGCCGCAGCATCGCATTGCAGGCTCATGTTCATCTTGTGGTCAATGATGACCCCCAAGTCTCTTTCTTCCATAGTGCTAACCAACATAGCACTACCGAGCCTATAAGGATGCTGCGGGTTTTTCTTCCCAAGGTGGAGAACCTTGCATTTATCGGCATTGAACACCATCAGATTTTCATCCGCCCACTTGCTGAGCCTGTCCAGGTCAGCCTGGATCACCCGCCTGTCTTCTGGCGTGGATGCTTTGCCCCAAAGTTTGGTGTCATCGGCGAACTTGGCCAGTCCGCTTCTGACTCCAGTGTCCACATCGTTAATGAAGATGTTGAACAGTATGGGTCCAAGGACAGAGCCCTGGGAGACCCCACTGGTCACAGGACACCACGATGAGTGACTTCCATCAATTACTACCCTCTGGGTCCGACCCCGGAGCCAATTTTCCAGCCAGTGGATCGTGGGGGACCCAAGGCGACAGTTGGCCAGTTTCTCCAAGAGACGATCATGGGACACCAGATCGAAGGCTTTTTTGAAGTCAAGATATATGACATCAATCTCATCTCCCTTGTCCAGGTGATAGGCAGTGGCAAGTAGTCTAGCATCAAATTCCACTTAGAAGCAAAATTATAATCAAAGGAAGCAAGTGACCTGTAATATCTCTATAAACACAAGGGATTCATTCACCACAAGGAATTCTCATTTAATCCATTAGACAACTATTCCAAAACTACTGTTATGGCAGTTGACAGCAAGTGGTACTGATTCACAGAGTCTACCATGTCTTTTTTCTTAGTATGTGGGAGTAAGTTTTTAGTCCTGGAAGGGCACACAGCGTTGCTACTAGTTTGGGTAATGTAAGGGTCTGGAGAGGAAACAGCATGAGATTTTGCACTCTGTTTAGTCACTAAAGTCAACTCTTGAAAAAAAGTTGCTCTCTGGACATTCGTGTTTGGCTGAGATTTTGGAGAGGAAGAATCTCTTACATATTATTTGCTCTTCTCCTTACAGGACTGAAGTATATTGGTGTGAATAAAATAAGTAATACTTGGAATATAATAACACTTCATACATGTGTCTTTCTGCAAAGACCATCCAGAAAATCCTGGGATTTTGCTAACTAACATATCAGAGGGGAGATACTTATCAAAAGAAGGAAAAATGCAATTTTATTTTTGTGGCCAAAACTAATATGGCTCTATCTACCTAGTTGGTAGGGTCAGAAGGGACCTAAGCAGATCATCAGGTCAGACCCCTGCCATGGGCAGGAAAGAATGCTGGGGTCAGATGACCCCGACAAAGTGTCTATCTAGCTTCCTTTTGAAGACCCCAGGGTAGAAGCAAGCACACTTCACTTGGAAGTTGGTTCCAGATCCTAGTCACCCTGACTATGAAGTAGTGCCTCCTGATATCAAGCCTGAATCTACTCTCCATCAACTTATGGCCGCTATTCCTTGTTACTCCCGGTAGTGCTCAGGGGAACAAGGACTCTCCCATTGCCTGCTGGTCTCCCTTAGCCAGTTTATAGACAGCCACCAGATCCCCTCTCAGCCTTCTCTTGTGGAGGCTGAACAGGTTCAGGTCTCATAGCCTCTCCTTGTAGGGTCTCCCCTGTTGCCCCCTGATCATGTGAGTGGCCCTCCTCTGGACCCTCTCCAAGTTGTCCACTTCCCTCCTGAAGTGTGGCACCCAGAACTGGACGCAGTATTCCAACTGCGGCCTGACCAGTGTCGCATAGAGAGGGAGGATCACCTCCTTGGACCTGCTTGTGATGCATCTGTGGATGCATGACAAGGTGTGGTTAGCCTTCTTGACTGTGTTCCCACATTGGCGGCCCATGTTCATCTTTGAGTCTATAATGACTCCAAGATCCTTTTCTGGCTCTGCACTAATGAGAAGGGAGTTCCCCAGCCTGTAGGTATGCTGCTGGTTCTTTCTCCCTAGGTGCAATACCCTGCACTTGTCAGTATTGAATCCCATCCTGTTCTCATCCGCCCACCCCTGTAACCTGTCCAGATCCAATTGCAGCCTGTCCTTCCCTTCTAACGTGCCCACTTCTCCCCACATCTTATTGTCATCTGCAAATTTGAACAAGGTGCTTTTCACCCCCTTGTCCAAGTCGCTGATGAAGATGTTGAACAGTGCGGGCCTGAGGACTGAGCCCTGGGGGACCCCACTGCCCACATCCTTCCAGGTCAAAAATGACCCACCACCACTCTCTGGGTGCTGCCTTCCAGCCAATTGGTGACCCATCTGACTGTGTAGGTATTGACACCACAATCTCCTAATTTTTTAATGAGAATGGGGTAAGAGACAGTGTTGAAGGCCTTCCTAAAGTCCAGAAAGACTACATCCACCATGACACCTGCATCCAAGGATTTTGTGACCTGGTCATAGAAGGCCACTAAGTTGGTCTGACAGGACCTGCCTCTAATGAACCCATGTTGGTTGCCCCTAAGCATACACTCCCCTGCTGGGCCCTCGTACATGTGCACCTGGATAATTTTCTCAAAGAGCTTCCCCAGGACTGAGGTAAAACTAACAGACCTATAAGACCACCAGATTTCCAAGCATGTCCTGCAGAGGCCCCACATTACCTGGAACCTTCTTTTTACCCCCTATGTATTTAAAAAAGGATTTCTTGTTATCCTTGATCTGGGTTGCTAGTCCCATTTCCATCTCCAACTTGTCCTTCCTAACAGCCCCCCTACAATCCTGAGCAATGGAAGTATAGTCCTCCCTGGTGATGGCCCCTTCCTTCCATTTAATGTATGCCTCCTTCTTAGCTTTGAGCCATTCCTGGATGCTTTAGGTGAGCCGGGCGGGGGGGGGGGGGGCTTTTGAGCACTCTTGCCTCCTTTGATCCATGTTGGGATTGCCACTTAAATACTACGTGACTACAGTATTTGAGCTCTTCTATTTTGCAAGTTGGGGAGAAGGAGCGATGTCACAGAAAGGCTAAGGGTCAGATCCAAAACAGACTTGGGCTGGGTACAGACATTCAGGAAGGTTAGGGGGAGGTTAGATTGGTTAAAAATAGTCACCTGATCTAAGGTAAGTTGAGATGAGATGGGTTAACAGGGGTTTGGGTTGAGGGGTTTGGGGGGGCAAGCAGGTTCAGGGGGAATCAGGAGTCTCCTGAGGGGATGGGGAGCAGAATGAGTCCATGAAGAGACTGAGGGGATCAGGGGATCAGACAGTATCTGTGGGGGGGGGAGGAGGTAGGGGGGACTTCTGGGGTCCACAGGGAGGCTTAGGGGATGTGGGGTTCTTTCCCTCCACCCCCTTGGATGATGGACTATTTTTAGCCCCCCCCTTCCCCCTGGCAAACTTACCCTCCCCCCATCTCTCCCCTCTGCCCATTTCAATTTACTTGGAGGATGGGGGGTTTGATGGTCTGGCTAGTTTGTTTGTTTGTTTTTTTTGGGGGGGGGTTCACTTAGGGGAGGAGTTATGGGCTGAGGGTGGTCAGCCATTTTTACACTGATTTAACCATCCAGGAACTTCTGTACAGTTTGTATTTAGATCCACCTAACTAACACCCGGGCAAACTAAGTTAAATCGGGTGGCCATATTTAATACAATCTAACCTCCCCCTACACTCCCTGAATATCTGTATACACCCTGATGTGCAGCACTGCATATTCCCACAGTCCATAAACTCACTTTAATTGTCAGTGCTATCTAAGTATACTATTATCAGAGACAGTTAGGTGGCTAGGATTGAGTTTTGTGACACTCAGCCTGATGAATGGAGGAATTGTAATCCAATGGCAAATGCTGAAGAGAGAAGTGTACTCATGGGACTGGGATTCACTGTTTGAAGCCCCACCCACACCTAAAGATAGGTGCCTAAGTGGGAGTGGGGATGGGGCAGGCTGGCGCCTGCCATTTACATAAGGTGCAGTGGTTGGATCAGTCACCCAGAAAATGGGAGATCAGGGTGAGTCAGTCTCAGAGGATTCAAACCTATATCTTCCACATCCCAAAAGTGTGGCTTAAGTATCAGGAGATAGGGTACAGGCAAGACTGAGCTGAGGGCATTCCGCATTCCTTCTGGTTCTCTCTGCACCTGTGCAAAAAATAATGTAATACTCATGGAGCCAAAGAGAGCAGATAAAAAACCTAAATTCTGTAGTCCAGCAAATAAAGAAAAAGAAGTCATGCCCCTCTGGTGGGACTCTACAATAAAATGCCTAAACTGCAGGGTCCAGAATTCAATTGCATAAGTTTTCCCAGGGACAAGAACCAGAATAAGGACTGCTATCTCCTAGAAGAGAGTCCTCCTTCCTGGGCTAAAAGGTAAGGGTATGGCAGCAGTGCTACACAGAGGTATTTTAGCTAGGTCTACTTCAATTAGATTACAACACTAATCCAGCCATACTTTTTCTTGCATGCAAATAGCTTGTTCATAGCCTAACACTGCATTATGCAGTGTAGACATAACTTGTGGGTTTCTGCAGGTAGATATACAGGAGATTATGACTATCTACAATTTCATAATATTGATACATCACTTGTCATTAGTATTGTGGCTGTTAAGGGCTTAAAGCCTACTCCTGTCTACCTACTAGACTATTCTAAAATTGGACTCCGTAAATCTCTTCATTCTTTGTTCCATTGTTCACAATTAGTTAAATATTCATTGGGCCTGTGTGGGAAAAGGTAATGTGTCCTCACTTGACTCTCTGATGGCTGACCATTTTTCTCTTTGACCATATAGAAAGAACATCCTTCTTCAGGCTGAGAAGCAAAGGCAATACAGCACTGAAAAATGGGAGGTTCATACATGGAAACTCCCCTCCAAATGTGGACTTTATTCAGACAAAACAGTACCAAGAGAAAAAATAAAGAAGGGAGGCAGCAAATAGGAAAATGTAAGCTGCAGCAGATGATGAGAACATCTGACCCTTTGCAGGTTTTCACTAGATGAAAAAATAGAGCCTTTAAAATTTAAGGCATCCACTGAGCATTGTTCCAAAACCAGATTTCTTGAGACTGAATTTACAACTTACACTATTTTAGTACCCAAGGGTCAATTTCATTTCACCATTTCCATTTTCTGAATCCTGGATATGAATGGTTGGGAAGCAAAGCACATTACATGCAGGGGATGGTATGCTACACAGGCTGAGAGTCTATAAAACAATCACTAATCAAGTTTAAAAAATGCAAAACAAAGAGTCCTTGAAGTAATAACACAGCCTTACTCTAGTACAACCTATACAAGATGCTTGGGGAGAGAAAACACACGTATGTTTATAGATATTTTTTCCCTGATCTTTTCTCAGGCCCTCCAAATTCCTATTCCAGTGAAAGATTCTAAAAATATGCAATACATGTAGATGAATTCTGCCAACTCCTTATTCTACTCTATATAATTTCTTCATATTGCATTTATCATCATAGCATCTGAGTCCTTTCCAGCAGCGTATTGGGGAACATGATTAACATCTGTCAAGTTTTTTTTTTCCCTTCCCCTCTCTGTGGTGGGAAGTGTATTCAGTGATGCATTTTGTTTTGGAGATTATTTTTAATGCTATATAAATACCTGTTGCTATATGTCATAGAAGGACAAAGAAATGTGTCTTGCCAAAAACAATAAAAATGGGAGAATTTTACCCAGGAATAGGTAAAGGGAGGAGGCCTCACACCTAATGGGGAGTGCTCAAATAGACCAATGAGATTTATGGTAACTCACACGAGTGAGGAGGATTCAAGGTCTGCATTTTTACCTTTGATGGCCCCAATTCAAATGCTGTCTTGTGTTGCAAGGGAAAAGAGCTTTTTGGTCTCATCCTAATCCCTGTGTATTGACATCAAAACTATTGCATAGTCTGCTGTTTTGTCTGAGAATATCCCAGTGCTAGAACAACAAGGGTGTTGCAGTGAGGTGCTTTGGCAGAGCTGCAAGGAGGAGTTTACAAATTTGCTGCCTACTCTTATAACAGTGCCTGACTCAAAGCACCAGTAACACTTCCTAATTTCTCATACAAATATTATAAAAATAAAGGAAAAATAAAAATTTCTGTATCTGAAAATGGATCAAAAATATTTCTGCAACAAGTGCGCAACATGCACATGCATGCACACACACACACTGATGCCACTCAAATTACACAGCAAAATCCTCTTTGCTGGTCAGTCACTAGCAGTCTTTAACACTTAGCTAGACATTCATGACAGCATCCTATCCTATTCTCAATTTAGTCTATAAGAAATTTGCTATTGACTTGAATAGGAACATGTTCAAGGTTCATTATTTGACTTTTAAACAAAATGTTTTCTTTTCTCTAAACAAACTTGTATGCCCAACAGAATTTTGAATGCAAAATTCAGTATTAAATCATATATCAGTCATAAAATCATAAATAGGATTATATTATCTTTCTGTTTTTATTATAAACTATACATGACCTATATAAAGAGATTTGAACTAAGACCTTTTAGGTAAATTACCCCAATCCCCAAGTCGTGTGTCCTAAGAAGGCATAAAAGTAACACTTTCTGTTTTCTTCAGGTGATATTTTATTATCTGTTCCACTGCAAGTGTCACATTTCTGTGTCTTATTGTTCAGTTTTAATGGCTAAAAATATGTTCACTCAGAATGATTTAGAAGATGAGGCACAACATGAGTTCTAAAGAAGAAACAATACCAGGCACCTGGCTTTAATAATATCATGCAACTAGAGAGAAAAGCAAAAACATTCAAAATTTTTCACTCCTATGGGCCATGTTAGAAGATAACTTAATTTTTCCTACCCCAAAATGTAGTTTGAAGGCCAATTATCCAGCCCCAACAGCTCCCACCGGCTTCAGTAGAATGCATGCCTGAGCAAGGACTACAGACTTTATCCTTTTTGAGGCAACAAGTAAAAGAGTCCTTTTGTTTTAAGCTTTATGCCAGCAGTATGTGGAGACAGAAGGTATGCAATAAGTCAAAGAGATGTTACTTATCAGAGCTTCAGACAACCATTTGTCAGTACTTAACTATATTGCTGATGACTCATTCCCATTTCTAATACCTAGAAATACAGGGCATGTGTGGGAACACAATGTCTACATTGATTTTAATCTGATCTTTTTTGTGCTGTCTACAAATAGCTCAAAATGAACCCAAATCAGATAAGCACAGCAGAAAATGACTGCAAAAACACATACAGTGAGCCATGTAAAGGGGCCTTGAAAAGGGCAGAAGAATACACAAAAAGGGGTGGGAGGGGAGAGGGGAAATCCTGATGTAACCAAGAAACACCTCACAAGGGGCAAGAATACCTGTCCTGAGTAACTAAGTTTACCAGTGATAATCTCTGTAAAGGAAGAGTATATGTGAAGAGCAGCAGGGAAGAAGGGAAAAAGAATGATGAGTCTTCATTTCCCAAGCTTAGGGGCAGAAATTATCTGTTCTGGAGAAAGGAAGAAATCTTCATAGTAGATTCAACTGCCCTTCTATCTAACCTTATTCCTACATAGCTATAACACAGGAATTCATGAATAAAGTCCCTAACACCTTAACCAAGCAAGGGTGGAAGAGGCATGCTTTTCTCCCCAAGGAAATAACAGCAATGAATATTATATCTGGCTGGGAAAGACTTTCTTGTCCCAGGAGAGGTTTTGAGATTTCAATGTTTTGTCCCAACCTAAAAAAGAACAACAAGTTGAAATTTCAAAAATGTTTGTAAACTGTTTTTCTGAAAGAAAAATGAGATTGGGTCATTCAAAATGTTTTTTTAGAAGTATTTCAGAATCTGTCATTTCCATTTTTATTATCATTTTTAACCATTCTTTTAATAAATATTCAACATTTCCAAATGGGAAGTCATTTCAAATTGAGACAAAGAATATTTAGTCTTGAAAATCTAATAATGGGATGAGTGTTAACATTTTCAAAAACTTTTCTAGTTCACTTGGAACACCCATCCCAGCCAACCCTTTTAAAACTAAATGGTTTTGTTTTAGAAAAATTGACATTTTCCAACAAAAACGCCCAACCAATTTGTTGAAATATCCAAACAATGAAATGCAGCTATACTTTTATATTGATATGGCTTGCCTGTTCTTCAAGATATTCATTTTTCAAAAGAAAGAAAGAAAAGAAGAAAGAATGTGACTGTAAAACAGCCCGTGGAAGCATCTTAAACTGAGAAGCATTTAAAAAAAATTCAAAGTGAAGATGAGATGCATCATTTGTTTCTTTTGCTTTTGTACAGTGATGTTTATAGGAAAAGAGGAAGGAAGGAAGAGAGAAAAATAAGATCTCAGATAGATGAAGAGTAACTGGCTCAGATTTAAGCCAAAATAATGATAACAGGAGGAGCAAAACACAGGAAGGAGCTTTGCAAAGATAAAACATCATCTGTATTCTCTCAGCTGATGGTTAAATTGGTTAAGAGTCAGAGTAGTCTTCATGACTAATAAATGCACAACACCTCATCCTAATCTTTCACACTATGGTAAAACAGGAATAACTCCCTTAAAAGTAATGGCATAAAATCAGGTAAATGTGTAGAGTTTCAGGACTGCCGACCGTAACAAGGATGAGAGCTACATTCTTCACTTTCAACATGATGAGGTGTCTACCCTTTAATCTCTGTAAATCTGGACCTTGCTGCTGTCAACCAAGTCCTGATCACCTTCACATTACTCTGTTGGAGTAACCTCACCATGGATGCAAATGCAGTTTTGTAGGGCACGCAGTCAGCTGCATCTGAAAACAGCAAAGGCTACCATGGTGGCATAACTTCAGTGCACCACTAATTGTACTGGTTCCCTGCTGGTCTGTAAACTGGTCCCAGTATGAGCAGACCATATATAGTTTTTATGAATGCCTTTTTCCTGACAGAAACATGAGACAAAGCTGTTAAAAGATAGGAAGGAATACCCAAATTTAAAAGGGAAATCTCCCAAGGATTTCCTCATGGCACTTTTTCTATATGCCTCCTATCTCAGTAAGATGAAGGAGATTGGTGAAGTTTGATGTGATCTGGAAGAGAAACAGGAAAGGTAGAAAGGAGAGAACAAGAACCAATGGGCTTAAATTGCAACAAGGGAGTTTTAGGTTAGATATTAACAAGAATTTTCTGACCTGGAACACAGTTAAATACTGGAACAGATTACTGGTACCTAGTGAGGTTGTGGAGTCTCCATCATTGCAATTTAAAAGCAGGTTAGACAAACATTTAGACAAATAGGATTTTGCCTTGAGCAGAGTGTTAGACTACATGACCACTTGAGATCCCTCCTGAACCCTATTTTTCCCTGATTCTTATGCATAAGGATCATATTAGAGCTAAATAATGTATGGGTTAATCATATTCTTAAAACAGAGTATTATTTAGCAAATTCATGAAAGCTTGATTTCTTTTTAGTAGAATTTTTTCACTAAGATAAATATAGTCTATTGCATTTTTGCTAATAATGCAGTTTAATTTGTTTAACTAGTAAATAAAGATAAGCAAAAAACAAAGTTTTGTGATTATATAATCACTTTCCCTGAAGCTAAAATATTGCTGGAAGCAAGTGTTTTCCTTGTTTGTTGCAAAGAAAGGGTAATTATAATTAAACTATAAAATGTTGAAACCCCCCTTTTTAATAGGATGATAAAAACCTTGCTTTTTTCGGAAACTGCCTTCTGGAATATTCACATTAAAGTTAACAAACAAATCCTCAGAGCAAGGAAACAGTATTAAAGCTCCCAACCGTAACTCAGACAATTTAAACTCCACTCATTTTGAATGAATGGTTTGTGGTCCCCTGTTTACTAAAAATAAAAATATCTTCCCCTGATTTGCATTTGCTTTATTTTTCCTGTTGAGCTAAAAGCTGATTCTCTACCCACACATGCAATAGTAACTCGCAATTAGTTTAAAAAGCTTTTTAATAGAAAAGCATGTTGGAGAGGGAGTTGAGTCACTGGAAATCAAACATCTGGATTCCCCCAAAGTGCAAGCCTTGTTTTGTTTCCCAGTCACTTTGAAAGGTATTTTGATTTCAGGAAAAGCTGAAGCTTTACACTAAGCAATACTTGCCTGACTTATGAAGAAGGGTGATTCACTGGGCATGTTAAAACATGTCCACTTCATTGATATGAATAAATTTCTGTTTTTGCGGGGGGCGGGTTTCTTAAATTGCATAAAATAACAGGATTCATATAGTAATAGTAGCCGTCAAAACCTGAATGAGGCCAAACCTACAATATATGTAATGTGATTTGCTTGGATATTAGGTCATCTTCAAGGCAGGAGATTTCCGTTATAATTTTCTGAATAAAAACATCGGAAACTGAAAACTTAGTCCTGAGGGCAAGGTGGAGTTATAGTATCGTTTCATCACTTATAACTTCACTGAGAAACAAAAATATGCTTTAAGTTACTGTAAAGGAAGTTATAGGCAGGGAATTTCATGGCTTATAGGGATTAGTAACTAGCTTCATCAAAATTCAAAGCAGAGTTTATTCAGGATTTAACTGATGAATGTACCTTGAGCTGGACCTTAGTATTGAAAATGAATATTAACAAAATCTGTTCTGCTGGTAAGACTAGAAGGTCTTGCTATTGGGCAGATGTTTGGTGATCTCTGTGACAGGAGCTGATGTTCTAAGACTGGTTCCCAGCAGGCATTGTTTTGGTATAAATGATAGTTTGATTCCTTTTTTATTATTATTTTTTATTTTAGTACTGTCAGGGACAGTACTATCTTACAGCAGAGTTAATTAACATACTGCACCCTAATACCGGCACACACATAGACAGTGACACTTTACTGGGGCGCAAATCAGTCTACTCCACAGTAAAGTGCACATGTAGATGCACCCGCTGGTGTACAAAATCAAATGTAAATTACAATGGGGTTATCATGCCTCTAGTATAGCCCATAATGCTGAATATAAGTGGAACATGAGGACAAATCACAGTGGAGGATAAAAAAAGAAGAATTTAAAAAGGATGAACTTTATCCAGTTGGACCAATATATATGAGACAGCAGTGCATGGAGAGATGAACAGAAGAATCAGGCCAGACAGAGAGCCCTTAGAAAACTGCACTGCAGCATGATGAGGAAGCTAGCTAAACACTTTAATCCTGTGTACTGCTAGCCTTGTGAAATGAAGCATGGAAGAGAAATGTAGGCACTCACAAACTAGGTAAAACAGACTGAAAAGAAAGAGCAAAACATGGAAATACAAGTGTGACATTAAGAAGTAAGAAATAAATGGAAAAAGGATAAATGTTAAACACATGTGGGAGGCTGGATAAGCCAGGGTTAGCCCTTTCAGAGAGTTTAAGGTCAAATATTCCTCATTTACCCAAGAGTTTGAGAGAGAAGAATCAGGCTCACTAACTCCAATGAAGTAGCTCAAGTTATGAATCAGGGCCGATTTGACAGAGGGCATGTCTACACGTGCTGCTAAGGCACCATTGTTACTGCACCGTCATTTAGTACTTCCTTTTGGAAGTACTAAAAGATGGCACACTAACAGCCTGTACTGCGCCATACATGCCGTGCAGTTATTTTTGGTCACAACATCGCCGTAGCAATGCACTATAACGAGGGAGTATGTCACTATGGCAATGTACTATCACATGTAGGCGCACCCAGAGTGTAGGAGTCTAATTAAAGTCACAGATGAGATAACAAAAATTAAAACATATTAAGTATTGTAATTCTTATAAGGGAAGAACAGTACTGCAGTTGAAAAGTCCTAATCCAACACAAAGTTGGATATTTTGATGCAAGATAATACATTTGGGAACAAAGAATACAGGTGATACCATTAATTTATATATTCAGATATGTATTCGTTTTTGAGCAGCATTGATTCTAAAAGGATCAATTGCAGTTCTAAACTCAAGACACAGGAATGAAGGTTAAATTATGCTTTTATAAAAATAATGCAAGAGAAAAACAAGCTGCTAAAGATAATCCTGCCACATAAAATGGAAATAGTGATGACTGCCAACTGAAATAAAACAAAAAAGGGAAATAGAAAATGACAGTTGCTTTCTTTGTGGTAATATTTGTGGTTTTATCAGGTGCTATCCACCTTGCCGTCTGATTAATTTAGGTGAATAGTTCTATATTATTATCCAACCACATAAGCACATTGAAGTTAACTTTATTATGAACCACAATGAAGGGCTAGCAGAGGTTAAGGGAATCACGTAACATTAGATGTGCTATTGTTCCATAAGCTTTGGATAGTTTATAGTAGATTTGATTTAGCGAATTTGCTTTTTTGGTTTGTTTGTTTATCTAAAAGGCAAAAGGAAAGCCTAAAAGACAATATATCTGAAATTGTGCTATAGGACTGTATTATCCTAAGCATATCAGGAAAACTGAGGCATAGGTGAAATGACATGAAATGGTATTTAATCCCATATTTGCATGTAATGCCATATTTGTGCGCTAACTAGTTTCAGATTTTTTCTGGTATAATTGTGAGCTGCATCTTGCTTTCATCTGGGGATTCTTTGAATTGTGGACAATATAAGCTTTAGCTTAAATAATTTGATATGTCAACACCGAAAATTAAATTATCTGCTACCTTTGCAAATATTTCATGCTTACTAATGTACCTTTGGATATTGTTATCTACATAGGCCCAGTCGTTTTAATCCAGCTAAACTCTTGACCTTAATGATAGTTTATGAAAATCCCATAAAACCCTGGTAGCAAAAAAAAAAAAAAGTCTGTGAAAAAAAGCGGCATAGCACACACCACGTGCCCATCAGATACAGAGGCTCCATCCTCCTGGGAGATGCTCTGGCTGCCAGCCAGTGTCTCCCCTCCTCTAATTCCAACCCAACTCCTCCAGCACACGAGGAGCTGGCAGGAGCAGGGAAATGGCAGTTTCCCCCAAAGTGGCAAAAAGTACCTGGACAATTTTGTTCCATTACTTTTTTTGCCACTGCAAGTGCATGGCCCTAAATGTGCACATCTGGGAAACTGCCATGTCCCCACTCCTAGCATGTGGGAACATGTCCTTAGAGTCACAATGATTGGAATTAAACCCAGTTTTCTAATGGGTCAGACGACTCACTCTAGCTCAAGGAAACATTTTCAATATTATTGTCCATCTCCTTCCCTATATAACTTAGCATCCCATTTAGTTTTTCTCACTATACCTACTCATTAAGCACAGTTTTCATTGACTGCACAGCGATGCCCCAATTTCTTTCTTGAGCTGTTCTGTTCCATTCACAATGCAGTAAAGTATATAAACAGTTTCATGCAGAATCATTTGTTGCTGCTATCAATAATAATGAAAACAAACCATACACTAGCAAAAGGTGAAAGATCAATGCAGCTGAAATTTGTGACACTTTCCTTCAGAATTACTTAACCAGACTACCTTACTAACATAGGAAGTTGTTTTACACATGCAATTGCAGTTGCACCATCTTTCTGATATAAACTACACAAGCTATATATATACATTCTGGTGAGATAGTGTACAGTCTTTTTTGTTTTGTTTTGTACTGCCTGTACTTCATCGGGAAGGCACATCTGCTATTTAAGTATAGGGTATTACCAAAGAGTCTGGGAATTCTTGCTGTGCAAGGCAAAGCATTGAATCTTCATGCACAGTAAAGATACAAGTAACACTTCTATAGGAGTAAGGGAAGGACTGAAGTTACAGATGACTCACAGTCAGGGCTTTCCCCCTCCCCTCTTTCTCCAAGAAAGCCAATTTGGCAGACAAGAGAAAGTAGAAAAGCTGGAAGCTTTTAGTTCTGCCTGATAGTCTAACAAAATACCTAGTGCAGATGCAGGGAGCCAGCTTAAAAGCATGGTGTCTGATTAGATGAGATACTGGGAGCCAAGAAAAAGATGTGGTGCCTGCTGAGTTGAAACGGAAATAAGGTTAAAGGAGGTGTGCATCGCTCAGACTGCTCAGGGACTGAGGAAAGAGTGTAAGGTGAAAAGGGAAAATTGCTGTGTGCACTATAGTTAGAGAAGGAAAAAGTGCAGCAGCTGATGTGTTCTGACTTGTTAGCCAATTATGTGCTCTAATCATCTCTCAAGGATTATGTCCGCACATGCTTATACAGTGCATAAGCATGTGCGGACATTTAAACAAGTGAGTAGTTGCATTGAAGACTGTGAAAGCACTCATAAATGCCCACTGCCTTCAGTGGGACTATACCTATGCTTTAGGAGTATGCTCATACTCTTCTGCCACAAGATCATACACTCTACTTCATCAGCCTTAGGTTTCCTATTCAGTTATGCAAATAATTTTCTTAATTAATTAAGTCAGAGGTATTACAAAGTGTATAATATAAAAAAAGTTCACTGTAATATCTTCCTTCCGGTCTGTCCCACACAGTTACGTAGGCAGATTAAAACAGAAACTGTGAGTGAAGAGTGTTACAGTTTCAGTTTATAATGTCACAGAGGTCAATGGGGACTGCTAGTGCTTTCTTGCTTCAAAGGGTAGGGGCATGTACAAAGCAAATGAGAATTATTAAACAGAAAAGGACTAAAGAGACTACACCCACTGAACTAAATTGTCTTCATTCCCTAATTTTATTACTTTCAGTGGCTGCTCCCTGTAATTACCATTAGCAAAAGGCGGGAGCCACTGGTGGGAGAAGGGAGGGAGGGAGTGTCCTTAATGTATTTGACATATTGGAAAAAATGACTGTTTCAGCATTCAGTAAGACCCCTGAGTGGGAGGGTAGGCGCATAGAGCAAAAAGATGAAACGGTTGTTCTCTTTTCTATACTAAGCATTCCAAACTCCAAGACTTCCTTTCACTCCCCCAGCTTTAAGTGTATCTGCATTTAAAATAACAAACATGAAAAAAAACAGTGTTTCTGTTTTCTTATACTAAACCAATATTGTCTGAAATAATGGAGCTGTGTCATTGGTCATGTCTTTGTTCAAACTTCCATGTGCCATGCAAGCATTTATATAGATACCTCCTGTGAAACAAATAGAGACATGGGCTGGAGGGGGAGAGGGAAGAGGGGGTGGAGTTAGTTGATTTGTTCACAAAAGAACACTGACTTTTTTGTTTGCTTGTTTGTTTAAGAAGAGTGCTTTGTGGTTTTCATGTATAGATCTTAAAACATCTAAATGGTATATAATAATGGTCATCCCCCTTTTTCAGACAGGAAAGTTGAGCCACAGATTAAATGGTTTGTTCAATATCACACAGCAGAGTTGAAAATAATGCCCAGAAGTGTAATCCTTGATCCACTGAAATCAGCAGGAGATTTTCCACTCCAAATGGAGTAGAATTTCACCAGAGGTTTATGATTCCAGCTCCACATCCTCACCCATAGGACAACACCATCTACCTCACTCTTTTATCTTTCAAATGAAGAGGAAAACCCATTCACCATTAACACATAATATGGTAGTAAAGACAGAGGCCTAGTCATGACCAAAATATTGCTAAGGATTGTTTGAAATAAAACTATGAATCAGAAAATATGCTTAACATTATGCAATCTTACATTTTCCTACAAGAAGCCACAGCAAAAAAAATTCCAGAGTAAACTGTCTATCAAATACCTGTACCAAGCACCCGAAAATATCCCTGCTGTCCACACTGATCCTAAATCACAATTATATGCTCTTTACTGAAACATATACAAATTGATCTGCTTAGTTGTGGTAAACAAGAGAGTAGATTAAGAAACCAAGCCTGTTTCATGTACTTGCAGAAAGTTTTCATGGATTAAAAAAAATACATTTTTTACAATTGTTCAGAGCCATTTTTTTTAACACAATGATGCAATAGTTGTAAATGACCAAAAATCCTGTTTTGTGTCAGTTGCAGAGAGGGTGGAGAGTTATTTATACTCACTTTACTATACAGCTGAATTTCCTACTGCGTTCAAAAAGGGACACCAGCAATTCACAAAGCTGAGTCAGAGACCGTAAAAAGATGAGCTTGCGGAGTTATACTCTGATGGACCCACTGTGACATTTAGTGACTGCAATACCACTGGAACAGCAACCAACTCCTCCAGAGGAAGTGGTAATGTGCTTACTCAAATTTTCTACCCTCCCTCAGGTTCCTGCATTCACAATCTGAAAGTCTTCAGCAGACCTAAATCTGGAGACAATAATGCTCCTCCACTTCCTTACTCAGGAAGCTTTAAATTACAAGGATGGGTCATTTTAATTGCTACTCTCTTGGTTCTCTGCTTCAACTATCAGTAAATGGCTATGGCAAAGTATATCAACAATGGGGTAATAATTGTTTTACACCGACATACCTTTAGCTACTGCATCATAAAACTTCACATGCAGTATATTTGGGACAGGCTTTCAGAAGCACAGATATTTGTAAGAATTTGCAAGCAGTAGTTTATACTGACATATATTTAGACAATACAGCAAACTGCACACAGCTTTCCACAGTGAAAAAACTGTCCATTGAACTGACGTAGGTAAAACATATTAGTAAATAAGCCATGAGAGCTAGGAGCAAGTTTATTAATTCCCACAAAATAATTCACAGGGTCCAAATGATAAAAACTCATTTAATGATTCTAGTGTCTATCTCCTCCAATCGGGAATACTTTCTAATGAGTAATAAGTAGACAAAGGTGTAAGTAGAAAGTTTTGCATCCTCAGCAACAGTGGTGACTAGGGCTGTGGTGGCAGCTGCCATTTTTGATCCACCTGTAACATGACATAATGGGGCTCGTACTGTTTATGTTACTGAGTAGAGGTATGCTCAAACCTAGGGAGCCACAGCTTTAAATATTAACAATATTCACCTCCTATATAATATTTTTCAGCCTTAGCACTCTGAAGTGCTTCAGAAATGATCTTTCCTTACCTGTTTTATAGATGGAGAAATTCAGCCACAGAATAGGGCAGCTGTTCTACCCAGTAACTAGAGATGACAGCTCCTCAGAAGTTTAAAGTATGTCTATACCACCTCCCTCCCTGACAAGCCCATAATCATGGCTGAGAATTGGACCCCACCCACTTACTTGCTTTTCACGTAGAATCAGATTTCAGGCACCCCATGTCTTAGTCCAGTCTTGTTTTAAAGAAATTCTCATTGCTTACAATAAGAGGTTATGGCCTGCAGTGGGGCCAATGGGCTGAGCAAGCTGCTCTTTGTTAGATGCATCTGTGAAATTTCAAACAGTCAGTTCCTTCCCGTTCCAAAGTTAAATTAGGGATACAGAAATTGCACTACATACCAATCTCTAAACTGAAGAGTCTAATGTCATAGTGATTTCACTGTACATGTGTGAAAGCTCCATACTGGAGGAGTTTCTTTCCATGTCTGTGACACGGCATACATAAATGTAGCAGATGGCAGGAAGTCAGCAGCAACAAAATAAAGCTGTCAGCTTTAAGACTAAGCTCAAAGCCAGTTCTACCAATCATTTATCAGCAACAAAGAAATTCAACATCACTTAAAACATACAAGTGCAGACTTTGGATGCCTAAGGAAATGGGTGCCCAAAGATTATAACATCAAATCCAAAACTAAGCTCATGGTTTATCAAGAAGTCATGATCCCCATCTTACTGTAAGGAACTGAGACATGAACAATGTACAGGAGACATCTCAAACTGCTGTGGAAGTACCATCAATGCTGCTTGCAGATGATCTTTCAAATCCACTGGGAAGGACAGATGCAACAACATTATCCTCTCACAAACAAACAAGATGAGCATCAAGGTGATCATCTGACATCAACTTCACTGGACCAGCCATGTCATCTGGATGTCCAACCCCAGATTCCTGATGCAAGTTTTATTCTCCCAGCTCAGTCAAGGCATAAGCTCAAGAGGAGGGCAGAGAAAGTACTTCATTGATGTCCTCAAGGCGAACTTGAAAAAAATGCAACATCAACATCAACTCATGGGAAGCTATGGCCCAGGACTGCCCCAAATGGAGGAAGTCTGCTGCAAGGATCTCAGTACTTTGAAACCTTATGAAGATAACAGGAGACAAAAAAGCTGGAGCAGTTAAAACAGCATATTGTGGACCAAATCAAGAACCCAGAGCCACCCACACCACAAGGAAACATGTGCCTGAGCTACAACAGAGTCTGTTGATCTCAGATAGACCTCATCAGCCATCTTCAGACCCACAGATAAGATAAGCATGGAAAATAATCATCCACAACTGTGAGGGATTGCCAAGGATGACTGTATCTCCCTAAGTGCCTTAGGTAATAATACACAGCCTATATTTATAGACAGATGTAAAGAAGAAGATGCAGAGTACTCTTGGGTACATTTTGGCTCTTTTGTGCAGTCTTAGGTCTGCTTAGGTCTGCTCAGACTTATGCCAGCTGGAAGCAGTCTATGAGGAATCATATACCAACTGAATATACTGGAACATAATATGGCTTCACTGTTCCCACTAACCATACCAACCTGCCTCCTAGGCTAGGGAAAGACATTTCACATAAACCGGTTTAAGTGATCAGAAATTGGTTTAAACCTGTAACAAAACAAATGTTCAGTGCGCATAAACCAGTTTGAAAATGGCTGAAACAAGTTTGAGATAAACCTGGTTGAATGTAGCATCAGGCTTAATTGATTTGAGTCAAACCAGTTGATGCAATGTCTGTCCCAGACCCCTAGCTGGTTTAAGTTAAATCAGAATCCCTCAGCATCCCGGCATGCTCTCTGGGATGAGCAGACCTCCTTGCTCCACAGCAGAGCTGGCCCCTCCCAACTGCTCCCTGGCTAGAGCTCCGGCAGAAACTTGCAGGCACAGCAGGGTCTACTTCGCTTCCCCATGGCCCTTCCTGCCACCCCCTCACCACTCACTGCTTAAGCAAGGATCCCTTCCTCCTCTCTGACACAGCACAGGCCATAGTCAGCATGTGGTATGCTAGCTAATGCTGTGTAAGGCTCCAACAGAGATTGCAGACACAGCAGGGTGTGCCTGGCTTCCTCCTGCCCTACCCCTCCACCACCTCACGGCTCAAGAAGGAAATCCACCCCCCCTCTCCCACCCAGACAGCACGTGGTATCCTGCTGAGCCACTCTGCACCTGCACAATGCAACAGCTGCCACATGGGTGCCAAGCCGGGGGGGGTGATCCCCACTGACCCCCACTGCCCACTGCTATGTGGGGGGGGCTCTGCCACAAGTCCTCAGAGGCCCCAATCATTGCTGCCAGAGCTGGTGAGTACAGGCCTTTTTTATTTTCTTAAGTTCTGGGAGGATAGGCCAGGTAGGGGGTAGAGCCAGGCAGGGCAGCCATGGGGGCTTCTCCCATGGATTCTCTGTCTGTGCCTGCCTCTGCCCCAGTGGAGGGAGTCATGGGGGCTATGCCCTGCTGCCACTTGCCCAGACATAATTTGCCCATGCTGAGGAAATTCTAATTTGGCCAGGTCTAATGCCTTGCAAGACATGTTGATGTAGATATCAACTTGTACACTGAAAATGTGTCCAAAAAAAAATTCTGACCCCCTCCCCCCGCCACCAAAAGTCATAGTACCAGCTACTTATTTATTGTTTTATTACACCTGGAAACCAGCAAACTATAGTGTTGTAAACAGGTTTAAATTAATGAAGTAAAGCACAAAAAAACTAAAAAAGAAGAAAAATAAAATCAGAGGAAAAATACAAAAGATTAATTGATATATGAGCCGATTAACTGCACCCTTTTCTATTTCCTACAAAAACAGTTAATCACAAGTTGACTTGCCTGTCTTCTGTATAATGGGAGGAAGTCAAAGACCATCTTTTAGCTTCATTACCAAATATTCTGATGACACAGGAAGCAAAGTCCTAATCGAATTACACAACTAGAGTCTGATGCCAATAATTACATATCCAATATGATAGCTAAATTACTTGGATTTATCTGTTCCTACCAAAAGATTAGATTAGCTTATGTTTTCAACTAAGAAATATTTTTAAAATTTTTATGGTCTTCATCCAACCTCTGCTACCAGCAGTTTACAGAGAATTAGGCAACTAGTACTGTTTATGATTTTGTTTTAACAGGAGCAGATTTCCTATGCTGCTCCAGTCCCTTCCCCTACTCACATGGTGCAAAGACAATGTAAATGACTTCCAAATGCCCCAGAAATGTAAACCCAGCTTACTTTGACACTTCTCCCTCACTCAGTAGTCACACAGGATTTAAACAGAACAACCCACATGCCTCCTTGAATGTACATGCACAGTACTACCAACTCCATAAATTGGCTTAAGAATTCTTGAGGTTTTTTTAAAAAGCAATGCATTATTATTATTATTATTATTATTGATGTTATTGTTGGTATTATTATTATTATTGTTATTATTATTGTTATTATTATTATTATTGTTCTTGAGCTAGGTTCAAATTTTCCAGCTTTTCTCTGCAACCATGAGAACTAAAAAGGTCTTTCAAACAAATACAACAGAGATTCTTACCTACACAGATGACTTCAGAAATTAGGGCTTCAATGAAAAGACAAAATGTGACAAGACAAAGAAAAGTAACGTAAATTGGCCACGGTGTATCTGTGTTCAAAAGTTTCACTGGATCACAGCCTAGATCTGAAGCATATGCATGATACAAATTAAATGTTTTCAAATTCCAAGAAAGAATTAACAACTTTGGGCCCAACACTGCAAAGCAATCACCAGCATCAAAATCTATTTATTTCAACACAAGTTGGAAGCATTTCGCAACTCACAGAAAGATATCTTAAGCAAAATGCAACCAGCCAGATTTTTGCCACTGGCTTTGGTGGGGCCAGGATTTTACCCCCTCTTGCTAAGTACTGTTTGGGATTTTTTGTTTCTTATATTTATTAAATTAACAATAGTCTTTTCTCACTATTACTGAATATCATAGCAATTATTTGTTCATTTCCAACTCAGATTTCAAGGACGTCAAAGGGTCTCAGAAACATTTATCATTTATAATGACAGTAATCATTAAGAAAAAAAAGAACCAAATTAGTAATAAAAGGAGATTTTTTTATTTGAAAGAATTGTTCTCCTTCTATTTGAGAACTTAAATTAAGTGGCCAGATTTTCAAAATATTCTGTAACTTCCAGTGATAAAATTCAACTTAGTAATAAGCAACTATTGTATTCCTCTTGCTCAAGTTTTTAAGGAAAATTTATACATTTACATAGGTCATACTGTTGGTTAATATTCTTCTCAATAAAAATTCATCTCATTGCCAACTTTTCTTGGCCTTGTTAATATTCATTATATTTCAATAATACTGCAATCATTTTAACATTATATGTATGTAAACGTTCAAAAGAACAGAAATGTCCTAGAGCCAGATCCTATTTCACCTATTAGGCACTTATTTGGATTTAGACACCAAAGTAGGATTCTATTTCACTCTGTTCAAGTCCCTGAAAATCCATTAAGGCATCTACTTTTGTAACATGCTGTCAGCTGAAGCTGACAGATTGCAGCATAGATGTTTCTTTAAAAGCTGTGGTGTGACAGTGGTGGCACTGAAGAAGCTTTTCTTCTCCATTGCCATTCCATTTTCAAATCATTGTCCAGCAAGACTGTTCCATGTGGTGAATGATTTAAATAATTTGGATTGTCCCTGCCTAGAAACTGAGTCTTTTTCAGTTCTCTATGATGAATTTAGTACATACTTTGGCAGAAAAAAAATTGTCCATATCTGGCATGGCTTGGGAACTACCACTTTTGCTGTAGTCAGAGTCTGAGATTGAGGAAGCTTGGTCCTGTCCCATTTATATGGATCATTTTAAAATGGTTCTTGCCCACTGACGCAAAGGATGTGTTTGAGGACATCTTTTGTTTTATTTTTTCCCCTCTTTTATAGAAATGTTTCCTCTCTTATACATTATTCTCTTCTATTGTAAATTGCCCTGAGTGTCTGTTGGGAAGGGGAGCATACAAATCAAATACATAAATAAATCTAAGCCCTAAGATTCAATCCACTATAAAGCAGCAAAGAGGAGGAAGAGGGGTAAGACCCCTACTTTTGCTTTTGAAGTTTTTCAGGGACTCAAGCAGGAAGAAAAGGAATCATATTTAGGTGTCTAATAGGTAGAATAGAATATTGCCCTTAAAATACACTGAACATATATATATATAATTAGACATAACTACCTCTAAATGGATTAAAATCCTTTTGGTATAACAATATTGTGCATTATGTTAAGTCAATATTCTTTTTAGATGTACACTATAAGCCTTTAAACACCTGTATTGTAAAAAAAAAAAGAGCCACCATAATGATACTGTGACTGCAACAGTGCTGCCCTTTAGAAAATAGCTTGATTATTTATCTTCACAAGCTGTTTTAAACAGGGCAATGTTCATTTCCTTAAGTGCATGGTTTTTTGAAGACAATTCAATAAACAATTTTTAAAATGCAATTTTAAGCTCTCCCTCTCTCTCTTTCCATTAGAATATAATGATCAGGTTTGTATACACATAGTTGATCTGAAAAGGGAAGTTAGAAGTAGCAGGTATGAATGGGTTATGCCAAAGAAATTTACCCTGAAGGCTCTTACAGCTTCCTCTGACTTTTCACCTAACATATAATAGTCTCTAAAGAAAAGAGCCTTATGAATTCTGTACCAATAAGACCTTTTTACTACTTTAATGAAAATCTCAACTGTTATAATTAATAATTTAGTGCTGATTTTAGAGCAGGATACAGGATTAAAGTTTGAAAGAAGGCGCTCCCAGAAAAGGTATCCTTTAATACTACGACTCATCATGTAGAACCTGTTGTTGTTGTTGTTGTTCATCCTTCATACTCGAAGATGACCATGACATCACTGGTTGCTTTGGTTCCTGTGAACATGCGAATGGCTGATCAGGCCAATTTATGCTTTGAACTTTCTATGGCACACTGAGCAAGAGTGCCACTTTGGGCTGTTTGATCCACAGCAGATGTGCTGCTGTTGCAATATTTATGCTGTTTGTGCTTCTGCTCTGCCTCCACAGTTCTTCTCCACTCATAGATGGTAGCTCCAGTAGGAATGGGGCCTCACCAGGTGTAACAATCATGAGCAACATCTTCTCAAGACTTCAGATCAACATTGAAAAGTTTCAAGGATAGCTTGAAGGAGTCCTTGAAGCATTTCTTTCTTCTCAAGATTTTGTGTCAACGTTGAAATGTTTCAAGGATAACATGATGGAATCCTTGAAGGATTTCTTTTGGCTTCCCTGAAAGTGCTTTCCCTCCTTTAACTCACAGTAAAAGATCCTCTTTGGAAGTCACTCATCTAACATCCTGGTGACATGGCCTGCCCATCTCATCTGTGATTTCATTAACAGAGTGTGAATGCTTGGAATGCCTGCTCAAGTAAGAACTGCAGTGACTGAGACCTTGTCTTGCCATCTTATTCTCATCAGTTTCCATAGACAGCCCATGCAAAAGTGGGTCAGCTTCAAAGCATGGCGTCTGTACACTACCCAGGTTTTGCATGCATACATCAGGATTGGCAACACAGCGGCTTTGTAGACCTTCAGTTTTATTTGTTGAGTGATGCCTTGGTGCCCCACACATTTACACATAGTCTGCTGAAGGCCACACTTGCTTTAGCAATTCTGGCACCAGTTTCATCATAGATGTGAACTGCATGTGACAGCGTACTGCCGAGGTAGGTGAGCCTGGCCATTCACTGTGCTGGTAGGCTCTGTGTAAGGCTATCCTGGTGCAGGATGGTGCATCACTGATTGTGCGACCAAAGTTGTCACAAGCTGAAGAGACATGGTCCATACATCGCTGTGTGTCAGACTCAGACTCAGATCTGGGACAGTCATCAGCAAACAGAAGATCACGAACAGTCACTTCCTGTAACTTCATCTTCACCTGTAGTCTCCTCCAAATTAAGAGCTTTCCATCGATCCAGTATCTGATATCAATCCCAGTGTCTCAGTTATGAAAGACATCTGTAAATATGGCACAGAAGATCATCCTAAAGAGAGCTGAGGCCAACACACAGCCTTATTTGACTTAATTGGTGACTGGGAATGGTTCAGATAGAAACCATAGAAAATTAGGGTTGGAAGGGACCTCAGGAGGTCCTCTAGTCCAACCCCTGCTCAAAGCACAACCATTCCCAACTAGATCATCCCAGCCAAAGCTTTGTCTATCTAGGTCTTGAAAACCTCCAAGGGTAGAGTTTCCACCACCTTCCTAGTGCACAAATTCTTCCTAATATCTAACCTAAACTTCCCTTGCTGCAACTTTAGACCATTTCTCTTTGTTCTGTCATCTGTCACCACTAAGAACAGTCCAGATCCATCCTCTTTCAAACCCCTCTTCAGATAGTTGAAGGTTGCTATTAAATCCCCCCTCAGTCTTCTCTTGAATAGACTAAGTAAACCCAGGTCCCTCAGCCTCTCCTCATAAGCCATGTGCCCCAGTCCCCTCACCATTTTTGTTGCCCTCTACTGGACTCTTTCCAGTTTGTCCACATCATTTTTGTAGTGGGTGGGCCCAATACTGAACACAGTACTCCAGATGTCACCTCACCAGTGGTTAATAGACTGGAATAATCACTTCTCTTGACCTACTGGCAACACACCTACCAATGCAGCCCAGCAAGCCATTAGCCTTCTTGGCAACAAGGGCACATTGATGGCTCATATTCAGCTTATTGTCCACAGTAAGTCCCAGGTCCTTTTCTGCAGAGCTGCTGCCCAGCCAGTCAACCCCCAGCCTGTAGCGGTGCATGGGATTGTCCTGTCCTAAGTGCAGGATTTTGCACTTGTCCTTGCTGGATCTCGTGAGATTCCTTTTGGCCCAATCCTCCAATTTGTCTAAGTCACTCTGAATCCTCGCCCTTCCCTGCAGCATAACTACTACTCCCCTCAGCTTGGTGTCATCTGAAAATTTGCTGAGGGTGCACTATGCCATTTTCCAGGTAATTGATGAAGACATTGAACAAAATCTGCCCCAGGACCGACCCCTGCTGCACTTCACTTGATACAAGTTGGCAACTACACATTGAGCCATTGATTACTACTCTGAGCCTGATCCTCCAGGCAGTTTTCTATCCACCTTACAGTCCATTCATTCAGCCCAAACTTCCTTAGCTTGCCTGCGAGAATATTGTGGGAAATCATATCAAAAGCCTTTCTAAAATCAAGGTACACCACATGTACCAGTCTCTTCCCATCCACAGAGCCAGTCACCTAATCATTGAAGGCAATCAGGTTAGTCAGACATGACTTTCCCCTGGTGAATCCATGCTGACTGTTCCTAAACACCTTTTTCTCCTCCAAGTGCTTAGAAATGTATTCCTTCAGGATCTTCTCCATGATTTTCCAGAGACTGAGGTGAGGCTGACTAGTCTGTAGTTCCCTGAATTGTCTTTTTTCCCTTTCTTAAATATGTTTCAAATTCAAAGATGTTTCAATTTCAAAGATGATGGCCAGTGGCTCTGCACATCAGCCAACTCCCTCAGCACTCTTAGGTGCATCCTATCCTACCCTATGGACTTGTATATATGCAGCTTTTCTAACTAGTCCCTAACCTGTTCTTTGCTACTGTTGACTGCTCATCTCCTCCCCAAATTGTGCTGCCAGGTACAGTAGTTTTGGAGCTGACCTTACCTGTGAAGACTGAGACAAAAAAGGCATTGAGCACTTCAGCCTTTTCTGCATCCTCTATCACAAGGTTGCCTCCCCAATTCAGTAAGGGACCCACACTTTCCCTGATTCCTCTCTTGCTACTGACATACTTGTAGGAACCCTTCTTGTTATCCTTCATAACCCTTGCTAGCTGCAACTCCAATTGTGTATTAGTCTTCCTGACTTCATACCCAAGCAAAGCTCTTATATTCTTCCCTAGTTATTTGTCCAAGTTTCCACTTATAAGCTTCCTTTTTCTGATTTAGTTTACTGAAGAGATCCTTGCTAAACCAAACTATTCTTCTGCTATACTTGTTAGTCTTCCTTCTCATCAGGATGGTTTGTTCCTGCACTTTCAGTAAGGCTTCTTTAAAGTACAGCCAGCTCTCTTGGACTCCTCTCCCCCTCAGTCTGGCTTTCCAGGGGATCCTGCCTATGAGTTCCCTGAATAAATCAAAATCTACCTTTCTGAAGTCCCAGGGTCCTTACTCTACTACTTTCCATCCTTCCTTTCCTCAGGATCCTCAACTCAATCATCTTGTGATCACTGCTGCCCAAGGTGCCATCCACTACTACATTTTCCACCAGTTCATCCCTGTTTGTGAGCAGCAAGTCAGGAAAAACATGGCCCCATCATCCACAACATGAGCAAGCATGCCATCATGGAATTGCTGAACCATTGTGATAAATTTCTTCAGGCAACCAAATTCTGCTATGATCTTCCAAAGACCCTTCCAACTGACTGTATCAAATGCTTTTGTAAGATCAATAAAAGTCATGTATGTGTTGGAGTTCTGTTCCCAGCATTTCTCCTGAAGTTGATGAGCTGCAAACATCATGTGTATGGTCCTGTGTCCTTTCTTGAAGCCATACTGACTCTCAAGCAAGAGTCTTTGTTCAATATGTTGCACAAGGCAATTCAACAGAATTCAAGTGGGGATTTTACTTACTATTGACAGCAAGGAGATGCCACAATTTTTGTTGCAGGATTGTCTATTGCCTTTCTGCTTGTACAAGTGGATGATGGATGCATCTTTGTACTCCTGGAGTATAGGACCTCGAGTCCACATTGACTGGAAGAGTTCAGTGACATGTGCAAACCTCTGGCTTTGTAGACCTCTGTTGGTATAGCATCTGCTCCAGGTGGTTTACCATTTGACATCAGGCAGGTGCTTTATCATTTGACATCAAATTAATTGCTTTCTCAGTCTCAGTCAGTGGTAAAGGATCAGCAAGTGATATGTTCATGTCTACCTGGGGCAGTCAATCAATTGCCTTTTCACTAATAGATGATTGTTGATTGAGGATATTGCTGAAATGTTCTTCTCATCTCTATAATGACTTTCCTTTATCAATGAGCAGTGTGGTGCCATCAGCACTCAGTATTGGAGATGTTCCTGATGGCTGCAGCCTGTAGATTGTCCTTAGAGCATCATAGAAGTTCTTTATATTGTTCCTGTCTGCATAGGACTGAATTTCATCTTCCTTGCTACTCAGCCATGAGTTTTGCATCTCTGAGTTTTGGCATAGCCTCTAAGCACTTGTATTTTGCCAGATATGCATCCATTCCATTTTTATTGTTAAGAAATCCAGGTGGGTTCCTCCTAGTTAATCCTCTCTTCCCAGCTAGCACCTGTATCACCAATATAATGTATGTCTTTCTCTCATTAGAAGTCTGGGGCTTCTGTGGGGTATGCTAGCAAAGAAAGGAACTGAGATTCTCAAAATGAAATTTCAAAGAAATGCAATGGTGATGGGTGGGTCTATAGGAGGCTTTAAGATTAGGTAATTATATTACATTGGTTGGATTTTTTTGAATTTGGGCTTCTCTTGACTTCTCAGCATAGGCTTTATTTCAAAGTTACTTAAGGCCCAAATGTCAGTCTGAACCAGCTCCTCAAGTTTCTCTCTATTCTTTTGAAGTAGAAATTTAATCTGAAAAATGACATAGAAGATCACCTTATGTCACAACAAATCTATCCTTGTTGTGTACTCACAGTAAAAGCTGATATCTTCTGTGTACATTTATGCTCTTATTGCTTTGAAAGTCTACGGTGAGTTTACAGCACTATTGTATTGTGTTGTGCAGAGGCTCCTGATACACAGGTCTTATTGGTTTAAACTTGGACACTGAATGAAGCAGTCTTCTGTCAGGCTCCTTTTCTCTCTAAGTGTTTACTGAACACCACATCCTACTCTCATTTCCCTCTATGGCCTTCCAAAAACATAAAGCCCAGAATATTTATGGCAGCATTACCTTCCTGAGTCTGAGTTTATTAAAGGTCACACCTACTAAGTTTTTTCTGCTGGCTCATAATCCTTAGCACAGGTAGCACAGGTCAAAAAAAAACCAAAAGCCCGCACTGCTCCCTTGCAGCACAGAGAACAGCTAAACATCCAGTATATGGTGCTGCAGATGTGTCTGCGACACCACGTACCACAAGGCCACACTCGTCAGGATGCAGTCGGTGTAAGCTAGGGAGAGTATTTTGAGTAGAACACTTCAGACAGACCTGATGCTCCGTTCCTTGAAATCACAGCTTCTAACCCAAAGTTTCCTATAGCTAGAAAACAGCAGTTTTTCCTTTCCTTTCCTTTTTTTTTTTCTTCTTGTGGAAACCTACTCGGGAAGTTTTGATCTGATTTACCACCCAAAGCCCAAGTCGACAATATCTTTCCTGGCCATTTTACTTGAAGGGGCCAGGTAACAGGAAAATAGGGTAGCCCTGATTCCTGATACTCCTTTAATGAACCATACCACTCTATTAGAGCACTGGCAAATACAAACAGTCTAAGGGAAATTAGGAAATCTAAAGGGTTTGGGATTTTTTTATCTGCTTGGAAACATAACAGGATAAGTTTGGCCTCTTGGTATTATGTTTAGTTTGCAAAAACTGTCCTATCACAAAAGAAACAACACTGACCTTTTTTCCAGTCTCATTAGTATACTATCAAAAATCAAAATCATATGGATACCACTGAGAGCACAAAGGCATGACCTCTAGTTTTCCAGTTTGAAACAATAGTGACTCAACTTCCTGTGTTTGCAGCAGGCTCCAAATAAGTGCAGCTTGGAAGCTTTTTTTTCCTGAATTCAGAGAGAAAGGATTATACCTTTATTACAAATCTCTCAGGTGAATGGTTTATGTGGTTCCAGTTCCAGTCTGATTAAGTGAATTCTCAGGGGCTTTTTGCCAACGCTTCAGTTAACAGAACATCTAGTATTATATTGCTGTGAAACTTTGAATACTTCCTTATGTGCATGCTCTTGATATATTGTATCAGCACAATATTTTATATTTTATTACAATGGCATGCAAAGAAGACCAGAAATATCAGTATAGGGAAAAACCTTTCTGTAAATGTAAAAACATTTTGGGAAGTTTGCCACAGAATATACTCAAGCCAACCTTTCTTTCTCAATCCTAGCCAACAACAAACATCTCTTTAGTTTTCAGTCCTGAGGCTCTAATTTTAAATAGAAAACAATTTGTTTGGTGAAGTACATTTCTCAGATTAATTACAAAAAGATTATTAGAAAATGTAACCATAAAAGTGCTCATTAGAGGCATAGGTGTATACAGTAAAAAAGCAGAAACATTGTGGCAGTGAGGGGGGAGGTATGGCATGCCTCCCCCATTTCCAGCTACATCCCCAAAAATAGGGAAAAAAGGGAAAAGTCTAAGAGTACCTTTCATGCAGTAAATAAAAAACTAAAGTGAGACCACTAAGATTAATTAACTTAATATCTCATTATCTGGTAGGCTGGATGGGAGAAGTAACAAGGCAGGATAGCAACAGTCAAGAAGAATTGTCCTGTGGGCAAATGAGATAAAGGCAGCTTATATAGTTTTGGTACCATTTTTGTTTCTAGGTGATGCATTTGACATCTCTGCTATGCTCCACTGGATGCTTAATTATTTGGGCCTTATTCAAAGCCTGATGAATTTATTGAGAGTCTTTCCATTGACTTCATTTGGCTTAGATCAGACATTTAGACACTGTGGCTCACTGTCCACTATATCCCTTATCCAGCAAAACACTGAAGTACAGATTTAAGTTGACACTTGCAAATAGTCCCACTGAAGTCATAGGACTACTTACTTGCCCTGCTTAAACCTAAACTCTTGCTTATGTGCTTTGCTGGCTCGAGGACTATGATTTCATGAGTATTACTCCATAGATGAGTTTGGCTCTGGGATCCAATTCAATACTGCATAGAATACAAACACGTTTCACAGCAACAGTATGGCAAGTTTTGCTAATAACTGTTTTTTATTCCCTGAGTTATGATGAAGGACAGAAAAAAAGTAATTTTGTATTCAGAATAACAGATTGGATTTATTCGTCACTGCATCCATTTTGGATTGAGCCAGGATTTGAAAGCAGGTCTCCAGAGGTGACAAGTAAGTGTGCCCTCCTCACCAACTGCACTGGAAGGACTAGTCAACACAAGAAAGAGCCTTCATTCACTGTGGGAAAGAGCGAACTACTGTGAAACATTCTTTTTTAATAATTCTGAGGGAATTACTGCTTTAAGATGACCATTATTTTTTCATGAATGGGTTGTAAATATGTAATGGAACATAAATATTTTGTATTTAGACTAATAAAAAATTTAGTTACATAAAAGATTTATGCTTGCTAAAAATAATTTGGCCTCAAATGGTAAGTTAAAGGCAGCAACATGCAAGCCAATTGTTCATCCAGTAAGGAAAATATAGAAATGAGAAAATACTACAAGCAAAGTTCCATAAGTATTTGCACAAATATAAAAATGAATTTGTCTCAGATGTATTTACACCCACAGTGCATTTCATTTTACATGAGCATTTGATTCTTACCTACACAAAAGCTCATGGAAACATAAATTTGAAGCTTATACATTTGGAGATAAATTAATATTTTACATGGAACATGGTGGGTTTTTTATACCAGGACAGTGCTTCTCCAATTCCCTGCCAGAGTCCAAGCACAAAAGCAATTAAAGTTAGTAGAGGATCTGACTGCACCCTATGCAGTTAGGGTCTTACATGTAAATAGAATTGCTTTACAGGAGGGTAACTAGAGAAAATTAAAGTTAGTACCTGCTAGTAGAAATTTTCAGCAGTCTAAGTATTTTAGGAATTGTGTTTCAGGAAAAGTCCATGTCATCCAGAAAAACATAACTGAAAAATTTTAAGAGCCCATATTTCTTCTTTTCAGCTACCATCCCTGAGAGATTTATTGCCCACTGATTTCCTTCTACTGTTTCTTTGTTTGTTTCTAAGTCCTGAAATTGCACATCACTATATGTAACCAGCCACAATTAATTAACACAGTTCAGATTTTTGAACACAAACTTCAAAATTATTTGAACCATGAATTTCTTCTCAAATCTATAACATACTACTAATTGCCCGTCAAGAATGACTGGGGGGTGGGCGGCAAATGGGGATGGAGCGCTACCACCCACCGCCCCATGCTGCTGCCACTCTGCCTCTAGCCCTATGCGCCTCCCCTTACACTTTGCCACTCCACCCCACAGTGCCACCACCAGCCAGGCTGAGGGGAAGGGGGGAATTTGCATGCAGCAGCTGAAGTTGCCACCCAGCACCCCGCACTGCCAACGCTGCGCATCCAGCTGTGCCCTTCCCCCTTCCCCACCTTGGCTCCCCTCCCTCCCTCCTGGCTGTTCTCAGGGCCCAGTAGCGGTGGCAAGGTGCAGCCACTGTTCCCCTAGTCCCCTTCCGCTTCCCTCCCCCGCTCCTCTCTGCCACTTCCCCCTCCCTGCCAGTGTTTGTCAGGGCCCGGTAGAGGCAGCAGTGAGGCCGGAGCAGTGGGGCAAGGCCAGTGCTGTGCTGCCAGCACCCCACATTGCCACCTCCAAGGAGCGGGGAGGGGGGCGAGGTCAGGGCCACTGACCTTGCCTCTCCTCTCCATCCCCTCTGTCTCTGCCATCATAGCGGTACTCCAATGTCCCAGTCCGTCCCCACTGTTGCCCATCAGGATTGATGGGGGGGGGGATGGAACAATGCCACCAGCATCCCACAGTGCCACCTCTCTGCCTCCAGTCCCATGTGCCCCCCCTTCAGCCCCCACATCTGGCCCCATGCACCAAAGCAGGGGCACTGGGCCCCCCTGCTCCGCTCCTGCTATCTGCCTCCAAGGAGCAGGGTGGCGAGGGGGGAGGTGGGAGACCAGAACCTCTGGCCTAACCCCGCCACTCCATTCCCTCTGTCCCCACCGTCGTCGCAGCCCTCCACCATCCCTATCCAACCCTGCTGTCCCCTCTGCCTCCAAGAAACTGCTGGCCTTGCCCCCTGCTCCAGCCCCTCAGTTCCCACTGTCATGGCAGCACTCCACCTTGTGTGTCTGTCTGTGCAGAGCACTCTGATTGGTTGTTTCAGTAAGCCTGATGAACTAGAAAAAGTCATAATGCCTCAGGGAGCAGTGATTCTGAACAAGGGTATGGTGGCACCCTGGGGTGCTTTGGGATCCTATTAAGGGTGTCATGGAACACTACGCAATGTTACCACTGTTAGGTGTGCAAACATCACTCACAAAATAAACTCAGAGATTTAATATAGGAATTCATCATTTATTCATTGCAATAGAAGAATTGCTGTACTATTTTTCTGCAGTAAAAGAAATGAGCAAAAACTAAGCACTGGCATTTTCTAGGGGAGGAGTCCTGAGCATATGGAGGGGTGTCTTGAGCCAAAAGATTGAGGACCACTGGTGCAGTGTGGTATGAGCTGTGGTAGCTTTTACCTCGACACACATGCACACGCACATGAACACACACACACACTAGGGTGGACCACCTTTTTGAAAAATCAAAGGCAAGATACATGCCATCCCCTGTCCCCCACACTACCCCCAATGGATGGCACAGCTGAAGCAGAGCCAAGTGGAACCTGTGGAGGATGGGGCAGGTTACAGGGATGCCCACTGTGGACCTCAGGGGTTCCTGTCCTGCTGCCCTCCCCCTCAGGGGCACCTGTGGGTGGGACCCAGCATGTGAGGGTAGAGACTGTTTTGCTGCCACCACCACCAGAAGCCCCATGCCAGCCACGCTGCCATAGTAAGATGCTCCCTGTCTGCCCAAAAGCAGTAGGGTAGGGGGTGAGATGGTGGCAACTGAGCAAAGTTGTGGCCCCCACTGCTGGCAGGTAGGCAAGGGGCACCTTGCCATGGCGGCACAGCTTATACAGGGTTCCCGGTGCTGGCAGCAGCATGAAGCCTCCCAGCCCCACTCTGACCTCCCATGCTGGGTCCTGCCCACTGGGCCTCAGAGGCCTCAGCAGGAAGGCAGCAGTATGGGGAGCCCTGGGCCCTGTAGCAGGCAGCCTGCATCCACCCCCACTCTACACATATATCGGGGGGGGGCACATCCCCCACCATGCCCATACCCTGGAAGTGCACACAGCAGCAGAGAACCAGCCCCCACACTGGCCTCCAGATGAGCCACCCCAGCTCCCCTAGCCAGGCTCTGCGGCCATGCATTCCCACCCCTGGCCTGGGCTCCAGGGCCCATGCACTGCCCTAACTGGGCAGCACCTCCAGCGCTAGGTGCCAACCCTGCCTCTTTCTCTTCCTCACCACAGGGGCCTCAATCTGCTCCCACTGCCTCCAGTATGCTCCCTTCCCCCCATAGACCTACCTGCAGGCAGCTAGGGTAACTGTTCTCCCCCCAGTGCCTGACTGTATTGCTGGCCACATGCACATGTGCACATGCAAACACCGAAAGGCTGTCCTGAGGCTATGGGACCTGCTTGAAAGTCAGACTGGGATTCAGTCCCCTATTCAGGTATATACCTCTTGTTCTAGCTTGGGTGAGTCATTTAGGCCCAGAACTTCAAAAGATATTTCAAAATTCATTAGTGGGCTACTAGTGGGTTACTGCCACAGCAGCAGTATTACTAGCAGAAGCAGAGCATGAAGGAAGGTAAGACAGTCCAGTGGTAGTCATCCCCTCTTCTCACCCAGTACCCAGCACCTTCCCCTGCTCTAATATCCCTAGTTATGCCTATGTCAAAATCTTCTTAATAGGATGCCAGTGGGAACAAGCCACCTAAATACCTTTGAGAATCTGGTGTTAGTCATCCTGTGCCTCACCTTCCTAGCTCGGAAGTAGGGGTAATAGTGGTGAGATGTTTAAGATTGTGATGAGCTCCAATCTTAGTACTATCAATAGATAGATGCACAGTGTTTATCCCACTTTGTATCAGTGCTCTTCCAGAATAGCTTTGTGTGATCAAGGAATTCAGTTGTATACTGCCCTTTCCAAATGAGAAGCATAACACAACAGGAAAACTGCCTTTATACTCCTATATTACTCTTCACATTGTGCTGCACCAAGCATGTGAAATAATATGGTAAAATATGGTATTTGATAAAAGCGAGGTATTTTTGCTGACCTTCGCATAACCAAAGGGAAAAAAATCTTCAAAACAATGTTAAAATGTGCTAACTATTATCACATGTTTTGTGTTAAATCAAAACTGAGACATTCTGGAAAATTTGTTAGAATTGCTCCATGTGGAGATGAATCAAATCCATACATGACATAATCCATCAGGCTGGCCTTTCTTATACTGCCTTCTACAGTTCAGGCTGAAAGGCATTTTAAAGTGACACTCCACTGATTAATATAGTAAGAAATTTCTTATAAAAGTTTGTTCCTAGACAATTGCAGCTTTAAGTGTTGCTCTGTCATCTTCCAGAAGGTAACTGGAAAGGGATCTTTTTTGTGTTAGGGTTCACATATTTCTAAAATATAAGTATAATGACGCATCAACTATAAAATAAATAAAATACCCAAAAGTAGAAACAGCTCTGATATTAGACTAGCCTTTCAAAAACAAAGATTTGCTACAATATTTTTAAACTGCTTTGTCAACTGTGCCATTAAAAAAGTTGTTGAAAATAGGATTTAATCAGTACAACTTAATGAGACATCTGAAATGAAACACATGAACTAATTATTACTTGTTGACATTCTACATATTGGGCCCAAAGACAGAATATTATTGTTCAAATCACATATGTTGCATCAGTTCTAAATTACACTTACTGAATATTCAGAGACATTACTTGGACCTATCTGGTTAAATAAATCCAAGAATTTTCTGATGATCTACAGACCATTGGTACCATCTGCAAATTTATCAGATTCAGTACAACATCTGTCTAACACATGGTGTTGTATATGGTCTGTAAAGAGAGAGGCAATTTGCAAGCACAAATTACAGAATTATTTAGCTTTTTTTTTTTTTTGTATCTTGAGTTAACTTTGAGCCAGCAAGATTAAGGGATTCCTTTCAGCGTTATTGGTTTGTTAAGTAGTTAATGGCTTTTTGCGAACATGGAATCTTCACTATGATGTTATTACCAAGGTGTTGTTCACAGCGGTGGTGTCTAGATCCCATGTGGTTTGGGCTAGAACATTACGATAGAATTAAATGACTTCTTTTAATGCTGTTCAAGTATGAGATTAGATGCCTAGGAGAGCAATGAATTTTATTGTCAACTCCGCAGCTCAGTGCTAAGCAAAGCACATTAGTTATTCTAGTCTTTTACAAAGCAGCCTGTCCTGAGGAAACAATCTGATTGGTTGGCAAGGATTTCAACTGTAGGTATACTTCAGTATAACTGCACAGGTTAAAATTTGAGGCCCAGTTCTTTGCCAATTAAATAAATGGGATTTTCCATTTACATGGATAAGATTAAGGACCAATTTTTTCAGGTACTTTATCTTTCTTCATGTTTATTTATCCCTAAAAGACTAGGGAGGAAAAGAGAGAGAAGAATGATATGTTGTTATACTGGTTTGTAGATTTTTTCTGTTTAGTTAAATTTAACTTAGAACAGTATGGACTGAGTTAGAACATGAGGCCTGAAACACTTTAAAGATTAAAAATGACCCTATTTTACCAAGGTTGGCCCCATGAGGATCCAATCCATGGGGATGCTGGGCATCCTCAACTCCAATTGCCTAATGATTTTAATAGAGTTAGTAACACAAGAGTGCAAACTCTGAGACAGCAGAGCTTTTGAAATTGTGCTGATTGCATTGCTCAAGGGATGATCAGTACAATTTTTGCAGACAAACACCACCCCTGACTCACTTATGTCACACTCTTGCTGCTGACCACTGAAATTTGTGTTACCCAATGGATTGTTCCAAAGGGGAACATACAAACACACACACAAAATCCTAGAGGTGCCAGAAAGGAGTGGGAGTGGAGGCTCAGGAAACAACCACTTCTAAAGTGCACTATATTTTCCTTTACAACTTACACTTGTAAAGGAAATATTTTGAAGCTTGCAAATGTAAATGAGAAGCAGAACATTAGTATGAGGCCACAAAAAACAGTTTGGGAACATTTTACATTGAGGGACAAGTCCATACTCAGGTACAACTCCCATTTGCAACAGGGCTATGGCTCAAATCCATTATGAGTAGACAAATTCGAGTCTAGCATTCATTTGTAATGGTCATAACTAAAAAGCAATTAGTCCAAGGACATAACCAGACTGAGACAGTGCTTTATCTGCCTGACCATGCTTTGTTAGTAAACACTTTTTACCTTTGAGCCACTGAGATAGTTTTCAAGCTAAGGACTCTTGCAAACAAGAATGACTCAAAGCTACAAAGTTGGTGGTGGTGAATACTCCCTTTTTTAGAGTTTTATCCAGAAATCTGCATCCTGACCTGCAATATCTTTTCTCTCTCTTTAAAGAGATATTCTAAGCTGGGGTCCCTAAGATATGATGAAATATATATTGCCAACCATGGCAGAACACCCAAGCTCTGTTCACTCATGACCTAAACAAGAGTGTATTGAAACAGTGAAATGAATCTTGCTTCTCATATATCACTTCTATGGGTCCAAATTGCTCTATCTCAAAAAATAGGTCCAAAGGGGGAGACATGTCCTGAGATTTCCTCATAGTCTTTCCTCTTAATTCTTCCATCAAGGCAAAAAACCAAACTGGAAGTCCACTCATAAAAATCTTCTAAACATCCTAATGCTCCCCTAGATCTCAGTGGATGCACTGAGGCCTGCATTAAGTGGTCATTAATGTGGCGGATCTACGGGTTCCTGCTCTGAAGTGCTATAATTACAGCACATCAGAGTAGACTCGATTAATCAAGTCTGATGTAGCATGTTAATTAGCAGCTCCAGCAGCCTCAGCATGTCATGTATCTAGCATCCCCACATTTCAAAATGGCAGCGGGAGCACTTTAGCTCGTTAAAGTGCCCCCACCACCATTTTGAAGTGCAGAATGCTGAATATAAGAAACGCTGCAGGCACATTAATTATAGCAGCTCCTGAGAGCTGCTCTAATTAAAGCTCCCCTGCTTCGCCCCCCCACCCCCACCCCCAAGCATGGGTAAAGATGCCCTATGCTTTTAAGGGGCCCACCTTCTTGTCAGCACAAGCCAGAATAGATATCATCTGTTCACAGGAGTTCTCCTGAAGGTAGAAGCCTCATAAAGTGCACACTCTTGGCACACTCAAGGAAGGGCACACTCAAGGCATGTTCCCGTTAGGGATAAAGGAAAGACAAAGCACATACCTCCGGCAGACTATGGTTAGTAGTGCCTGTGCAGAAGCCTCTCTGGAGTCTAAAGGATGAAGAGATTTGGTCAGAGAGGTGGCTGTACTCTCCTGTTCACACCACTATAAAAAGTACCACCAAGAATCTCTCCATAAGCAGACCTGGAGAAAGTAATGGAGCCCATAATTTTATATACTCCACTCTTTTGTTTTCCATCTTGTGTGGTTTGCAATTGCTCAAGGTATTTTAATTAAATAGAGGCAACCTGATCCCTCCATGGCTATTATCAAGCTCATGGTATATATTAGCTGGGATGGCATAGGGAAAGGTTGGGAGCTTGCAGCTACTACTTCAGCCCCATGATCACATCCTCATTATCAGATAAGATCCTTCCACGTTTTCATATTTGGTTGGTTTTAATCAAAACTATCATTGGTATAAACCAGATCAAATCCCAACGAAGTTAATGAAGCTAGACCTCACCTGAAATGGCACCAAATCTGCTTTCTTGTATGAAGTCATCTAGTTAATTTATACCATCTGGCTGTTCCTAAACTTCCACAATGAATACAGTTTCAAATCTCTTTGGCCATCAAGACAAGTCTCACCAAGCTAATTTCCCTCTATTTCTAAAAAACATTACTAACCTTTAGTGTTTCCATCACATGACTTATTAATACACCATTGTGGGCTTTATTTTACTTTAGGGATTGCACCACCCAATTTTTGATTACTTTGTTTTTCCTAACTTGTTAGCCACTGAGTTATTTAAGAAGTAAAGGAAGTATTAAGTAATTTTCCATGGTAAGAAAGGATAGAATAACCCCTGATAAAATATTATCAAATTCAAATGTTTCAGAGACTTGTATCATATCATATCACTGCATACAGAGTGTGGAGCAGGGATGAATTTTATCTCTCTGTGTTTGTTTTGCATTCATAGTTACAGACATAAATATATGTATACTGATCACCCTTGAAAAACTTTCCAATTGTGCTTAAACTGAATTTACCTCAGCCTCTATAACATTCTTAATAATTGCCATAGTACAAGTACAGTGCTAAACTCAGTCAGCACATCAGACCTTTAGAATAAAGTTTACAGAGGCTGATAGTGATTAAGATATTTTACAAGAGATGAATATTCTCAGAAATAGAGAGATTTGTCTCCCAGCTGGTGACCATCTGGTGTTCATGACTGTATGTTTGAGTATTTGTGCAAGTCCTTATTGTACCAGTCTTCCATACATACAGACCACCCAGCACCTTGTTTGCTCAACTTCTTGATATCATAACAGCACCTTTGTTATTCTCTTAGGATCATCATTTATACACTAAAGTCTACCTCAGGGCTATTTCCTGTCAAGTGTTCATGTCTTCTGGAAAAAATTTAATCCTCCATAAAAAATATTAATTAAAGGAGCAGCAATAATAAATATTTATGCCAAATTTTAATGCAGCATAGTGAGTAACAGAGATTATTGCCTTCTGATGAGTATTTGACTGCTTTGGTGAAGAAGATGAATGGAGTTAGCCCTTGCTACAGATAGAAATAGAATATGAGCATATCTGCTTTAAGGAAGCAGTAAAAATACTGCAGTGGCTAAATTGGGGGTAATCTTCCCTATATGCATTACATTTCATCCTGGTACTGCATAATTAGAGATAGGCTTGAGTCCTAAAGTTCAATATCTCTTCCACCAAATCACAGAATCATAGAAAATTAGGGTTGGAAGAGACCTCAGGAGGTCATCTAGTCCAACCCCCTAGTCAAAGCAGAATTACCCCCAACTAGATCATCCCAGCCAAGGATTTGTCTACCCAGGTCTTAAAAAACTCCAAGGATAGAAATTCCACAACCTCTCTGGGTAACCCGTTCCAGTGTTTTACTACCCTCCTAGTGAGAAGGTTTTCCTAATATCTTACCTAAACTTACCTTGTTGTAACTTGAGACCATTGCTCCTTGTCCACTGTAACCCCCAGATCATTTTCTGCACAGCTGCTGCTTAGCCAGTCAGTTCAAAGCCTGCACATTTTGGGATTGTTCTGTCCTAAGGGCAGGACTTTGCACTTGTCCTTATTGAACCTAATTTATTTTGGTCCATTCTTTCAATTTGCCAAGGTCTCTCTGAGTCTCAGCCTAACCCTCCTGCGTACCTACTACCCCGCTCCTTCCCCAGCTTGGTGACATCTGCAAACTTTCTGAAGGTGCACTCTATCACATCTTCCAGGTCATTGATTAAGAGACTGAAAAAAAAATTGGTCCCAGGACCAACCCCTGGGGCACTCCACTTCATACTGGCTGCCAACTAAACATCAAGCCAATGACTGCTACCCTCTGACCCCATGATCCAGACAGTTTTCTATCCACCTTACAGTCTACTCATCCAACCTGTATTTCCATAGCTTGCTTGCGAGAATGTTGTGAGAGACCATATCAAAAGCCTTGCTGAAATAAAGCTAATCATGTCCACTGCTGTCCCTGCCCCCACAGAGCTAGTCATCTCATCATAGAAGGCAATCAGATTGTTCAGGCATGACTTAACTTACCCTTGGTGAATCCATGCTGACTGTTCTTAATCAACTTCTTCTCCAAGTACTTAGAAATGGATTCCTTGAGGACTTGCTTCATGATTTTTCCAGAGGCTGAATTCTGGATCCTCAGTTTTCCCTTTCTTCAAGGTGGGAACTATATTTGTTCTTTTCCAATCTTCTGGGACATCTCCAAATTGCCATGAGTTTTCAAAGATGATGGCCAGTGGCTCTTCAATCACATTGGCCAACTCCCTTGGCACCCTCAGGTGCATCCTATCTGGCCCCATGAACTTGGACACATCCAGCTTTTCTAAATAGTCACTAACCTCATAGAATCATAGAAGTAGGGTCGGAAGGGACCTTGTAGATCTTCAAGTCCTCCTGGGCAGGAGGAAAACTGGGCTCAATTGACCCCAGTGAGGTAGGCATCAAGCTGCTTCTTAAAGACCCCCAGGGTAGGAGCCAGCATCACTTCCCTTGGTTCCAGATCCTAGCCACCCTAACTGTGAAGTAGTTCTTACGGAGGTCTAATCTAAACCTACTCTCCAACAACTTGTGGCCATTATTCCTTGTTATCCCAGGGGAAACAAGGTCTCCCCCAAGCCCTTCTGGTCCCCCCTAGTGAGTTTATAGACAGTCACCAGGTCCCCCCTTCAGCCTTCTCTTGTAAAAACACAATGGCCCCTTTCCACTGAAAGAGGATTTTCTCCTTGTGAGCTCACTCACCCCAAGTCACCAAAGCTGGGACTTGAACTTGGATCTCCCTGTTTTTTCATGTATGTTAGCTATTCACCTCCTCCCCAAACTGTGCTGCCAGGTGCAACAGTTTGGGAGCTGACCTTGCCTGTGAAGACTGAGGTGAAGAAGACATTGAGTACCTCAGCCTTTTCTGCATCCTTTGTCATTAGGTTGCCTCTCCCATCTAGTAAAGGACCCACACTTTACCTGATCCTGCTCTTGCTGCTGACATACTTATAGAAACCCTTTTTGTTATCCTTCACATCCCTTGCTAGCTGCAACTCCAGTTGCATTTTTACCTTCCTGATTTCATCTCTGCATGCCCGAGCAATGCTCTTATACTCCTCCCTAGTTGTTTGCACAAGTTTCCACTTCTTATAAGCTTCCTTTTTGTGTTTTAGCTTACTGAAGAGTTCCCTGCTAAGCCAAGCTGGTCTTCTGCCATACTTGCTAGTCTTCCTGCGCATCGGGATGGTCTGTTCCTGCATCTCCAGAAAAGTTTCTTTAAAGTACAGCCAGCTCTTCTGAACTGTTAGACTTATGATATCTCTGGATATACATGATGCTAATATAAGTATTCTAATCCTTTTCTTGTATATAATTAAATCTTTGGCCTTTATTTCATGCAGTGATACATTCTACATTTTAATTACACATTGTGTGAATTTGTCATTTCTTTCATCCATTTGGAATATTCCACCCTTCAATATCATTGAGTCCTCTTGCTATTGTGCTATGCAACATAAGAACAGAAGCTCCTGATCTATTTTTTCTAAGCCATTCATTATTTGATCTGCTTTTCCATACAAGAAAGCAGTCATATTTCACTCCTTTTTAAGGTAAACAACCCAATATTTTCAATTGCTATTTTTATGATGTTTCTCAGACCCTTCATTACTATACCAGATGTGGCTGCATCACTTTAACTATTTTCCATACAATTCACCATCCCATTCCTTATATAATCAAACATCTTTGATTTTTTAATCACAACTATAGATTAAGCAGAAGTCTTTTGTGACCTGTCTGCAGTGCAGGTGTGGATCCTTTTGTTGTGTTTTTTAAACTGAGGACATTTTCTAGTTGACAGTTGTTCACACCACAGAAATCACCATGTTTGAGACTAACTAGATCCCTGAGTCCTAAATAAAGCTGTGTATGGGCGCAGTCAATGCATAATTGTCGGTAGGATTGTGGCCCTAGTTAGCATTCTCAGCAGATGGACCAGTGATAGAACTGGCATAAAGACTGAAATATTATCTTACCTCTAGATGGTCCCTTCAGGTTATGGTAGAAGTACACTGGCAAAGGAGCTTGCATTTCGATGGCTTGTTCTCTTATGTTCTGTACATAACTGAAGGTTATCAGACTACAAGGAAATAAAAAATGGAGCTGCTTCTTTGACACTGCACATCTCCAATACACACACACCATAAGAAGAATTTTACATCCAACCACAGACTGGCAGACCTAAGATTTGTACTGCTAGGAATAGGAAAAAAGTAGGGGACGGCAGCATTGCAGAAGTAATGGGTCTTCCAATGCAAATCTACTATCTGTTGCCTCTGAAATCTGAGACTGTAGTGCCTATGTTATGTGTGCAACCATTTCATTTAGCCTTGTGCTTATGTACTTTGGGTCTCATTTTCCTCAATATCAGGAATATGAAGGAATATGGTATAAAATATGTATAAATGGCATCCATACATCTACATTACATCCTGCAACAACCTTTCTCCATACTCAGATATTTCTTCCACAAGAATCTAAAGAAGGGCCTTAAAGCTACCTGCATTTTTTAATACAGAACCTCACATTTCTTTGTAAGCCTATAAGGCAAAGTATTTCATTGACTTTTTCAGTGTTAAATAACATGTAAGAGTTTAAAAGCAAAGAAAGGCAATGCAAACTAATAGGAGAAAATAACATTTATTACTCATGAAATCAAGTTAAATAGTTGAGCTGGGAACACATTTTCCAAAATGTGTTAGCAGTATTAAAGCCAAATATTTTATACATCCAGAACTTACACAAATATTGCTCATACATACTTTATACATTCCCACTTATCTCGTACCTATAAAAAGATGTTTTTGACATTTTAATATTTAACCTCGGTGCCTAGAGACTACAATCATCTAAAGTTTTAAGATGTTTCTGATTGTGACCTCAAGTCTGCAACTGCATTTGTTATTGTTGACCCCCTCAGCTAGTGCAGTTGCATTGAAGGCAAAAGCTTGTATATTGTACACAAAGCCAAGGACCCTAGCATATCCAAATGCAAGATTTGGGCCTAAATTAGTATATTTATGCCCAGGAATTACACAATGCAGTTAATGTGTAGGAAAGCATTAAAACTACAATGAGAATAGAATACAGAATAAAGGGGCACTTGTACCTGTGATGGGGATTTAGTCCTCAGGGTTTATGCCCCCTAAATTAAAAAAGGAGGTTTTTAATTGAAATGCACCATTTCAATTTTTCTGTCACATTATGGCAAGAGGCCTGACCATTTTTTAAAATTATTTTATTGGGCCTGCCCGCCTCTTCCATGGCTGGGGGACAAGCTACTAGTGGGCTGAGTGGCCCCTGAGCTGTGGGGTGCCCTCATCCTTCCCTTCATGGTGGCGACACTCTCCCCAGCTCTGAGGCAGCACCCAGCCCAACCTAACTGTTCCCTGAGCTCGCCCAGCAAGCAGCACCCAGCAGGCTTCCAGTGGGTGGACTCAGAGAACAGTTGGATTGGCTGGGTGCTGCCTCTGAGCTGGAGCAGCACCCAGCCCACTACCAGCCTGCCTGGGTGGCCCCAGGGGCTGCTGCCACCATGGAGGGAGGGACCAGGGTCTCTTGCAGCTCAGGGACCACTTGACCCAACAGCAGCTCACCCCTCAGTCACAGAAGATGCAGGCAGGCTTCAACAAAAAAACAAAAAAAGAATTGGGCCCCTCACTGCTTCTGCTTTCAGAAGGTGCCTGCTAAAAGCAGAAGCAGGAAGGGACCCAACCCTTTTTAATCTGCAGAGCCTGCCCGCCTCTCCCACAACCTGGGGGATGAGCTGGAAGCTTCATTGTTGCAATTTGCAACATTGCTACATCCAGATGTAGTTTAGCTTGCAACGAAGCAAACTCACCTAAACCCCCCAAACTGGCGCACACGTAATGTGTGACACCATTAAGCCACACAAATGACATTTTTGTTATGTGTATATTGGAATGACCATCACATGTACAAGCATCCAAGAGTTCTAACTATCCACTCCTTATGAAAAAATTCTACAACATTTAGTGGGACATAGCATTCCTTTCATAGAATTTTATATTCGATTTATGTAATTCTATAACATGATACAATTTTCTGAGTTTTGTAAGTTATAGTGTAATTTCTGTAATACACTATTGGTTTCATCCCTATTAAATGCTAGGGCATTTTACGTTGGACAATTCAGGGGATCCTTACTAAAGAGATTTTTCTTCAATAAGAACACCAGAATTTTACATACATAAGAAATATTTCAGACAGCAATCATACCATATGAAGAACGTTCAAAGTAATGATTCTTATGTGCATTCAGCTGAATGTACGATTTACAAAATGGGGCTTTTATTCTTGTCAGTTCATAGGAATTTCCCCTTTTGGGTGACCGAATCATCTCTGAGGCATTTGTGCACAAGACTATTATAATCATTGTACAAACCTCCAACAACAAAAAAAATAACAACAATCCTCTTTTCTCATCATATACAGCGTTAGATTTATCTTAGCCTGTCCAATATTCAGTGAAAAATAGATTCAGACTTGACTTTAAAGGCCTTTGGCAAGTGTTGTGCAAAAAAAAGTCTTACCTCTAAATAATGGGTATATCATCATCCTAAAGAAGCCCTTTTTATATTTAGTGGCACAGTTGTAACATACCTCCTCAGCTTCACATCCCAGGCTCTTCTAAAATCTGTCCTAGGTTTGCTGAGAAAAATAACAGCCAGATCTACATGTTCAAAAATTATGTCAGATTCCAAAATATTGTAAGATTATCTCAAAAAATCATGACATTAAAATAATTATATTATTTTTCTTTTCTGTGTAATAGGTTGACATACTGCATCATTCTATTATACAAGCACTAGAAGGCCAAGGCCAACCAGCCTTGTATAATGATCAGGGCCAGCTGAGAAGTGATCAATGCTCCCTGTAAAGGACTGAAATAGGGGATACAAAAACCTGTAGGAGAAGAACGGGTTCCTGCAGCATACCCTAAAACAGAAGAGAAATCCACTGTGGGTGGATGAACTGTTTTACCTGAGATTTTTCCTAGTTTTCTTTAATAGACCTAGGTGTGATAGTGAGTCTTTTGTAGTCTAGGGAGAAAAGCTTTGCACATATATGGAAGATCTTTTTACCTGAAGTGGAAACTGCTGACAAGTGGTAGGACCCATGGGAAGATTTAGGATTTGAAAAGGGTTGTGTAGATGGTCTGTGCCTCATCTCATATAACACCACACATTTTTCTCCAGGTAAAAAGAAACTAAAGGTTTCACTAATATGCTAAGTTATATCCTACAGTTATATTGTTCAGTTCAAGAACAAAGCCAAAACAAATAGAACTGTACTGGAATGAATGTTAATTTGCTGTGTCATATATTATAATATAATATATATTAAAAAGCTCAACAATTTTAAAAACAGCAAAAGTAATCAACAGATTATTGTTGTTTCTTTAGCCTTGTAGCCATTACAGATTCATAAAACAGAATCAAGTGTTCTCGAACATCTTGACAGTGTATCCAATGCTTCAGTGAAAGCATTCCTCCTCTGAGTCAATGTTTTTAGCTAAAGTTAAAAACAGTCTGCAGGACTTTGAAATAAGAGCTGCATTACCAGGAGCAGCTAACAAACAGCTGAATAGCAGAAGAAAGAATAGCTTGATTAGAGGAACACGGGGCACCTATACATGTGCCCAATGTCTGCTTCAATGTGTTATAATTAGTGCATATTGAAGCAGATTTGATTAATTAAGTCTGATGGAGCATGCTAATTAGCACAATCCAGCAGCCTCGGCGTCACATGTATTCAGTGTCCCCATGCTTCGAAGTGGTGGTGAGAAACTTTAAAGCTCATCAAACAAACCGCTCTAATTAAAACACACCCCCACACATACCCTGGAGGACATGTAAAGATGTCTATTAAAACCATTAATAAAATTGAGAGAGAGGGTCATAAACACCTGTGGAAAGGGCTATGAAGTCAAGTGACACCCTCACTGCTGCCTGAATAGAAATGCTGCTGCCACTGCCAAGCAATGTGTTGAGTGGAGCAAAAATCAAAGGAGAGGAGGGTGCAATTACACCACTCACCCTTACCCACCCCCCCCCACCCCCCATCCACTCCTGGTAAGCCTGTGAGTGAGGAGAAACCAATGTGGAACTAAGAATTCATCTCCTGAATATCCTAGCAAGAAATTGCGACCAGAAATAAGGTGACACAAGCAACAGTATATGACAAGTCAATCGGATATATCTCAAAGTTTAGATTGATTTTGCTGTTATATTTTTGCAAGGGTACATAGGCAAATACATAAATATTCATTTTTTCATTACATTAATCTTGAATATGCAATACATATGAAATAATGTGAAAAATCATTGAGTCAGACTCTTGAGGGGTATAAAGTGGCCTATTGCTGAAACTAAGTTGAGTTCCACTAGGTATAAGAAGTGGAATTTCAAGTAGCTGGAGCCTATTTCTCTCAATTTCCTTCTTTTGGGGATTCCGTTTCAAATTCAATGCTCTTCTAAATATTGTTCACTTAGTGCCAAAGTTGCAGAAATGCCAAGCATCCACAATTCCAGTTAAAGGTAAAGTTAAAGGGAACAGCAGGTGTTAAGAAGAACATATGAACAATTTATTCCTTTTGTATTTAATTTAATCATAATAGGGACCCATTCAGTTGGTTTAGTGCTTTCACAAAAATTAAACCCCTCAAATAACCAGCAAAACATGTCTAAGCCCTTCACATTCCAATTTCAGCAATTGAATTCCTAAGCCAACACTAATCTAGCTATGGAGATTGGGCAAAATTTTTTGCCTATGGCTCCCTTAGCCAGGTATGGCTAGAGAGGCTGCTGCACATTTTGAGGGGCTGGCCAGTGGCCTAGGGTCAGAAAATACATTTCTGGGCAGGAAAGCCTAGTCTGTTTTAAATAAGCTTTAGTCAATTAGAGTTTTTAGTTAAGGCCAGCTTAACCAAGATGTCAAGGAAAATTATTAGTCTTGGCGGGATTCCATTTTTATTGATAAACCTTGATTTCACCTGACACTCACAGACCAACAGAAAAGTATTTCTGTGGGTAATCATCCGAGTTTATAGAAAGGGGACATAAAATAAAAATCCTGGATGGGGGTAAGGAAATCCAGGACAGGGCAAGCCACGTGGGTACACACACACACGTGTGCGTGGCTTGGCTGTGTCGCCCACGCGTAGCTCCTCTGGCAGCAGCGGCTCGGGCAGTCTCTGCAGAAGTTGGGGGTGCTGCTGGGAGGGCTATGCTGGGAGGGAGGAGGGGCAGAGCTCTTGGCAGCCAGGAGCCCAGTGCCACCAGCCACTTGCTCTGCCCAGGTCCCAGCAAAGGATCAGGTGCCAAACTCCCAGTGAGCCTGGCCCAGCCCCTGTATGATTGGGGCAGGGATCAAGCTCCTGCTGAGCCTAGCCCAGCCCTTGAATGATCAGGGCAGGGGCCAAACTCCAGCAAACCCAATCTGGCCTCTGCATGATCATTACTGAATTGTCTGCCCCCCGCACCTCTAATTTTGCACAACCCTGAAAATTTAAGTTGGTAAAAATCGAAAGAAATGGTTAAAGATAAACATCCGTTTTAGCCATCAAAATTATTAAAAAATAAAAATTGAATTCTGCCAAGCCTAATAACGATGTCTCACTTCTTCCAGGCCTTTTTTTTTTTTCCTGGACTTCAGCCTAACTCTTCATTGAAGTGTAGGCTAAGAACTCAGTTCTTCTTAGGATGTTTCAGAAAGGATTACATAAAATCAAACCCAGGACTTTATTTTTTAAATCCTAAATTTAAGATGGTATTCATTGTTCCTGCTTGCCTTCAGAGAACAAACATACCATACAACTGGTCAGTAGAATTAACTCAGGGCAAATCCAGTCCATCCTACCTGACTTGAGTAGCTTAACCTGATATTATAGAAAAGATGGAGGACAAGGAGGTAGAAAATCTCCCCTCTAAACTACTGTTATGCTGCAGGAATACTCCTAGCCCGCCTAGGGCCTTTACATCCTCTCTTTGAAACAAAGACTCTACCAGGTCCCCTGTTCTCCATCTGCTGAAATTACTATTCAGAGGAACTGCAATGGTTCTTTTACAAAACAGTACTCCACAGGTATGGAAAAGGAGCTAAATTTTCTCCTTAATTCTCTCTCACATCTTTTTAGGAAAAGTCATGGCTAAATTACTGCTGCATTCTTTCTGTATAGATTTCCACAGAGACCGTTATTGTGTCTATACCAAGGTACTCATGGAATAAAAGCTTGATTAATGTATCACACCTCCATGTCCTTAAGCATACACTTTCCTCTATCTCAACATGAACAGAAGATGATTATTATCTTTGGAAAGGATATCTAATGTACTGTGTGGGCTCCTATGTATTGTGAGTCATTTGTATTTTTCAGCTCTCTGCACTAAACTGGAGTGAAATTAGCAGTATCTTCCAGTGACTATTTAAATGCCTTCACTTGATAGCAAAAATAGAAGTCTGGTCCTCAAATCCTAGTTGGCATCATTCTGCTGGTAGCTAACTCTAGCTTCAGTTTTATTGAGCCATCTCTGCAGTTAGCAATACAAGACCAATTTAACAACAGCAATGCCCTTTCAGGTCCTCCTTTCTGATTTTCTTCTCTCCACAGCTGCTGTCCCTTCCTCAGATATCAGGTGAGAAAACGGCAATGTAAAAAGTAGATTATACTGAGAAGAGCTAGTAGAACATAGGCACATCTCTGAAAGAAACTGTTGTAGTGGCGTATAGTCTGGATGATAGGGTGTTATGGGGTCCTCTCAGAGAAGCCTTAGGCTTTCAATATCCTGTTGCAGTCATGTAAGGAGAAAATTCCCTTCAAAATCTCTTTTTAGTGTATTGGAAGAGGGGTTTCCTCAGTGTCTCCCCTTTTGTCAGAGGAAGGAAGAAGCCCTCTCAGAAAGGGGTGTAGAGCAATCAGAACGTAGGCTTAATGCCTCTCCATTTAGAAATACAGGACATCACTTCTACTTTACTATCACAAATCTGAGTGCAGTATGTTAAAGGCCATGGAACAGGGTGAACAAAATTGTGTAACTTCCTTTTCTTCAGGAAGAAAACCTGAGAAGGGGAAGTTGGTTGCTTTGGGTGGGGAGGGGGCTCTTGTTGCAAGGAAGGGTATTCATCTGGAGCCATCGGAGATCACACGCAATGGGGAAGGCACAGAAGAACTGTTGTCCACTTCAGGCATTTCTTCAACATACCCAATACTTTATAGGAATGGGTGAACTGAGAACATCTTATAAAGAAAGTACAGTGTTTTCAATTAATGTTATGTGTGTACAGTAGATATAACATGGCTCGGGGCTACACATTTTAAATGAGGTGTCTATTAATTCTGGATTTTGGGGGGGGAGTTGCTAAGTGCAGGCTGCTGCTGCTGACTGTTAAGACTGTTCTGCTTCAGTAAACTTTGATTCCATTTGCACAGGAGGAAAGTTGTGCATTTATTAGGCCAGATTATCATCATCCAAGTTTCCAGGGTTGGGAATTCATTTGAAAAATATGGTATATTTGCATTTAATTATCACATGTTTAGTGAGAAAAATATAAACAAGCTGGGTCGTAGGAAAGGACTGGAGCCAGCAATGTTCGAAAGCCTTTTTGAGATTGTGCTTTTTTTAATAATCAAGTTGCAGGTAAAATTGTTCACAGGTTCCCTTGTAGAAATGATGAACATTATTCTATTGGTGCTTTTATTTTAAAAAGACTGAAACATCTTGTTTTGAACTAAAATTACAGAGAGAAAAAAACTGTTATCAACGTTCTTTTTTAAGCAGGATGTAATGAGATAGAAATAGTGAGCTTCATCTTCCAGAACAAGAAATATATTCTTATGAAGAAACCCAAGTTAAAGTTGACAGGACAAGGAGATGTCACATTAAACTTGTGGCAGGGGGTGCCTGGTTTTCTTCTCTTGCAAATTCACAGCTCCACTGATTTTATAGCTCTGTCAAGTGGACCCCCATTCAAGACACCCCTCTGTTTAATCTCAGTCTAATTATCCTTCACACAAACTCCCCTTGCTCTAGTTGTTATCTACATTAGAGAGACAGAATTACTGAACTGATTGTTGTCTTTATTTTGTATTCTTTTATCTGAGTTTTGGAGATGGAGTGTACTTCTGCATCATTATGAGATTCCTTCCTTCCAGCCAAGCTGAGCTGGAAGGAAAGAACCTGGCTTGTGGTGGGCTGGGTTACTTAGTTCAACATCTAGCCAATAAAAAGATCTATAAACCCTAACATATAGGAACAGGAAGTATCGTTCTGAGTTCAAAGAGCTTGAGCTTGGAACAGACAGGGGCTATGTGTGAGCTGCAGGCTGTGGAGGGAAAGCCAAACAGCCGGCAGCCTGAGTGTACTGCCAAAGAAAAACTGAATTCTGAGCAGAGAGGCACCTCTTGCTTGTAGGAAACAAGCAGTAAAGGTAGCACAAGAATACAGGAGAGCATCCCACGGACCAGAGGATGGCGCAGAGAAATTAGAACAAGACTTTGCCTGTACACCTCTTTTTTGAACTATCACTATGGTCAGGATTAGGAGCCCTCTGGTCTGCCATCCCCTTTTGCGTGGTACTGTTCAAGAAAAGCAATCCTGTCACCTCCTCAGAGTATCTTGTACTGTTTACAGGACTCACCATGGATGCTACCTACGGTGCTTGCTGTGAGATTATGATACACCTGCCTTGCTACCGTACATTTAGATACATTCCAAAGCAACACAGCTTTGCATTAGGGCTATGTGAAGCTTTGGTTCCTGATTCAATTTGGCAGAGATCTGGCCCAACGTAGTGGGCCAGATCCGAGTCAAACCAAGAAACCCTTTAATCTCCCCGAACTGAATTGGAACCCTCCAAATCGATTCAGAGAGATTTGATGGTTTGGACATAGACCCAGCTTTAAATGTTTTTTCTACATACCTCAAGGTACCAGGCAGCCTATGAATGCTGAGACGTTGGGGCAGATGAAGTGTCCCACGGGAGCACGGGGGGTTCCCAGAGTGCTCAGCAGCAGACCTGGAAGTGGACCAGAAGTGCTTAAGATCACTTCTGGGTCTGCCGCGGAGCGCGTGGGGGATCCCTTCCACCCTACACCTCAGCAAGTAGTGCATCCTGGGTCTGGGGTGGCACCCGGAGTCCCCCCATGGCCGATCCCCAAGCTGGGAGCACGCAGGCAGGGGGGAGGGTGTCCCCCATGCACTTGGCAATGGACCAGAAGTACTTCTGGTCCACTTCCAGGTCCACCGCTGAGCACATAGGGGGTCCCCCCTGACCTTCTGTGGGATGCTCCATCTGCCCCAGAATTGCAGCATTCATGAGCCACCTGGTACCTTGAGGTATGTAGAAAAAACATTTAAAGCTGCGTCTATGGCTGAATCACTGATTCTCCAAATCAGCATTGAATCTTCAGAATCAGATTTGGCCGAACCGAATCGGGACAATGATCTGAATCAATGAATTGAATCACTATCCCCAAATCAGGCCTATTCCAAATCAAATATGGCCCACTTTGCATACCCCTTCTTTGCGGGCTTCTTTCAGCAGAGGCATATTCATATCTAGGCCACCCTGTTTAATCCCTAGGGTAGGAAAGGGAGGGTTGTGATGAGGCAGCAGGCAGCCAGCTGGGGCACTGCTGAGCACATCCAGCAAGGGAGACTGAAAGCTGCTGCAAGCTGACTCAAATAGTGGAGGGCTGTGGAGGAGGCGTTCCTTATAATGACAGGCCTGTGAGGCACAATGGCAGCAGGAGAATGACGATCGCTCAAGATGGCAAGTTTCAAAGCCAACACATTGAACTCCACCCAGGTATCAATCACTCATTCCTGATAATTTGCCAGTTCTGAAACCAGCTGAATTATACAAAGGAACATGTATTGCTTAAAACCACACTGAATCTGACTTTTATCTTCTCTTTAGTTCAGTTGTATTTTTCTTGAAGCACTCAAAATATTTTGGTTAGTAGGTGTCATAAATAAAATTTATTGTTGCCAGTTATTAATCAATACTAGTTATTAGTCACTGTTACTAATGAATACATTACTATTAATTAGTAGTAGTCATCTTGTTGTAAGCGAGGCACCGAATTCTCTTTCCCTGTAAAATTAAATTCAGCTTTGAAGACATGCTTTTACTTTGAAGCCTCTCTGCTTCCTCCTGGTCCTTTTGACTGTGCTGCCATTGTCAATCTTGTCATGTCTGTCTGTCTGTCATAGTTTCAGGTTTTGGTTTTCCTTCACAGATAGAAGGGAAGATTTTTTCTTCACCTTATTTGCTTCAAAAGATAAATGAGATTAACATTAGATGCAATGTTAACTACATGAGACAGATCCAATTTTAAACTTTCTATACATGTTTAAGTGTTGTGTATCTTGAACCATGCCATTCCCTGCTTTTTGTGATAACATGAATAACAATTACCTGTTTCACAGATTGATTTACCACATTCACATTTTTTTCAAATGACATGTAAGGCTTTCCTGATGCTAGTGGCAAGTGCATTTATACAGGAGGACATTATTAGGCAAGCTTTTCTCATTCACTGAACTTGCTCTTTGATATTAATAGAAATACTTAGTGCATCAGGACTGTTTATATGAAAAAGAGTTTGCAAGTCATATGCCAGTAAGAATGCTCATATACTTTTAGCCTGCTAAGGATAATCTGAGTGGCACCCATAAAATGGGCCATCCAGAACATTTCTTTGTTTGTTTCTATTTTCATTTTAATACATAGGTATATATCCCAAAATGCAATGACCTTGATACCAGGAGCTTTCCCAAGAGAGTATAATTAAAAGTATTGGGTGATTGTAAATAAAGGGAAAATTTAGAATAAATATTTCTATTCATGTCAGGATATGAAAAGATATTTGCATAACACTAGTTACACTGAAAATAGTCTTCCAGAGAGGCACCTTGCGGCATTTGAGCCTAATTTTACATACGTGACTACTTCCAGTGAGGACTATGCAGGAAAAGCCAGATAAAAGGACAAAAAGTAGATGCATCATTATGCTGTTATCTACTCTCTTACCCTTTAGCTATGAATACTATGAATTTCTCCTCTGTATTAGTTTATAAAAAGGAGATAATTGGACTTTTTGAAAACAGGGTATCAAGGTCTGAAACAGAGCATTGTGACTGTGACCTTGAAGAATGAAGAATGTGTGTGTGTGTACTTTGTTCTACTTTAAATAAAAGCTTCACTTAGGGATTAAGGAAACCAAAACTTTCTGTAGGTAATAAAATGGTTAAGGTAAAATCTTGGCCTCCTTGTGGTCAACAACAAAACACATATTGATTTCAGTGAGGCCAGAAATTCAAACCTAGAACTTTACCTAAGTCTATGTGGCATCAGTAAGAGAAGCTGTATTTTTTTACCAACCCCATCTAATGCTTGGGGATATCCACTTCATCCTCAGAACCAAGGCAAACTTCAGTTTCTGTAAAGTTATTTTTTTCAGGCAGAGTTAGGAAGAATAGGGAAATCTGCAGATGCTTTATTTTAGCAAGCAGCTTTTTGTGAACATCATAGCATTGTATATAAGACATAATACCAAATAATAGTCAGGAAGGAGGCTCAGCAGAAAAAACAGTAAGCCTGACTTGAAGTTAGAACATCTGGGGCATCTTGATGTTCAGTGATTTCTGGTTTCAGACAAACAAAAAAGTGTGCCAAAGTCTATGTTCCTTTAAACCAGCAAGGGGGGGGAGGGGGAGACATGACCTTTTTGGGCAGGCCTGTCACATATTAACCTGAGTGCACTCCAGTACTCTTCCCCTGTCTGATGTACTGCTCTGCTTCCACTTCCTGCCCTATCTGATTGTTCTCTTCCCACCTGCCATGTGCCACACACAAAGGCTGCCAGTGCCATTTGTGGCACATATGCTGCAAGTTGGCCATGGCCACCTCTTCTTTAGACACTGTGCTCCAACATCCTTGTAGGGTCCAGAGCATCTTGAAGAAATAAAGCAGAAGTTGGAGAAAGCTAAGATACCAAAGGGAAAGTTCAACTTTCATAACTGCACAGAATCCCCCTATTTACATGTGATCTTTCATTTACATTCTTTTCTGATGAAGATTTGTAAATGAGGACTAATAAAAGGTTCATACTTAGAAAAGCATTCAAAAAGTCCACTTAAAACCAAACTTTGTGTCTACATATTTGGATAGGAAATATGAGAACACACTTTTCTGCCAGAGTTCTAGTGCTTCCAGGCTTCTGATCAGGGTGAAAACACTATAAGAATGCTCTTTTGAGCAACATTTTGCACTTCTAGTCTAGGACTTTTAGCTGGAAACTGAATGTAAGCTGGTATGGAAAAATAAATGGGGAAAGACCCCTAAAGTATTTTGAACTTTCAAAAAGGTCTCTCCTGAGTAGCTTGAATTGATCCTTACATTACTTGTACTAGCTCACCTATTGCCACTGGGACCTGTGTATGATCACTTATTATTCAATTATTAGTAAATAATAAGACAGGCATTAGAACTAGCTTCTTTTTACTGAACAAATGACAGCAGTACACTAGTCCCTGCAAGCTACACAAAAAAAGTCTAATTGTTCAGTAGCCAGAAAGAAACCGAAGCAAAATAAAATTACTCTGTCCCTGCTAGACATGTTGTTAGTCTGTACATTAAAGTCCATAATGATTAGGGTCTCAGTCCTACAAAATACTGAATGATTTCTAGAGAGAGTTGAGTACTTTTAATTCCTGTTGAAGGTATGTAGAGTTGAGACTATTCAGCACCAATATATCTCACCTGACACAGAGAAGATTGTTGTTTTGCTTCAATTTCTGTATAAAAGATCCACATTTGTAGGGATTGTGGGAAGAAGGACTGATGGTTTGTGCCTTTAAGATTACAGACTTTCCAGCAAAGGAATTCTGTTCTCTCTGTTGCATTGCATCATAACATGTTGTGCTTTGGTAGCTATTGAATAACAATTATTTGCTTACCCAGTGCACTGCCTTACTTATTTCCTGTTTCATGAAAACCTCAGTCAAACACACCCCTCACAGTCCGGTCAGTGAGCCTAAAAAAAGAAAAAAAACATTAAGTTTAAATCAAACTAGTGAAAATATTTGAAAGAAAAAATGTGGCATATTGAAATCCAGGTGGGTATTTTGTTGGAGTGTAGGTCATAAATTGTAGTATGCCTATGTAGGGTGAAGGCTTCTCTGGTAATCTAGTCCATCCAAACTTAACCTCTATTGTCATTGGCAAAAATGCTCCATTAATCTCCTGAGCTGTTCAACCACAGATACTTCAGTGTCTGAAAGTGGAAACCCTCGATTACCTGTAGCTGTGTATTAAGGCATTTAACTCCTGCTCCTTCCTCAGCTGTTAATATATGACTCCATTCAGCTTGACATATATGAAAGCAAATGGCAAGGAGCATGCTCAACAAAACTCTCCTGTTTCTTGCATCCTAGGGTAGGAATGTATTCAGTCTCACCCAAGTGAATGTAAGGAAATATTTCAAAGGGGGCTGTGGCTCATATGCCTTGTTTTTGTTTGGTTGGGTGGTTTGGTTGTTTTGGGGTTTTTGTGGGGGAGGTGGGGGTGTGTGTGACAATTTTGGACATCATATCAAAGCTGACTGGTAAGTCCTAAAATGAAAGCATTGAGACTCAGGGCTTTGTTACACCTTATGCTGGGAGCCCCACAAATGCTGATGGGTGATAGTGGTAGCTCGAGCTTGGAGCAATAACACTACAAGCCATCAGGGTCCTGGAGGACTGAAAGGTAAGAATTCCCCACACTCCTGTTCAGGGCATTACTTGCTGTCTGTCCCCGGAGAGCAGACAGGTGGTGGTGGCAGGGCAGACGGGTTGACCATTCTCTGCTCTACACGAAAGGCAGCACAGGCAACTACCAGTAAGTGGGGGAGGAGAGCAGGGTGGGGGCAGTAAGAAAGGATCTGCAGTGGGCTGGATCTGGGCCAGTGGAGGAAGGAGGGCAGGTGAGGTGTTTACACTAAAGTGTAGCCTGAAGTGGCAGTGCCTTAGTGTAACACAAGCTGTGTAGCACAGATCAGAGTTAATCCTGCCCTGGGGTGCTGTAACTTTGAGCCACCTAATGAGTGCTTAAAACCTGTTTCAGGTATTAAAATTTCAAGTGGACCATCCAGGTGTTAAGAGCTTCAGGAGCTGCCCAACATTATTGTGAAAGCATTATTATGAAGCAGTCTCTCCAAGGCCAAGAATCTGAAAGATATATATATGCAGTACATCATATGCAAAGAGTAAAACTGGCAGCTTTGGAAATTGAGATAAGGCAGCTATTTATCCACGAAGGTGCAAGCAATGGCAAGGGAAGTGCTCTTCACGTAGGACCATAGGACAGTAGGGAAGGGACCTTACAAGGTCATCTAAACCAGCGCCCTGCTCAAGGCAGGATCATCCCAGGCACCTGTCTGTTTAACCTGCTTTTGAAAATTTCCAACCACTAGTCCTGTTCCCTACAGCTGCAGAGAAAAGCCCATTTTCATCCTCTGTATAATCACCCTTTAGGTATTAAAAAAAGACTGTTATCAAATCCCCCTCAGCCATCTCTTTTCCAAGCTAAATAACGCTAGTTCTTTTCTTTCTGCCTCTTGCCTCCAAGGGGCCCTTAATCATTTTTGGCAGGACAATCTATGCCCATTTTGTCCTGCCTTTCAATGCTGACATTTGGCGTATTTTTTCAAAGATGTAACGAAATTGCAAGGCATCACCACTACACACATACAAATCCTTTAAAACACTGCTCTGACAGGGCCCCATCTCTGGAGGTCTAGGACTGAGAGGAAGGTTCTGGGTATGAACATAGGTTACATTTGTGCCAGAAGAAATACTTTTTTCCTGGGAAAGAAAAAGAGTGTACTGTCATTCAAGGGTATTTTTGTGGAAGACATACTGAATCTTCTGGGGAGAAAAATAGTATTGCCAAGCAGGAAGATCTCTCTTCCCCTGGGACAAGTTGAACAGCTGTATGCTTTTTCTGCATCTTCCACACACCATCACAGGGGCATTTCCTCACTGCTTGTTTCCTTCCAGGGACCAAGAGGAGATGAGCTGAAGCTACCTTCAGCACCTTCTCCTGACTGGGGTCACGTTGATCTATGGAGGAGTGACAGCAGATCTCTGCCACTTGACACCTTTTAATCCCAGAAGGAGCTGAGCTGTCACTGCTCCCCCTCCATGACTTCCACAGACCAGGACCACCCCAGTCTGGGAAATGTGTTGGGGCATTTACCCAAGACCATCGTGGAACAAGGGCTAAGAGCTCAGCTGTGCTTTGCCCACAGGAGAGGAGGGGTAACTGCAGGATGGAATAGACCCCCAGCATTTTGCCAGGCTGCTAAAAAATTCCCAGCTATGCCTCCCTGCTTTAATCACAACAGTGGTGGCAACTGCAGGATGAAATGACATTATTAAATGCCAGACAAATTAGCAGGATCTCTTAAGGAAAAAGAGACCCGGTCAAGATTACACTTCCCACCCTTGAAAAAATACAGCGGTCATCCAAGGTAGGAGAGAAGCTCCCCCAGGAATCTCCCTAGAAGCTGGGATTGATGAGGTTACATTTAGTGCCAGTCAACAGCACTCTTTGTGATTAACTCCAGCATTCAAAAATTCATGAACTTGCCTTAAAAATCACAAGAATTTTTTTTAAATACTATATATTTGGGGTATTTTTTGGTGGCACTTGAGTTTTCTTTCAAAGAAATATAAATATACAACCTGCTTTTAGTGCACACAAGAGTGTACTATATTAAAAGAAAATAGATACATTCATTTTGGGAGTAACTGGAAATTATATTATTAAAAAAGTGCCTCTATTGCCAAATATGGACCTTGATCTTGCAAATATTTAAGCACTATTATTTATTATTTGTATTGTGATAGGACCTACAAGTCCCAGTCCTGGACCATAATCTTTTGGCATTAGGTGTTGCATAAAAACAAGACGAGGATACAATCTAAGTAAAGATATTAATGGATAGCAGCAGCACATGAGTCAGCACTAGGTCAGTACTCTTCACCCCCCAAGTGGGTCTCTGAGACTGCTGCCCAGTCACTCGCCCTTCCTTAGTTATGTTACTGTTTTCCTCTACAATCATGGAGGGCAGACACTGAGATACTTGTAACAAAAATAGAAGTTGAGATTCTCACATAATCACATGACTCCAGAAGCTAACAATTTAAGACAGCCTTCAATATCAGAAACATGCTGTAAAACCATTAAAGTAGGCAACACTACAAAAGGGAATGAAAGACAATGTGACCCAGCTTTGCACTTATGGACATACAAGGGATTGACTACAGCAGTGAAACTGCTGTGACAACCATAGATTGCATGGCAGTGAGCCAGGTGATGCTTGAAAATCAGGACTAATGGAGCATGGACAGCTGGAAGTTAGCTATTTTAGAAAAGCTATTAACCAAGGATGCTAAAGCCAACAGATTACAATTTTGCTTTGTTGGCTTCCTAAGTATTAACAGAGGAATTGAAATTAATCTCTGGTTTCCAGGGTTTTCCTCCTATGATTGAAATGTAAAAAAAAGTTGATGTGAGCAAGGCAGAGCAGATTGCTCTGCAATACTTTTAAACTAATTTCTCTTTTTAATTAAAATTCAAATTTTATTTTTTAAAATAAATGTGTCACTTGAATCTTAACAGCTCCTTTATGAAGGTCCCTCATTAATTGGAAAAATAGACAAACAAAATACCTGTTGACCCTGAACAATTCACGTGTATAATAAGTAGTTTACTATAATGATTGGTATCAGCAAACCTGTTTAAGGTATTTGTAGAATAACAACCCCATAATATCTAAATCCTAGACAGAGTAAGAGGCATGTACAACGTAATGTCTCTTTGCAATACCATTTCCTACAGCAAAAACCACTACATTAGCATTTAAATGGTAGTGCAGGGATGGTTCTGATGTTTATCCAAACCACTAGATTATGCGAGCTTACATCTTGATCCTGCAGCTATATGAATACGGACAGACCCCTGCGTCAGCACAGAGCCCCATTGCCACCCACATAGATGCAATTTCAGGATTGCAGCCTTACTCTGCAAATCTCATGAAGTAATCTCCTAAAAGAAATACCATTACAAAACTCCTTTCCCTGATATTTTATCATTTCTAATCAGAACTGGGAATGAAGACAATTTCAGAACTTTGAAAAATCAATTTGAATGTGATTCTGAATCCCTGATTTTTATTGGATTGGTTGATTAGTTGTCTTTATAAATCTGTTTAATCTCCGACCTTATTAATTTATTTCAATTAGAAGCAGCTAAACCTCCCAAAACTTTCTTTGCTATTTCAATTTGATAGTAAGTCCGACATGACTCTTCGCTTGCTAATGAGTACTTTAGTATATTGTAGGATAAAACTGAAATACAATTGTTCTAAAAGACCTTGACAAAACACATTGGACAATATTTTGTCACACTGCTATTTTAAGAGATTCTGATGTGACAAATGAAAACCATGCTTCTGGAAATTTTAGCTTGACCCTCTCAGATTAAAATCATAAAAACAAAATCATTCCATCATTCTCATTTACTCTTAGATTCTCCACCTAGCGCAGTTGCTGTAGTACTGAAATAGATTTATTCATTTTGTTTTCCTTTTGCAGAGCTGGGCTAAATCCTGCTTACATTCTGGGAGAGAGAGATTTTGCAATTTTAGGACAAACTCAAATAAAAATATAAAACATGCTTTTAGTGCACAAAAGTGTATTATATTAGAATAAAATAGATACATTCGTGTTGGGAGTAAATGGAAATGACATTATTAAATAAGTGACCCCTCTTGCCAAATTTGGACCTTGCTCTTGCAAATATTTAAGCATAATTATTTATTACTTGTATTGTGATACAGCCTACAAGTCCCAGTCCTGGACCAGAATCCTTTTGTATTAGGTGTTGCATAAAAACAAGATGAGGATACAATCTAAGTAAAGATATTAATGGGATTATTTGTGTGAATTAAGTTATACCTAAGTGCCAGGTTCAAAGCCTACTGGAATCAACTACAGGCTTTCCAATAGAGGAGAATCTGATTGATTTTTGTGGATTTGGGATCAAAATAAAGAACTCTGAAGAACTGGAGATTTTGCCTCAATGGTTCCTGTGCTGTTCTTTACATATTCTAACGCCAACACAAGGTTTCAATTAGAAAAACTAACATGCACCTACGCAGACACAAACTCTCTTTCCTTCTTCAAGTTTATGTAAGATTCTGATTGCTCAAGAAAGACAGAAAATGTTTCAGGCATTTTATTTATTTAGAGTTTAATTTCGCAACAGTTATATGCATAATTCATCATGGGTAATGGCATTGCAACATCAGGCACAAAACAACCAATCTTCACATATTTTACTCAGAGAAGTGCGTATGCTGGAATTTAATTTGCTAACAATAAATAGACTGTTAGGCTTCTGTCAAATATTTGGAAAGAAATCATATCTCATTGCTATGTCTGTTATGTCTGGGAGTGTCTACATGTGCATTTATGCCGGCTTAAATTTACTACTCAGTAAATTACTGAGTATTAAGAGGGAATAGGCTGGCGTCTACATGTGCAGGAGGTAAAGCACATTAACACTGTGTGTGGACTGACTTGGGACTAAAGTTAGTGCACTAACTTTAGTCCCAAGTCAGTCTGTACACACATGGTGTTACTGCACAGTAAGGAGTCTTACACGTGTGTTACTGCACAGGAACTAATCGGGCAAGTGTGTTCTTTACATAATGTTGATACCAGCATCAGGCAGGTATAAAATTTACACTCAAGTAGGCATAACTTTCTATATTCACTGTGCAGCATGGGTGTGCACATGTAGACGTATGCCCATACTGTGCAGTAATTTCAGTTACTGCACAGTAAATGCATACATGTAGACATACCCTCTTTGTCACAACCATTTCTCAAACATGGGTTTTGATGTTCTTTGATGAAGCTATTTGACGCTGATACCTGATTTCATCAGTCATGGATATATTTGAAATGATACGGACCAGGAATGGGCAAAATGCCGGATCCAGATGGTGGCCGGACTCCATTTCCCAGCAACCCCTGCACATGTCACTGTGGCTGGTTTCCATGGAGACCCCAGTAGTGGTGGCACTGTGACAGCAAGGGGCCAGGGTTTCCATGGCGACTGGCCTAAGCAGCAATGGCATGGCGCACAGCTGGGCAGGGAGCTGCTCTGGGGCTGGGATCTTGCAGTGGCAACAGCATGATCCAGAGCTGCAACAGACCTGCGATCCACTGCCTGCATGTTCTGGCCTGGGGCATGTGAGCAGCAGATCACAGCTCTGCCCCGACTCCAGACCATGCTGTCACCACCACAAGATCCTAGCCCCAGACCAGCTCCCCACCCACCATATGCCCTGCCGGCACTGCTGGGACCAGTCTCCATGAAAACCCTGGCCCAATGCTGTCATGGCCTTGTCATTGCTGGGATGGAAACTGGCCACAGCAACGTGGGCAGAGGGTGCTGGGAAATAGAGTCTGTCACAGGTCCAATCCAGCCTGGGGGCTGAACTTTGCCCACCCCTGATATAGAGTCTAAGGGTATGTCCAGATAACTGCACATGTGCAGGGATGCCTATTTCCTGTGGCACAAATAGCAGTGACATGTGGGTGGTCCGCGATCGCTGCTGGTTGCTGCCAATGCTGCCAGCAGTGCCAGCAGGTGGTCACCAACCCCTGGTTGACACTTGCCACCTCCCCCCCTCCTGCCACCGACAGTGCCGGTGGCATCTGCGATAACTCTGTGCTTGCCCCTGTTGCACTCCCACCACCACTGCCGTGCTCCCACCACCGCCAGTGCAGCTGTGCCCCCCCCCCCCCAGGGGCACACATCGTTCATGCCTGGCGCATGTATGCTCCAGCACACAGCAAATTGACCTGGGTGGAATAAGAGACGCTGAGGCCAGAACATTTTCTAGCCCCAGCAGATTACCTGGGATACTGAAAGCCTCCTGGGCTAGCAGCAGTACCAATCCAGCTGCACAGAGTCTGCCCAGGAGCTAGAGTACGGCGCTGGCCAGCCAGGCTCCATTTCTGGCAGCGCACACTACTGCCACATGTGCCATGCCCTTTTTAGTGGTGATTTTTTATTTTGACATTGGGATCTCCTGGTGACAAATTTTGGCATCACGCTGCAAATTGCCAGCACAACAAACAGATGCATGTGCACCACAAAGAGCTTTGAGGCACCACAAACTGCACATGCACACTCATCTGGACATGCCCTCAGTGGAATTTTGGTATATCCCTGCTATTATATAACTATTTCTTGACTGTTTACAAATTCACATTTCATCTGCAATGGGTGAAAGAAAAAAAGTCACATATTTCAAAGCAAATGTGATGACTCAGGATACAAACACCTAATATGATACTTAGCCATAAAGAAAAAAAAGGAAAAAAGGAAAAACAAAAGCCACATATTTTTTCAAAATCAATGCTCATATATTTAAATATCAGCATGGAAAATGTATTTTGAAATATTAATATAATTTTAACACTGCCTTGCATATACTTAAGGACAAGTGTGAGAACATTTGTAAAGCTGAAACAGCAAATAAATATTAGTAAAAAGAACATGTAAATGGGTTTCAGGAGGGCAGAATAACATCATAAAAGGAAACTATTTGTGACTCATTTATAAGTGAGTTATCCTAATGTGCGGTGTGCGATGGAAATACATGGAAAATTAAAAAAAAAAAATACATATTCTACACAAGTCAGCATCCAAAAATAAGGAAGGTTATACAAGGCTAACCGTAAAAATAAGCAGATGAATCTTCTATAATAATATTGCAACATTTTTTTGGCTTTCACTTCTTGGTTGCCATAGGATTTTTACTTAGTGAGCAACTGCTGAGCATAAGGCAGCCTTATACCATAGCCTGGCTTGAAAGAAAAAAAATCAACATTGTGTAATGAACACACTTGTCTGGAAAAGTGTTAGCAAAGGGTTAGTAAGAACTCATTTCCATGCTGCTTAAAACCAAATAGATTTGCAACTGGGATGTCTATTGTGTGTGCCTGATTTGAATCTCTCCCTTTCAGAGCATGTAAATTTCTCTCTGAAATAGTTACTTGTGTGAGGAATCATGAAAAACAGCTAAGGGAAAATAGGTTAAGGTACTGTGTATATTCAAGAAAGGAACATGAAGCACATTACATGAAATATCTCTTTGTTATCCTGGCTACCTCTGCAACCAGAGAACACTTCCTCCGGTGGATAATACCAGGGAAAAAGAGCAGAAAATGCTCTTTCAAGCATTTTATATCTCTCTGTGACAGCCTGAAATTGTCAGTTTCATTAGGTGCACATTAGAATGAATAGCAATAAAAGGGGAAATAAAATAACAGTTACTTATTATAACAAGCAAACATCGGTGTTAAATTGTTTCAGGGTTGGTGAGGCAGAGAGATATAGGCCCAGGAAAGGTTCAGCCTCAGGCCCTGATGCTCACAAGAGCTTCCAGAAATGGGGTTTCATTGCAATTGGGGGATAATATACGTGGGGTTTAATGTGGGTGGTCAGTATCAGTGTGTGTGCTAGTTTCATGGTAGAACTCCCAGACAACTGAAGCAGTCAGCTAGGCTAGGTCCAGACAATCAAAAAGCCTGAGGCTGAACTGATTCAGTCTTTGCAGGTTAGTCTAAACTGCACAGATTAAATTGAAACAGAAGTGAACAGACATTTACCTTTGATTCAGGAAATATAGCCACATGCCTTCAGTGGCAAAAGCTAGGGGGTGCTAGAGCATGGCTCTGTGGCCATGTGTTCACCTTCTCTTCCTGCTGAGGTCTCTGGGATTTGCAGTCCACAGTCACAACAACAGGACTCTGCAGGGTTGCTCATCACTTCTTCTTCCTGCTTCCAGATGCCTCTGGGATTTGTAGTCCATAGATGCAGTCAGCAGTAAGTTTCAGTGGGGGAAGGGGTGTTTAAGCCCCCTCCTTGGTCCCAGACCTCAGCCTAGTTTTTTGGGGGGGCAGTCCTCCCCCTGCAGACTGGGCTGCATCCCCAGCCAAGCTGCTCTCCCCCACTCCCACTGAGCCTTGTCAGTCAACCCTCTGCTCCAGCTAGCCCTGCTCTCTGGAACAGAGAGCCCAGACCAGCCCAGGGCTGGAAAGCATGCTGGGGGACTGTGATTTAACTTGAACCAGGAAGGAGTCTGGGACAGACATTTCATAAACCAGTTTGGCCCAAGTCAGTTAAGTCTGATGCTACATTCAACCAGGTTTATCTTGAACCAGTTTCAGCCATTTTGAAACTGGTTTATGTGCACTGAACTTCTGTTCTGTTACAGGTTTAAACCAGTTTCTGATCGTTTAAGCTGGTTTATGTGTAACTTCTATCCCAAGCCGTAGCTATCAACTAGCCAGATAGTGATAAAGTTAGGGAGTGAACTCAGGCTTCCTGACCACAAGTCTAATGCTCTTTCAAGTGGGTTATACCATATTATTAAACTTGCAAAGTAAATCCAGTCTCCGTCTTGGTGTTAGTTCTCTATTGCGAAAGATGCCATAATTCAAATGAGACAGAACATTAAGGATCAAACCACTTGTATCATAAATGTCCACGATAGTCTTAACTCTAATCTCCTAGCTAGACTCCAGTTTAGGTATTGATCTCTGTGGGCCTAACAGAAAGGAGGAGAGATTTAAATGAGGAAGAAATAGGTTAACTATACAAATCTTTCATCAACCTAGGCCAAGATTTTCAAAAGTGACCAGTGAACTGTTCTAAGTCCCCCACCCCCATAGGAAATATAAAAAAGGAATAGTTCATAAGAGTTACTTTTTCTTTATTAAATACATTTAGGATTCACACAAAGCAGTACACTGAGAGCCTAAGAACAAAACTCTTTTGTATGTGGGAGGTTTTAAGAGCAGGTTAGACAAGCTTTATTGGGATAGTTTAGATGGGGCTTATCTTGCTTTGAGCAGGGGGTGGAACTAGATGACCTCCTGGGGTCCACTTCATCCCTACTTTTCTATGGTGCTTTGATGCTGAGTGACCAAGATTTTGGGTATCCCACTTTAAAATAATTTGAAAGATTACTGGATATCGGAAAGGGGTAGTATAACAACATGTCTCAGTCTGGGTACCCGAAGTCCGGCACACAAAATTACTGAATATTCTTCAGAAGTTTTGGCCATCATCCCTAGGTAATGTTTGCATAGGCCCTATGGCCTTCCCAAGTATGCTTGGGGTTACACGTACCCCCAGCTGACAACCCCTGTCCTAAGGGAACAGGCCTCACATTCGATTGAAGTCATCTTAAATCAATGCAAAGTTTTTTGGTAGAGTAGAAAGTGTTATATATGAAACTGGTTAAAGAAAAATGAGCAAACAACCAAACATAAAACCACCAAAAGGTCTTGAAGTGGAGCATGGATGACTAGTGCCTCCCTAGTCTGGCGGGGCATCAGTGGGGCATGACTGGGGAGAGGGCCATTGGCAGAGCCAATTTCAGGGGGACACTCCATGCCCCCCTACCAGCCGGAGTGTTTACTGTCAGGGGGGCACCAGCCTCACCCCTGTGCCCCTCCACGAGTCACCTATGAAGTGGGGTAAGCAAAATTAACACTTTGCCTATCTTATTTCCTCTCTCCAGCAAGTAGTGTGCAATAGTCCTTCCCCAGAAAAAAGCATGTTTCAAAGCATAGAAAGGCTGGATTTATAAACAAAAGACACTACTGCTAGTTAGAAAAAAAATTAAGAACCATGACTTCCTTCTAAAAGATATAGACCTGGCTCCTTCTTCCATAACCTTTCTGTAATAGATTATTTCCCCCTCAAGACTCCTCTGTTCAAAATTGAATAGTTATTAACATAAGGAATCTACCACCATAACCTCCATTCTCCTCTGTAGTTCTAAGGTTATAGTTATAAAAAGGTTGTTTATATGTTGCTTTCGATCAATAGAACTCAGAGCAATTTCCAAGGGAGCTGAAAGTCATTATCCCCATTTGCAAATGGAAAACAGATTCAGGGCACATCTACACATACAATTATAGCACCTGAATGAACTGCGGAGCTTACTGCTCTGGAGTTTATTGATCCTGGGAGCACCATTTGAACATGAGCCTGGGAACAATTAACTCCGGAGCAATAAGCTCTACAGTTTAATCATGCACAGCATGTGGACCTGGGGCGGAGCAGCCCTGGCTGGTAGGGTGCCTAGGGAGTTGGCCTGCCAACCCAGGAATTCAACGTGCTATGGAGGGGCTCACTAGGGCACAAGGGAGCTTCAGTTTAAGGGTAGCCAGCAGCCAGGCCCCATGCTACCCCAGCCAGCCCCACCAGCATCTATCTACATGTGCATTGCTGCAGAATGTTTTAATCCACAGAATACATTTTTTTATAAGTACTATCCTGCTGCAGAGTAAATTAGTTTACTCCAGTCTAATAGGGGAGCATGTGTAGATGCCAAGACGTTTACTGTGTGGCTAATTAGTCAACTGTGCAGTAAACATCTTGTGTAGATGCACCCTCAGAGAGGTAAAATGACTTGCCCATGGTCATTCAGCAGATCAGTGGCAGAGCCAGGAATGGATTGCAGTCTCTGGAATCCAGAATAAAACCCACTGTCTTACAGGCTAGTGTCTGTCCCATCAGCATCATCCTGGAAAACCCTAGCAATAGTACCTTGAAGGGAATGTCACCTTTTTGTCTACATACGGAGATATTTTGAAAGATGGTTAGCAGAAGGGCTACAATGGGTCTCAGCACCCTGATAATCTACACAAACTGGTATTTGACCAGGTATTCAAGGTCAACTATACATAGATTTTTGCTGTAGGAAGGGGTTCTGCAACAAGGTTTTTTTCCCCCCCTTATACTTACTTACACTCTGTCTTCAGACATGTGAATTGCACAGACATCTGTGGATCCAGTATCACTATAAGGACATTTTAAACATAATAAGAGAAATGTCACAGAGGACTACACAAGACCTATACCCCATCTGGGTTCCATTTAAGCCCTTGTTTTGGTACTTAAATGAGACTTGGATGGGACCTTGTCCTGGCTACCTGAATATGGATGAGTTTCACCCTGCAGAAAAGCCCTGTTTATGTCGATAGACTGATCAGTTGGTGAGGACCGTTTTGTAAATTAATTTGTGTACTCCAGTTTCATCAGCTACAGCAAGTCTCAAGTTGTCAGTGACTTTCTCAGCATCATGCATTTCATGCTGTCTGACATTCCTTTTTTAAATGGAAGATAGCACATTTCTAACTTTCCGACAAATCTCACCACCGTCCTGAAGTTACATGAGATCATTGGCTATTCATGTTAGCTGTTCCTCAAATAGACATAAGAATTCATTTTCACCTCAACAAAATGGATTTGTCAACATCCCATGTCATTTAAAAAAAGCGTCCTGCTTCTTATTTCTCTGCTGTAAAGTCTCTGCTGCAATTTACACTAATCCAATAATATAGAAGAAATGACATTGCCAAAATGCGTAAACATACTCTTACCTTAGTTTGCTGATTTGAGTGACTTTCAGTTACCAAAGTAGTGCAGATAGGTAATATAATTAGTACTTTTGTGGCATATGGTTTTATTAATAAAATAGATGTTTTACCTATTTGTAATTGAAAATCAATACAATGACTCCTATAGTTGTATTGGTTACAAATGACAGTTGGAGTCTTCGTTCACAAGTACATTCCTTGTGTCATAATATCCCTTTATAAAAGGTTCTATTAATTCATACAATCCAGCCAATTATTTTTATCAACAGTCGGGGAGTGGGGAAAGGGACTGATTGGCAATATGCAACCACAGTCTATGGAAGTCTATATGCAACTAACACACAGGAATGAGTAGCTAGTTTGTGTCCAGTAAAGTTTATTTCTTACTGTCCCTTAAGGCTAAACAGATTTTATGCTAAACTTTTAAAATCAGTGTTTACAATATGTGATATTAAACTTGATCTGATCCTACAACAGGCCACCTTTACATTTAGGTTTAAGACATTCATTGTTCTGGTTTCTAAAATATAGGGTCAAGTCCTTTTGTGATAGAGAAGACAAATTCAAAATAACTACATGTCAGAGGAGAAACAAGGGGTTTGCAATAAAACCTGGAACACCCTAGTTAAGTAAAGACTGTTTAGGGCATGAAGCTTGCCATCCTTTCATAATAATGGGAGTTACAAGTATGCAAAGGCATGAAGATTAGGTACTTGCAGAGAAGTTCTGAACTATGTTTGAGAACTCAAATGCCTTTGAGTTCTTTGCTATTCTCTTACCATAGTCAAAAAAAAAAAAAAAAAAAATTGAAAAAAAAAGAGTGAAAACTAAGAGCTGGCACTTTCCAAAGGGTGCCTTGAGCCTACTGAGTGGTTCCTCTAATCTAAAAAGGCTGATCTAGAATCTGCCTTCTTTTCCATTTTTCCCCTGGACTCAATGTCAGAAAAAGACAAAATGCATAAGAACTTGGGATAAGATGATCAAATGGTCAAATTTAAAGTTATTGCGTGGAGTAATGTTTGGAGATAGATGGGGCGTGAATTTGGCCCTGCAGTAGCTACCCTTAATTTGGCTAAGCCTTTGAAACATTAAGGCCTTCCCATAAGTGACTGCTCTGTTCAGATGCCCGCAAGAAGCCGTGGTTATTCCCTGCCTCACATGATGGTGTTGTAGACTGTATCTTGCTAACTTAATCAAATGAAGATAAACACCTTGGAATGCATTGTGCAACTCACTCAAGTTTTATTTTGGGCTTAGTATAAATGCCAACACCCAACGTTGCAAATGCATTTAACAGCGTAAGCAGAAGTAGTTCCTCTGATTGACCTACGACATTCCACCGGCTGTTATACCATGATTATTTTATTTTTTCCTCTGCAGACTATGGATGCTGTGCTAAGGAAACACCAGTGCCAAAATCAGATGATCCATCACAGTACCAGACCACACCAAGCCCAATTCAGAGGAGAATCTAACTGAATTGAAAAAGTATAAGGAAATGCTTCAGACTGTTTTTCAGCACGTTAGACCTATTTAGGTCTTAGAACATGGGTGCCAAACATTTCCAGCCCCACACCATTTGGCAGTGGGGCAAGTTGTGTACCTTGCACTTGCCAAGCCCAGCCTTGATACCACTGACCCACAGGGGCTTAACACTACTTCTGTTGCTTGCTGTGCTGTTGGAGGTGCCCCGTTCAACCCACAAGAATCCCTGCGGGCCAGATGCAAGCAAGGAGGCAAGTAAGTTTGGTACCCCTGTCATACAGCTATCTACAGGGCACCAGTCAGTGCTGTTTACAGAGATACCTGAGCTAGCTCTGAACAAGCTCCCTTCAGCACCAGCAGCAGCAAAGCCACAGTGGAAAGGCCCTGGATCTGGGCCAACATATCTTGATTCTCCTCAGCAGGGCTTATTAACCCAGGCAAAATGCCACACTAAAGCATATATGTGTTCTCAGTACCTCAGCTCACCCCGATTTCTCTGCAATGGCCTTGCATTGTTCTTTGTAGACATACCTTTAAAAGCCACATTCTGCATTCAGTTACACTGTCAATCACTTTAGTTACATTGCTAGAGATTTACACCAGCGCAACCCAAAGCAGAATTGGTCCCTCGTATTAAGACCTTTTTACCAACATTAATTAAAGTTTTAATTGGGGGGGATGGGTGTTATTTTAATGTGTAGCTTCTTAGGCCTGCACAGTAGCTCTTCATGCTGCAGGTAGAACAACATATGGCAGGAAATTTACCACACCTACACTTGCCTTTTAATTTGTTTCACATTAGTGATAATCTTCAACGTTTTCTTTTGCTGAAAGTATACAAAAGATACAAGACAGTCGAACTGCTGGGTATACGGTCCATTATTAAATTAGCTCTCTCACAGAAACCTTAGGCAAAACTTAAGGAGTAAGGAACCGATCATTAGTAATCCCGTTGGTATTCATTATGCTATTAGTCACAGAGCTCACTCATGCATTTCCAAATTTCTACATAATCATTTCAGGGTGAAGAGTGTTATTTTTTTCCCCTTCCCAATAATTTTCCTTTGGCATCACATTTCATACCCTTCTTCCTCGCTGCCTGCCAGGAAAGTGTGGTTTTGGGGGAGAATTTTTTTAGGAACATAAGAAACAAGTTTTACTCTTTTCTTCTTCTTTTTTAAAGAAGAGAACCTATTTTTAATGGACACGTGTGTATTCAAATAAAATGGGTGCACCTACATAGTTTAGTGTGATGGGGTCATATGATGTAATTGCACTGAATGAGGACTTGTTTGCATCCTCTGGGATGAAACTGTAGCTGAGAAAGTCAAAAGAAAGTACTACACTTCATTAAAACAAGCCACGCCAAATAGCAAAATACTAGTACTTTTTGTCTCTGAAAGTCTGCCATAGGGTTACATCCTTATGAATGATTTTGTTTGTGAACCAGGCTTTTCATTCTAGTTGGTAAGAGAAACATTTGTCCGTGTAACAAAAACAACACTTTACTGAACATGGTTGCCAGTCTTTACTCAGAAATGTACCACATAGCACTTGCCATCCAAGTCAGGCTGGAGCTCCATTATGACAACTGTTGGAAAGCTTCCAGGATGCCTGCTTCTTAAACTTAGTACAACTTTTCTGAATACTAAAACTATCTCTAAAAATATCCTTCTCCACCTCCCCCCTGACAAGAGCTGAAGATCTAGCAACTGAGAACTAGAGTCTCTAAGGTTAAAATCTGGATGCTAAAAAGTTCAAGGCTCAAGCTGTGAGGACAGAGAACTGGTATTAGCATTATGTAAAGAAACAGACTTTGAGTGCCAAAGGCTTACTTCACAACAACACCAAGAATGCATTAGTGTTTTATATAAAACTCACTGCAAATGAGCAATCATTAGTCAGCCACATTTTTCATATAATTACTGGCAGTGAAAAAAGCAAGCATGCAGGTTTGCTGTAAAACTAGGAGTAACTATTTCCACCCAAACAGAACAGAAGCCATTCTCATAAGTTTTAGCAGAGGAGTGTTGTAGCTGAGGGAGAAAGGAAGAGACCCTCCCTACCCCCCCCACCAAAAAAAAATAAAAATAAAAAAAATCTTTGTTCTTTTCTGTGCCCGATTACAATCTGCTTTTCCTATAAAGCACATTGCTTGTAGGAGTTTGATTTGAAAGAGTTTCAAGTAATTTAAACTTTGGCTGCAGGCATGCAAATAATTTAAAAGCCAATTTTCTGAGAGTTTCTACATATCCAGGACATTTGAGGTTGGCACTATGAACAGCAATTAGAATTTTTCATACAACCACCCATAGTATTAGGCATGAGCCAGTCTGGCCTAGACCTAGCTAACCCGATATTCATGTCTGTTCTGCTAACTTGTGGTGGAATGTATCGTTTTGAAGGGTTACTGGTTTCCCTGTTGTCCTTCCAACCCAGTAGTGTAGGGGTGCAGCCAGGCATCCAGGACAGAGCAAGAGCAAGTCACTTCTGGGTCACAAGTCAATCAGCTACTGCCAGCTACTTTTTTTTTTTGCTCCCGTCTCCCCCCCCCCCCCCCGCAAGTTGGCACCTAAGGCAGTTGCTGATGTTGCCCCCTGCTAGTTATGCCACTGGTCCCATGCATAAGTTATTTGAGCTAGAATCTGACAGACTTACCTCAAAAAGAAATAAGGCTTAATTCCTCTAGTGCTTCCACTGATCTCAACAGATGGATTCAAGATGCTATTCGATATGAGAAAGAGGATCCGAATCTGGCTTAAACACAGACGGTATTTTCTTCAGATTCATCCAGTATGGAATGGAGGGATAATGCGTGAGATTTGAGACCTTGGCAATCATATACATTTCCTTAGGACTCATGAATCAAGCTAGTGCATTACACATTTTCCAATGAAGTGTCAGACTAGATTTTCCTCAGTGAACAGCATGACTTTCCTTAATATAGACTAGTCAGACAATGACTAATATGGACAATGAAAGAACAGGCTTATCAAAAAAGTAATGACAAGCCAAACTCACTCAAGTTTAACTGTACATTTTAGATCTTAACCCCCACCCCCCCCCCCAAAAAAAAAAAACCCACACCAACACCTTATACTGCTCAAACTATTTGAAGCAATGACCTGACTTCACACTTAAAGAGTATTCTCTACTAGTACCATTTGGAGGCCATAAAAACTAAGCAATAGCAACCAGGTAAGATTGCTGCAGCAGCACTGAACATTAAAAAGAAAATCCTTCACAACTGGGATTTAGTTAAATATGCACAATTTTATTTATTGAAGAGATTAGGACAAAAAACATTAAACCAAATACATGACAAAGCACCAGAGGCTGTAAAACCCCACCATGCACATCACCAATCTTTCCTCCTACAAGGTACTCATAAAATAAAAATTAAAAAAAAAAAGTCCTTCTTGACACAGCACCATCTTCAGAGTGTAAAAACATTACTCCTTTATATTCTTAGTTACCAAAATAGAACCAAGGCAGGTCAGCTGCAGCTAGCTTTGTCTCTTGATAAAGAACTGTGAAACATCCTCTTGAAAGTGGGATCATAAACTTTCCTGCAGGACAGGCAAATAGCATCCATACGTCAAATGCCAAGTAGCTGTACGCACATGCCACATACTATAATTAAGCACAAATTCAAGTAACATTTACATACTACGAAGTCCACATGTACCTACCAAAAAACATGACCACTTCACAAAACGTATACAGGCAGTAATATCAGAACAACTGAGGTACTGGAAACACAAATATTTATGCCAAGAGATTTCAATATCATACAGCAATATAAAAGCAGTAATAAAAACATTTGCCAGTCTAAATCAAATAAAGCTATCTAGGAAAAAAAAAAAGCTAAATAAAAAGTTATTCAGGGACAGAAATACCTGAACAGAAAAGAAGTGTGTTAACTACAGCATGTAACATGTCATCCCAAGTCAACCCGTAATTGAAGTACTGGCTTAATACATCACTACTGTGACATTTTCTTCAATAAATAGAATAAGTCTTGACAATACAAAAAGGTGCATATTACTGTGTATATTTCGGGAGAAGTATCTGTATTATAACGTTCAGCTTATTAATACCCTTTTACTCTTTATCCAGGGCATAAAAACAAAACAAAAAAAAACACAAACAATTGCCTTTCTAAGATGAGAGGAATTCAAAAGAAAAAAAATGCAATGCTCGTCTTCAATAACAGAGCCTTCTATCTATACAACGGGCCAGTCAGTTAACAAGGAGATTGGTTCTGAGATCAAAAAATCATCCAGGGGCTTTCTGCCCTCTATAGACATAGTTGTGCAGCATGGCAAACATGGAAGCCAGTATTTCAAATCCTTTAAAAAAAAAATAAAAATTAAAAAAAAAGTTTTTCTTCTTTTTCTATTATAGCAATAATGCATCTGGAAGTTTGTATTATAATAGCTTCCTGCAACAAACCATTTGACACAAAACAGAACAGCTTGTTAAATGACAGTTACTTCCCCTTAAGGGAACAAAGCATTAAAATGTCATTTCCTGACAAGAATATTAAGTAGTTTATTTAGAAGAAATACGCATTGAAAATAGCTATCAAGAGACATGAACTGAATTTGTATTTGTTTTTAGCACCCACTTTTCATGTCCATCTATGTGCACTTAATTTTTTTTCTTAAATGAATCCCATTAGCTATTAGGCATCCAATTAAAAAAATAGCCAATTGTACTTTCCCTGAATAATGGCTGAAGTTAAATATCTAACAGTGCGATGCCAAGATGTGTTTTGAGGCAAAAAGTTTCTACTTGTTGTGAATTGCAACTATTTTAAAATGGAACAGAAACAGGAGTGACACAGCTGCACTGGAATTGGCATGTGCAGTCTCCTTGGCTCCAAAAGGTGGGAAGCTACAATTGCTCCATGCTGCCTTTACCACCCCCCCCCCGCCCCGCCCTCCAAATCAATCTAACCTGATAGCAAGGCCCCCTCCCCCTAGTCTGCCCCCATGCTACATTTGTTATATTAGCTCCTGGTGGAGATTCCTTCTCAAACCAAGGAACTCCAAGTGTCTTTTGCTACCAAGCTAGGCTGATGCAGGATGTGATTTAACATGGTCAGGAAGGACTCCTTCATGTGTCCATCTCTAGGTCATGTACCTTCTGAACACCAGTCTTTGTGCTCAGTTAAAAAATGGGTCCAAATCTTCTTCCATGTTGACATCAGGCACCAGCTGATCCGATACTTCCTTAGCACCGTATCCTGAATTAGATACATTAAAATCTGTAGAAAACCAAGGATGGTCCAGAATTTCTTGTGAAGTCAGCCTTTCTGATGGCTCTCGACGCAGTATGCTACGTATAAGGCATTTTGCCTTGGGGGATAGAGTCTCTGGAATGTTAAACTGCCCACGACGAATCTTGCTGAAGAGAGAACTAGGCTCAATGTCATGGAAAGGATAGCGTCCAACTAACATTGTGTAAAGCATGACTCCTAGACTCCATACGTCTGCTGCCTTGCCAGAATAGCTGCCGTTCGTATTCAAGATCTCTGGACTCACATACGCCGGACATCCATGCTTATCAGAAAGAGAGTCGTCATTTCCCCTTAAAATATAAGCATCTTCCAGGCTTTCCAATTTCACTCTAGTCCTGTAGGAAAAAAAGAGAGAGAGAGAAGGGAGGGGAGGCCACCCATCATTAGGACTCATTGATAAATTTCAGTCTGTTATAATTACATTAGGTAATAATAAGATCAATCATCATAAAGATGCATCACTTTAAGTGCCTATCCCCAAGATTTTTGTGAGATAAGGCATTGTTTCCTCCATCCAACTCGTTGACAAAAATAACTTAGCAACATTTGTTTTCCCTTTTCTCCAGGCACACACATACAAGACTTTAGTTAACTATACTGAGCTATGCATAAAAAGCTGTTACAAACTTCTTGATAAAAGTGAATCATTGTTTTGAGTATCCTTTCAATGATTTTTTACTAATGCAACAAAAACAAGCCGGGGGGGGGGGGGGGCTACGACATGAGAACTTGCTGCAATAATCTCCTCTCTCTACACTTTCTAACCAGTTGTGGCCAGAACACTTAAATCTGGTAGACCGGTAGGTCAATGCTGCAACTACAGTTGTAGAAGCTTTTCTACAATTCTCAGGTTTGAGGTACTGATTTTGCCCTTTTCATTATCAAGCTTTCCTTGTTCAAGTTAGGGTGCTTATGCCTGGTTTTCAAGGCCTGGCTATCTCATTGGAAACCCAAGTCTACCCATGTACAAGCTCCTCCTAAATTTTGTAAAGGGACAGTCTCAAGAGGTTCAGAACCACAGAGAACTCTCTATTACAAGCAAAATCCTGCATTTGCATTTGGTAAAACCAGGTCTGCAGCAGTATCCAAATGGGGATAAAAAGCTCAAATCAAAAGGCAGCTAGGGCAGAAATAATCTGCTTTCAAGAGCACGTCTCTTTTCCTCACACCCTACAAGGTAGATCCTCATTAGAGGGCAAGCCTGCAACTCCTACAGGCACTCCTTGTGAGCATTAACTTGTACCAGTAATCCCATTGCATTCAGCAGGAGTAACATATGCCCCCACTCATCACAATCTCCAGTATACGCTATAGGAAGAATGAGGTTAGCCCAGAAAAAAAACAAACAAACAAAAAAAAAAAAAAACTAAAAACCAAAACCAACCAAAACAGCAAAAAACAAAGAAACCCCCCCCAAAAACAAAACCCCAACACTCCTTTAAACAAAAATGAAGTAAACTAGGTGCACTAAAAATGGAATTTAAGGGACCAACACAAGTCAAAGTAATCAGAGAACAAAAGAAAAAAAAAAAAAAGCAGATCTTTGTGACAGATAAGGTAGACAGATTAATGTATTTATATTTATTTTGTTTTAGATATATCCCCTGCCCAAGCCAAAATGCTCAAGAAAGCTTGTCATAAACAAACTGAGCTTGCTCTCCTGGAAACTTATTCACCTCTGATTTAGTCTTTCCTTGCCTCCAAACCCAAGACTCCACCCCAGCCATCGCCTCCTTGTCCAACCCCGCACAAGCAAACCGTCCCGCCACCCCTCACATCCAGACACACGAACCCTCCCCCCGACCCTGTCCACTTCCGCGGAGGTCTCCCCACCCTCCCAGTGTCCCCCTTCAAGCCTGCACTCCCTTTTCTTAGGGGGGCTGCAGTTGTCACTCCTCTCTCCAAAGATACACGTTTCTCCACCCTGTCCCCCAGCTCGCACAGGACAAATTCCAAAGAGCCCCAACCAAACGAATAGAAGAAAGATACCTCCCCCTTCCTCATCAGTCACTGCCAAAGGGTGGTCTTAAATCCTGCCCATCCAGGCAGGCCTGCTGGATTTGTAGGTCCTGAAGTCTGACTGGGTCCTTCTCCCTCCTTCAGATGACGAAGATGGTGCCTGGATTGGGCCCCAGCCCACCCCAGAAGGGGGTGGGGATGGTAGTAGTTCTTCAGCACAGGAATTCATAATAAATTAATGACTGAATGATAATTAGCGATACACTTGTGATAATTAGTGGAAAGGATTTTTAAAATGGCACATCTAGATTGCAAACTTCTCATGTCTCGTCTGCAAATACTACCTTGGTCACTGTATGGTGAAGTGGGATAGCGTCTTTTAAAAATACAACACTGAAATATAAAACTGTTCCGAACAACTTTACTACCATGCTATGCTAATAATTCTGACAGTAAATTGCTATTTAATATATAGCTATAAAAGCTGAAACATTTTTTTTTTCTTTTTACTGATAGAGTAGACCCTACCCTTTTAGCAACACCACAGAATTTATCTGCTATGGAAGGTGGGTGTTTTAAGAACTGTTTCAGTGAAATGAAGTCCAGCATCATGAAACCCCATTTATCCGGATAACCACAGTAAATTCTGTGTCGCTGCCTTTCTTTTCTGAGACACTGTTCAATGCAAGCAATTCACATCAGGGATCCAAGACTGGATTATAAGAGTTGCCCCATTCTCATTTCTTCATCGCCATGTCATGTTCATTTTAGGCTGTTTAAAACAGCACAGGCCTCATATACAAACTGGTTTCCAATATTATAAGATGGGTTTGACTTTTACTGAAGGCATTTACTAAGGAACTGGAAGTCACAAGCCTTGATTCAAAACATGTGATTTAATAAGGATGAGGACAGATAAGGAGAGCTTTGTTCCTTACATATTCATGTGAAGACAAGAATTGGACCCACGACTGACATACGACCTGAACCCAAAACAACTCAGTGCTATCTGTTTAGGAGCAAAAAGGACAGTGCTCTGCTCTGTAAGTGCTATAGAAACATGCACTATCAACTCTCCAACCGCACTTGGACCTTTTCAACAGCTAGAGACATTTACTAGCAGAGGTGAAAGCCCTTTTGGCAACATGCCTTGGATAAGGAAGTCATAATTCAGAGTACCTGGCTCCCCGAGTACATTATGTAAAGGCAGCTCATTCTATGATTAAATAGGCCACTGTTTTCTTCCCCGGTGCATATGCTGATGGGTTTGTGCCACACACCTGCTTCCTGATTAATTGCACTGCCAGCTTATAGGCACTTTTTGTGCCTATGGACAGCAAACCATTCACACTCAAACAACAATCTAATGCGGTGGCACCTCACACAGGAAGCTGGCTACAAGGAACGTTAAATGCAATTATACGATCGCAGTCAATTTCCTTCTGTAGCAGCTCAGAAAGGCTAAGCGAGACAGGACTTAAGCATGCCTGTCAGACTCCTCTCCTGATCTTCACTTAGGGCTTATTCCTGTTTCCTGATGAAAGATTGTTAAGGGCAAGGGAGAAGGAAGGGAAGGGAAATAACACACACACACAAAATAAAAAAAAAAAAAACACTGAAGGAAGGAACAGAGAGAAAGAGACTAAAGGATGGCAGATAATATGAGACATGAAACTGAAGGCAGAGACAGGATTTGTGGTTCCATCCCCAATGCCCAGCTCATTCCCTGCTCCTGCACAGAGACATATGCAGCAGGAAGACATACAGGCCAGCTACTTTAGTGTGCATTTCTAAGTCACTGAACTGCTAAGCAGCAAAGCATCAGCTCATTCCTGTGAGGGAAGTCACACACATACACACACATGATAGAAAGGACCCGCTTATTTATAAACAACTTATGGGAGGGAATTCATCCACCCACATGCTTTCCTAGGCATTTCCCTGCACTGTTGATACTCAGATAGTATTTTCTCCTTTATCCCATTTACACTTTCCAGTAGTTGCCAGAGCCAAAACTTGAGAAGACCATTGCACTGAAAGTTTTTTTTCAAACCACATTATTTGAATTCTGTAATTTTTATTACTAACTGCTTGCAATACAAAAGCAAAACAGTGGACCAGAAGGCTTCTTTTGTTATAAAGGGCAAGTACCACCTACCCAAATACACCAGAAAATATTACTGTGACCATGATTTTGCTTGCAAGGTGTTGCGTGCTACAGAATTAAACTCTATATGCATGCTACAGCACATTTTGTTTAAGCCAGCAAACTGAACAACAGCTGGCCAGTATCTGCTTGCTCCATCATAATGTGACTGAATGAAGCAAACAGTCAGTGATGCTTTCATCCTGCTGAGTAGACCGGGTTTGAGGAAACATATAGACAAAAAACAAAGCCCTTTGCATTTAAGGAAATGGTTGCCTTGCTAGAGGCAATATTCCAGCGAAGGTGGCAACTAAGCATGCAAGCTTTTCACTCTGCAGTATCGTAGTTCTCTCTTTAACCTCTTACACTTCAGGTATAACTATTACATTTTATGTCTGGTACTCGCATGATATTTCCACATAGAACATTTAATTTAGTTAGGCTACTTATATAAGAGTCACGAATCCTATATGAAATCCATAACCAGGCAGAATTTTAGTAATAAAAACAGAATATCAGAGGGGAAAAAATCTTCTAATAAAGCAATCTGTACTTTTAGGGTTGGTGTGCTACTGTAGATGTGATAGTCCAGGCTGTAAACAAGAGGCAAGGATTTTTTGGTAATATCTTTTACTGGACTAACTATATAGTTGAAAGGTTGTCTAACACCTCTCCCAGGTACAAAGGGCCCTTTTCTCAGATAAAGACATCATTAAAAATAAATCACTTGTTATACTCTTAGGCGCAGAATGCATTTAGTAACATTTTATGCAACAGGACCCAAGTATAGATTTTTCTTTTTCCTCCCTCAAATCCCCAACTTCTTCAGGCATGACAAGTGAATCAGTTTTGCATCAAACAAAGTGCCTCTAACAGGCATGAACTTCAGAAAGGCTTAGGTGCCATTCCTCCGGGGGAAATGTATTTCCTTTTAAAGAGCATCAAATTTGGTATCTCTTCCCTTCCTCCCTCTGCCCCTCCAAAGATACCCCAAATTGCTAAACACTTCTGTAACTCTAGGCCTCTATGTTGGAGGATGGGAGGTTCATCCAATTTTAGAATACATGAACAACCCTAATTTGAGTCTTGACAGGCAAGAGATTCCCAAGCCAAATATTTAAATATGAACGCAAGATCAGCTTTCCAGACTCTCCACCATACAAAACGCAGCATCAGTACAATAAAAAGAATAAAATAATTCCATGTTTAAACCCCTTCCATTCTCACAATAAATCCACTAATGATAACATTCAAGTGACAGATTCCCACATCAGAAATAAAGTCTCCAAAAGCAGCAGCATTTAAACGTTACCATACGAATAGGGATTAATTTCTCTGCAACCAAAGTTCAAATGTAAGCTACTGCCAAAGCCGGATGAGAATCCCTTTCTACACATACTGTAATGCAACAAAGACTTTTGTCAAGGCTTACGTAATTACAGTACATAATTTCAAGTTTTAATGCAGAGACTGAATAAGTACTTGGAAAAAAAAAAAGGCATTATGCATCCATCAGATCATTGATAAAACACTGCATTAGTCTAATGCATTAAAAAAAAAAATACAACCCTGAATCATGGCTATTTAAAAAGGGGAAGCTATTCTGCCCATGAATGCTTTCCCATTACTGGTGAATGAAACCACAGAAGTGCAATCAGAGGGCAGCAGTGGCACTCAGACGGGAAATGCGTCTTTGTCCCCATAGAAACCGTCAGGGAAACCCATGAAAACAATACCACTCAGAATTTCTTATCAATATGCCATTCATTACTTGACTGCATTCAGACTTTGCTCTTCAGTAATGTAACAAAACCTGATCAATTAAACATCTTCTAGAAGATTCTTCAATGTAACCTCCTGAGCTAGCATCCGCTCCTGGCAGACAGCTTTGTTATCATACATCCTACACTTTTTCACGGTGATTCACATTATTCCTCCCTGCAGAGCTTAGGGATTACTGGCAAATTGCTACACTGCCTTTTAAACACAGGCGCCGGGGCCACAAGAACTCTGCATTCACACGCCAGCCTCACTCCTCCTCCAAAAGCAAACAACATTTCCATAACTAGATGCAGTGGATTTATTCAGAGGTCCTAAAGCTCACTAAAGGAACAAAAAAAGTCTTAAAACATTAAGAAGAAATAGTATTTTGGAGGGGGGTGGAGGGGGAAGAATCCATTGACTGGAGAGGTGGTCTAGAGTGCAAGAGCCCGTATGCCAACCGAGCAGGTCACTAACACGTTAGTTCTTCTTTGACATTTGTCCTGAGCTCCGTCTACTGGACAAGTCCAAATTGAACCCACCTTTAATATTTTTAGGAACACAGGAACTAGAGCAGACCAACAGCTCAAGTCCAGCATCATCTCTCAGACAGTGGTCAACACCAGCCGTTTCAAAGGAAGGTATAAGAAACCCCTCTCATTATAATTAGACAGGTATGTTATACAGTTGCTATTTAAGCAAAGTAGAGATTGAATGTTCAACAGTGGTTGATAGGAGGCCTCTGTTCCCCAAAACCAGAAAGCAGCTTCTCCTGCACGTTAAGCCCACCTGTATAGTAAGGCATTAGAGGCCAAACCAATGTCAAACAAACCACTGACTACAAGACAAGTTCCCTACTACCCAAAATATGTCCTTAGGTTAAGCCATGCAGAAATACAGAGATTTCCACAAGACCACATTTCATGCTTAATATCCTTTGGGCTGAAGACAGAATAGCACTGCCTTTGGGACTCTCAGACAGGTACATGGACAGGTAAGGTCACTTAGACTCCCACACTGCTAATCAGCTAGTTTAATGACAGCACTTCCTTATAAAGGTACATCAAGTATGACCTGCAACTGGCCCTCTGATTCCTGAGAAAAAGCTGAAATCAGCTCCTATTCCCTTTGCTAATTGATTACTGTCAACAAGAGACCTGTTCCTGAACCGTGCCAGCAGTTTGTAATGAGCTTGCTTTTACATTCTCAGTTAAATCCAGAAATTTGCTGAAGTGAGTCCATAGAGCTGATCTGTGGATTAGTTCAAAAATATTAAATCTGAAGACCAAGGATCACGGTCTCATTCAGGCAGAAAGAGGACAGACTACCCTGCAGGAGTGAATGCCGAACGGAAAATGATGCAACAAATACAATACTAATCCTCCTCCTCCCCCATGCTGCATAGCCCTTTCTGTGAGATTAGTTTCCACAGTGGATAGCTGAAGGTTGCTTGGCATCTTTCTAAACACTTGACCACCCACTCTCCAGGACTCCAGCAAGAAAATTTTCACCAACACCGTCACAATTACTGCACCCACTTTCATCCCTGGTACCACGAATGCCATGCCCCCGCAAAGGCTGGAGGAGCACAGCAAGCTCCCATAGGCAGCTATGGCATGGGCAGTGGGGGGTGGGAGGGGAGGAGCGCTGGCGAGCACTGACCAGAGGTCGGCGACCATTCGCAGATACCACCAGCAGTTTTGGTGTCAAGGGAGGAGTGGAAAGTGGCAACCGCCTGCAGGCACCGCTTGCAGCACTTTTTGCAGGAGGTGCACTGCCAAGCTCAAGGGGTACCCATGCATCCTCATGCACCCCATACACGTCGCCAATGCCTGGTACTGAGAAAGTGGCCTAAGCCAGGGTTTCCAAAGGCAGATTGCCAATGTGGGACACTCCGGCAATACAGCTTTGAAGAAGCCTTCCATGTGACAAAGGTAAAATTTCCTCACTGTCACTCCTAGGTGAAAGTGGTCAGACAGAGTCCACCGAACCATTCCTAGAGAAATGCCTCGAAAACAATGTACGTGTAAGCTTTTTCAGTCCAGGTACTCAGATTCCATGGCGATGAGCCTACCATAGACATTTTGGACAAGATCTTCAGTTCATATAAACTGGCATCTCTCCAACTTAATTCCAGCTACATCAACTCATACTGGCCAAACTCGGCCCACAGATCATCCTGTATGTAGAATGGGGGATACAGACCCCAAAATCTTGTTCTACACAACACATGAATGGGATTCTAAGCAACTGGCCCCTTTGCAACTGCATCCTGCAAAGTACTTCATAATAAATCTGTATAGATTCATAGATTGTAAGGCTGGAAGGGACCTCAGAAGATCATTTGGTCCAGTCCCCAGCATGAGGCAGGAAAGTATAGTTCTAGGACACAAGAACTCCTGGAAGGAAAATGCATTTTTAAATCCTTAAGACTTAATTTCTACCTAGGAGAACTTTTACAATCTCTTCTCCAATACCTGATGAAGGGTGTTTGTGCCCAAAAGCCTGCAAATAAAGATTTTTTTTTTTTTTTGCAAAAATCTTGGTGGTCTAATAAAAGGTATCATATCTCTACTACAAGTCCCGATTGCCTTTTCCAAGTCCACAGGCTTTCTATCTCAATTCTCATCTCCTCAGGATGAGCCTGAGTTACAAAAGAACAAGGATTCCATTATTCGCTAAGCATGTGGAGCAAGGTGGCTATCTGACCTCACATTTACCTTTTTTAGTTGACATGAGAAGTCAATTGTTTTCAAAGACACCAGTGTCAACTCTACGCCTCTGCAGTGCTCATCATGTTCTCCAGGTCTTTTTTATATCAGGTACACACAAGGAAGAAAGACAAAATATTCAATTTGCAAAAAACAAAGCTAGTACCTTTGGAGAGACACCAAATAAGCTGATGCTTATCCTTCCCAGGTGCCAAGTACTTGCATCTGACACTGAAATCACTTGGTTCAGTCTGTATTCAGCACCTCTTTTTTAAAAATCAACTAATCACCCACTTAAAGCTAGCCATCCAGGTTGGAAGCTTCAAGTAGTAACACCTACTTTTTAATACAGCTTTTAAACAAAACATCATCACCTCTGAGCTGCTGTTAATTAACCCCACTTCTTCCACAAGTCTGAAATGGAATGAGTCATTTAACCAAGCCATTAAGCAAAAATTTAAACACAGGGAGGAAAAGTTAACTTTAAGGCTGTATAACTGCTAACTAGCTATTCTATACAGGCTGGGAATTTAGGTGAAGAGCAGAGAGCATTCTTGAACTGACACTTAGGGTTGTAGGGTATTTTGATTTACGTAGAGCAAAACCAGCTCAAGTTCCAAAAGTATGACTAAACTGGGTGGGGTGCCAAGGATACCCCAGCATTTTCAGAAACTGTTGATCACTTATCCTCTGGGATCACTTATCCAGAGGGGAGGCAATCCTCTTAAGTGTTTCAAAACAACCAGGAACACTGGTCACATTTGAAAACATAACCCATGTGATACAGATGAAGTATTAGGTCAAAAGTATAAGGCTACAGGGAGACAAAAAAAAAAAAAAGTTTAACCACAACAACAACTCAACCACAACATGCCAGAAAGCTAGCATTTGTAGCTAATGTGACTAGCATGGACTCAAACAAAATGATGAGCAATGGTCTGAATCCTACAGTTCATTCAGGAATTTGCTGATGCAACAGTGCCACTGAAGCACATGGTAATGGAAGCTGGTGGGTTAGTCCTGTGTGGTCAGGAAACAAGATATGCTCCACTGGCTGACTGCTTCATTGAAAACTCCTGCAGTAAGAGCACCAAGCCCAGGAATACGCCTGCAAATGGTAGGTAGTGTTTCATTCAAGTTACATACCTCAAAGCAAAGCAGTGAGAAGGCCCTAGACCAGTGGTTTTCAGATTTTTCAATTTGCAGACCCCTAACAAATTCTGAATGGAGATGCAGACCCCTCTGAATTGTAAAGTGTGACTATTCCCATACTTTTGATTAGTCATCTTTTGTGGACCTCTTAGACGGTGCGCAGACTCCTAGGGGTCTGAGGACCACAGGTTGAAAGCCACAACATCACATTTCAGCAGAGTTCTAAGGAGATAGGGAGCAAATGAGTGCAGAAGGAATTAAAAAGATAATATATGCAACTACAGAAGCAGAAGCCAAGAAAGAGCAGGGCTGGGTGACAGTAACCTGCTGAAAACCCACCATGACGGTCCTGCAGTTAGACATGATTCTTAAGACATGCTGAAGGACCCAGCCTTGGCTAGTCACAATTTGATGACTTCAAGGCTTCCATTTCTTCTCCCCAAACCTAACTGCATTAGTCTTATTAGAGCAGCAGATTAGTGCTGGTTTCTATTCTCAGCTTCTGGCATTCTTGTTTAATAACAGAGGGAAGTCACTCAACCTCCATGACTACACATGCCTCTCCATAATAAAAAGGGGATGATGTTTACCTGATTCACACACCTGACTAGATATACCTATGTGCTCCAGTGAAAAGGTGCTGTATGCACAGTCAATTTAAAGCTTATTATTCATTGGATTATCTAGAACAAGAGAAGGCTTAGGAAATGAACCAGATGAAAAATAAAAGGAAAAATAAAACCTTACTGCCCACAAAAGTTATACAATTGCTTTGTTTTCCATCTGAATTTGGCTAGAGAGACTCCCTTGTCTGGGAGACATCACCCAGCCTTCCCAAATGCCATCAAATTTAGAAAGAGCCTCAATTTCTGGGTTGAAAGGTTATCGATACTTTTAACCTGCACAGTTAAAGCTTTACTACTTTATGCTGTACCTTTCCTCCTAGTTCAGTTTAACAGAGCAGCCTAAGAAATAATCATGCTAAGTGCATCTTTCAGACTAGTGTTAAGGTAGTCCTGCTTCTACAACTCCTCTTGCCTTTGAAAGCCCTTCACCAGTTTCCCTATGTCTGTTTGCTCGCTATGTATTCTCAGCAAGGTTAGAGGTTACTAACACTGTAAGTAGATCAGCAGACTGCAATCAAATTTGACAGGAGTGAGAAAAACTAGCCCTAGCTGAAAGAAAAGAAACGGGATCCTTTGTAGCCAATACACAACAAGCTGCATCTATGCTCCACCTTTTTGTGGGATCCATTTAGTTTTGCTAGGATCCCAAAGAACAGAACTAGTTTTCCTTAACACCAAACACTATGCCTAAGTTGCTGAAGAGATCTGAAGGAAAAGGATCCATTCTCTGGACAGCAAATAAATAGTGCATTACACTAAAACAAGCTTTCTAAATGAGTGGATTGTACTGGCTGTGCTTTCTTGGCACAGAACTAAGTGTCAAGTTGTATTTGTTTTGATTAATTCCAACCTGCATTCAACTTCTCATATTTTTTACTAGAAGAATAAGGAAAAGTTACAGTATCTGGAATACCAAAATTAGTTTAAATTTTCCCTCAACAAGAATGATTAATGTGCAAGGTCTTTAAGCATCAAACATTGTGACAACTAATATTTTTGTATAATTAAAGGCTTAAGAGTGCTGTAAAGAAATTAATAATTCCCCAATACAAGGAAATGGTATTTGTGCTAGGAAAGCTACTGCAAAGAAGCTACATGGAAATACTGAAATGCCGTCTTTTAAAAACCTTTAAATGTGGTTCTTCCTAGAAGTATATGCTTTATATCTAGCCAATGAATCACTTCAGTACATGTATAGCAACAGTGGGCACTCTATTTTTATAACCCAGTGAAGTCACACCCATTTCTGTGCCATTACTGCAGGGAGAACTGCACATCAGTTTTGCCCATAGGCATAAGAACAGCCAAGTCAATGAATATCGGTGCTCCAATAGAGATTTTTGGGGGCCAATACCAATAGCTGATTTTTAAGGAGCCACACCGGCCAATACCGATCCAATTTCCAATACAGCCGCATACAGTTCTTAAGTCTGTTGAGGTAGAAGGGCAGTGGGGCTGGGGCAGGGCAGGCATGCGACAGAGCTGCGGTTCATGTGGGGGATGCAGGGAGGGAGAGGAGTGGCTCCTGCTGCTGCATGCACCCTGGGAAAGCCCAGGGGGCGGAGGCGGGCTTGTGTGCCCCCTGGATCTGTAAGGGGTGTGGGCAGGATGGGCTGCAGCTATGGGCTGGAGCAGTACTGGGCAGGTGGTAGCTGGGGGTGAGGAGGGTTGCTGAATCACTGTAGCCAACCCACAGACCCCCTCCCAGTGCTGCCAATGCCAGCTGTGCAGATCCAGGTGCACACATTTCCTCCTCCCTGTGTCCTCCTCGACGAGCAGGGTGCAGCAGCAGGAGCCGCTCCCCCCCGCCCCCCGGACAAGCTGTGGCTCCGACCTGCACCCCACCACCACTCTGGCTGGGCAGCGCCTGCCCCAGAACCACTCCCTCCTCACTGCAGGGGCCTCGATCTGTCTGCACCCCATGCGCCTCTCCTTCCCCCTTCTACCACAACAGACTTACCAGCTACACAAAGCTCTCCACACTGCCAGCTGTGCTCTTCACTGCCTACATGCTGTGCTGCAGCTGTATGCATGCACAGGCCATTTAATCAGCCAAATTATTGTCCACATCAGGCCAAATTCCAATATAGAGAATTTTCTTTATATCAGTGCAAATCCAATATCAGACCGATGTATCAGTGCGCCTCTATTGTAAATATCTCATGATATAGGCACAAACAAAAAAGACCATTACTAGCACCAGCATTTAAAAACTAGGATAGGAACAAGTGATCAGTGTGTTTGTAGGTGGAAAGAAACTTGCAGGTCATATGACTATACTGGTATTATACAATGCTCAATTGTTCTGGAACTCAAAGTATAAGGACAAGTTTGTTTGGCTTTAAAAAAAAAAAGACTGCAAAACTACCCAACATGTCCCAAGTCCCAATGTTGCAATGTCCCAAGTAGGCTGGACAAGTTCCACCTGAAAACTAAACCCCTTTGAAAAGCTGGTCACAATTTTTCTATCTTTATGTAAAGAGATGTGCTGCTACTCACCCAATTGGCATTAAAAGCATGTTTCCAACCAGGCATCATTACCCTAAAGGTCAGTCAGATGCAATGAAAGGCAAGCATGTCTGATGCTGGAATGTCAGTATCTCAAAGTCAATAACTAAAATTAACCTCACCCTGACAGTTTTTAAATAAAATTAAAAAAAATTGTAATCTTCCCCCCCACCTTTATTTTATTAATTATCTCACCCCATTATTTACACTGAAGTCACGAGATGCCGGAAGAGCTAAGCTACTGATGATCTACTATTCCAGAACATTACTTTGACTACAGTACAAGCCTGTATATTTTGAAGAATGCAATTAAGAATGGTAAAATATAGAGGATCCCAAAGGTAGCAAAATTAATGTTGATAAAAGATCCTTGGGCCTGATCCACAGAAAGGCTGGACACCCAGAACTCCAAAGTTATTTGTAAGCAGGGGGGGAGAAAATGAGGACCACTCTCCTTTTTAGGTCTGAACTATTCAGAAATAACATCAGATTACTGGGGGAGAATTTTAAGAGTTCATCTTGTTTCGAGTATCGAAATACACTTGCTCACGTGCATGTAATCCAACTGCAACATCATAATTTAGCTCTCATTTGGGATAGCACTAGAAAGTTAAGAATCGAATTAGGGCTGGAGTCTATGAAGTGCTTGCTGCATGGCATTAACTCCCACTTAATTCAGGGAGCGTTCAGCACTTTGTCAGATCAAGCCCATGTACCGTTTTAAGTTATAACTGTATTTTAGTGAATGAAAAAATAGGCAAGGTGCTATCCTACATGTATCTATGGTAACTTCAAGGGCTGTATCTTCACAACATATTCCTAGAACATCATTAGGCCCAAAGAACAAAAAGTAGGTACCAAGACAAGCTGTAATCAGTGCTTCTAAACTGAACTATTTCCCAATGGTCTTCAGATTTTCTTCAGCTCCTAGAATCTATCATTGGTTTTGCTGCTGCTTCCCCACATTAAGAATCAAAAATAGTAGTTCTCACTTTCATACTGCCTTCATGCAATTTTCCCAGCCATTTAATAAATATAAAGGTCAGTTGGACTTCCAGCAAGAGAAAGTTTAAAAGTTGTGGGTGTATTAAAAAGCAAGTTGCATAACGAAATACAAAAATGACAGGAGCAGAGATCAGTACACAATGCTGGGAGTGGAAAGCAGTTGGAGTCATTCACCCAAAGACACAGTTTAACCTCCTATCACTTCCTGGTTCCTAGAGTACATCAACTTGCAATGTCCAAAACAACATGCATTCCCAACAAGTAGTAGAGTTTTGTGATTAATATTCCATAATATGCAGCACCACAAACACTAGCAGCCTTGCTCAAATGCTAGTATTTTGGCTGTAGCAGTGATGTACTCTACAGTATATTCAATGAACCAGGAAGCAGCAGGAACATTTTACAGAGTAAATGCAGCAGTAAGTTAAAAGTAATGACCAATTACCAACTGATGGTTAGTGCACTAAAGGAAAACAAAAATAAATAAGTATCTGCTTCTTCTATCCTGTCTCTTGCCATTTCACCTCCCTCTCTCAGTTTGTTCAGTTGAAAAATGGCATAATGCATTCACGCTTGTAAACCAGTTACACCTGAATAAAAATTGCATTTGTTATTATCACTAGCTGAGTAGTAACTGGAAATCCCCTTCTGACCTTTAAATGTTCAGATCCATAAAGGGAAGCAGTACAACTACAGTACATACCCACACTTCTTGGGTGGTTGAAGGTCTTTGGCCTTGTGCCTTATGATGCAATCGTGTCTTGGGAGCATTGAGGGGAGAAAGTTCAAAAATGTTTATAACAGGCCTTATTCTGCTCTCAAAGCCAACTCCCATGACTTCATGAATACCAAGTTAAATTAATGGCTAATGCTCTTGAAAATCCTATCCCTTTATATATAACCACAGATGTTGTGAAGATTATATTCCCCATGCAGGTTGAGGAAAATTTTAAAAATAAAGTAAAAGGGAAAATGTCAGAGGGGAGAAAGTATTTTTACACACATGGAATGCAAGTTTCTACACCAAACAAACTGAAACCTTTGGGTGCCCACTGAAACATTGGTATTAACAACAACATTTAGAAAGTTACAGAATTGCAAGGGTGAAATACACGTTTCACTTTTGCATTTCTCTCAGATTGGACTCAAGTTTCCTCAACACTTTAGTCCCAGGGTTTCAAATACAGCAGCAGTGGCAGCAACAATGGACTAGCTAAAAACAATCATTTGTTTTTAAACCACTGTTGACTTTGGAATTTAAAAGATTTCCTCCACACTGGATACAAGCCATGTCAGGTTTTGATCCGTTTCTTTTACAAAACTGAACTTTGACAAATGTTAAGTTGCTAGTAACCTTTCAACTCTCGTGTTTAAAAAAAAAGGGAAAGTTGTCTAGCCACCAAGGACTGGAGGTACTTCCAAATATGAACTTGTGCAGCAGAGCTCTTCCTGAGCTTGACCATGAATAGCAAATGCCTCTGCTGTTGCTCCCAACTTTCCCAAGCAACCACAGCATGGCACTGTCCAAATATTGACCAATTTCACTGAAGCTATTGAAAATCCTGAAAATGGCAATGACAATAGCTGGTTTCATTCTGCTATAGCTTGAGAAGGAACACGTGGAGACACCTGGGTATTTCACAGATCTTTAAGATGGGTAGAGAAGGGGGAAAAAATGTCTATCCTCACAGCATTTAGTACAGTGGTTCTTAACCTCTTTGGACATAAGGCACCCCTGCAAAACTTTTGTAAGTCAAGTGACACCCAATTCCTAAAACAAATTTATACATTGCAGGGTTTACTTCCTTGCCGAGGGGTCTAGCAGTGGGGTTAGCAGGGACAAGCTTGAGCCTGCCCTTTTTGCTTATGTTCTCACACCCCACTTATTTTCTCAAACCTCAAGGCACCCTTCAAAGGATCTGGGGGCACCACAGGATGCAGTGGTACCCTGGTTGTGAATCATTCATCTAGACAGAGGGGGTAGGTCTTAGCAGACATGCTTCTCCTTGCACCCTGACTATCAAGTGGCTGAGATCCTCCTCTCCCTCAGAAGCCAACTGAAGGACTTCAAAGCAAAACAATAATACAGAAATAGATCTGAAACAGGAAGCCCCCAACAGGGCCTGGGATAGACTATTAGCAGCTGGGAAAGGAGGTTGAAGGGCAGCTTCCCAAAATGTTCCTCTATGGGGTCAACCTTCAGCTGCTGGACCTAGATCCCATGGGTAGGGGGAAAAAAAAAAAAAAAAAAAGCCAATGCCCATGAAAAAAAGAAAAGCAAAGAACAAAAAGCTCCATCTCTCTCCACTCCCTTTTAAGTCTTTTGAAGGTCACCTTGTAGTTTAATATTTATTTCATGCTCCACATTACTCCAGCAGGATTCAATACAGTGTTGAAATCACCGAAGTACATGCTGTAACACACTTAATGGAAACTAGTTACCACAGGGAAGGGAATATAACCTTGAACATCCAGATGATTATAATTCAGCTCCAGGAATGCACTACAATAGCCACACACACACACACACACAGCATCTTCCCCACCAACACCTCTTTAAGTACGGAACAGGAGGTTTGAGAGGGGAAAAAAAAAAGTTTTCCAAAAACACATTTTTTCCTACAATGAACAACTTCCCAAGGAACAACTCCATCCTAACCTTTTTTTGCTTTTGTGATGCACATAAAAGCAACACTACCACCAACCCATTCCTGCCACTTGGGGCCTCCAAAAGTGACAGACAATCCTAAAAACCTCTGCTCAAACAGGACGCATTTCTTGCCGAGGATCAGCCCCTAGCACTGGATCTTATACGGCCCAATCCTGTAATGAAATAGCTCCAACACAAGTCAATGGAGACAGCAGGTGCTTAGTGACCTGATAAAAAAAAAAAAAAAAAAAAAAAAAAAAAATCAAATCAAGCCTCAAGTGCCTTAAGGACAAAGCACACAGCTATCATAAATCACTTTTGCAAATGTAGGCCAGGCAGGAAGTCTGCAATGGGAAGACGAGGACTGATCCCTCACCACTGTGCTTTAATCATTAAACTAGCCCATTTTTCCCTTGTGGGAACAGATAGCAACTTCAAGCAGATTTTGGAGATTTGCTCTCTTCCTCACCCATATACAGGAGTATGCTGGTTGTATATCAGAAACACAAGCAACTCCCCATGTTGGAAATCTTCCTTTAGAAGTGAACTCCCCGTCAGGATTAGAAATTCCACACTGCAGGTGAAGGGACTGGCTGCAAACCAAATAATTGTATCTAGATTAACTCTGCTCCAAAATCCCAACCCACTTGTGATGGTTCCCAGGGAGCCAATACCCATGACTTCCTATAAAGGTTTAGAAGCTTTTAACACTAAAAGCTTTTGACCTGGTTCAATAGCAAGAAGCTCTGAAAATAAACTCAGGTTTGTAGTGCTTTGAAACTTGGCTTTGTCAGATGTCTTCTTCAAGAGAAGATGGCAGAAAGCACATGGCACATTAGATCCATCCTATACCTGGCTCTCCAACTGAAATGACAAGCTTTTGCAGAACAAAAGGAAGAACGGACAGATACTATCCAGGAAACAGCATTTCTCTAAGTGTCCCTTCACAGACCTCCAGGTGTTTTCACCTTCACCAGCTACAGGAGTAGAGGGAATAACTAGGGACAGAGTACTATAACATTACTTTTTACACTTCCTGCCTGCAACAAATCAAGAAAGAGGGAACACAGCCCATTCAGACAGAAACCTCATATACAGCATTAGAAAGACTCTCACCTGTCTTCATCCTTGAAGATAAATTTCCGCAGTTTGAGGTCTCTCAATACCAGTCCTCCGTCGTGACAATGTGCAACAGCAGAAGCAATCTGATAGAACAGTTTGGCTGCTTCCTCTTCTTTAAGCTTCTTGCAGGTGCGAACAAAAGAGTGCATGTCTCCATAGCTCCTCTCAAAAAACACGTAAGCTTTTGTCTCCCCAAGAATTATTTCAGTAATTTGGTTGATATTTTTGTGTGCAGGTAGACAAAAACATGGCGCCAGTAACTCCTGGTAGCAGCCAATATCAAACACCTACAGAAATAACAACAGTAAAGCAAGGGTTAGAGATACTGTTGACCATCAACATTATATCGAACAATCACACCGATGCCGTTACTGAGCACTGCACACACTTTTGTTGTTGTGATGTATGCTGTTTTCCAAGCTGTGCTTGTCCAGAACAAATCTGTCAAAATGGATTTGGGCATGATGTTGATAAACTAAAAAGTAGATCTGATCCATCCTGACATGGAATGGAATACCAGAACTGAAACAGAGAAGTTGTTCCCCAGAAGTATGAAGAGCCAAAATGTGGTTAACTCAGCCAGTAATTTGAATTATGGTTTGGAAGTCAAAGTTATATAGAAGGAAGATGGTAGACCTCAGAAGGGATGGAGTTTATTTTAAGGAATTCCAGCCAAGGACTCAAAAGAATATAGGCAGCATGCTGAGATGTGTATTTAAAGAGATGTTGTCAGACTGCGTTCACTTTTACCAACCATCTTTTTACCTACTTTATTAATCCCTTAAAGCCTTGAAAAAAAAAAGTTTCAAAACCAATCTATCACTATCAACATTGTTTACTTCCTCCAGCCTTTTCATCTGAGAGCAAGACAGCCAACCCAGTTTCACTTTCAAATTTTCAGTTTTGCAATGTTTGTTGTTTAAAGTGTCAGGAAACAAAATGTGGTTTAGGCTGCAGAAAATTTCCTTAAAAAAAACACAAGACAAATTTGAACCAAGGTTTGTTGGTTTGTTTGTTTTTTTAAGTTAAAGGTCCCTAGAAAAACCTGAGCCTTTCTTGAACAGCAAGCAGATCAAAGAGTTTGTGAATGAGCTGCAAGAATGTACAAAGGATGCTAAGAAATTCATATATAAAATGTTACTATAATCCAGTGACTACAAATGAATCAGTATGCGAGTCAATTAAAAAAAAAAACACCGAACTTAAGGCAGAGGAAAGACTTTATGCGGCATAATTAAGTGCTCTAGAGTTAGAAAGTGCAAGCAAGGCTTGACAAGAAGTGAATAATACTGTATTTATACCTGCCCCACATACATTTTTGGTAACAAAGGGAACTGCTCATGTTTCCAGCAAGGAGATGCTATTATTTGCTCAGCACACTCCGAAGTATCTTGCTATATTTAAAAAACCAAAAAACAAAAAACCAACATGAGCCAGCTTCAGATGCAGCTAGGTATTGTTTCTGCTTTTCTAAATAAAGGGTACAAGAGAAACTGGTACAGTTCTTAGCCCAGGTTCTCACTAATACCATCTTCTTTATATCCTAGATTGAGACTCAGGGAGAATGTCCATCACTTCCTCTGAAGCTTTAAAAGCTTTTCAAACACAACGCCCTTGACATGATTCAATAGCAATTTACAAGAAAAAGTAAGGTTTTAATGCTTTGTAACAGCTTTGAACAATTAATTCCTCAGGAGGGATTCCAAAATGGCAGAAACTGTGATCAAAGGGTCAAAAAAAATACTTACCTGTACTGCTATACTACATCCCAGGCAGCAGGCAGTCAGACAGGCAGACTGCCAAACAGGCCCAACTTATTTTAGGAGAGGAAGGATTAGCACTGAGGTATTCTGGCGATTTGAGAAACCACAGAAACAAAGTTGGGATTTGGTGCTAAAATCCCCAAGATGTAGGTAATTCTGGAGGAAAGCTCGATGGCATCTGGAACTGTGCTAGTGTTGCAACACTTCTTAAATCCATCTTGGAAGAGGTTGGAAATAGTTCCATGAAAATAAAAGGGATTTTTTTTATAGCCCTCCATCATGTATTTTAACCATCTTCTTCTGAAATACCACTACCAGACGTCTTATATAACTTCAATATCCTGAGTAAGTAATCTATGTATTATGGCTCTGAGGGAAGCACTGTGTTTTAAAGAGGCCCCTATCATATTGCCACTATCTAGAGGCTCTTTTATAAAAGGCTTCTTTGTAACCAAAGTATGTAATGTCCCTGGACTCAATTCAGCCTAACGTCCAATAAGCAGGAGTTTGATTTAGGTCTTACTAGCAATCAGAAATGAGCAGATACCATTATTTGGATGCCACAGACCCTAGAAGCAAGTAATGGCACTTGTACAGTTAGTGGGTAAAGGAAAACGCTTCTGGGCAGTCAGCGTGTCTCTTATCCGAGCTGATTCTTGCCCAAGAAGCCACGGATACCATCATCTGTAAGATACCAGATAGCAAAAACGTGAGATCCTTTAGTAGAAAGGGAATTCATTAAATAGGATTCATGATATAGGGGGTGTTTTACAACCTGCATTAAAGGCAGTTTGGGCAACTGAGGAGTACTTAGAAGCTAGATATTGAAGTCAAGCCTTTTTAAAACAGGTATCTTAAGTGGTCAACAGGATTAGATCTTCAACTTTTTTTTTAAGTGAAAAAATGTGTGGTTGAAAGGGAAACTAAAAAGAAACAAAATTCTTGCGAGCTGTAGTTCCTATCATGAAAATATGCCTACAACTGCCTAACCCTTGCAATGAAGAAGAGGAAAAAACTTGCTAGAAATGAAGTATAGCAATGAAGTTACTCTCAAAACACAAGTTCATATGTAATTTCATGCAAAGCAGCAGCTTCACACTATTTTTTTTTTCCCTGAAAAGATGTAAATGATCCGGTGCGTAACCCTACACTACTGCAAGATACGGCTTTCATTTGAGAAATCCGATTTCAACTTCTGTTGATTTTGGCAACCTAACACATGCATTTTAACCTGCAGCAGTAATCCCAGTCTCATCAGTCTGCAAGGTCATAGGGCCCTCTCTCAAATAATCAACTGTAAAGGATTAAATCTTCGTTAACATCAGGGTTCCCACCTCCCAGTCACTGGGTAGATTTATGTTACCCTCTGAACCAAAACCATTACAAAAAGCTGCAAAGAGTAATTATTTTTCCTTGCATTCCTGCCAGTCCATAACTTTTTGTGAATCAAATGCAGAAGGAATGCAACAGCCAATAATATGACGCCCAATGCTCTGGGTAATTGTGAATGATAACACATCTACTGTTCATTTCACAGACAGCTCAAACCCCAGAAATTTGCATTTGCTAAATGGCATAATTATATATTTTGGGAACAATGCAAGGATTAAAGTGTGCGCTTGAGGGTTGCAAATTGCTACACAGTCATCCAAGCTGGTCCTGGTTACTGCCGAAATGGATGGGCGTAAAGCTGGGACACGAGAGACAATGAAAATAGTAACCACTGCAGTTTAGGAACAAAGGAAAAATATGCCCTCAGACTGAAAGGGAAATACATCCCTTGAGAACTACGCAAGCATGCGGGCTTCCTCTTCTCACAGCTCACCTTCCAATGGCAGGAGCCCACGGGGAGGAAGTGTTGAAGAGCAGGCAGGCTACAAAGAGTGGGTTTCATATTTGGTCTGCTCTTCAAAAAAAAAAAAAAAAAGACGTAGGTGTGCGCAGGTTGTAGCCGAGCTCCAGTGTGCAATACGGGGAGGATACTGTTTGCAAAAAAGCTCTGTAGCGAGGGGGCTCAGAGCTCAGCCTGATTCATTTCAAGTAGATTTCTTAATCACTTTCCAGACAAAGCTGACTGCATGCTCCCCCCCCCCCCCAAGTTGCAAAAGCGTAAAATAAAGCAAGCCACAGCTCCTCACCATGACCAAGGGATCCCCCTGCTGCAGTCCGGAGGAAACCAGGCTCGCTCCCGACCTCTTTGCAGCCTGGTTTAAAGATGGTTCTTCCCAAGCAGAGGGAGCCCTGGCTCCGGGCCACCGCTATAACGTGGCCATTGTCTGAGTGCGGGAAAAGTTGTGGGATGCGCGGGTCCCGGGACGGGATCGGGCCCGGGTCTCACCCTGATGCTCGTGTCCGGTCCTGCCCCAACCAGACCCCGGCAACTTTGGGGGGGGGGACCCCACAACAGAAAGCAACAAGAAAGAGGGAAGCACGTTACCTTGCAAACCAGCTCCTCTCCGCTGTGCAGATGCACGGCTCGGAAAACGTGGTCTCCCTCCAGAGGCTCCAACAATAAGTATTTCCCGATGCAAGAAACGCAATGCGACAAGTTGGGAGTCTCTGGCGGGCTCGGGGAGCCGAGGTTGGGGCTGAAGCTCTGGCTCGGCTCGACGGATCTCAGCGACGAGAGCTCTTCTAAATCCTGGGTTTTACTCCGAGGTCGCCCATACCGCGCTATGGAGATAGGGGTGGACCTTTGTATGTTCATGAGGATGGAGAGAGCCGGCTCCGGTCCGACGGCAAAGCCCAGCCTTTGTGCGGCGACCACGGGGGGCGGGGGCCGGGGACCGCAGCCCTGGCGAGCCGGGGCACAGGATGCAGCCGCGGGTCCTTTTGTTTCCTCTCGGGGCTCGGCTCGAGCCAAGTGCAACAAAGTAACTACTTGCCGAGGCTCGGGCCCCCCGGAGCGATGCGGCGGCCGGCTCCACGGGGGCGAAGCGATCAACCCTCCCCCCAAAAGAAAAAAAAGCCACTGGATGCGCACAGGACTGGCTCGTCCCCTCTCTCTTTAATGCAAGGCAAAAAAAAAAAATAATAATAATGTCCCGAGTTGCCTACGTTTCAACTGTAGATGGCGTCTGGAGCTGCTCTCTGCCACGGAGGGCTCGCCTGATATGCAACACAAAATAACGAGGGAGCATTTAACTTACAGAGCAGTCAGCAGCGGCGCCGACAAAAGAAGAGGCAGGCTCGGCTCGGAGAGACTTGCACAAAAGCCGGGTTTTCGCCCCCCAGCCAAATCGATTTAAAAAAAAATAATAATAATAAATTCAACTTTGCACAAGGAGAGAAGGGAGGGGGAGGGACGGGGTGCTGGAGCCGAACAAAAAGTGCAAGCGAGGACAAGGAGGGATCAATGGGCTCCGGTTTCCATTGCACGGCGGGGGTTTCTCTCTCCCCGAGGCTTTCTTATCTTATTTTTTTTAGTACAGTTCGCCCATCCGGCAAAAATAATAGGAAGAACAACGCAGGAGAGGGAAAAAACAGAACCAAGACACCTGGATGCTTCCTTTTGCCGGATCTGGAAACATAGATGGGGAGAGGGGGGGAAAGGAGGAGGCTGCAATCACTCCCCCCCAAAAAAAAAATAAAAAAAAAATAAAAATAGGTATGTATTGCAAGAAGCGGACCTGCTTTTCTTTCCTAAGAGGTAGGAGAAGGGGGAGGAAAGGGATGGCCGGGCCGATCCCTTTCAGCAAGGCATCCTCTCGCCACCACGTACGAATTGCTACTTACGTGGCTGGGAGCGTGTGCGCCTCTGGCCGCGCTGCGCCTCGCTACCAGTGTCAGCAGCGCGCCCCGCTGCCCGGGCTCACTGCCCCGGCCGCGCCGCCGCGCCGCGCACTGGCTCGGGGGAGAGCCCGCCCCGCGCCCCGCCGCCTCCTCATTGCGCCGCCGCGCCATCAATCACCGCCGCCCGCCGCCAGGCTCCCCCCTCCCGCCGCCCCCTCTGCCTCAATGAGCCGCGCTCAGGGTAAACAAGGTGAAATATCCTTCCGCAGCGCCAGCCGGCAACGGGAGCTTTGTGCGCCGCTCCGGGCTGCTGCTGCCTCAGGGCTGGGATGTGTGCGGGGGGTGCAGTGCATTGCATTGCATTGCACTCCTCTGTTTCAATAGAGCTGGTGCTTCATTAAAAAAAAAAAGAAAAAAAAAGGGGGGGGGGTGGAGAAACGCTTGTAAAATAAAAGCCCAACTTTTGTTGTATAAAAGCTCTCTGCAGGCATGAATGCTGTGCGGGTGGTATGCTCTTGGCAGGGCAGTGCAAGCCTTTTCTTTATTTTTTCCTCTCCCCCACCCCATCAGTTTTTCCAGGCAACCTGAGTCTGGGCTTCACATATTTGCAGCAGCAACAGCAGTTGCTTCCCAGTGTAATGATGTGGGAGGAGTTCCCTTGACTCCAGGCCTAGTTTAATCCACCAGGCGAAACCTAAAGGTGTTGGGGGGGGGACAAACCCATCTGTACTAGGCAGAGAAAGCTGTGAATGAGTCACCTCCAAGCACAACTGAGTTTCCTTTCTGTTTTTACACTAGGTTTTCGATGCACATTCAAGTTTACCAAGTGGCTCCCCTGCTAATGTTTGGGTTTGGCTTCCTGTCAATCTCAGGACCAGCAAAAAGGAGTGGTGTTGTAAGGAAGCAAAATGCAAAGCAAAGCTTGAGGGGTATGCAATAGGAAAAGGGAAATCATTTTGCCTTGTGGCCTTCAGCTTGAAGGCAATACAAACTGGACTGGGTCTGCTCAGTTTTCCTGGTGATGGACTACAGTAATGGTCTCCAGCCTTTTTAAGTAGCAGAACATCTTTGGCACTATGATCCCTGCTGAGTTCCTGCCCCTGGGGCAGGGGGCTGGACTCAACGATCCTCCAGGGTCCCTTCCAGCCCGAATGTCTATGAAATTTAAATGTGACTCAAGATCTACCACCGTGCACTGCTGCCACACCCCCTGCCCAGCAGGTACATCTGTGGGGAGCGAAGGGGGGCAGGCAGATGGAGACAAAGGGAGAAAAAATTATTTGGGGGCACGCCTCCCCAGCAGGTAAGTCCCACTTGGCTGGGGCCCCATTCAACTTAGCCCTGCTCCTGCCTCTGCGGCACTGTCCCTCGCCGCGAAGCCTCAATCTAGCCCCCACTCCTCCCCTCCCCCACGGACTGACCTGCTGGGTTGGGGCATGCAGGTGCTCAGCCCCCCACCCCAGCCTCGGATCAACCCCAACAGGCTCCGAGATCTACTGATGGATCGATATCCACTGGTTGGTGACTACTGGGCTACAGCTACGAATGGGGAAGGGATGTGGAGGGTCCAGGGGTGTTACTTGACCACTGTTTAGGGGCAGTGAGCTTTTGTGCTGTTGTGGTTCTCAGGGTCCTAGGGACCAGGGTTGGACACAGGCATGGGCGAACCGGGTGGCCACCCAGGGCCTAGACAGAAAGGAGGGTGAAAATGGTAATTTTAAAATTATTATCATCATTACCTCTGGTGAAGGGGGGCCCAATTCTAAAAGTTTGCCTAAGGCTGGCAGGAGTCTAGGTACGGTACTGCTAGGGACCCACATCTCAGCTTGCCACTCCTTTGTGGTGAGGTGCTTGAAATGTTGAATAACCTAATCTAGAAGAATGTATCTGCTTTTGCAGGCAAGAAAGGAACACTCATAAGTGCATCAAGAAGATGCAAGGGGCCATTGCAACAAGGTGCTGGCATTTCCAAAGAAATCTCTGAAAGATATTGACGCAAGTGCTGTGGTTTTTCCAGATCAACTCACCTTCTACTCCAGTCATTCTTTACTAGAATAGTATGAGTCTTGTGAAATCCCCAAAAGGACTCCAAACTGCAGCTACCGAGTGTCAATATACCAAAAATTACAGTTGCAATCAAAATAGAATTCAGAAGAATTTTCCTAATGTTAGGCCAAAATTTGGCACGGGGGAGTTCAGCCTTCACAAGCTGTGCTAGGCTGTGATCCTCTTCTATGACCCTAACTTCTTTTGTCACTGGGAGCGAATGGGGAGGATGCTGCGAATCTGTGTCTAGCTTGTGAATTTGCTCCCCCATTTCTCCTAGAGCAGCAAGCACAGTTTAGACCCTTCAACATTTCAGAGTTCTCTCTCTGTCTGCATTTCATTGTTAGGTCCTGAAGTGAATGATAGCAGTCTGTATTATGTGTTAAATACTGGTTGGTGCCCCAAATCTGTTAGGAAGATGAAGTGGTGCTTCATAATAAGCTATATGAAGGCTGGGGAATTGCTGAAATGACTTCTCAGATCCAGATGTCATCCTCTGCCCACAGAACATGTGCAGGAAGTGGACAGCAGCGAGACAAACCACTCCAAATTCTGGTGGCTCACCTGTGACCTACAGAGGCTACTTTGAAAGGTAGCAAATAATAGGAAGAGTCATACTGGATCAAACTTGTGATCCATTTAGTCCAGTGCCCCATGTCAGACAGAACCCAGCACCAGATGCTTCAAAAAAAGGTGTAAGAAACCTTCCAGTACGTACCTGTGGGATTAGCTGCCTCTTCAAAATGCCATCCTAGTCCCTAGCAATTAGAGATTGGCTTGTATCCTGGAGCAGGAGGGTTTTATATCCCTTCAAAATTGTAGCATTAACCTTATAACTCTGGAGATTCATGTTGGCCATGTTAACATCCAATTGCTCTTAAATCTTGCTATGTTCTTGGCCTCATCAATATCCTGTGCCATACTCTGCTTTTGCATCAAGTGAAAAAGTACTTAAATCTCCCATTGTAATAAAAGTTTTTTTCTTCCTTACTTTTAATTATCTTTGAGCCCTCTATAATTCCATAAGAGTATTTTTAAAGATGGAATGATGATACAGTGCTATCACAAAGCACGAGCCCTTGTCACCATACCTACCTTGGCCTCCCAGGCTTCTTGTAATGTGATGGGGGTTTAATCCTCAGGGTTTTATTCTATGTCCCCTAAATTGAAACGGTGGGTTTTTAATTGAAACCCACCATTTCAATTTTTCCGTCACATTATGGCGAGGGGCCCAATCCTTTTTTTTTTTGTCAGAGCCGGAGCCTGCCTGCAGCCCGGGGGTGAGTTGCCAGCAGGGTAAGTGGGCCCTGAGCTGTGTTGAGGTCCAGTCCTTCCCACCCAGACAGGCTGCTAGTGGGCTGGGTACTGCCCCAGCTCAGAGGCAGCACCTGGCCCAATCCGACTCTTCCCTGATCCCTAGCTGGTGCAGCAGCCGGGCCACTAGCAGCCTTCCAGGGAGGCCCCGGGGGGCGCCACCACCACAAAGGAAAGGACTAGGCCCCACCACAGCTCAGGGGGTCATTCAGCCTGCTGGCAGCTTGCCCCCCAGCCATCAGAGAGGTGGGCAGACTCCACCAAAAAAAATAAAAATAAAAAAGCATTGGGCACCTTGCCACTTCTGCCTTCAGCAGGCTTCCCACTAACTTAAATGGTGTGGAAACCATCTCTGTCTTCAACAATTCTTTATTTTACCTGCTGGAAAATACAGGAATTCTCACTCAGTTTGACAAGAAATGCTGCCTCTCTGGCACTAGGGATATGGTATTTGAGAAAGAGACAGAGCTAGCGATTACAGCAGAAGATTGGTGGTCAAAATGGTGTGTTATTGATCTGACTATGCACTGGCTTAGTTTGGCACTGAGCACGTCATTTAACTTATCCAGGCTTCAGTCTCCCTGTACATAAACAAAGGATACAAAATATTTTGCCCACTGTTGTAAAGGATGGCGTGAGTCCTATGTGAAAGGAGGTCTCAGTGCTGGACAAGATCATTTTATTACATTTTCCTATTCAATACACTATGGCACATGTTGCTGAATGCTAAAATAGGATATCTGAAAATCATAGCACTGACTTTTCTTCTAATCATTTTAAAATCAAACTATGGGCATTAGAAATTCCAGTTTCCTTGTTCATGGCATTTTCTGTCTGCAATGAAAGATTATGGACTTCCTCTTAAAGGAAAAAGAGAATTCGAGTAATTTTTTTTTCGCAAGAAGTAGAAAGACGTACAGTTTCCATCACCTTAGATGGTTGGAGTCTCTGAAATGCAGCTGGGGAAGGGTACAAAGCGGGAAATATTTGATAATTTATCAAGTATTTTTTTATTATAATCTAATTAAAAAAAATCTCATATCATGAGGACTAAACATTTCCAATCATAAGGGTGTCCCTCTTCCCCTTGTTTGGGGTTTGTATCTCCAACAATCTATAGGGTAGTTTCTGAGTAGCTTTACATCTTTGGAGAGCTTGTACACGTGATGATCGTCACCATGTACACATGACAAAATTTTTCTTTGTGTGATTTAATAGTGTCACGCATTACACATGCACGAGTTTGGGGGTTTCAAATGAATTTGCAATGTTGCAAATTAAACTACATCCACATGTAGTTAATTTTGCAGCATTGCTACATGTAACGTTGCAGCTTTTAATCTGACAGCTCACCCCCAACCATGGGAGAGGGAAGCAGGCTCTGCTGGAAAAAAAAGATCAGGCCCCTCGCTGCTTCTCCTTTCAGTAGATGTCTGGTGGCGGCAGGCACTTATTAAAGACAAAAGCAGTGAGGACCCCCCCCTTTTCTTTTCATAGAGCCTGCCTCTCCCACAGCCAGAGGGAGTGGGGGGGCATGTTTAGCTGTCAGTAGGCCAAGCAGCCCCTGAGCTGCGAGGGGCCTAGGTCCTTCCCTCCACAGCAGCACCCCCAGAGCCACCCGTGTGGGCTGCTAGTAGGCTTGGTGCTGCCCCAGCTTAGAGGCATCCGGCCAGATCCAATGCTTTCCCGAGCCTGCTGGGGCTTCCAGCACCCCGTGCACTGTCCTTGCCACTTTCCCACAACCTGGGACCACCCAGGACCAGTTTGGCTTGTCCCTGGGGTAACGCAGGGAGGTGGCAGGAGGGCAACTGGGTGTGCTGGCAGCCACAGAAGGTGGTGAGGACGGTGCACAGGGTGTTGGAAGCCTGCTGAGCCCCAGCTTCCTCAGGCCCACCTGGGCTTCCAGTGCTCCATGCATCATCTCCATCACCTTCTCTGGTGGCCAGCACACCCAGCCGCTCTGCTGCCCCCTCCCCATGCTGCCCCAGGGGCAAGCCAGCCTGTTCCTGGACAGTCCCAGGCAGCAGGAAAGCAGTGGGGACAGTGCACGGCATGCTGAAAGCCCCAGCGGGCTTGGGGAAGAATTGGATCTGGTTGGGTGCTGCTTCTGAGCTTGGGCAGCACTCGGCCCATTAGCAGCCAATCCAGGTGGCCCCAATGGGTGCTGCCACCACAGAGGGAAGGACTGGGCTCCCCTGCAGCTCAGGGGCTACTCAGCCTGTCTGCAGCTTGCCCCCCATCCACAGGCAGACTTTGCCAGGGGGGCAAAAAAAAGGATCAGGTCCCTCGCCATAACAGGGACAGAAGCCCTTAAATTGAAACAGTGGGTTTCAATTAAAAACTCAGCATTTCAATTTAGGGGACATAGAATAAAACCCTGAAGATTAACCCCCCTTCACATGCACAATCACCCTTGGACTTCACGCCTATTTGTCTGTCATCTACGGAGAGATTCCCATTTACTGCTTCGGTATCTAGAGCAGGCCCTATTATTTTCCACTCAGTTTCTCCATGCAGTTCCCCTGTGTGACACTTGCATGGCTGTGTCCCAATAGAACTTGTTCTCTGGGAAGGTGCTAAGCATCCCCAAATGTAGCAGCTGCCCTCCGTGAAACTGTTCTGCCTTAGGGACCTCTTACTGTGAGAAACTCCTGTGCTACCGCTCCTCCCCCACTTTTGGCACTTCTTCCTGACTGCATCTCAGAGACTTTCAATCTAGACATGCAAAAGACTTAATATTTTCCTACTTCTCCTTCAGAAAGTTCAGCTGGAATTTCCCCCCTTTTTTTTTCTTTAAGGGGTGTCATTCAAGATTTTGCTTTCACTGCAAATAGACAATGTGACTGATATTGCCGTTGTAATGTCCTATCCTCATAGTTTACATTTAAAAACAGAAGGAGAAATATATATATATTTGCATGATAAAAAGAACCAAGATGATTTGGGAGTGAGGGCAAGGGCAGCGTTCCTTTTTCTATATATCAGTTTCAGTTTATTTTAATAAGCAGTTCCACTTTTCATCCACTTATATTTTTTCAGAAACAGACTTTCACAGGATCTGATCCAAGAAAGGCCACTGAATTTGACAGATATCTTTCCATTCATGCCAGTGTGCTTGGATCAGATCACTAGTCTTGTGACTGATCAAACCACTGCTGTCTAACAAGACTTTCTTTTCCAGATCAGTCTGCTCCTCACCCTTTGAATACAAATATTCAGCAACTAAATACAAACCCAAACCCAAGAGGGTGATATTTCTTCTGCTGGGAAGTGCCCTCCTTTTTGCTGACTTTAGAAAATGTAGCAACGATTTTCTTAGAAAGTTTAAATAACTATTATAAATGTGCACTATTAAGAATGTGCACTATGTTGGAAACTTCCTTTCTGGAAAGGTCAGCTCATTTTAGCAAAATAAATACATATAACTTGCTTAAAGTGTGTTTTCAAACACATGTCCGTCCATCTGTCCACAAGGTGTGAATTTTTAACACACTGGACTATCTCAATCTAAGAGCTATACCAGATTTGATATAAGTGTAAATGATTTGTACTGTAATTCTAGTATGCTAATTAAACTTGGGAGTGAAGGGTAGGAGGAAAAAGAAAATGCACAGAAAGTTAAGTATTCATGTCCTTCCGCAGTTTACATTGGATACAAGTAATTCAGACACACAGACAAACACCAGCTGTAATTGGGTGCATTTCTTGTCAAGTCAGCTACTACACATGTGTATTCACGTGCAAGCGAGGATCTGAGAAAGCCTGTAAGGATAAATACCTATGTACCATATCTGTAGTGAGAATCAAGCCTCAGGCTCCATTTCTTTACTTGAACAATAAAAAAAAGTGTTATTGAATAACTCAGTGCAAGATTTACAACTAACTACAGCGCAATAAAATAAAGCAACACTGTACAAAGTAATTTATGTACTGCAGCCCATTAAATGAGGTAGAGAGAAGAAGCTTCAATGTTTCAGGAAACTGCCTCCTTTTTATGTTGTACAGAAATTGTAAAGAAAAAAGCTATTTGCTGAAGTGTCATGAGATTGTCTTCGCACGTTTATCTAGCTTGGATATATGAACTACATTAGCATTCTGCGAGATAAAACATATATATTTCTTGCTCAGGAGGATGAAGTAGACTTTGGCTCAAGAATTTGTGATCTTTGTATCCTTGTCCTAGTTCCAATGATGTATTTGCAATTTTAATAGTGATAGGTTTGTGTATTTTGTTGAAGACGCTGTAGATTTGCTGTGCTTTGACCTAGTAATGCATCCCAACCTATACAGTAGTTTATGAACCACTATTTGTATTATGGGATCCATTGTATATGGGTCTTGGGGAGTGCCAGCATGAACAGATCAACCTATTTCTAAGATATATAAAGCATAATCATTGGCCTTGAATAAAAATAAAGGAACTTTCACCTGTCTACACAATGGACTATTAGCTGCTCTAATAAGACCTTGCACTTCTCCTCTCACTTCTGGCTCTGACATCAACATATGGCATCATTCATAACTGCTAAAAAGTGGCTGTTTGGTGTAGATCCAAGTCACTGCCAGCCCCTTACAAGCTGATACCAGTTTTAGGTAAAAACCCAGAAAGGGTTTTATTTTTCATGCTGCTACCAATTCCCTATTTTGTCTGCATAAAGGAAGTGGAAGCTAAAGGGTTCTTTCCCTGATCATTCTAAGTTACATGAAAGAGCTGGATGTTATCAGCATCAGCTCACCATTAGGCAGGTCAGCTATTAGTGATCAGTAAAAGATTTATTGTTCTTATCAAAATGGCTTAAATGAATACAACACTTGGATATAAAAATTAAGTAAAGAAATGCATTGTATGCTTGTTTCAGGATGAAATCTATTTTTCTTTTTTTTCTGTGTGCGTGTGTTTGCACATACACACAATAAAACTATGAATTATCAATATTAATTATGAATATAAAATAACTATTTACTGGACTTTATCTAATTCAGGAGTACATGTAACTGAACAGACAAAAAATGAGTTTTATTCAGCTGAGAATCTTCTTTCAGTCGGCTCATGGTATGATCAACAATCCTCTTTTAGGAAAATTTTCTGTTCTGCTCTTTGGGAAGAAGTTCCATTATGCTATTTTCCAGAGGATCATGCAACCTGAGACTCCAGAATTGTTTCCCAGGCAGTCCAGTTTCTTTTTGCACAAACTCCTTCCAGTAGAATTACTGAGTTGGATTTGAAGGCTAATTTCCAATGGAACCTTGGGAACTAAATAAGCTTATCACAGACCCCCTTACAAATTTTATTCACAGTTTTTTGGGTGAAAATGAGGTGGTCACCAGTTGGGATTCCACAACACATAATTAGAACTATTCTTATAATTCACAAATAGCACCCGGTTGATCCTCAACTGTTGTTTATATGAAAACATTCCCATTAATTAAGTCTGGGTCCCATTCTCTAGTCAAAAGCATTTTTTAAATTAATTTATTTTTCATTCCCAAACTCGAAGACTTGTACAGATCTGTTCTGACCTCCTCTATAGAAACAGGGTTTAGGACATTCCTGAATTAATTCCTTTTTGAATTTAGAGTTTGCAGCTTAAGAAAAAAAGGACCTATATTTGATTTTAAAATCCCAAATTATGGAGAATCAACTGCACATCTTTGTAATGCACTTGATTAGGACGGTTGAATCAGGGATGATCCTATCTTGAGCAAGGGGCTGGACTAGATGACCTCCAGGACTTTTCTATGATTCAAAGATCTTTCAATCATTCATTATTTTTAAACATTTGTATCTAGTTTCTACTCTGAATTTGTCTAGCTTCAACTTCCAACCATGGATCTCTGTATACCCTTGTTTGCTAGATTGAGGAGCCCTCTATTATCAACTGTTTGTTCTCCCTGTAGGTACTTTTCAACTGTGATTAGGTCATCCCCTGAGCTTTTGTTTGATGCACTGAATAGATTGAGTTCCTGAAGTCCTTCACTATGAAATTTGGTTTCCAATCATTAGTCATTCCCATGTATCTTCTAAGAATCCTCTCCAATTTATCAACATCCTACTTGCATTTTGGGCACCAGAAATAGACAATCTTCCAGTGGCAGCCACATCATTGCCAAAAACTTACATTATATAACCTCTCTCATGTTACTTGATAATCCCTATTTATAAATCAAAGACTGTCATTAGCTGTGACCCCCAATACTTTTTCATAGTCATTGCTTCCCAGGATAAAGCTTCCATCCAGTAAGTATGGCCTGTAATCTTTGTTCCTAGCTGCATACTTTACATTGGAAAAAAGATATACTATTTTCTTGTGCTCTGCTCATAAAGCAATCCAGATCTTTCCATCTTTGTGACTTGTCTTTTTCATTAGATACTGGCCCAATCTTTATTCCATCTGGAAACTCCATCATTACTGATTTTGTTTTCTTTCAGGTCATTCATAAAAGTATTAAAAAGCTTAGAGTCAAGAATCATATTTCCATAGCACCTCCCAAGCAACACACACATTCAGTGAGGCTTTTCGATTTACAGATATAGACGCTGGTTAGTCAGTTTTTAATCCAGGTAACACATGCTTGGTTGTTTTGTTCTAGGTGTGTTATCTAGATGCCTTGTACTTGATACAAGTAACTCAATGCCTTATAGAACTCCATCTCTCTCACTTAAACACCAATACCTTAATCCACCAAAATTGTAATATCATAAACATATATAATGCTAGTTTAATTAGAACTCTTTTTTGTATACCCATGTACAATTATTTTAGCCTCTTAGTTTTTCATTAATATGGACCCATATCAGCAGCTCCATTATTTTGTTTGGGATAGATGTGAGGCTCACACAACTATAATTACTTGGGTCATCTCACTTAGCTTGTTCAAATGTTGGCACAATATTAACTTTCTTTCAGTTCCCTGGAACTTCCCTAGTGTTTCACAATTTACTAAAGATTAACATCAATAATCCAGAAACTTCTTTTGCAACATCTTGGCACACGGTATCTGAACTTCCTGATTTAAAAATATCAACTTTAGTAGCTGCTTTAGTTACTGGTGGAATAGAAAATATTTCATTACTAATATATGCGATATATTAACTGAAGAACAGAAATATTTATGGAGCACATTTTCATTTTGCTTTTTTGTTGACAGTTCTACCATTTCCATCTAGTACCAGAGCATTTTTATGATTTCTTTGTTACCAACATACTTTAAGATGTTCTTATTGTTCTTAACTCTGACAATCATAGATTGTGCTGCTTTGTCCTTTGCTTGTTTTATTGATTATCTGTTTCTAGCTTCGAATTCATATCCATCCATATCAGCTTCCCTTTGTTCCCTCCATTTGTTTAATCACATATTTTATTAATACTTTTGCTTTCCTATTAAGCTAGGCTTTTTCTTTCCATCTTGCTTTTTTTTCTTTCTTTTAAAGCAGAGCTCAGTTGTGGCTTTTGGGGCCTCTAGTGAAATATCCTTCAACAGTTCCCACTCACTTCTTTAATTTTTTTTCTCTCAACTGATTCATCTCCTAATTGCTTTCAGTTTGTGAAACTGGTCATTTTAATACATCAGCTATCTACATGCTGTTTGTTGGAACTATATTATGCTTATGTATAGAAAAGTAATGGAGTTGCCATTGCTTGTATTTCAGAAGCTACTAACTTTTAGTTCTGGGATTAATTTGTCCTTATCCATCAAAGTGGGCACATTTACACATGCACTTTACCGTGAAGTTGCCTAATTAGTTCTGCAGTAAAGTGTCATGGTCTACACATATGCCCATATTAGGCCCTAGTAAACTAATTAACTCTGCTGTAAGATAATACTGCCTGACACAAGTACCGTCCTGCGGTGGAGTACTTATGTGTGCTCAAATACATGTAGACTGTGACCAGAGCTGGCTGGGCAGTGGTGATGCATAGGGGATACACGGGGCTGCATGTGCACCCACAGAGAGCACTGGTGCACCCCCTGTCAGGCTGTGCTCCCCACTTAGGTGATGGGTGGGGGGCAGGTGGGAGCACCGGTAACCCCCGCCCCTGCGAGCACCAATTGGAATGAAGTGCTGAATGAAGCAGCTGTGGTGCTCCAGGAAGTGACTGTGGCCACTTGTGGGAACTCTGCAGCCGCTTTCAAGTGTGTGTGATCGGCTGCAGAGAACCCCCACTGGTTGGCAAGATTGGCCATTGGCCCTAGTCACTGACTGGTCACTGGTGGGGTATGTGCCCCCCCTGACTCAGAGGGCACCAGTCACCCATGGGCTGGGGCATGAGGATGCTAGCATGCAGGGGCTTCCTGCTGGTTAGTCCTGCATTGTAGCACCTTCTTGCCCCAGCCAGCCCTTCTACCGCCCAATGCTGCCAATTAGAGATTAGGGATGATCCCCTAGTCCCTCTGCTCCAGATCAGCTTCTCCTTGACACAGCAGCTTCACATGCAGCTGGGACTGCCCTGGCTCAAACTTCTGTGGTTCCAAATGCATGTGAAGATGCTGCTCCCAGAAGCAGCTGACTGTGGCGCAAGCTGCACCGAGTTTATGCAGGCACATTAATATCACACGTAGATGTGCCCAGGTAGCTCTAACAGAGAATCCCTCCCATGTCAGCTTTAGCACTTTGAGTTAGGAAATTGTTGTCTATTTGTGTTTTTTTTTAATTCCAAGGATGCTTTAATGTGAACAGCATGAGAACCCTCCTCACTAATGTATCTCACTGAGACTAAAAGAATAATTTGTAGTAATCAGATTTTAAAGGGTTAATCTGAAAGGTCACACTACACCCATAAACAATCCTGACTACCTGAACCACTTCCAGGTTGTCTGAATAAAACATAAGCCTTGTAAGTGCTTTCCAGCCTACCAGACTGTCACTGCTATAGACCAAAGTAAATTATTTTGATACCATGGGAATGGGGGGTTCGAAAGAGGATGGAGCTAGATTGTTCTAAGTGGTGGCAGATAATACAACAAGGAGCAATGGTCTCAAGTTGCAGCAAGGGAAGTTTAGATTAGATATGAAGAAGTATTTTCTCACTAGTAAAACACTAGAACAAGGTTACCAAGAAAGGTAGAGGAAGCTCCATCCTTGGAGGTTTTCAAAACTCGGCTAGACAAAGCTTTGGCTGGGATGATCTAGTTAGAGCTGGTCCTGCTTTGAGCAGGTGTTTAGACTAGATGACCTCCTGAAGTCCCTTCCAACACTTTCTATGATTTTATGTTTCCTTGATGAGTGGCCTGATCTTTTGATCCTTTGAGGCTTTCACATGTAGGTCACAACCCATTAGAGTGGTAGAGCCTGCAGCTTCTGTTATCCTATCCCATTGGACAACAGTTTTTAAGTTGTAACCATCACCTCACTTAGAGACACCCTATTTCTGAAATGAAATGTGAGAAAGTTTCAATGCTTCTCCTCCGCTCCAGCATCTGTACTCTGGTTGCATGTGGCAAAGGCATCTTTCACATCCCGTAGATCATCAAGATCTCTCACATCATAGCATATTTTGCATATGGGTAGCTTAGGCAGCACTTTTTTACATCGATATGCCTATTTGTAATACAGCAGTTTTACTCACCTGCTTGTGCTACTACCAATTTATCTTTGAATTTAAGGAATCTTTTTCATCTCACCATCATTTCACCTTTCTTTTCTTCCTTTTTTCCCCACCTCTGTTTTGCTTTATTACTTCCTTCTGTCCATTGTTATTCATTGGGAAGCATTGGATCAAGGATCTCAATGATCAGAGGCCTGAGTGGTAAAGACAGAGCTGTAAATTGCTACAAGTTTTTACAACATTTCTGGAATAGTTTCTAGTTCCTTGGCTGTTGGTAATGGACTTTAGGCCCTGCCTGCAATCTTACAGGCACAGGGAAAGTAAGATTATACTGTATTATATCATCTGGGCTGCAACCTGGTCTATCTGAAGTACAATATAACTAATTTTTAATTAACACATTTATTTTGACAGGCTGGCTTATATTAGTTTTTAGTGGGTGTGGGAGGAAGTAACAGTGCATAAAACTTACATATTGCTAATACCATTGCCATATAAAACAAATAGTTGAACAGGAGATTTAAGAAATAATTCAGTTCACTTCCTAGTCAATGTCCTCCAGGAATACTTTACAATGGGGCTATTAAATGATAGGGCAAATCTTGTTTCCCCGCCATGAATACAGAAGGCTTCCAGACAGTTAGCGGAAACAATATCATTTCACAGCTTGGTGGGAAATAGGAGAAATCCACACAGAAGAGTTTTGGTTCTGCAGGCTGCAAACCATTGTTTCTGCACTCGAGCGGTTGGATCCTGGCTGACATGGATACACAAGATGACAGGTAGCTGCAATATATGCAGGGCCTAAAGAGCTATGAGCTGGCTGCATCGAGTTGTGGCTGCAAAGCAGCTCTGCTGATTCTGTTCTCCCAGCAGGAAGGGGAGCTTCCCCCCTTCCCACCCCAACAATCTTTCCTCTTCACATCCTTTGAAGATACACCAGTTATATCACTCTACCCACAGTTTTGTCAGCTCTTAACCCATCTGATCACAAATGTTAATGGAAGGCTTAGACCAAATTGTTTTATCGTCTGCACTGTTTCATTCAGTCATTGTCACACATTTCATTATTTGTAGATGATGAATGTGTGAAATCAGCTAATAAAATGGAAAAAATGTTAAAAAATAGTTATTGTTCAGAACAAGTCTCTTACATTTACTGAACACCTGCTGTGAATAATTTTTACCACAGATCTAATTCTCATCTTTAATATGGCTATCCCACAAGGCAATGCTCCAATTTGATGCCAGCATCACATCCTTGAGATTAGGTTGTGAACTTCTTATGGTAGAGATAATCTTTTACATGTTTTTCTACAATACCTGGTACACTGGGACACTAACCCTGACTGTAGCCTTTAGTCACTGCTGCCGCAAAAATACCAGTGGGTCTCTTAGCTGCACAACCATATAAACTAAGTACAGCTCCGAAGCAGGATAGGACAGTGGTTAGAACTCTAGCCTCAGCCTTAGAAGACCTGGAGTTAAGTCCTTGCTTTGCCATAACTTCTTATATGACCTTGGGAAAATCTATTAATATTTTTTGTTTTTGTTTTTGATGCAATTCCCCATCTATTAAACGTGGATAACAGCAATTCCCCTTCCTCACATGTATGTTATAAAAATAAAAATTGTGGGGGTTTTGGATTCTACAGCAACCACATAAGACTGGGTTACATTTGACTCACAGGCTGGTTTCCCAAAATATGCATAGTGACAGACCACCACCAGCAAACTTCAACAAAAGGTTCTGTTAGCATTTCTGTTTTTCCAGCACTAAAGTTTACAAAATGTTCAAGAAATTATCATAGTTTTAGGACATTTCAAAATTCATTTCTCAGGCTGAAGACTTGAAGACTTGAAGTCACAATAATTTCACCTCTCCTATAAACAATTGGTGAGAAGTGAATTTACAACAAAATATAGAAGCCTTTTTTTACTTTGTCGTTTTTGGGAACCTTGCCAAACCTGTTGTTCTTCTCATTTCTTTGTTTCTAGACTGATATGTAGTATATTACTATTTTTTCTACTTTCATCTAATTTGAAGCTCACATATATATGATACTTCAATTGGTGGGACTTCTTTGCACTTGGAAAAGATGTTGTTAAGAATTTTAACTTGTTCAGGGTCTTAAAATAACTTCAGTACTACAGGAACCCTATTAGTAAAATGTAAAATTTGAGCAGGTGAGAAAAGTGAATATAAAGCTGTTTTATTTCTGTCTCAGACATTACTAAAGGACTGTTATTATATAAGCCTCCATGAGGATCCCAACTCTGATACTTATTCTGTGACCTCGGGAAGTCAGTTGACTGATGTTTTTCATTTTGCCCAAGTAAGGAGAGGGTAAGAATGCTAAAGGGGAGTTGTGAGAATTCATATTTTCAAAGTTTTCCACAGTCAAAAAGTATTACTTTTTATTATTAAATGACAATAATCCTAATGCTGAACAAAGTATATACTGTACCTCTTCAACTAAAGTACTTGTAGTGTCCTGCAACAATGATGCAACAGTTAGTAAAAGTCACTCCAATCCCTGAAGTTGCCAAACTGAGACACTGGCAGACTTCTAGAACAAGCCGTTTCCAGACTTGTATAGAGCCTCCAGTCATGACTTGAAATCTGGGAGATTTCAACCCCAAGAATTGACTAGAATACTTTAGCATAGTGATTCTCCGCCAAGATGTCATGAGATCTTTTTAAGGGTGATGCAGGGTGCCACATAATACTAGCAGTATTAGTAGGTGTGCACATACCTACACACAATCTCCCTCCAAACATAGGGAGGGGCCCAGTACAGAAGATATGTTCAGGAGATATGAATCATTACATTTTGCAACAGTTGTAGGTTGCAAATTCCAAACTGCAAGTAAGCAATCTAAATACTTCCATGAATCCAAATGCATGCTGATCCTAACATTTGATTAAATAACAAAGAAATTATTAACATGAGTATTAAAGTTCAGCTCATATTTTTCCCAGAGGCAGTTGGTTCTAGGGATTCTAGCACAGAAGACTTCAGTCCACTTCCTACCTTCTCTTTCTATAGGACCATTTCATCCCTCTATATATCCTGGTGGTAACAAGTCACTTGCCTGTATGACACTGCAGAGTCTAATTGATTTTCCTGAACACTGAAGTGCTTTTCAAACTAACACTGTCAACCTACTACACAGAGACATAAAACACATTGTAGTAATCCAGGGTTGAGGACACCGACCAGAACAGTGAGAAATTCAACCTCAGTGAGGCACAAAAGCAACCTCAAGGCTTTACATGCTACCACTACCACCAGCTCTCAAGTCTCTAATAAAACCAAGACAAGCTGCATCCCATGACACAAGGCAGTGGGCCTAATACAGGAGTAACTGAGGTTATGCACACATGTTCATGGGACCCAAACTGTGATCATGCAGCTTGCTTTAAGCCATGTTATTGTGGTGATTGGGTCCTGATTTTGTAGACATTCACTGATGCTGGAAGCTATACCGATAGCCCGATTTAAATCAGTCAGGATAGGGGAAGGGTGGGTGGAATCGGCAGAGCTAGCAGGTCCACAGAGGGTTTGGGAGGATTAGGTGGGAGGATTGATGGAAGGTGGGTTGGTGGGTCTGGAGTGGGGCTTGTCTGTCTGGGGGTGGAGGGGTTGGGGGACTAAAAATAGTCCAGTAAGGGTCGGGGGTAGGTAAAGTATAGCCTTGGGGCTGTGGCAAGTGGCTGGGCTTTCCCAGCCTTGGGGCTATGCTTTGAAGGTGCACAGATGTTCTTTAGATCAGGCTAACCCATTCCCAATCCAACTTAGTTCACTTCCTCCTTAAGTGATTTAAGTTAGTTTGGGATGGCCACGTTTTCCCAAATCTAACCTCCCTGAATATCTATACAGATTGGCATTTAGATCAACCTGACCCTAGTTAGGTCAATCTAAGAGTAACATCTGTATGTACCCCAAGTGAAATGTAGTGGCTTTTGATATACAGGAGTTCAGACTATATGGCTGCCTATATACATGCTCAGGAGTGGGGGTGTTTTAATTAGAGCAGTTCCTGGACAGCTGTTCTAATCAAAACAACTCACTGCCACATATATTAAGTCCATTTCAAAAAGGCCACGAGATACTTTATCTAGAACTCATTCGACAAGGTTTAGATAAAGAGCACCTGTGGCCATTTTGAAATGTGTGGGAGCTTAATACACATGACTGTGAGGTGATGTTGGAGCATTCTAATTAGACCATGAATAAACATGTCTATAGGTACCCTATGATGTCATATTCTCTTGTAGCCTAAAGTTCTATCAAAGTATTAATTCCTCATCCAAGTCCATTCCTTGTCCATCGGCATCCCTATCACAACCATGAGTTGCAAATCAAGTTTGTGACAATTTGTTCATGTCAAACACCAACATAGTCAAAACACAGCATTTTTTCAGACAAGACAATATTCTTTACCTGTTCCTAAGGGTGTTAATACATTATCATCTTTTAGGTTGTCCTTGGCTAGAGAAACTTAGACATTGGTTTTACTTTGTTTAAGTCTTATGACTCCTGTCAATGGTTTAGGAAGTGTATTTCTTCTGGTGAGAGCTAACAACGTAAAGTGAAAACTAAAGAGAAAAGCAAATAGTTACAAAAGAATACAACTGATATGGTAAGCAATTGGAATAAGTTGTATCAGTTTTCTGAGATTAAACAGGAATAATCTCAACACTAAGAAACTCCACTAGAGTCATTATAGATGATTTATGCAATCAGAAATAAATGTGAAATTATAAAAAAAGTGAAAGTGAATGTTTGCCTGGGGGTAGGAACAAACAGCTATTCCTCCACCTACCCCTCAGCTGCTGTTTTATATAATGAATGACTTTTCATTCCTAACAAAAGGATTTTTGTCAGTCATATCACATTCCAAAAACAAAGAGGGCAAAAGTGCTTTAAGGTAGCAGTTACTCATCTCAATACCTAATTTATTATAACAATTGTGAACCAGATTCTGGAGCCCTTACACTGAGTATTAATTTATTATAGGCAAAGCTAATACCATGGCTTACAATTAAGAATGACTAGCTCATTCCATTGAAGGCCCTTGCTTTTAGTACCTGGTGATTTTTGCCAAGCTTTAACCAACTAAGCTAAACATTTCCATACCAGATGTGTGTTTCCTGCTGATTTTTTTCCTGGAAAGTTTCAGCAAAAATGTTCAGCCATATTTACGAATGAGTTTATGGAAAAATATATCTTGGCCATGTGAAAAATAATGTTTTACAGTCATTTCAGTGGTCTAGCAACAACATGCTTTGAAGAAGTTCCTGAAATATGGCAGGATAGGAGAGAAGGAACCTTACTATCAAGGATGTGCCTTCTGCTGCTCCCACGAAAATGTGCCCATACCTGTCTAAATTATAAGCCTCCAAGAAAATCTCAGGTCATACATGCCTAATAGAGATTGTTAGAATCAGGCAGCTACATTCACTAAAGAGTCCACCTGTCCTGAGCATGCTCCAGACAAAGGCTGTAAAGGTTGTGAAGCACCTTCCATGGAATTACTCCTCTTGGTGGCTGAAGGCTACTGCAATACTAAGGAGGACCTGATAGCAGGAAGACTGACTGTATTCTCGTTGCTCCTACTGAGGAGATCAAATCAACATGGAGGAGAACGGGAGAGGAGTCAGTGGGAGGATAAAATTAATTGCAGCAGAGATAGTTACATAGTTGCAGAAGAGAAGAAGCTTGGGAATAGAACAGGGGTGGGGAAATTGGTGGATCTGGCCAGCAGCTGGAATCCATTTCCCAGCAGCCCCTGCCTGCATTGCTGTGGCCAGTTTCCATGGAGACCCCAGGAGTGGCAGAGCAGGGGCCAGAGTTTCCATGGAGACCAGCCTCAGCAGTGCTGGCAGGGTGTGCAGCTGGGTAGGGACCTGCTCTGGGACTGGGGCTGGGATCTTGCAGGGGTGACAATGTGGTCAGGAGTCAGGGTACAGCTACAATTCAGTACCCACATGCCCCTGCCTGTGGTATGCAGGCAGTGGATCACAGCTCTGCCGCAACCCTGGACCACGCTGTCACTGCCGCAAGATCTCAGCCCTGGAGCAGCTACTCATCCTGCCGCATGCCCTGCCAGTGTGGCTGGGGCTGGTTTCCATGAAAACCCTGGCCCTGCACTGTCATGGTTTCACCACTCCTGGGGTCTCCATGGAAACCAGCCACAGCAATGCAGGCAGGGGATGCTGGGAAATGGGGTCCACCGTGGGCATGATCTGGCCTGCAGGCATGGGCCAGAACCCTGAAATAGAAGCTGAATAAATACTTATAGCTCCAACTGAGGAGCAGTAGGAGCTGGACTTTGGGCAGAGAGCAATCTATAAATCGAAACAGAAATGCTAAAGACATTCTAGAGGTCTAAGAAAGAATTCTTAGCTTGGGTACCCAAAATTGCTGTTCACTTTTAACAGTGTTGGGTTTAATTGACTTAATTTAATTAACACTGCTCTGACACCATAAGCTCCCTCCAGAGGTGGTGCAATTTTCTACCCTGGAAATCTTCAAGAGGAGACTGGACGGGCACCTTGCCGAGGTCACCTGATGCCAGTTATCTTTCCTGCTTGATGCAGGGGGCTGGACCGATGATCTTCCGAGGTTCCTTCCCGCCTTACAATCTATGAATCTATGAAAACCACCACAGAACTGAATAGGTCCTGTGAAAAAAATCCTGTGAAAAAAGTTAACATTTCTGAAGTACTCGGATACTATGGTGAGACTTCTCTATTAGAATATTCCTTATGATAACTGCAGGAAAAGGCCATTTTATATAAACAAGGGTTTTAGGGTTTTTGATCTTTGTTTCTTACTTGCAAGATTTTAATCTTTTATGCCAACTAAGCAGTCTGTCTTTATTCAGAATGCATTTTACTATTCCCTACTTTTGTAAACTACATCACTAAAAATATGCACAATTTACCATATTGACTTGAATCCAAGATGAGGTTATTTTATTCCTATTACGCATGTGGGGGACCTCTTGTCTTGGATTTGAGTACAAGGTAGAATGGGGGCAGGAAGCTGCTGTGGCTCTGATTCCAGCCGCAAGCCTGGGTTGGGGCCAGAGTCAGACCAACAGCAGCCACCTGCCCCTCTCCACACCTGCCCCTTGTAGCCTCCGTCCCTCCCGCCTGCCCCTGTAGCCTCTGCCCCCCACACTCCCCACCCAAGTTACTGTCAGGGCCAGCTCCAGCTCTCTGGGACATGGAGCACACAGAAACTCTGTCCCCTGCCTGGCCATTCAGCAGCCTTGCAGCTCCAGCCCTGGTTCAATGACACGTGGCCAAGAAGGAGCTGTGCTTCAATGTCCTCCATGCCCCAGGAGGAAATGGAGGTGGATTCATGTCTGACAGTACAGGGTCAGGGGGAAGAGGACAGATGCTATGGGTATTTTGGAAGAAGGGGCAGAGGCTCTGGGAGTGGGGGGTGGGGAAGGGACAGAGGCTGGGGAGCAGCAGGGGACAGAGGTTGCGGGAATACACAGGCTGCGGGGAGCAGCAGGAGGTAGGTGCTGGGGTGGGTGGGCATACAGTATCCCCCATTGCAGGGACCTGGTGGTTGCCCCAGGAAGGGGCTTTTGCAAGGATTCAGGGCCAGAAAGGGGTCAAAGACTTATCTACAGAGCTCTCAGGAACACCAGACATCCACAGCACGGACTGGATCCCAGCAGGACCAAGTAGGATGAGGGTCAATAAACGACTGACCCACTGTGAGTACACAACACAAGTAGGGAGTGAGATGTTGGGGGACAGGATGGCACCAGATCAGGAAGATGCATAGACGAGGCAAAGGGGCAGTAGGAAGCACTCAGGCCAAACAATGTCCCAATCCTACTGCCATAAATTTAAAGGGCCGAAGCACCAAGGTGTATTATATACCAATTCTGACAGTTCAGGCGATGACATCTTTGGTTGGTGTTAGGCGGGGTGTATGGGAGGCAGAGCCCCAAGCAGGAAGAACAACTGGGACGACTGAAGGAAGGCACTAGAAGGGACGAGATAGATCATCTTCCTCCCAATTAAAATTATGTTTCCATCAAAGATGTGGCAGGAGAGACCCCCTGGGAGATCAAACAAAGTCCCCCTACTAATAGACCTGTTTCTTCCCTAAAGCAATGGCGAAGTCAGAGAGGACCCCACATACTCAACGCACAGGTGAATGGCATGGGAGGCTGCAGTGGGCAAAATGCAGCCCATGGGCCAGATGCAGCCCGTCAGGCCATTCTGTCCAGCTTACAGGTCCCCTAAAAATTTTAGAAAATTAATATTTATCTACCCTGGGCTGCCTGTCATGCAGCCCTTGACGGCTTGTGGTCCTTCATCCAAAATAATTGCCCGCCCCGATCTAAAATATCAAACTACCACCAGTTAAAGATTAACCGACAACAGGACTGGGTACATGTTAAGGGCAAGGGTAGCCTGAGGTGGCAGACATTATCACTTTTTGATATTATATAAAATATCCCTGTCTTAATTCCTGACTAGTAAAGCTTGCATAGCATACTCTATCCCCTAAAGAAGATACTATTGTTTTAGTGGTAGATTTAAAGGGTTGTGGGGGGGCAGAAAGGAAAAGAAAAGAAATCACAGTAGAACCCAAGAGCAAGGAAGAGGAATGAAGAACTAGTATCTATACCAGTTAGATATGAAATGACCATCTTAAAGTTATATTTGCTAGTCACTCTCAAATGCAAAGGGTCAGGTACCAGAAGTGCATACTGGGTAAGGTTTCTATAAAGGAGTGAACTTAAACCAATGATAGTAAGATATTTGTAGAGAATATAGGAGTACTTTAACTAATGACTCAAAATATTTTAAGACAGGGTAGGAGGTACTTATTACTTTTTTTCAGGATGGGTTTTGAAAGTGATAGCCTTCAGTTTTCTCTTTAAATGTTGCTCATATAATAAAATCTAGATGCTCATAAAAATAGCTGTTTCCTGTGCTTGTGATTCACCTCATCACCCATTTATTAATCTTTGTGAGAAAGTCATCTTTGATAAAACAAACAAGATAATTGTAATGAAGAGAGAGCAGTGAGAACAGTATCTTCCCAAGAAGCAGTAACTTCCTTTTATATATCACTGGCATCTTCCTACACTATATATATCCACATATAGACGTATAGATATAACTTGGAATATGTGTGTGCATGAATACACATACATATACTACACATATAGTATGTATAATTTCTGAACTAGCAGACCCCTGCACTGCTGTGATTTCACTGGTGCACCACCTGTCTAGAGGTCAATGCCATACCAAGGGTTAATATTATAAAATCTAGCTGTCCTTATTTTATATTTGTTCATAAGACCAATACATGCTTAAAGTTGTCTTATAAATAATAACACCTTTCAGATTATTGTTGTCCATGTAAAAATAGACTGTATACTTATTATGTAATGTGACATTTATCACACAATTATTTCTTCTCTGTATGTTGGTAGAATAAAAAAAATATATAAATATATGTGTATGCGGTATACACTGCAAATAGCATTCTATAATCAACGCAAGGCACAGTAGGGAGTTATGGTGCAATGACAGCACACCTTTCTGAATGATGGTACATGGCTGTTGGCTTTCAGCCTAGCAACACCCCGAGGTATATGATTAGGATTGCACAATAGCACATACTCTGTTGCATTGCTTAATTAGGATTAAGCAAATGTCCTCTTTATACATTCCTATAACCCTCAGCCTGCAAACCTTTAGGTAGGCATGAAGTAGATTTTAATCATATGAGTAATCCCACATTGATGGCAATGGGACTGCTCATGAGTGCCAGTACCTTACAGATCTGGGCCTACATGTTCCTAGAGCTCTCCCGGTGAGACCACAGATACCAAAAGAAACACATTTGTCAAGTTAACAGAATAGCTTTCTAGTTTAACACACTGTACTGATTCTGAAATTTTTAATTATTCAAGTAGTAAAATGTGAAAGGCAATTTGAGGATTTGAATATTGCCACAGAAAAGGTGCACGGTGAAGAGTGAATCAAGGTCCCTGTGTATTCCATGCATGCACTCCCCAAAGTACCTTATTACAATTATATTAGGTAAAAACATATTAATTTTTTTGATAAATATTCATAATCATAATAGTTACATCTTTTGAAAAACTCTTATCTATATTTCAGGCAGATTTAAATATTCATGAAAGGTGCTGGATTGAGAGTAGAATCCAACGCCTCTCATCAGCCAGGGCTGGTCTGTACCCTGAGTTACATGGCTGCACAGTGATAGGAAGGAATAATGACTCCCATCCTTATTTCATTTTGCATGGCCTGAGGAACTACTACTCAGAATTTCAAGTACTGAGTTCAGAGGAGTGCAGGGGCTTCTACTGAGCAACTACTTCTGTAAGGTGCAACCTGACAGCAGAGGAGTAAAGGGAGGCATCACCCTGAGGCAATGACTTAATGACAGGGGCTATGTCACCTCCCATAAAGAATGTTAAACCCTTAAAGGGAAGTTGCTCTGCTTACCCCTCAGGGCATTGCATTTCTTTGGGGTCCCCCTCAGGTGGTGCAGTTCACATAATACCCATCTAGTCTTTAATGAACAGGGATAGAAAGAGCAGGGCAAGCTTCTTTTTCCATTCCGATAATCAGCATTAGCTCTGATATACTGGGATTGAGATTTCTGTGCCTTTATTCTCTGGGTCCATTTGGTAATTCCAGAATAATACTACTGACCTATAATGAACACATCTTCATATATATTTGCCAGTCCTATAATCTATCTATTTCCTTCAATGTATGGAAATGTTTACCATTCTTAGCATGTTTACTATTATTAGTATTTCTAAATAATTATTTCACTTAGATAAGTTTTCCACTCCTCATTTTAAAACCTGAAAGTGTTATACCAAACAACTATGGGGGAGATTTCTAAAGTGACCTGAATGATGCCACAAAGCTGGTCATGGATGGGGCAGATATATGCCTGATATTCCCTAAAAACTCAAATGATGTACTAACCTCTCATTCATTCTTTTCTTACTAGAGTGAATTTTCTATCTCCCAAGTAGCCCAACAGTATCACCATTTCTTTAACAAATATTCACTTGGATTCACTAGCCAAACACGGCAGAGTGGAGGAGGGTTGTTACAGCATCTAACGGTCACAGAGGCCTTGGTACTGACTTGACTAATTTTGAGGTGTGTGCGTGCCCCTTCTGTATTCATGTTTTAAAGCTCTTCTGCAAATATTCTTGCCTGTGAATGTGATCACAAGTGAATTCTGCAAATGCATGGAGGGCATTGTCCTATACTGAGCTTTACCCCCAGAATGGAGTTCATTGCAGTATTTGGGCTCATTACAAATCTTTCTAGAAAATAAATTTGGTATTTGCAAGTTCAAGAACTTTACAGTTCAAGCAGTGGCAATCTGATTCTTAGAGTAATATTCAAACAGCCAATGAATACAGCCAACATGGATTCACCAAGAGCAAGTCATGCCTGACCAACCTGATTTCCTTCTATGATATGGTGAAAGGGTCTGTGGGTAGGGGGTAGAGCAGTGGATATGATATAAATTGACTTTAGCAAGGCTTTTTACACTGTCTCCCATGCCATTTTCATTAACAAGCTATGGAAATATAGACTAGATGACAGTACTGTAAGGAGGATCAATAACTGGATGAATCCTTTTGGGCAGCCACTAACAATCAATGGCTCAATGTCTAGTTGGGTGGAAGTGTAAAGTGGGGTTCCCCAGGGAATTAAGTATACTCTTAGCAAATTTGTGGATGACGCCAAATTGGGTGATGTTGAAGACACTCTGGAGGGTAGGGCTAGGATCCAGAATGACCTGCATAGAACTGGAAAAATGGTCCTCAATCAATCAGATGAGATCAACAAGAAGAAGTGCTAAGTCCTGCACTTGAGACAGAATAATTGTATACACAGCTACAGACTGGAGAATGACTGACTAGGCTGTAGTATTGCAGAGAAGGATCTCAGGGTTAGAGTAGACATAAACTGAATATGAGCCTGCAGTATCCTCTTGTTGCCAAAAAAGCCAACAGCATACTGGGTTGTATTAACTGGAATACCATTTGCAAATCAAGGGAAGTGATTCTTCCCTTCTATTCAGCACTGGTGAGGCCTCCCCTGGAGTACTGTATCCAGCTTTGGGCCCAACACTTTAGGCAAGATGTGGACAATTTGGAAAGAGCTCAGTGCAAAACAACAAAAAAGTATTAGGGCCTGGAAAGCAAGTCTTAAGAGGAAAGGCTGATATTTCATCTGGAGAAGAGAAGGCTGAGAAGGGATTTTATAACAGTCTTCAAATACCTGAAAAACAATTATAGAAAGGATGGACATAGGCTTTTATCTGTAGCTGTAGGGGACAAGACTAGGAGCAGTGGCCTTAAGCTTCAGCAGGAAAAAGTTAGGTTGGAGATTAGGAGAAACTTTTTAACTATGAGGGTAGTCAAGCACTGAAACAGGCTGCCTAGAGAAATTGTAGAATCTCCATTCCTGGAGACTTTCAAGAGCAGATTGGACAGACAGTTGCCTGGGGTGGCTTAGTCAGGGGTTTTCCTGCCTTAAGTAGGGGACTGGACTAGATGACCTTGTGAGATTCCTTCCAGCCATAATTTCCTATTCCCCTATGAATAAAAGAGACTGTAATAATGAATGCAATCAAGACAGCTTAGATTTAGGAGCGTTACAAGAGAGCAAGAGTTATTCACTGAAAATCTCAATAATAAATCAATCAGACCAACTGGGGTGGGTGCAGTGGGTGCTGGATCCAGCATGCTGCAGGGAGGGCGGGGGGCGGGGGGCGGGGGGTGAGGGCACGGGCCTGATCCAGCCAGCAGTGCTAGCCCTGCACTGTTCATCCAGCCCATAGAATAGTTCCTTGCCAATTTGAATAATAAATCAAATTTAAGGAGATTGTAATTAGCTTGTAGACTAAGGAAGAAAAAAAATCATCAAATATATCATTTCTTTTTTCTGTGGCCAGGCTCTAGTGAACAGCATGATTATTCCTGTTTCCAGAGATGTTGTATTTTATAGTCCCTTGAGGTGTGCTGCCAGAAAGAAAGAACCTTTTATTGTTTTTAAATAGTAAAGCTGCAGTAATTAAGAGTCTGGTCCTGCAAGCCCTTCTGCAAGGAGTCCTTATCCTTGCCAGTACTATCATCCACGTTAGTGTGACTGTTTGTGTGGATTAGGACTCCTCATGTGAGCATCCATTGAGTCCTGCTGATTAGTGGTAAGAAATATACACAGGGTCAAATCTAGAGCCCCCAGGCCAGGTCTAGCCTGTGGAGACACATCTGTAAGCCTCTGGTGCTGGCTGTGGGTCTCAAGAGGACCCACACACCAGATGAAGTGTGCGCTAGACAGGCCCTGCACATAAGTCTAGGACCAATGCTGCAAGCAGAACCCAGATAGGACAAGTCTGGAACCTCCACCCTGGAAAGCTGGATCCAGCACCTGTGGTGGCCACAGCCTGGCATGTCTGGGCTCAAAGAAGCCTCTTCATGATTGATGGAGCCTGGCCACCAATCGAGTAACTGTTGAGAAGGGCTTTGCCCTGCCCCTGCTTTGCGTAAAGAGAGAGAGAAAAAAAAAAAAGAAGACTTGGGCTTGGTTTGAGACTGCACTCTGCCGGTCTGGCATAACTTCAGGGGGTGGAGCATCTGAAGAGAATAAAGCAGACATGTTGGGGGATGAAGGAGAGAGAGAGGGACAGAAGAAGAGCTGTGGGGAGAGCAGCCCAGCAGGCAGAGCCAGTGCCCAGAAGAGCCATGAAGACTCCTTTGACAAACCAATGCTTCAGCCCATTGGTGCACAGTACGGTGCATAGGGCTCAGACCCTGGGAGCTGCTTGAGCCAGCTCAGGTCTGCACTTCTGGTGTGCAGCCAGAGACATGGTGCATGAATCAGTACATGGAGCTCAGACCCTGGGAGCTGCTTGAGGCAGCTCAGGTCTCCGACCCCTGGCAGGCGGCCAGGGACCTCAGTGCAGATGGCGCTGCATGGAGGGATGCAGGAGTGGACTGGACTTTGGGAGCTGCTTCTGGTAGTTTGGATCCCCAGCCTCTGGCATACAGCCAGGCAGCCAACACGGACCCTCCCCTGGTGTTGCACAAGGTGACCCAGGCCTCCAACCCTGGGCATCAGGGAGACTGCAAGAGTGCAAGTGGCATTGAGCCTGCTTGCAGGATGGGAGAGTCCCAGGCAGCAGAGGACCACCACTGCCAGAAAGGGGCCCCCATCTGAGAGGCGGAGATAGCCCCACTCCATTGGAGCTGTGAATTAATGGAGAAAGGGTTCCCACAGGGGAGGAAACCCTTGGAACGGGGAGCTAGCAGAGGTCCCTGCAGGGCAGGGGTGCCAACCCAGCCCTCAGAGGGCTGAGGAGCCCAGGAATGCCATCCTTCTCCCCATTGGAGCTGCACAAGGCTCCTTGCCATTAAAGGGAAAGTCTTGAAGGGGCACGGAATACATTGAAGGGTGTGCAAGCGCCTTATATTTTGTCCAAGTGCCTCGTATTTTGTTATAGTCCATTATTATTGTTCAATTGTTATATACATGCGCATGGGTATATGTCTATCTTCTTGAATCCCTGATGATATTTCCCCTGGGATTGTAGTACTTATCTACTACTGTTTCCTTGTGTTTATTCTGCTGACTAGTTGTACTTACCTGTATGAACCTATCTGAAATTAGTTAATCACACATGTGGGGCTAACAGGGCTCAGCCTCCTCAAACACCAGGACAACCCAACTGCAGGCTGCTGCAGCAGGGGAGAGGAGCACGCCAGGCTCGCAGCTGGCCCAGCACAATAGGCACGTAGGTAAGGTTTCTTCTTCCTTTCGTTTCTGAGCTGGGGGAGGAGGGGACGGAGATCAAGACCCCACAGTAGAGGAGGGAGCAGGGTAGGGACAGAGCCGAATCATTCACCCCAGCCCATGCTGCACTGTGGGGATTGGCCCATGACCTGGCCTGGCCAGGGCCCAATTTATGGAGGATGGGGCCCTGGTCGGGCTGGGTTATGGGGCAATTGGAGCCCAGAGGCTCCCACTGCTGCATGCACCGTGGGGGAACTGGGGGAGGGGTGGCACTTTCCCCCAACACCTTGGCTCCAACACGCTGTCAGACAGAGCTCTGGATGAACCACTGGGCTCTGGCTGCCCCATGACCCAGCCCAGTCAAGGCCCCATTCATGGTGAATGGAGCCCTGGCCAGGCTGAGTCGTGGGACAAGCAGAGCCTGGTGGCTTCTGCAGAGTCACGGTGCTAGGGACCCAAGGGGGGTACATGTCCCAACCCTGAACTTTAACAGGCCAAGGGAAGGCTGCAGCTGCAAGGCGAGGTGGGCTCTGCCTGCTCCAGACCTCACTGTAGCCTTTGAAAGTGGTGCAGCACAGCTCCATGTGCCTCGCTGCCTGGCCCGCCCAGCAACAGGACACATCTGGCGCCTCACCTCTTTCAGAGTCTGCAGCAAAGTGCAGAACAGGCAGAGCCCAGCTGACCTTGCAGCTGCAGCCTACCTTTGCCCCATTTAAAGATCGGGGGGGGGGGCATGTGCCCCCTTGGCTCAACAGTGCTGCAACTCTGCACAACCTGCCGTGCATTTCTCGGGGATGACTTGGGTGGGACGGGGGTCGCAGGGGCTCTGTCTCTTCCAGCCTGGCAGCACAGCCGAAGCTGGCCCCGCTCCAGCTCCAGGTCCCCCCAGTGATGCGTGGCTGAAGCCAGACTGGGGCCAGTGCAGGGAGGCAGTTAGGGCCAATACACGGCTGGGGGGCAGTGAATGCCGGCACCAGGCAATGAACCCTGGTATAAGGGAAGGGGCAGCCACATGGGTGCAGCGGCCCCTGGCCCTGAGCCTGATCCCTGCCCAGTGCCAGCCCCAGCCTGGCTCCCACCCCTCTATGGCCCTTTCCCATCTCACCCTTTGCCTCACAGATTTTAGGTGTGGGGGAGGGCGCACACTCAGCCCCCACCATTTTTTTTCTCCCTCCACCCCCAACCTCCCCGGTTGGTGATTGACTGCTGGTGCCCCCCAGTATTAGGAGGCACCCGTTGCCTATGCGTGTTTATATGATCTTTGTTGCTGTAATCTCTGAGCAGCACTGGTTCATTTATTTTATCTCCATGGTCCTACTATGAGCTAGGTAAGCCCTGTTATTCTGAGCCCCAGAAACTAAGTCCAGCTCCAGAAAAATATGTAACTGTTTTGCATTGATTTGATTCTAGGCTTGATGGCACAATCAAGAATTCTGCAGCGCACACACACTTGATTGGAGGGCAAATGTTTTTTTTTCCATTGATTTCAGTGTAAGTTAGGGACCTAAGAAGGGAGTTGGTGCCCATAAGCAGGAGCAACGCGTAGCAGGTGCACATGGGTGCACATGCACCCCCTGAGCGTGGTGGTGCACCTGCTACAAATAGTGTTAGTGGCACCTGTGGGCAGGTCCACGACCCCCACTGGTCGCTGCCGGCATTGCCAGTGGTGGCTTTGTGTGGTCATCAACCTTCATCAGTACTCGCCACCCCCCTCCCTCCCTGCCACTGACAGCACCCGAAGCATGTGTGGGAGCTCTGCACTTACTGCTACCGCACTGCTACCACTCCTGCTGCCGCTGCTGCACTCCCGCCACTGCCATGCCCCACCAGCTGCTTTGGTATGAGTCGTTCATGCCCTTGAGTGACTTATCCAAGTCTACAGAGAGCAGGGAACTGAAACCACAACTTCAAAGCACCACGCTAGTACTCAGACCACTAAAAATGTCCTTTCTTTTTCTGTATCTTATTATACCAGTTGTCACCTGAAACCAGAAATGACACCTATTTTTATAAGCTCACACATGAGTTCATGAGACTTGTACATTGAGTTCAGAAACTTTCTTTCTGCTGCAAATTCTAATTATCATTAGAGTACAGCTGTGAGTGCTGTGCCTAGATCTAGATCCTTAAATCCATACTTGGCACCTAAACAAGTGGCCTGATTTTCAGAGATTCTCAACACCTACATCTCCCATCAAAGTGAAAATAAAATGTTAGGACTGGCAGATTTTATGATTACAACCCTTGACAATACAGAAGCTTCAGTCAATTAATTTTAGGTGACAATGACAGAAGTCAGCTTCAGTTACTGTCAGCATTACAAAGGGCCCTCCATGCTTCTTAAACAAGGATAGGAATTAGATCCCTGTATGAACAGCCTTAAAGAAGAGAGATGGGAAGAAAAGCTTCCAATGTCATGGAAAAAAGATAACACACCCTGAAAACAGGTGGGTAATTTTAGCTGTGTGCTAAGGTATACTTGTGTGTGCCATCACAATCACCCTGAAAGCCAGAAATACAAATCTGACAGGCAGACCTGTTATTTAGTAGTAAGGGTTGAAGCACAATTCTGCAAGAACTAATGTATAGGAGTAACTGCTACCATAAGTCACTCTCATGAATACAGTATTACTATTCACTATATAAAGTTGCTCATGTGTAAGTATTTGCAAGATCGTAGTTTTAAATAGCATCTTTGTCAGAAATTAAAAGGGACCAACACTTTCAGCCTATATACTTATCTTAACCTTAAAAGTATATGCTACTGTAAAGAAATGAATAACTCAATACAAGATATTCAAGAGCTTTAAGATTACTGCATGCTGCTAAAATGCAGAAATGGATTAGTTTACAGAGATAAATGGGGGTATTTTTGTGTTATACTATAAGCACAGGCTCTGCTTGAAAGCATGCTACAGTTGTTTATGCTCCAAAGAGAGCAATATTTTTAGCTTCAGTACTTACAGCACTGGGATGTAGTGCAAACTTTTTGATTAAGCATCATAGGCTACAAGAAAAGCTCAGAGCTTTAATGTCTCTGGAACATTTTAGGGTGTTACCATGGCAACATGAAAAATGATGAACAGAATAAGTAAAAGAAGTTTTAGAGAAAGGAAAATAGTTTAAAGCTAAGACACAAAGACTCCCCCAGAGGTTCTGAAACATTGCATTTTATTGGTAAAAGTTTATCACTATCAAAGGAAGCCAAGCATAAGATCAGGATACTAAGGGTGTGTCCCCATGAGCGGGAACATGTGTTTCCCTTGGGACAAGTAGCAGCAGCACACCTTGCGCCTCTGCTACTCATCCCCAGGAAACACCCATGCCATGTGCACTCTGGTGCACAGCAAGTTACCCTGGCTGGGGTAGGGGAGGCTGAGGCCAACACAGTTGCTGGCCCAAGTTGCCTTACCTGGGGTCCTGGGGGCCTCGATCATGCAACAGGATGCCTGGCCTGCGGCCACTGTGGCTCTGGCTGACCAGGCTCCAGTTTTGGGTAGTGCACTCTGCTATCATGTGCACTGCCTTGCTTTTTTAGGCATGGGTTTTTCTGAGCCCAGGAGTCAACAAGTGTATGTGAGCAGAATTCGTGATTGTGTCATCAAGCCTAGAAGTAAATCAGTGGGAAACAAACCAGCAATGCAAGGACTGCCTGGGCCTGCAGCGCCACAGACCGCATCTCTGCGCTCATCTGGACACATCTTAAGAGTCTTTAGTTAAATTATTAACATTGGGCCTGTTACTGATGCAGGCTCCATTTCTGCAAAAACTGGCTTCAATGAACCTGTTCATATAAAGCAGTAGTTTGAGTCCATTCAGTTTTCAGGCTAGTTGTGTGACCATGGATGACTCTTCTAGCCAGAGACCACATCTTTCTTCATTTTTTGGAAACTATATTTTGAATGCATTGTAAACAAGAAAACCTGTGTGCAAGCTCCTTAGTTTTTGCAAGATGCTCTGCTTCACATCACTGGTTCTTTCTTGCTGTTTGTTTTAGTGTTTCTGATTTTCATAGATTCATAGATTCATAGATGTTAGGGTCGGAAGGGACCTCAATAGATCATTGAGTCCGACCCCCTGCATAGGCAGGAAAGAGTGCTGGGTTTAGATGACCCCAGCTAGATACTTATCTAACTTCCTCTTGAGGACCCCCAGGATAGGGGAGAGCACCACCTCCCTTGGGAGCCCGTTCCAGACCTTGGCCACTCGAACTGTGAAGAAGTTCTTCCTAATGTCCAGTCTAAATCTGCGCTCTGTCTAGCTTGTGGCCATTATTTCTTGTAACCCCCAGGGGTGCCTTGGTGAGTAAAACCTCACCAATTCCCTTCTGTGCCCCCATGATGAACTTATAGGCAGCCACAAAGTCGCCTCTCAACCTTCTCTTGCGGTTGCTTTCTTGCTTTGTTGCTTTGTTTTTACAAATAAGCAGCATCTTACTGCTATCTTTAATATTATGAGAGAAGGATTTAGGCCTAGCTCTGACCTACTCTATGACCTTGGGCAAGTCTTTTTACCTTCCAGTTCCCATATGGAAACAGGGAAGACAAGGATCAGTAGCATCACTCGGTGGGCGGGAGAGAAACTGCGCACCGCCCTGGGCACCGGCTTAGTAGAGGTGCCAGCATGGTGACACCCCTGCAGAGTCCATGCCCTAGCAGCACAAACAGCCCCACAACTTTGGTGTTTCATTAGGAGCCAAGTGCACAGATACCAAGCTGCTGCTGTATCAGCTGCAACCAGGATGAGTAGATTAGGGTGAACAGCCTCTCTCCAGCAGTATTCAGCAACACCATCTCTCCTCCACAACTCTCCAGCATAGTTTGCCATGGTGCAAACCCTGCCTATTATACCTCTGACAGTGTTATTTACTCTGTCTTCATGGTACCTTGAGCTGTGTAATAGAAATGCTACCTAATAGCAAAACTTTACTATTTTTATTGACTATTTCTGTTCATGGAATATTCACAATGGCAATTATTGGTAGATTTGTTTCCATATTTCCAGTTCCCATTTCCAACTCTGTTTCTGGCAGTTGCAAACCATTTTAGAACTTGCTAAAATTGCTACTGCTTTAAGCTATTTACTACTTTAAGAGGATTGAAGTAATTACTAAAATAGCCTTCTTCAGTGTAGCTGTACTGCACTGAACAGCTTTGGTACTGAATGTGTAAAGCCCAAGCTGAAGGACAAGCCCATAGAGTTTGATAGAAATTAAATGATTAAGGTACTGTAGAAAGGGAGTGTGAATAGGCTGAGCTTTCACCCATCTTCAGAAGAGATCCTTAATGAACACCTACTATCATTTCCTTTCTTTGGCTTGACTTTACTGCAATCTCAAACAATCACATGATGTATACCCTCGCCTCAGGTTTTTCTCTGTTCTAAAGGTTTTTTCCTGGAACTTTATCTGGCTTAGTTTCTTTTTTCTCTTACACAACCTTTATATCCTGGATGTAGCTGAAGGGCATCAGCTAGTAGCATGACTCAGCAGTAGCTCCCTTGACTTTTTATGGAGACTTCTAGCACCTGAATCAAGGAGGCATTAATGGAAGAGTCTTGCATGCTTGTTTCCACATTCTGTAACTGTTACCCTTCAAGAAATGTCTAGATTAAACAAAAACAAAAACAAACCCTCTTGCATGAAACTCGAGTTAAAGTTCAATTTACTCAATGGTAAAACTTTACAGGTATGTTGCAACTATTCCAAACGCAAACCTTACAAACACAGGAAATTCAGAATTAAGGTTGAAGCTGAAAGAAGTCCAAACATATGAAGGTACAGACAGTTACTGCAACCAACCATCTTAACCCTTTCCTGTAGTGATGTCAAGCAATAAGAAATCTATACAACCTGAAAAGCCCAGTGATGATGGCAGTCCAGGTCCTATTGCTGGTGCATTTTTTTATTTTTAACCAATGATAGTCTCATGCAAAATGAATAAACAGTGTTAGAAGGAGGGACTGGGACACAGATTTCCTCTTCCTTAAAGGAGTGCCTTCACCATTGGGCAACTAAGCCTTCTTTATTGTTCTCCTGTTCCATCAGTTTTGCACTGCTGGTACATTGGGTTCACCAGGAGGAGAGGAGAGGGGCATCCCTAATATATTCTATAGCCTGATGGTTAAGGAGGCCTGGAAAAGTGGACATGTAGATTTAAGTCAACTGAGTCTCATGAGGCCATTAAATCCAGATCTCTGGCTTCCTGGGTGAGTGATGTAACCATTATGATATTATGTATTATGGATTATGCTATTATCTGTATGGATGGCTTGGATAAGGATGATCCTATCTTAGGCAAGGGGTTGGACTAGATGCCCTTTGGCGATCCCTTCCAGCCCTACTTCTCTATGATTCTATGTAAAGTCTGGGGACCACATTTGCCAGCGTGTTATGTGTGCTTTGACTATACAGGTCAGATCAAGCCCCTAGGGGACTTAGTCACTAGGACACCTACTTTGTGAATGCCAAATGGCTTTAGGAAGGGTTTAAGAGGTAAACAGTTGGCTTAGCCAAGATGGCTGTAATTCTGAGCACACACAGTAACTGAACTTTAAGCACTGCAAGACATTTTATCAGTAAACTGAGGTGCTAACTTGAAAGAACTTAAGCAGTTCCATAGGGGTCTGTGCATTGCTGATTTGGATAGATGTGCCTAAATCCTACCTAAAACATGCAATTTATAGGTGCTGGTACCTTTTATACAATATTCTACTTGTCTGAGTGCTTGCCAAGCAAGTGGGAGACCTGGAAAGTAAGCCTTGCTCAGCCTGAGATTCTCCCCACATCTCTCACCTCCCAGAAGAGTGCCTTAACCAACAAACTGTAAATTGGTTTGAGGGAAGCACTTGTCAACCCACCTGGTGAAGCTGGGCTACCATGTAACAAAGAATGTATGATTTATGGACAATGAGCCAAAGGTTGCATAACTTAGTTGCCTAATGGGTAGAGTACTCAGGAGCAGTTGGATTTCTGTGTGCTAGTCTCTGCTCCAGGGACTTTTATGTTAGATAGCCATTAGATAAAATGAAAACACTCACATGCAGAAATAGAAAATCTGTAGATAAATGTATTAAGCTGCATAGATTTTTTTCCCATAGAAGGGAGTTCCTATTGCAATCAATGGGATTGTTTAACTTTTTTGCAGTAGAAGCAGGATCAAGCCTTACTGAAGAGGGGTCTCTGGTGGATGGATTCAGAGGAAAGGTATGCAGTTGTTGAGTTAGTAATATGACACTGAAACACCAGCTGCCTTTCTTTATTCATAGCTTGAGGTGGAGTAGGAGGAAGAGGAGGAGGTGGTGGTAAGTGGAGGAGACTGGATTGTGTAATACATGTAGGAATAAGGCCAACATAAAGAGGGAAAAATGTAAGCAGCAGCCTGCACACACGCTACTTTACACAAGTTGGATGAATGTTCAACTGTGTCTGCCTGGGTCATGTAAAGCAGGAACAAGGGTGACATTTCCAGCTGTATGCTAGTGAGAGCATAATTGTGGTTTAACAATCCACATAACATATGTGATAATAATTAACACTTAGTTCTAGTACAGTGCTTTCAACCAGGCAGTTCTAAGCATGTGTTTGGAGCTCTTTGTGCATTAACTTTCTAGGCCCCCTGTATTTTCAAATTCAAAATAATCAGTTTACCCTTTGAGCCGATCCTTTCTCCACAGGGTCTAGGAAATACAAATTGCCATGCCTCCTATTTTTATTTTTGAATAATCTGAGGGACCACATTTGAGGACTCCCCCGAACTATAGGGACTATTCTCTTCTCTTAAATATTTGAATAGAGTAAATGCCAAGTGTGGTTGCAAATTATTTAACTTAATAATTAGACATGCTTGAATGGAATTAAGGAAAAAAATATGCAAAAATACTGCTAATAGTGAGATCTGTTATACTTTGGATCTGTCTCCCAGTAGACATAATGAAAACCACTGGGGAATGAAGTAAATGACACAAAAGATAAAGAATAGCCCAGGTTATATTCTTTGCTTTAATACAGAGCAGGCAGGAATGCCATGGGAAACTTATGCAAGGAAAGGCACATGGGATTGGAAAGAGATGATGGGAGAACTGGCTACTCTTCACCCTATGTCATTCACTGCTTGTCAAATTATAGAGCCTGGAACATGATGGGGCTCCAAATTCCAGTCCAGATCTAGGAATCATGGAAGGCATGAAGAGAGTAGCAATGATGGCTTTACTCCTACCTGCCTAAAAAATATAGATGATTTTCTAAGAAGGTAGGAGTAAAGCCATCATTGCTACTCCTTTTATGCCTTCCATAATTCCTGGATCTGGTCTGGGATTTGGAGCCCTATCATTTTATAGGCTTTATAATTTGACAAGGAGTGAGTGACATACGGTGAAGAGTAGCCATTTCTTCCATCACCTCTTTCCAACCCCACGTGCCTTTTCTTGCACAAGACACTGGTAGTATTATCTTATGCAGAATCTATGATAAGAATCTCGCTCCTGCTGCAAGGTGAGCCAATAGGAGACCAGCAGGTGAAACAGTAATGATGGGTTTTCTGCCTTTCATGACATCAAATAATGGGGATGCATAAGGCTTCTTGTGGTTGCCCTAAGAAGTGTGACTTCTCTTTGTAAACCTCATGATATCCGCCAATTAGGCACATAACTTTTCTGCTTTGGGAGCTGAAATTTAAAAATATTCCTAATCCAGCACAGATTTTTCTGTGCTCTTTTTGCTAGTCTAATCCTCTTGCATATAGATCTCTCTCCTCATATGTTAAAAGAAGGTTGTTTAGGTGGGAAAATCAGGATAGGAAATGCCTAACCTAAATTCAACCACATGCAACCTTAATTCTACCCCTTTGTGCTTTATGATTCAGCCTTTCATTGCATAAGCACATACTATTTGGTGAACAAATCAATACCCAGGGCCAATTTTGGATTGTGTAAAGTAAATAAAACACAAGACCACACACACTGAATGAGAAGGATTAAAGAAATTCTGAACAGCTGCCTCATTCACGGAACAGCATCCACTAAAATAAGGCAGGAGTTTGGAAGCACAGAAAATAATGTGCGATCAGTGTAATCAAAGACTATATCAAAATGCACATGCACAGGGTGGGTAGAAAAGCTGTACTGGGAAATAAACCCCACAAAATATTGTGTTTAGTCACAAATCTCTGATTATTTCATTATTTTTTGTAGATTCCACATGTCCTTTTAGATGGTAGGAATCCATTTCCCAGCTCCATCTCTTCCTCTCCAATAGCTAATTTAATTATAATTAAACCTACTTTCATTACAATGACTAGGAACACCTTGATGCCTGTCTTTCTCGTCTATAGCATAATAGTGAGGATGAAGTTCATCTAGGAACAACATGACTAAGTGCCTTATAGCTAATTCATGATCTGTAGAACAAAGTGCATTTGATCTGGCAGAGAGTTAATGAATGCCACTCAGCACAAGTCATTTTTGTGTTAAAATGTTGGCATGTTAAAAGTGGCATGTTCAAACCACTTAGTTTTCCATCCTTCTAAAATACAGAAATCCTATGATGAGTAGTCTCCCTAGATATAATAAGGTGTCACTCAAACCTATGGTAAAAAAGTTGCAGAAATTTTATGTAGGAGATGTTATAAAGAACTGGGAAAATTTAGCAAACCTCAGACCAAAATATGGGAATGTTTGAGATGTTTGAGAGCTACGTCAGACTTGGGTAAATATCATGCAACTGCTGATGATTTTCTAAAGGTTTTTTTACGTTTTAAGTTGTATATTTTTATTTTTAAAAATGACCTATGTTCCCAGAATATAATATGCTGCTGGTTGAAACCTCAGGCCACACTCTGGGTTAGTCACTGACTTTATTAAGACAAGGATCAAGTTCCTCTCATTAACTTAAGGAAGGTGGTTTGGACCAATATATAAGGCACCGGATGAGGGATCGAGGAGCAAGTGTGTACTATTTCTGGTTCCAACTTACTATCCTGTGGGGTGATCTTCAATAAATCACTTCCCCTGTTTTGTGCTTTACTTTCTCATCTGTAAAATGGTGATTATGAGACTTTTCTGTGCTGTAAAGCATTTTGAGCTCTGGGGATGACACAGCCTTATATGAGTGCTGGTTGTTATTTTTTAAATATATCTGTGCCTTTGAGCTTAGTCTTGTTATATGCCAAGTTTCTCAATTCCCACTGAAATTTCTGAGTTAATCCTGCCTTTTAAAAGGCTTGGTAGTGAGCATCTAGATTGTGATTTGGCAGAACATTTAACCCCATGCTTAAGTTTGAGCACAAGTAACCAAGTCACGCTCTTAAATGGACCTGGCCCTGCAATGGGGGTGCACCACCACCCAGCCTTCTCTGCCAATGCCCCCAATTTCTTTGTGGAGCCCCTGATGACCTTTTGCAGAACTCCAGGTTTTCATGGATCACAGTGTGAAAACTGCTGCTGTACAGTATGCCTAAGAACGCTTGCTGCGCTCTACCTCACAGGTGGCTGTGGAGCTATATATATATCATTGTTGGGTGAAATAATCTGCAAATATGCCTCACCTACTTCACAGGGACATTATAAGGTTTCAATCATACATAGAATACTCTTTCAGTTATTTGGATGAACGGTACTCTCTGAGTCAAAGTATCTTTATATCTCTCAATACCAAACGAGAGATAAAAAGAAATTTTCAAAGGAAAGATAACTGGGAAGGATAGACAGTCTGTCTTACACCTCCATGCATATAAGGTTTCCTTGAGGTCTATAACCTTACTCTCATAATGAGAATTTTTTAATTCATCTTATGCAATACATAAGAGTGGGAACAGTGTATTTGAAATCCCCTGCAAAGACTTGCTGCTCTTAAGCACAATGTATCTTTAAACTGTTGAATGGATAATCTATATTTCATAATTCAGACTGTCAGCATTTCCTTTACGTAATTACAACAGTAGGAAATATATAAGGCCTTTGTGGAACCTGAAAATTCAATTGCCTTGGGCTGTATTTAATGTGTAATAAATTATTCAGCAACAGGGCACTCTTCATTCTACGTACAGTAAGTTAGAACTGTGTGTGTGAGATATACATAACTAACACGAAACAGTATTTATTGTTACTGCCAAGGCTGAAGCAATTTCTGAAGCCATTAGTCTTGTACTCTGCTGGCTGAATCCTGACTTGGTGTAAATCAGCACAGTCCCTTTGACTTTACCTGGAGAGGAACAGGAATATAAAGATGGCCTTTCTGATCCTCAGCTGAGAATCAGAAAGGCCTTTTTTGTTTAAAGTGCCACATATTAGTAACTCAAAAGTTAAGTACTGTTATAAGAATCATCTTCATGTTTTCTTTGCCCCCCACCTGGGAAAAAAAGCCTGCTCCCTTTTATCCAAAGAAGGCTGGTAGCAGCTCTACTAGTTTCCCCAATCGATGCATGTACATGAACTCTGCTTGCTTGCAGTCATAGGAAGAAGTGATTCAATCATCAAACTAGTCAGCAGCCTCTCTGCTGAGACTTCTAACAAGGCACTACTTACATAGGGATTTTTGTCAGAGGGACACTTTCGAATGGGACCTGCATTTAGGAGATCCATTCATTTCACAGAAGTTTCCATCCACTCTTCAGCCCAGTTTTGTCATGAGCAAATGACAATTGTTTTCATCTGGACCTGACACAACCTAGAAGTTATACCCTATGTTAAGTGTCTCTGCTATCCAACCATAGTATTTTTGTTGTTCTCCTCCTCATAAAGACCCTGATTTAGCAAACAAGCTATAAACACATGCATAACTTTTAAATGCATGCTTCAGGACTCTGGCAAGTTGTGCTCTATGTTAACAATAATAAAAATACCTAGCTTTTATAGCAAGGAATTAGTCTTTATCTTATTGAGACTGCAGGGTGCAAGCACAGAAACCAGAATTAGAGCTGGATGATGGGAGGCAGTATGGGTACTTTTTGAACTGGGTATGCAACCCGTGTCCAAAATCTAGATTTCTTTATTACAGAAACATAATATCAAACAAAACCAAGGAAACATGTTAGTAATTATCTCTTTAGCTCCAGAAACACTGGATGACTTTCCTTTAGATTGCTGGCCCTCAGAAGTGGGAAACAAACCTCTTCTTTAAACTTCACTTGCACAATTGCCAATGGACTTTCTGACCTGATTTAATCACTTATTGAAATTCTTCCCAGCGTTCTCATCTTTTACTTAATCTTTTAAATCTTGAGGAGACCAAACAAAAATGACTGTTTCATATTTTATTGCTACAATGAAATTACTGAAAGATTAAACTTTGAGTAAACTTTAAATCATTTTTTGCAAACTTCATATTTGTCCTGTGGCTTGTGTTTTCTGTTATTTTGCAAGAGGTGACTATCGTTGCAAATTAGAACTAAAATCACTGGGTCCTGCTGGTGTTGTAGTTCAAGTCATTCTGGCAGATATACTATGGTTTCTAAAGAAATTTGATGCTTCTGATAGACAAATAGATTTGCATAATTTGCAAAAATGTCCAATCTTAATTGGGGCAGGTTATACGCACATAATAGTCCATTCCTATAGCTTTCAGTGGACCAGTGAACTCAACCCCTTTCACTACCAGAACAGGAAATAAGAAGCAGCAGCAGCAAAAGAAGATATTGGAGGTAGGGGTAGGGCAGGGCAGGCTGTGCTTCTTTTATATACAGTGGGCTGGCTTCTTCAAACCCATCTTATACTGAGAAACCATCATGTGGTATTTCTCAGTGTCTGGATAGAGAAACATACTTGGTAACCCAACCCATGCCTGCTAGTTAGGTAACTACATAGCCAACAGAGGTTTATTGGCATTTCTACCAAAAGACTTCTAGCTTTAGGTATGACATTTTGAGGGGTTTTCCTATTTAACAGCCCTCAAAGAGCACTTTCCATCCCTCAGTCACAAAGGACTAGATCTGCAAAGGAGTTTAGATGTTGTACTGCTAAGGCTACTGGCACACATTGTATTTCTGGCTCAATTATTATTTCACTTGTACTATAAATAGGAACTTGCCACATGTTCACTGATGTAATGGTACCATAAATGGTACCAGCCACAACAATATTCCTCAAAAATGTATGACATCTTTGTGGCCATAAATTGTGTTTATATGGCACTATAAATTGTGTCATAACCCATCATCATGAACTAAGCTCAGCATTCAGAAAACAGATTATCTTGTCCCTAATGGCTTAGGTGTGAATACCAAGGGTTGCACTTCTGGCCTTAGGCACCTATGAGGCAGGATACCTAAAATCTGTTTAAGTGACTTGAGGTACCTGTTGTGATAGAAGTTATAACTTAGAGAGATGCTGAGGGAGCTGGCAATTGGGAGATAGTGAACAGCTAGTTAGTGTCAGAGAGAGACTAAAGGACTGCAGAGGCTTGTCTACTGCTATGCAATAACATTTAGCGTTTAGTTCTTTTCATTCATTCCAGACTGTCTTTATTGATCATTATATGGTATCAGGAGTGGCAAATGACAAAGAACTTGAGAGAATTTGAGCTCCAAACTGAAAAAGAAGTTGGAAACTGAGAGCAAGTGAAAAGCAACATAGGCATTTAGAAGGGCAAAGGCCTCTGTATGCACTCTTTCTGCAGTTACACTCTAAATAAATGCACAGTTAGTCGGGGGACGTTTGCAACTTGCACATGTTTTTTTGCATCATAGTAGCAGAAAGCTGGAGGGTGTTTGAGTGTGGTACCTAGCAGTCACAGGGGCCAATTTAAAAAATGGCAAAGTCAAATTATCAATCTTCTCACATATGATACCGCAGGAAGCCCTGCCAGTTTATAACACATTTGCCTTTAAAATGCTGCAGTGTCACCTGTATCAGTGTCCCCATGCTCATTTGATGAGTTGTAGTTCAAGTGCCCCGCTGCCATTTTGAAGCGCAAGGACGCTGATCCAAGAGACATGGAGGTTGGCTGGAACGCACTAATTAGTACGCTCCAGCAGACTCAATTAATCAAGCCTGCCCTGATGTACTGTAATTACAGCAGGTCAGAGCAGCCTCTTCACATCTACAGACCCCCACAGAGGCTTGCTAAAAGCACTGCTGAAAAGGAAGAATAGGAAAGGAAGGCAAAAATGCACTCCAGGGTAATGTGCTAGTAACCTCCCCTTTGCAGATGTACTAATTGGTTTTTGTGTTAGCTGATTTTTGTAGTTATTATTAAGAGGGGAGATGTAGTGATAGAAGTTGTACTATAGAGCTGTGCCCTAACAGGAGACTGAAGGAGCTGAGAGTTGGTCCCTCACCTAGTAAGCAGCTGGTTTGTTAGTGAGATAGACTAAAGTACTGCAGTCATGTAAGCTGCTCCACAATAAAACTTGGTGTTTAGTTCTTTCATTCATAACAGACTGTCTTCATTGAAGCATTCAATTCATTGATCAGTATGGTACCTAAGGGCCTTTCTGGGTCTAGTCCAAAGTTTGAATGTCATTACCCCAGTTTATTAGATGGAGGAACTGAGTCATACACAATCCATGCAATGCATTTCAGAGGCAACAATGGAAACCTGATTAATAGTTTCTTCTCAAAATGTGATTTATAAAACTCTGAACTAAGCACTTTCTCTCTTACCCTAGGCCCCAGTGAGCTATGACCTTAGGGGCAGCACAGTGCAACTGTTCAATACACCCCTAGCTGTAATCATTATTTTTTAACCACAGCAAAGCTTCTACTGATTCAAGCAGGATTCTTCTGGCACAAGACTGCAGGAGCAGACCTGTAGAACTTAAAAAGCTGTCTAGTTTGTCTTTATTTTCTCTGAGGGATATATGCAGGCTTTCTGGAATCAAGTCAGAGAGTTGCAAATGGTATGAACAAAAAGAAAAACCTCTGCTTGCCAAGAGGATAGTGGCAATATAATGTTCTTCATAGCTGTAGCTGTGTTTTTTACACTGAAAGTTTGAATCAAAAGATGGGTTTTAAAGAATTCTTAATGCTCTTTTTCAGTGCCAAATATATCTAACTTTAACAATGTTGAGATATGCATTTGTACAGTGGCAATTCCTCTAGCGATAAATTCCAGTTTATGTTTAACAGACAAGGTTTTGATGATCTCTGCTTCTTAGCCAGCATTCAAGAAAGTTCACAAAAAGGAAAATCTAAAGTTACATGTATTATTTGATCCCCTTCCTTTAGGTCTGATTAACAACTCATTTTCTACTAAATTCTCCCTGTAAAACACTTCATAACCTCATTTCATTTTTGTTGCTAAATGTTCTTTTCCAGTCACATACTTCATATTGCTAATAAATGTAGCTAGTCAATGCAATCTATATTTCTGATGTGTGATTTATGACATATTTAACAATCTAATATGTTTCTGAATTGCTTAGAGGTTACTTTCATTTGATTTAGACACTGCCTTATGCCAAATATCAGGCCATATGATTAGAAAACTGGGATGTTATTATGGGGTCAGAGAATAACCTAAACTGTCACCTTCTGATTCAAATAGGAGAAAAATCAAAGTGCAGTAGATGCAATGGTTTTCATCTCTAAAATGTCATCTAATTCTTATGTCTCAAGTGTCAACTTTTTATTAGCATTTTGGAATTAGTGTAACTAAGTCAAATGACAGCAAAACGCTACTTGCAGGCTTCCCAACTTAATTTCTAACGCATTTCTGAGGCACCAGCTGATCTTTTGCCTGTGATGAACAGACAGATGGTTTCCTTTATACTATCCCTGGCTCCAGCATTTTTTTTTGCTAACTTACCCATGTAGGAAATGGGATTGTTTGAGAGAGGCAGACTTTGAAAACAATTTGAGAAAAAGAAAACGATCAAATGCTTGGATAACAGAGTATGGTAAAATTCTGTGACAATCTCTTGGGGTCAACCTCCCCTCCATCAGAGCCAGGTCTCTCAGCCAAGGACCTCCCCTCTTACTAGCTGCCCCCAAAGGTCACTCTCTCCCAAATATTCCACACAGCATCCCTTCTGCCCCCCACCTACCTTCAGGTGTTTCTGCTGTGGATCCATGACAACAATATAGGGCATTCACAAATTGAAGGTCTTTCTAATATTTCAGGCACTGTAATAAATGTTCTTATGTGTCCAATCCTCCTTCTGTCAAAGTTGGTAGCAACATTTCTAAGTATTTCTTTGGGAGCAGGACCGTCTGCTTATAGAACTAGATCAGCTCCTATTTTGCAAGTGTGGAAGTGAATTACCAGGAAAGGCCTCTACAAAAAGGCAAAACAGCATGAAGGAGCTGTTTGTTACCTGTTTGATAACTCAAGCTTTGTCTATGCTGGAGAATCTTTTAGCTCTCTCTGAATTTGTCATAGCATGCTCCCTGGCACAGACTAAATCTCTGTGTTATGGTACAGGTTGCCTATGCTTGAAACCAGTGTTATCTGTCTCTGGACAAACCATGGTTTTACCTGTTTCAGAGATCAACATTAATGTAGTTATATTGGTGGCTGGTTAATGACGGCTGTAAATGGGACCAATCCCCACACAGTAAAAAAAGTCCTCTGGCTTTGTTTAGGTAAGTTTCCTAGATGATTTTTATATTTTATTACTAACTGTGTTGTTGAAGCCAACAGAGCTCTGCTCACCTATTTATCTGGCCTCAGGTAATACCTTGGGGCTTTTCCAGTAAGACCCCCAGCCCTAAATGCAGCAAATAAGTGGAATTATAAACAGTCTCTTCTGCACCAAATTAGTTGGAAGCTAAATAAGGTGTGGCAGAATGCACAGCTGGGCTTACTCATCTGTAACCTACGGCTTCTTCAGACTTGCCAGGGGAGAGTGGGGTTGATATTAACAGACATAAAATATTTATTAACACTTTACGTTCCATTTGTACCCCTTCTTAAAATGTTAATTTTTTTAATACAAAACATCCCAGAAGGAGTTTTAACTTACCTCTTGCCAAGCCTTCAGTTTTTTCACTACTTGCCATAATACCCTGGTTGAATTACTCTATCCCTTTTGTTAATTCATCACCCTTTAATTTTATTATTGATGAAATCAGGGGTCAGTAATGTTTTTGAGCAGAGTGCCAAAAACACCCCAACCTCAACTTGTAAGATGTTAATTTGCCAGGGGTGGATGATGGGGGATCCACGAGGGGCCTGTTCCTTGTTGTGGCAGCGCAGCCCCAGCCCCTTCCCCACTGTCTGCTTAGAGGCACACATACACCCACCACCAGCAATGAGCCAGCCTGGGGCTCCACAGGCCTCGGTGCAGTAGCTTACAGCCTCCTGACTGCCTGCAGCAGCCAGTCTGGTCTCTGAGCAGGCCCCCGCAGCCCACCGTGGAGCCTGGGCTACTTGCAGCAGGTAGCAGGGAGGTTGCAAGATGATGCACTGAGGTCTGTGGAGCCCCAGCCTGGCTCATTGCTGGCATCAGGTGCATGCGCACCTCTGGGCAGATAGATAATGGGGGAGCTGGGAGGGGTCCAACCTTGTTGTGTCTGCGCAACCCTGGCTCTTCCCTGCTGTCCACCCCAAGGCACATGTGCCAAGCAAAATGCCATGCTCTGTCATGCTTAGTTGCCCACTAAATATTGTAAGTTTATTTGGTTTACCTATGGTTTAAAGAAGCCACTAGCTTAAGGACCATTTATTTTGAGTTTGGGAAAGAAATACATGAGGAATTACTCATCTTTGTTTCCATGCTGACTACTGATGATTTAAAGTCCTAAGCCTGCTTGAAAAGATACTGAATAGGCTGGATCAGAGTTCCCTCAAAGAGGAGGCATACCTTCAGGATCCTCTGGATTTAAAATCACACACTCAGCAGGGTATGTCTGGGCTAAATTGGCCCAGAATAATGTCAAATGGCTGGAGGAAGCATATTTTTATAGGTGGGACCCCAAAGCTGGAATGTATTACTGTGAATCATCTGAGTTTGACTCTGGCCATAGATGTAGAATATTCGACATATAAGTCCCTTTGCTAACAATGTCATTTTCTAGATATGACATCTTTCCAGGAGCAAACCATTAGCGAGGAGTTAGAAAAGGGATGAACTAAAAGAATGGAGGTGGGGGGGGGAAGGAAACAAACTCTAAAGACAAGACCTTCTAAACAAAAGAAGCTATTATAGTTGATGTACGTAACTATGTCTACCTGTTATGTGGCTTTGAGTAAGCATGGTGATGGTAACATATATAGAGAGAACAATATAATTGTTGTGCTTTCATCTATCATTCTGTATCCTTGGTGTATCACACTTTTTAGATAAGTTTAACATTAAATATAATGAGACATGGTACTAAATGCCTCATTGTTGGTATGGACTGCGTGTAGGCTGCCTATGGAAATGTGTCATTGCAAGGGTATGTGAGAACACACCATTCCACCTACACAGATAGGTGCAAATGTAGGCAGATTATGCATGGGTATCACAACAGGGCATGCTGAAGATGTGATTCTCATCCATAATCATTAACTGATCTCCATCCTGGTCTTGAAAAGATGTGCCATTTTAAATTCATCCTGCAGCTAAGTAAAAATATGAAACCTTGTAAGCACTCTTTCCTCTCGATTTTTGCATGAACTGCAATAAACACCTAACTGCCCTGGATGAGCTAATTTTGCAGAATGCCAATACACGTTTAGAAACTTTCAAATATAAAATGGTCGGGGGAGTAAAATACAGAGCATGAACAAACTCTCAAATTCACTGATGACACATAATGGTAGGAAGGGATAGATTGCACTATAGGTTAAACAAGTACATTCCAGTTGGAAAAAACCCAGCAATTAGAAAACACTTTCCTTCACATTATTGAAAATGTGTGGCTGCCTGCCTTTTAATTACAGTTCATCAAGACACTCTGCTGAATCACCCAATTTTTGTATGTTCTAGAATGCTTATTATCATCATTTCCCTCCATGGAGCCCATGTCTAACTTAAGAAGAGAGGGAACAAAAACAAGAGTTGTGATCTGAGGTTGATTCATTAACTTTCACAGGCAGGCTGAACATTATAGATTATTGAAGAATTAGTCCAAGTAAAGAGTAATATTGCAGGCAAAGACAAAAGCTAAAAAGCATCATATCCAATTATTTTTCTCTTTTATATTTGGATTAAATTAAGCGTTTATGGAGCATCCAGACGAGTGTGCACGTGCCTCTTGCAGCATCCCAAACCAGGCTGAGATGCTGCAAGAGCATATTTGCAGTGTGGGCTCAAAATTTGATACCTGGATATCCAGGTATCCAAAAAAAAAAAACCCCAAACCAAACAAAAAAACCTCACGGGGGGAAAAAAGCAGGGCAGAGCACGGTCCCAGACCATGCCCTGAAGTAACTGGAAAGCTGGTCTTTCAGAGAGATGCTCTGGTTTCTGGCCAGAGTGGCTCTATGTGCTTCTGCTGTCCCAGCACATGGGGCATGCACTCATAGTATGCTGGGGCAAGCAGAAGCATGGCAAGGATCTAGCATGACCAGGACTCAGGAGCTGTTGGGAGTAAGTAGGGACTGTGGTGGGGGGATTGTGCTTGTGTGGGGGGACTGCGGGAGGGGTTGTGTGGGGGGGGAGGCTGGTTGGGGGGGTTGGGTCCTCTGCGGGGCCCACAGCCCCCCCCCCCCCCCCGCCCCCGCAACATCAGTGACCGTGGGGCACTCAGGGCCCACTGCTGCCAGACCTCCCATGAAAAGGCATGGCCTCACCCCCGATCTGAGCCGGCATCACCTATGTGGTTCTGTGTGCCACAGGGCCATGCGCCTTTCTGAACCACCTAGCTCCCCCTGGCTGCAGATCCGGGAGGAGCTGGGTAGGGTTGTTTTGCCCCAAGTGGCACAACTTGCTGCACACCAAACTGCATGTCCAGGCCTGTGTGCTGAGACAAAATCCCCTGGCTCAAATTTGTGCCACTCCTATTTGAGCTGTTACAAGCACGCGTGCCTGCATGCGTGGATGCGACCTTGGAAGTCATAGTCCATTTTAATTCTGTCTCCTTTTATTTAGTCAATAAGCTAAGCTCCCTGTCAATATATATTTATTATTTATAAGAGTATACAATGTATATATCCTATGATGTGGTACTGTGTGATATATGTACAGAATCATTTCCAAGTTATACTCTTGTAAACCCAGAATAGCTTTGCTTTTACTCTGGATTTGAATTCATATGTTCTGAGAGCAGAATTTGCCACATTTCTGTCTCAGCATAAAAATTAGGTGTTTTTCATTAGGAAAAATGTTTGCATTAGTCCTGCCCAACGAGAAAGTAGTGATAACTGACTTTGTACCTTTGTGCAAATTTATTCTATACCCTGTTCTAAATCCAGGTTGTCCCTATTCAAAAATATCTAGAACCGAGCCAAAGTATTTCCAACAAACCTCATTAAAAATGATTCTAGATTGTCTTCTACAAAGGAAATAATTGATAATGTTACTAATAGGACGTAATTGTTTCCTCCATTACCCAAGAATAATTAAATTCCTCATGTCTAACACTTGGAACTTTCTTCTCAGATCATCCTTTTTGGATCTCTTAGCTAACAACATACACATTTCACAACAGAAATGTATATATCACAAGCTTCAAGGCTGTTCAGAATCTACTGGGTAGGAGCTGGCTCACCAGTGACTTCATATCATCCAAGCCAGTTAGACGAGCCACATTCTCATAGTAGCCACTAAAGTCAGTCTCTCTGCACTTGCTACTTAAACTGCTAAATCACTTGCTTTTTTTCCCTCCTTTTTTGAATGTTCTCTCTCTACACAGCAAATTCCTTTTGGCATCTTCACATCTAAAGTGCCTAGAACACCTCCAGCACCATAAAAAATAAATACTGTCTTTATTTCACTGAGTGAAACTCCATATTTCATCTTTAAGACAAACAGGGAAACCACCTCCATTCTATAGAACCTTTAAAAACCATCAATCCATTAAAAAAAAAAAGACTTGAGTCTTTAAAATCCTTTTACAGTGTTAAGGGAACATTCAGTGCATTTTGAACTGGGACATGAGCTCTTTCTACAATGAGGTTGTTAAGGAATGCAAAACAATTACTCCTCATATTCGCCATTCTGCCACTTAGCTGAATGCCTGAAAAATTCACGGTTAAATAATTCTAACCTTGGGTTTTTTTTAGTTTCAAGCCCTTCTTTCTCCAGCAATGATTAGATAATCAGACACCAAAGTGCTAGTTTTCCATTCAAGGTCTATTCTCAAGATTTTGGCAGGGTTTTCTTCTCAGCTTTTTGAGCCTCAGCTGCTCATCCTCTGAAATCTGATTATAAGAGATGAATAACTATGACTTTTAGAAACCACACAGCGTCTGCAAAAGAGATGTAGCTACTATGCACCTAGTGCAAGTGGCCAACCTGCAGCATGGGTGCCACAAGTGGTAAGGGCAGCCTCTGGGTGGCAGGTGGCACAAGGAAGGAAGAAGACAGCAGATCAGAAGATCAGGCAGGATAATGGGACCAAAGTAGCACAGCTGGCAAAACTGTGACACACCTGGCAAAAAAGTGGGCCCCCACTGCACTGGTATAACTCCATCACTTAAGGCTAAATCCCATTTTACCTACTAGACAACTAAGGGAGACTTGTAATGCACTTTACATACCTAAATGGTAGATTACCAGCTATATAAATGTAGCCATTTGATGTTCTATTATGCATGTGGCTTGGATGCATAAGTGTCTAGGTGCCCAGGATGGTGCTGAGCTACGTAATCACGTATGATGGACATGCATAATATTTTACTTGGCAGAAATCCATGAGCTCCAGGTATTGAACAGGGGAAAATCCTCCCATATTTTAGCCCAAGTAGCTGTATGGTTAGGACACTGTCCCAGGAAGTAGAGGGTCCCCTCTTTTACCCAGAGCTGATTTGAACCTGTACCTCTCTGACTTCCAGAAGATCATGCTAACCATCAGGTCACAAGCCAAGCATTATCCTGGCCCAGTTCCAGCACTCCTTTTGCAGCCAAGAGAAGAAGATAAGTGAGAACAAAAGGAGGAGGAGCACAAGATTGAGGGTCTGTGGCTCCCCTGAAAGGGAATTGGTCCCTGAAAGGGAGTTACCTATCCAGCTGGTGTACAGCCTTCGCACATGTGCAGTAGTTTTGAGTGCTTATGCATCTACACTGGACTGCTAAAAGAATTGCAAACACTGTGTAGGTGCTGGAAAACTGCTATTTAGTCACATAAAGTGAATTAGAGTTCTGCCCCTCCTGTAACTGCAGGTTCTGATCTGGGCTAGCAGAATCAGGGAAGTGTCTTATTTTGCCCGTGTAGACGCACAGTTATCTTCTGCGATCAGTGAGCATGAATATACAGATCAACCCTTTTGGATCTCTTAGCTAATCCAACATACACATTTCACAACAGAAATTTATATATTACAAGCTTCAAGGCTACTCAGAATCTACTGGGTAGGAGCTGGTGCACCAGTGACTTCATATCATCAAGCCAATTAGACGAGCCACATTCTCACAGTAGCCACTAAAGTCAGTCTCTCTGCACTTGCTACTTAAATTGCTAAATTGATTGCTTTTCTTCCCTCCATGTGCACCCTTGAATCCTATTTTGCCTTTTAAAAGCCCACCATTCTGTCATCCATTTCAACGGGAAGCACTTAGACACCTGCAGAGGCATATCCTTATTTACACAAGAGACATGTGGAACGTGGAATTTTAACTTGTACAAAGAGCATCCAGCTGCTCAGAATCCTATTTCCCTCTGATCACAAAGTCAGGGCTTTTAAATCTTGGCAGCTAGACCTGTATGTGGGCTGCATAAGGAGCCTGTTCCAACAAGACATGGGAGACCTGGGTTCTAGTTCTCACCTAGCTTCAGGTGCTTTAACCCCACTATTCCTTTATCATAACAGAGGTGTCGTAGCAATCTACGGAGAAGATATGGTATTGAGCACCTTCTTCTTCCCTCTTTCCTTGAAGCTAGCCCACTCGGCAGTCAGGAAGCTAGTAGTTATTGTGCCAAAACAGTAAGCAAGAGAGAAACTTGTATGCCCAGAGAGGAGGGCCTTGTTTTGCAGTGGGAAGGAAGGGACTGTGGGTTCTGGCCCCTGCCCTGGAAGCTGTTTATTAGGGCTGTGCGAAGCTTCAGGTGCTGATTTGATTAAAGGAAATTCGGCCTGATTCGGTGGCTGAATCTCCAAATCCAAATCGAATCAGGAGATCAATAAAAAGGTCCAAATCAGAAATCAATTCAGAAAAGATTCGAAGAAAGATTCAGAGATTCGGTGATTCGGGCAGTCCCCTGAGCGCACCCTGGCCCCCTTCCCCCACCACCCGCTCTCCCAGTCCTGTCAATGGCTGCCCCGCCTGGCCTCAGCATCTCAGCACTTAAAAAAAAAAAAAAAGCCCCGCACTCACTGGCTGCTGCAGCTGCTGTTGGGGCATCTGGATGCTCATGGCAGAGGCCTCCCGTGCAACGTGGGGTAGTGGGGGGCAGCGGGGATTGCTTGACAGGAGCCAGTGAGTGTGGGGCTTTTTTTTTTTTAAGAGCTGGGACACTGGGGCCCGGGTGGAGCATCCATTGATGAGACTGGGAGACCAGGCGGGGCATGGGACCTGTTTGATTCGGAGATTTGGCCGATTCAGCAATGGCCAAATCTCTGAATCAGATTTGGCCAAATCAATTTGGGACAGTGATTTGAATCACCAAATTAAATCACTGTCCCCTGATTTGGCTGAATCTGAAGCAAATACTAGCCACTTCACACAGGCCTACATTTATTCATTTTATCTAATCAGCGTTCAAGGCCAAATGTATCACAGACACTGATGTAGATGTGAAGTCATGGCACTATTTTGGATTGCATTTTAGTAAGTAGGGGCTGAATCTGGCCCAATGGAGTTGCATCAACATAAGTAAGAGAGACGTTGACCTGCACAATTAATCTGAAAACAATTGAATCACAAATCCTTAGTATACTCACGTCACCCTCCTGTGTAAGGTGCATGTATGAAATGTATGAAATGTAAGAAATGTTCTAAGAGAAATGTAATTTTAGGAGAGAGTTGACAGTGAATCAAGTCAGCTTGTGTCCCACAAGGCTGGGAAAGGCTAAGTGCTGTATATACTTAGGCTTTCTTATTTCTGAATGGAAGGGTAGAGAAGCTTTTAGCTTTGCTATGATTTGTCTGTGTAGCTTTCTTTTCCTCCTTTGAAACACAGGCACAAATTCCTTTCTCTTAGGGATTCCAGATCATGTCTTCCAAGAAGCCTTTCCTACTTGAAGATGTTCTGTAATGAGGACGGCTATTTGAAGGCTTTTCAGATAGTGAAGTCTGGGCATCTATTCCAGCCCATAAGGACAGATTTTCAAGCAAGTTCAGCAACATATAGAGCAGGAGTAGGCAAAATGGTGGATCCAGCTGGCAGCTGGACTCCATTTCCCAGCAATCCCTGCCCATTTCACTGCAGCCAGTTTTCATGGAGACCCTAGTAGTGGCAGCGCTGTGACAGTGTGGGACCAAGGTTTCCATGGAGACCAGCCCCAGCAGCACTGCCTGGGCATGCAGCTGAGTGGGGAGCTGCTCTGGGGCCAGGGCTGGGAACTTGCAGTGGTAACAGCATGGTCCGGAGCTGGGGCAGAGCTGCACGCCACTGCCTGCATGCCCCTGCCTGAAGCATACGGGCAGCAGATAGAGTTCTGCCCTGGTTCTGGACCACACTGTCCCTGCTGCAAGATCCTAGCCTCGGTGCAGGTCCCTTCCCAGCTGCACACCCTATCAGCACTGCTGGGGCCAGTCTCCATGGGAACCCTGGCCCCCTGCTGTCATGGCCCCACTGCTCTGAGGTCTCCATGGATACCGGCCACAGCAACACATGCAGAGGCTTCTGGGAAATGGAGTCGGCTGCAGGCCAAATCTGACCCGCAACCCGGACTTTGCCCATTCCTGGTATTAAGCCTTCTTTCTGTCCCTAATATTGTTTATGAAGTTTTCCTGATGATTTTGTAATGCAAAAAAACACATACAACATTAGAAGAACTCACCTTCCCCCACTCAAGGGAATCGTATCACAATGGAGTGTAAATAGATGTGGATGTCTCTGATGCAGCATTGAATCATTTCCAAGCACGCACTGAAGGGACAAACATTATTGCAAAAAGAGGAAGGATGGTTGTGTAACACATTTGGTTGTGTGCACATGTGAGTCAGGCTATTACATGGGGTGACATAGGATGCCATTGTGTGACTTAGATACCTAAAGATTGTGCAAGTGTCATGTTCACGTCTTAGCAGGCTAATACAGTTCTTTCCTTAATCTCCAGTTCAAAACTAAAATAGAAAATTAGAGCCAGATTTACCCCTGAGCACAAATTAACTGGAAAAGCAGATAAGACATGTGTCTTAGCTAATATGCATTGTTATAAAAGAGTGTGGAGTGTGTACACACTATATTTTCTTTATGAAAATCTGAGATTTCTTTTTTGTGGGATCTGGGCCTTTATAAAACAAGAATAGGAGCATTTGTATCCAAATGGTTTTGCTCCAGTAATGACTTCAGGAGCAGATCTGTTACACTGATGAATACTCTAAGACCACTGACAGACATTCACTTAAAGGCATGATAGGATCTAATCCCCAGTCCCAACAATTGTGTGTCTGTCTTGCCATGCCCCACGTGGCCCAATCCCAATTGTGACATATTTGCTATGCAGGGGGAGCCTGGGATCATGATTCTAGCTTCCCCCTGCACTGGCACATTGAAAGCTGGGTGCTCAACAATCAGCTGATTATCAGCTTAACTGGGAGACTGCACTGGGGTCTGGGGCCAACCTTGATGCAGTCTTCACCAGGAGGACAATCAGCTGATTGTTGGCTGGATCCAGTAACTGCACCAGGGTCTGAAACCATCCTTGGTAATTGCTGGCCAGGTGAGGACAGCACAAGGGCTAGTTCCAGACCCCAGTATGGTCCTGGACCCAGCTGACCAAAGATGCTCAGTACAGGGTTTCAAGTGGTGGAGGGGACCAGAGGCTTCCCCACACTGGAAACTTTAACCCTCAGGCTGAGCAGCTCTAGCCAGACAGCCCAGCATGGGGAAGCCTCTGAATGCCCATGCCAGTAATATCTATTTCCTTGTGCCGGACTGCTTGGCCAGTGCTGTTCAGTGTGGGGTTTAAAGCCATGCGGGGGGAAACTGAAGTCTCCTCTCCCATTCCACTGGGAGCCTCTGCTTCTCAGCATCGGGCAGCCCAGACAGGGCTGTCCAACACAGAGTTTAAATTCCCCTTCAGCTACTCTCCTAACCCAGCCTCTGGCAGGGCCAACGATCAGCTGAGTGTTAAATCAGCCACACGTTAAATTTAAGGCACAATATAAATGAGCCATAAAAATGTTCTACATTATATGTAGAGTATTTTTAAGGCTCATTTCCCATTTTATGGCACCGTCAATCAGGTGCAAGTGTAGCACCCCACCCTTCCTACACTTAATTCATGCAGTTAATAAAGGTAACATGTAGAGGGGCCTAAGACACCAACTCACAGGCTGTGTCCAGATGAGTGTAGCCGTGTGGTATGTGGCCCCACAGACACATCTGCAATGTCACATACTGCACGTTCAGCAGTTCTTCATGCTGCAAGGGAGCAGAGCAGGGAGTAGGGGAAGGGGTTGACTGCAGGAGATCCTGGGGTCAAAAAAACCTGAGCAAAAAAAAGCAAAGCGGCACGCATGGGGGCAGTGTGTGCCCCCCAAAACTGAAGCCTGGCCAGCGGGAGCCACACTCTGTCTGCCAGGCAGACTCCAAGTGGCAGGATTGCTGTCGCTGCAGCCCCAGGAGGCCCCCAGAACCCCAGGTAAGGCTGCTGGGGCCAGCACTGGGCTGGCCCCATCCTCCCCTACCCCACCCAGGGTAACCTGCCATGTGCCGGCGGGTGTATGGTCTCTGTGGAAACAAATGTTCATGCTTGTGCGCTACAGTGTCAGTCCTGGCAAACTTATCTCTGGAATTGAGTAGCTTCCATTAAGAAGCTTCTGGAACAATCCCAACCAATAATTCTTTTAAATTTTCTAATCTAAAAAAACATGCCCACGAAAAATCTTATTTTCCAAACAAGAATGTAAAAATCCTGAAACAGAGACATCTTGGTACTAATGTAGTGAAAGAGGTCTTCGGAGTGTGTAGGAGGGATACAGTTACAATCACCTGAGTAGTATTGCTGTCTAGTTTGGAAGTGATCCAGTGCCTCATTTAGATATATTTTTGAGGAATAAAACAGCATGACCATTTCTGCTGACTTTTTTCAGCTCCCTAGCAAATATTGTAATGCGCATTATGTTCCTTTTTGGCGCTATGCTCCCTGCGCTGTTTTTGTTTTTTTTTTTCATTCTGTGTTTCAACAGTTTCCAGTATCCTGAAAAAAAAATCATTTTATGGCCAGTAAGACCAGCAAAAAGCATTAATTCTGAATGTGGTAGAAATTCTTTTTTTTGACTTGGGATAGTGAAAAATAGGAGTCCTATGATGATTGTAAACAGAGAGCAAAGAAGCTGGTTAGGAACATCACATGGAATAACCAGTTTGGTTCATATTAGATTGTTCTGTGATTTCTTCACATGATATAATCCTCAATTTGACATGATATTATATTGACCTTTAAGTTTATGGAGTCAAGAGAACACTTACATAACTGAGAATAGCAAAGCCAAATGGAACAAAAACACGATGGAACGGAATCTGTTGTCAAATGACAAGTAATATTAAAGAACTATAAACTATTTCCAGGAGTGCTGTTTTTTACCAAATCCCTCTACAGCATAAAGAGAGCAACTGTTTTCTGTTAAAAGACCTTACCAGTCGATGCATTATGACAAATAGTCCCTGTCCTTCACCTGTGAAGGATAAATGATGACTTAGTTTGTTGTAGACAGCTGCTGTGAATGGTCCATGAAGAGGTGACCACAGAAACAGATAGGTCTTTTAATAGACAATAACATTAATTAATTGAAAATAGTGGTGTTGATATAAATATCAAAAGATGTGATGAGATGAGCCATGATTCCTATGTGTAACAGGATGCTCTGGTCTTTTAAAGGCTGGTGCCAGCTAACTCTATTCTAAAAAATAACCCTTTTAAAAAACAGGTTGTTCTGAGAAGACTCCTAGAACAAGCTGGGCATGAAGGCTGATGCTTCTTTATTTGACTACCAGCTGTGGATTATGAAGGAGGAGTTTAAACTCACATAAGGGGAGTCCAGTAACTAATGTAAGGGTAAAGGTTGGGTCAGGTGGGAGGTCAGGAGTGGGACCTTAACCACAGTGGTAAGTAATAAGGCTGGGGAGAGAGCTCAAGCCCAGGAGCAAAGGAAAATAAAAGATCCAAGAGGAGGTGTCCTTCCAGGGTCCAGTGTGGGACTAAAGACTTCTCTTTATGAGAGGGAAACAGGGGAAGCTGAGAGAGAGACAGAATCTAAAACCAGAATAAACTGAAAGCCTTAAGGGGGGAATGACTTGAATCTCAATAGCCCAAATGTTATATATTTTATTGTGTGAGGCTTTAACAACTGAGACATCATGAAGAAGGAATATGTTATATGAAAACTCTTTATTTGCTCTGAGCTGACTGGTGAATCAAGCAGGAGTTAAAGGGGGAAAGCTGAGCACTACTGTGCCCTTCTCTAGGAATACCCCTTACAACACCATCCAAAAAGTTGGCTATCCAGTGCTGCTTTACTAAAGGTTAAAGTGATTTTTTTTTTCCATCTACAACTGAGCCATTGGCTTTTTTGTTGCTGTTGTTCTTGTGTGTTCCCCCCCCCTCCAATCAAAGGGTTTAGATTCTCCTGGGCTCAGGGTCTCTTGTAGAAGGGGATAATTTCTGGATCATTATAGGCATCTTGTGAATCAAAATGAGTACAGGGGATAGAATAATGTACAGAAAGAAAGAAGATGGGCCCAGGATTTCACCTGTTGTCAGGATTACTGGCTCCCAGGACCATAGCAAAATAGGGCTGGAAGGGACCTGAAGGGATCATCCAGGCCAGGCCCCTTTTCAAGGCAGAACCATCCCTGACTACAAGTGTTTGTCAAGCCTGTTCATTAAAACTTCCAGAGATAGCGATTCCACAACTTCTCTAGGTAGTCATTACTTCCCGACCCTCATAGTCAGAAAGCTCTTCCTAATCGCTAAGTAAAATGTCTTCTGCTGTAGTTTGAGACCATTGCTCCTAGTCCTGTTCTCTACAGCCACAGAAAGGTAATCTCCATTTGGGCATTCAGTCTTCTCTTCTCCTGACTAAAGAACCCGAGTTCCTTAAGCCTTTCATCTTAAGTCATGCTTCCTAGGTCTCTAAAAGATCTTTTCAGGTCCAACAAGGGTATGATGGGTAGCTGGAGCATGTCTTTGTAGTAGAGAGAAGGTGAAAGGGTGACAGGAAATGCTCTGGAGGGAAGGTCTAGTCAAGCAGGCTATTGTTTTGTTGTTTGAGTTTTCATGACGGATGCAGGAAGGAGGGAAATTTGGAATGATTTAGTGTGTCTATGTTCTGTTCAGAGGAGAGTGAAGATTCACTTCTTTATGGTCCTCCCTCCCTGGCTCACTTTGTGAATAGTAAGTAATGTGCTTCTGAGGCTGTCTTGTAATACTCTCCCATTACAGAGGTAAAGGTTTCATTCTTCTCTAGGGACAGGACACTGGATAAAATGGTGATTATTTTTTAAAGTCTGATGCTGTCCACTGGCCTTGATACAAGAATAGAAAAAAAAAAAAAAGAAATAAACACTGAACCAGTCTTGAAAAACAAAAAGCAATAATAAACCGTACTCCTTTAGGCAGAAGCTGGCTACTGGAATGGACTGACATTACATTTCAATGTCTATATATGTTTTGTCTTCATATAATTGCTGGATGGTTTTTAGCCGTTCTCTTTGCTCTATGATTCTTGCTGTATTGATTGCCTTCACTGGCAGATTTGTTTTGCTACTTTTTTTTTTTTGATCTATTATGTTTTATCTGTCCTTCTACCACCTTTCCTACTCCTTCCACATCCGACTCTGCTTCCTCTAGCTACTTGATTCTTAGTATAAGATTTTATATCCTCTCTGCTAGCCTCATCAGATTATTACTGTTGAACAGAGAAGCAAACGGATGTCAGGGCCTGCATGTCATCTTCCTGCTGGAGAAGAAATCGTTGGTGATTATATTTTAAATGTAACTTGTTTGCTTGCACACACATCCGTTCTGGATTAGGTGGTCACAAATGGAATGCAGGCAATCCCTGTTTCTGGAATCTCAGCCCAGATGACAATACGCATTTCCTAAGGAGTGACTTTCTAAAGAATTGACTCTATTTAAAGGGATTAAGACAGAGAGTAAAATCACCTTGCTGCTTGTCACAACTCCCTACAAAGAAACTGCAACAAAAAATAAAAACCATGGCGCTTTTCTCAAGACTGAAAACCTACAAGCCCATGTACCAGTTAACTGCACCATGTGTTGACTCTGGCTATAACAAACTCTCCCACACTTGTCTCCCATTACTCCTACCCTGCCTGATCTCTCAGATATATTCCACCTTCTTCCTTACTGCCATCGTGTATCATTTCCCTGTTCTATGCCCTTTCACCCATCTCTACTGAAATCCTTTATCCTCCCAATATGAACTCATTCCAGACTCGTCACCAGATCCTCCCTCCCATCTAAGTTCTTTCTAGAGTGCTCACTCCATCTGAAACTCTCCAGAATTTGTGATCTACCAATTATTTTGCTCACTGAAACTAGGTCACGTTTGAGCTTGAGGTGCTGTCTTTCATTTTTCACTCCAGCCATTTTGTAGTGGTACTGGGCTTCTTTCTCATTCCTTGGCTGTATCCACCCCATGGCTTTTCCCTCTCATTCGTTGTCCACTTCTTATGCTAACTTTCTCATTAGCCTCTCATTGGACAAGTCCTGAACTTCTGTTTCATTCTTCTTTTCTTAGATTTGCAACAGTGTATGGCACATTCTACATTCAGCAACTGTGCAAACAAGGAAGGTATGTCATACTTATGGGTGGGGGCTGGATCCAGGAAAGTAATAACAGTTAAAAGAATTTAAAGTTTCTAATAGTAGATATCAATGAAAATGATCTCCACTTATGATGCTGTACCTAGAGGGTGAATGCAGTCCTTGGATGTATATATCCCTAGGGAGTATAAAGTGAAGGACTGGATGCAAAACATATTGACACCATTGTAAAATAGGACCAAATATTCAATATAAACCCCTATGCTGGTTTAACTTCTTAGAATCAAGTATTGAATTATTCCAGGGGAAAAACAGCAGTAAAATACACAGGGGTTCACAGTTTCTTGTTGGATAGATGACTATTTACTCATTTCAAACTTCCCATAACATGCTCAACTACAACCTAATGCTATAGCAGGTACTCTGGGGTAATTGGTTATCTGTCTTCTCTAGATCCCAGGAAATCTTTTATCAGGGTACAAATCTGATGTAAATCCATATATTGGTGTTCTCAAGAAGTGTGTCCCAGCAGCAAAATGTTATTACGTCTACGTATATCTTTAATGAGAACTTTAGTGGATTATTCCCTTCAGTTCTGATGTCCACATTTCAAAAAGGATATCTATAAATCAGAAATGATTTGGAAAAATTCATTTGATATCTAGAAAATGTCTGTAATGAGAGGCTTAAGAAAGTTAGTCAATTTGCCTTATCCACAAAAATATTAAGTGGACTTGCTCACATGGTTTAAGTGCATACTGGAGAGGATATTCTTGAAAATAGAAAGCTCTTTAATTTAGCAGAAGTCTAACAAGACTATCTGTTTGGAAGCTGAAACTGAAAACATTTGCAGAGTTTTAATGGATAGGGTTATTTTCTAAGCAAATCATTATCATAGGCTGCCATGGTTTCTCTATCACTGGAAGCCTTTGGAATAGGATGTACTGCAACTCAGGTAGACCTTGTAGGCTTTTTGCAAGAATTACTGGGTAAGACTTGTTGACAAAAGTCAGATTCACAGACCGTGATGGTCCATTCTGGCCCTAGAATCCCTAAACACCATTGATCACCCCCCAACTTTCTTTTTCTCCCTTCGTGCTTTCCTAATTTTTCTCCAAGTATTTTTCTTGGCAGAGTCCATTTGTTCCCTTCCCTGTCAACACCACAGGATTATGTTGTTTGCATCTTCTTTCTCAACACCTTGTCCCTGAGAAATCTCATCAATTTGCATGGCTTTATCTGTCACAAAGCTTTCCAAATGGTAGCCCACAGGGCACATGAATCCCACAAAGAGCCATCATGTGGTCCATGGGCCCCTGCAGCTGCCTCACCCACTGCCATGAAATGGAGAAGGGCCTGGTTTGGCGGGGGGGGGGGAGGAACTGTGTATCATCGGCCCTGCCTGAGTGGCAATGAGGCAGAAGGCCATGTGCTGATGGGGGTCCCACTGTGGGGTTGAATCCTAGGGGCCTGCCCCTGCAGTATATGGTCAATGCCGTAGCCACACTGAAGTTGGACAGCCTTGATCCACTATATCTGTACTGACGCCCCTATTCCATTCATACCTGTGCTTGTCTTCCTCTGTCCCATTCTTCCCACCTGACTCTATTTCACCTTCATACATTTAAGCGGTACTTACGGCCATGTAATGGCAATTATTGGCATTTGTTCACTGTTCAGATTCTGTTTCTATCTGTGGGACACTAGGATCACCCTACACATACACCTGCTAGAAGTAAGATGGAGGAGGCAGCCCTCCTTCTAATAGCCTAGTGAGTAGAGTACTTGCTCAGGGTCTAGGAGATGCAGGTTTTAGGACCCTTTCACTGTGAGAAAATTTGAACCTTCTTAGCAAAGTGCTTTAATCACTAGGTAACAGGCTAAGCATTGCACTCTTCAGCCCTCCACTTGAAACTAGCCTACTGCACCCTACATTTAATATTCATTGACTGAATATGACTGTGATAGTTTATGTCCCAGTTTGGTTAGGGGCAGGAATCTAGGCCAGAAGCCAAAGACCCCTCCCATCCAGAGCAGCCTCCCTCTTACTAAAGCACCCTCCCTCTGGCTTATTTCTTTTCCTGGCCCCAAATATCTTCATCTCCTGACTGTCCAATTTTGTTTTTTTCCTGTGACTTGGCCACAAAAATAACACTGGCTAAGTGATTCTGTTCCTCCCAGGTATCTGCACAGCCAGAGTACATCCTGTTGAATATGCTCAGTAAGGCAGTGCAAGGCAAGTGTAGATCCATGAAGTCCCAACTGTGAACATGTACCAAAAAAATCCCATTTTGCAGCTATATAAATGCCACTTAGGTATATGAATGTTCAGTAGGATTTAGCCTTTTCTTGACACATGTTAAGATGGCCACACTGGTAACTTGAGCTTAATGTTCTCAAAAGTCCACTGATTACTTTTTCTCCCAAAACATTTTCAGTCAGATGCTCAACTGGTGTAAATCTTCAGTTTCCAGCCAGTGGAGTTTAACAACCTTTACTGACAGATCTCCCTTACCTTTACCTTATCTATCACTATTATGCTCAAGCTCAATAGTGGACTTATTCAACACTTCTGGAAGCTAGATTTAAGGGGACAAGGAGCTGAAGCCCAGAGAGGTTGTCTAGAGGGATCAACTGGATAGAAGAATAGGCTGAAAACACAAAAGAAGTGCATAAAGGAGGAAAAAGTCCCCAAAGGTAAAGAATAAAAGTGAGAGGAGACAGACAACTGCTTGTGAAACAGAGATGAGTGGGAGGTGGCAGATAACTATCAGAAAATATTCTAGACTTTCATTCTCAAAACCTCCCTCTCCTACACCATTGCTTTCAGGGAACCATTTTTTTTTTCAGATAGTTCAGCTGACACATAAAATGGAGAATAATATAAGTCAACTCAGTTTGTGGGGAATCCCTTGCCTTTTTTCCTGATTTGGTGTATCATAAGCTAATAAAGATATAACCCAATAATGAATCTCAACAGAAGTACTTCCAAAAATATGTAGGTTCTTCTGAGAAAGGAAAACACAGGATTTTATTATTTGGGGATTTCTTTGTTTGGTTATACATTTATTGGGGTGGTAGAATGACTTTAATGTTTGTGTTGTTTGATTTGTGTTGAACTTATTTGTTGTGATTCATAGAAATAAAATAGAGAAACTGGCTGCCTAATTTTTTTCCACAAGATTAATTGGTACGCTCATCATTAGTGTCCTGTGCTTAGAACTCATTCAGACTCCTCAGCATTCTGCACTGAAATAGT